>NC_140971.1:16441612-16836612 GCF_056783735.1 Eptatretus burgeri
ACACACACACACACACACACACACACACACACACACACACACACACACACACACACACACACACACACACACACACACACACACACACACACACACGTTTGCCCAGAAAAAAAAAATTGCCTCAGGTTCGGGGTATTTTTAACCCTGAAAAATCTTACACTCACTATCTCTCTGAAAGGACCGTCTGGCAACCTCCCTGCCTCCTGCCCCCCCCCACTTCTTTCTGATCAATCATTTTGAAGAGTTTCAGTCATGCAAACTCCTGGGTCTCACTATCAGTCATGATCTTTCTTGGTCAAACCACATTTCAATGTTGGTCTCCAAAGCCTGCCACTAACTAGACATCCTCCATCATACAAAGTCCTTCCTTGGCACACCTGAACTCCGATCCACCTACAAGGCCTTCATCCACAGTTTGATGGAGTACTGCTCTCCCCTCTGGACTGGCTCCGCTATCTCACATCTTGCTCAGCTTGACGCTGTGGAGACAAAGGCCTTCAAGATTATTGGAACCTTCTGCACTCAAGCTGAGTCTATGGTCCTTTCACTGTTCCATCACAGAAAGGTCCATGGTCTCTGTCTTCTTCGGTCTCCTTTCTGGTCTTGCACCTTCTGCTCTTTCTGTGCTTTGTTCCCCCCACATTTCTGCAGGGCTGACAGTCCACCATCAATCCCACTCTGGTGAAACTACCCAATTAAAGGATCACTTCTCATCTCCACTCATTTGTTCCCATTTTTTCCTGCCTGTGGAATCAACTTCCACATTCTCTTCAATCTCATTCCTTCCTCCAGGTCTTCAAGACAGTTGTTCACTCACCACCATCTCAGATTGTCCCCACTCCAAAACCATATTTTCTACCCTCATGAACCCCACACAAATCCCTCCAAATTTTCCAGTTTTTCCTCTTTAGAGTTTCCTTCTCCGTGCAAGCGTGCCTTGCGTCCTTCTTTTGCCTGTTCAGTGTGCAAGCTCTTCTACGAACCCCGACAATGTATACAAATCCCCATGCTTTAATATTGATTATCTCTTTAGTTAAAATAAAAAAGTTCAGAATATTTAGGATTGTTCGAAGCAAACCAATAGTGTTCATCGTTAGGTTTTGGAAACAAATGAACGTGGCAATGGCCACAAGGCTTGCTGGAGGGAGGCGGCCGGGGGGGGGGGGGGCTCGCATTGTACAGGAATCGTCATCTTTTCACTCATCTCTGGTTGCGGGAGAACCCAGATCATCTCGAATTTCCAATCCATAGGCGCTCTTGGTAAGAAGGTTTTGGATGTTTTGGGATACACAGATAGCCTGAGAACTTCTGAAAGAGCTTCTTCCACTTGATATATGGATATTGGATATTGCAAGCCTTTTCATGCATAACCTCCTCCAGGTACGGCAAACCGAGATAAAGGCAACGAAACCGCTCGTGCGTGGCATTTTCGGATTTGATGGATGTATAACATCCCAAACAGTTGAAGGCTGGAGTACAGCGACGTACCTCCTTTATTACATGACTTGGCTGGATCCTCCAACACACGCATAAACTCTAAGACCCTTTCAATCACGTGCAACAGATTTCATATTGTTCATCAATAAATACAATGGAGAGAACTCTTCCTCAATCAAGGAATCAAATAACTTCTTCCAATTGTAATGCAAGGTCATGAAGCAAAAATGATCATCCCTCTCTCTGATTCCACAACACAGTTTGACAAATGATCAAGGTCACCCAATATAAATAAATGCATTGCATCAATGTGTTGAACCACAAATGGACATCAGGACACTGTCCGGAAATATCCAGTGCTCCAGATAGTTATGTACCAGGCATGTTTACCTCCACCACCGAAGGTGGATGGAGGTTATGTTTTCACCCATGTCTGTCTGTTCGTTTGTTACTTGCAAAACCGAAGATTTTTCAACTGTATTGGTCAGTCGATTTTGTTATTCTGTCTGTCTGTCGCCTTCAGGTCACAATTCTAAACCAATCATCATGAAATTTTACCAAGTTGTAGAGGTAGTCTCAACTGAGAAGCTTATCGATTTGAAGGTCAAAGGTCAAAGCTCATCTTGAGGTCAGATTTCTAAAATCATCATTTTTTCATCCGATTGACTTGAAATTTGAACAATATTTGCAATGTTGCATCACTGAATTGGGAAACTAACTATTTTTGGTCAAAAGGTCAAAGGTCAACTCAAGGTCAAACTTCTAAAATCATCAATTTCAATGTGGTTAGGGTGGTGGGCTTGGGTATCCAAGGATCGTGAGTTCAAATTCCACTCAGCTGTTGAATTAATGCCAGGTGGGGTTGACTCTGCCTGTCATCCTTCCGAGGTTGGCAAAATGAGTGCCAGCTTGCTGGTATCCTGTGTCGGAGTGGCGACCCGTCCAGGATTGTGCCCAATTGCCAAGGAGACTGCTTAGGCAGCACCAACGCTCTGCACAGAGTATGGTCCCAATGGATGGATGGATGGAATTTCAATGTGAAAAATAATCAATTTTCATCCGATTGACCTGAGCTTTGATTAAGATTGTCAATTTTAATCTGAATGAAATGGACAATTTGATGTATCCATGGCAACCTTCGGAAAAGGGGTGGATTTTACAAGTATCGTGCTCTGCACGACAACTTTTTCTTGTTTGTTTGTGAACAAAATATCTCAAAAAGTTGTGGACGGATTCGGACAAAACTTGGTGGCGAGCTTGGGTATGTAACGAGGAAGAATCGATTCGATTTTAGTGAAGATCCGGATTTGGATCAGAGATTAAAAAAAAATTTTATTTTTAATGATTCTTTACCATTCAGTGATGGGGCTAAAACGATAAAGAGCACGATATTTCAAAATGTTAGAGACAGATTCAGACGAAACTTGGTTGATGAGTTGGTTCGGTGACAAGAACAAGCTCATTAAAGTTTAGTTCAGGTCTGAATCCAGATCCGGCCTATCAGTGGGATACAAAACAAACCCCAATCAGCCTGGCGGAGGTATACGCTCTCCCGGGTGCCCTTTCAGTTGATAATGCTTCTTATCTTTAGCCTCAAAAGTTTTATCCATACCTCACAGATTTAAAAAGTTGGACGTGATTGCAAGCTGCATGCATCATCTGCTGATAAATATGTATGTTTGAACCCCTTGAAATGAGTGAAGCATAGGTTAGCATCTTTTGTCAAAATAATGATCCTATTACCAAACCTTCATACATTTTGAGAAAACAACCTTTACCATTTGATAATACCATTTTGTAGCAAAAAATCCCTCGCTTCAGAAACAGGCAAACAGCAACTACTTTACGTCCCCTTTCAGATTATTTAACAGACTGTTAGATAATGATAACAGACTGTTCCGACACCTGGAATGTGACCTTCGATCGAAGCGTTCAAATATCTTTGTCAATGGAATCAAATACCTTGATATATAATTAATGAATACAAGCGAAGAACCAATTCTTACAGTGGTGCTACATGATACACATTTACATAGAGATAATTCGGGTCCTCCCCTCACCCTGAATCCATGGGACTGAATTATATTCTCACCACCTAAAAGGCACCTGTGCACCATGCCCCACCCTCCTTCTCCACAATCACCTGCTTAGGCAAAGGTCATAGTATTGTTCTGGTTGTGGGGGTAGATGGAGGAATTTCATAGTAAAGTTAGGATTGTATAGAGTTGCTTGGTCCGATGACGTGTAGGAGACATCTCGATGTAAATTAAGTAGGGAAACTGTGAGCTTAAGTGTAACTTGTCACCACACAGGGGGTGGTGCTGTGTTAATTTGATAGGGGTTAAGGCCAATTTCCCCCAATATGTAATTGCCCCATGACTTTTCTCAACATTTTTGCATTTACAAGCCAGCAATAAAATTATGTTCTTGTAACAACAACAACAACAAAACAGAACGACAAGTCCAAGCAGAGAGAAGCCCCGCCTTCCCAGCTTCGTACCAGAAAGTCACGCCCCCAAGGCTTATGATTGGTCAGTGTGACGTGAAAGGTGGGGGGGGCGGGGGGGATGATGACGTGACATCGATTGGTGTCTGAGCTTGTTTGAGGGTGGGTGCACGGGGAGGCAAAGCGCTAACAACAGAAACGAGCCAATCTGTAGAGAGCTCATTCAAAGAGGCACACAAGGCACGCTTACACATTTTGGGTTATTTTAATACACGCACAAAGACTTCTGACCTGGTAAGCCGAGACCAGATTTCTTTTCCCCCTGAATGACCTGATGGGTACCCATGCCTCGTGTTTAATTGTTAAGTAAGGCATAGTGATAAGCATCTCCGCTTTGTCCATTTTTCTGTAAATGCTTGTTGAACTCTTTATTTGTTTGAGCATTTGATTTTAATTCACCCATTTAATCGAGAAGGAAATAAAAAGTCTTTCAGTTCATACATTTTCTTGTTAATAATAAATTCCTTGTTGACGTTTCAACCTGTCCGTGATTGTCATTTTCTTCCATTGATCCAGCATTCTCCAAACACAGATACACTGGGAGATTAAAATTCCCAAACTAATTAACCTGTCATTATTGGCGTGCACCAGCGGTAAACGTTCGGCAGCATTACTTAAGATAAGATTGGTGCATCGCCGAGGGTGCGTTCCCCTGTCAGGAGGTCACGAGACCTCTAGTTAAACGGCGAATTAGACGGTGGACACTGGAACTCGTGGTTAACCGATTGGTGTTCATGGTTTTTTGGCAACCCACCGCACCACAAAATTAATTGTGAATATTGGCCACAGATCCGGTTCTTCTGAGGCGAAACGCGGTTTAACCCCCTCAAAATACACTCGGTACCCGTGGCCGAAACAGAATTTTACCATTTTCGATTTTGATGTACAATACTCTACAGAGTGGTGCTGAAGCAGCTTCTTGGCAAGGATTATACTCTGTGGTTTGTCCATGCTCTATCCTTTCAAATGCTGAGTGTCAAGCAGGAAGCAGTACATACCAGAGTCACCCTTGGTGAGTGGTTTGTGCTCCGTCACCCTCGGCGAGTCGGTCACGCTCCGTCACCCTCTGCGAGTCGGTCACGCTCCGTCACCCTCTGCGAGTCGGTCACGCTCCGTCACCCTCTGCGAGTCGGTCACGCTCCGTCACCCTCTGCGAGTCGGTCACGCTCCGTCACCCTCTGCGAGTCGGTCACGCTCCGTCACCCTCTGCGAGTCGGTCACGCTCCGTCACCCTCTGCGAGTCGGTCACGCTCCGTCACCCTCTGCGAGTCGGTCACGCTCCGTCACCCTCGGCGAGTCGGTCACGCTCCGTCACCCTCGGCGAGTCGGTCACGCTCCGTCAGCCTCGGCGAGTCGCTCCTGCTCAGTCACCCTCGGCGAGTCGTTCCTGCTCCGTCACCCTCGGCGAGTCGTTCCTGCTCAGTCACCCTCGGCGGGTCGTTCCTGCCCGTCATCCTCAGGTGAGTCGTTCCTGCTCCGTCATCCTGGGCGAGTCGTTCCTGCTCTGTCATCCTCAGGCGAGTCGTTCCTGCTCTGTCATCCTGGGCGAGTCGTACCTGCTCTATCATCCTCAGGCGAGTCGTTCCTGCTTCGTCATCCTGGGCGAGTCGTTCCTGCTCCGTCATCCTCAGGCGAGTCGTTCCTGCTCCATCATCCTAGGCGAGTCGTTCCTGCTCCGTCATCCTAGGCGAGTCGTTCCTGCTCCGTCACCCTAGGTGAGTCGTTCCTGCTCCGTCATCCTAGGCGAGACGTTCCTGCTCCGTCATCCTAGGCGAGTCGTTCCTGCTCCGTCATCCTAGGCGAGTCGTTCCTGCTCTGTCATTCTGGGCGAGTCGTTCCTGCTCCGACATTCTGAGCGAGTCGTTCATGATGAGCACGATCCCCACTGCATGAGAAGTTCCAAGGTGCGGAGGGAGATGGAGAATGCCCTGAAATATTGTAAGGACGTCTCCGAACAGAAAATGACGGCAGCCACTCAAGTCTCCATTGTGAAGTTATTCAAAAAATCCCAAGTCAATCAACCCCCATTTCATCTTCTGAGCCTTCACCCTCAACTGGACAGCCTGCCACACCTGAATAAGACTGCCACAAGCAATATGTACAGTATCCAACCCAAATCATGACAACACTGATTGAAAAGCAATTCATCTTAATGTTATCATTTGTTATATGTATTATTTATGCATTGTTTACTGCTTTTTCCCCTCCTTTTATCCCCCACCACTCCGCGTTTTATCAGGACTTGTAATATCAGCTTCCACCGGGTGGCACGATACAAGGCATTTACATCGAGAATTTGCTTCCTCCACCCTGAATCCCACTGACTTCCATTCATGTATTTTACTGCTGAAACGATTCTCGTGCACACCCAACCGAGTTCAACCACCAGTTTTCAACGTATTCCTTCCAGCGGTGAAGGAGTACATCGATGTCAGACAAACAAGCAAAATACAAACATACACTTCGCGAATGACTGTACAATTCTTAATCTGAGTGATTTGGGTTTCGAGGCCTCATCAATAACCATGCTTTTCGGTGGGAAGATGACAGGTGCAGATCATATATTCTCCGCCATTCCAACAACACCCTTTATTTTTTAACTCGTGAATATTTTTTAGCCAAATAGACAGGGGGCTTTGGGGTTTCTCTTTATATGATTTTGGAGTTTCCGCCAAGCTCTTTATATGGTTGTCTCTCTTGCCGGCTCTCTCTGACTGACTGCTCCTTGAGAGAGGTACACCACCTCCAAATTTAGCCTCAAGCCGGCTATCTGCAGGCTATTAATTCACTGGCATCTAGTTTCTGTGTAATATCATTTACGGTTTTTGCTTGTGTGCTGGACACATGACAATAACTAGAAGGGCACTCGGCGACGCGCATACCTCCGCCACGCAATGCCCGATCCACGAGAACATATCAGGCCCAATACGTTGTTGGCCCGATCTCTCAATGGTGAAGAATCACTTTAAAAATTAAATAATTCTCGTATCCAGATTCGGGTTCAGATCTTCACGAAAATCGAATCAATTCGTCCTTGTCACACACCCAACATGACCACAAAAATCTCATCCGAATCAGTCCACAACTTTTTAGGATATCCTGCACACAAACAAACAAACAAACAAACAAACAGAAAGACAGAAAGACAGAAAGAGGTGAAAAGATGATCTACTTCACCTTCGTTGGCGGAGGTAATAATACTAGAATGGGACTCAGTGGAGCCAATTCCTCTGCCAGGCTGAACAGTTTACATTTTGTATCCCATTGATAGGCCAGAGCTGAACCAAAATCTAATCGGCTTGTTCTTGTCACCTCCCGAACTTTGGTCACAACTCGTCCAAAACTTTTTGAAATATTATGCTACATATCGTTTTTGGCCCCATCTCTCTCGGGTGTAGAATTACTAAAAAAAAAAATTATACAATATTATCGGATCCGAATCTGGATCTTCAACAAAATCGAATCAATTAGTCATTGTCACACACCCAACGTATCCACCAAATTTCACCAGAATCTATCCACAACTTGAGATACAGTGCGGACAGATAAACAGACGGACAGATAGACAGACACATGAAAATATAACCTCCGTCCACCTTCGGTGGAGGAGGTAATTGATGATGACAATAGCGATGGTGTTGGCTGGGGAGGAGGGATTGGCTCGTATGTGTCATGATGAAGGAAATGGGTTGTTGCAGGAAAATAGCAAAAAGTGGTGCGATGCAAACTCAAGCGAACATGGTGCGATGTTGACGGAAAAGTTGACACACGGAAACAGACAATGCTGAAACGGCGAACGCCGTTTCAAGATTTTGTTGAAGATCCAGATCCATAATTTTCACTGCAAACAGTAAGCTATCGTTTTAAAAAAAAAAAAAAAAACAATCAAACAGGAACAAAAGTGGCCAGGTTTGCTCACAACATGATCTCCACTCAATGCACACCCATTCATGCTGTGAGATAGCAAAACTAAACAATCGTAAACATGGTCATGTCATTCTAAACGCAAAACCACCTGCCTAATAACTGGAGAATGAAAAGCCATTCAGACAAAGCTCGCACTGTACGGTGTACGGAGTGTGCATTGAAAACAAAATAACAACAACAACAAAAGGCAATCCGTCCAACGTGGTCGAAATGCAAATCCAAAACCAAATGCAATCATTCGAAGCACACGCTCAGGCAGGCAGTGCCCGATTCAACATCGAAACAACGTTCAGGAATCATAAAGTACAAAACAAACACCTCAATGGGAAAGCTGAATTACAAATGTTCGATTCCTGTTCATCATGTGCTCCTTGTTGGCACCAGAAGCAGAAGGAGATATGATAACCCCAGAAACCGAGTGGCTTCAGAAATGTAGCATTCATGAGTGTTTGCCATGGAAGGCAATTTTAAAACAAGACGAGTAAATATAAACTCGAAGTGCAGAATTACTCGGGTAACTGATGGGCACTGTTAACACCAAATGCTTTTCATGAAAACGCTCAAACGATAAATGTTATATTTTCTGACAGACACTGCAACTGCCATAATCATTGGACAGCAATCCTTCTGCCATATATAAACACTATAATATTTACTGGTACAATAAAAGCCTCCTTGAAATGAAGGCTGACATACACACACACACACACACACACACACACACACACACACACACACACACACACACACACACACACACACACACACACACACACACACACACACACGAGAATGTAATGTATGTAGTTGTACACGACTTACACTACTTGGCCAAAAGTATGCGGACACCCCTTGTAATTAGTGGACTCTGCTATTTCAGCCACACCTATTGCTGACAGGTGTGTAAAATCAAGCACGTAGCGATGCAATCACCATAGACAAACATTGGTTGTAGAATGGGCCGGACTGAAGAGCTCAGTGACTTTCAACATGGCACCGTCATGTGATGCCACCTTTCCAACAAGTCAGTTCATCAAATTTCTGCCCTGCTTGAGCTGCCCTGATCAACTGCATGTGCTGTTATTGTGACGTGGAAACGTCTCGGAGCAACAACAGCTCAGCCGCGAAGTGGTCAGCCACACAAGCTCACAGAATGGGACCACCGAGTGCTGAGGCACGTAGCATAGAAAAATTGTCTGTCGTCGGTTGCAACACTCACTACCGAGTTCCAAACTGACTGTGGAAGCAACGTCAGCACAAGCACTGTTCGTCAAGAGCTTCACGAAATGGGTTACCGTGGCAGAGCAGCCGCACACAAGCCTAAGATCACCATGCGCAATGCCACGGCTGGAGTGGTGTAAAGCTCACCACTATTGGACCCTGGAGCAGTGGAAACGAGTTCTCTGGAGTGTTGAATCATGCTTCACCGTCTGGCAGTCCTGCGGACGAATCTGCGGATGCGAGGAGAACGCTACCTGCCCGAAGGCATAGTGCCAACTGTAAAGTTTGGTGGAGGAGGAATAATGGTCTGGGGCTGTTTTTCATGGTTTGGGTGGGGACCCTTAATTCTCGTGAAGGGAAATCTTAATGCCACAGCATACAATGATATTCTAGACGATTCTGTGCTTCCAACTTTGTGGCAACAGTTTGGGGAAGGCCCTTTCCTGTTTCAGCATGACAATGCCCCCGTGCACAAAGCGAGGTCCACACAGAAATGGTTTGTCGAGATCGGTGTGGAAGAACTTGACCTCAACCCCATCGAACACCTTTAGGATAAATTGGAACGCCGACTGCGAGCCAGACCTAATCGCCCAACATCAGTGCCCGACCTCACTAATGCTCTTGTGGTGGAAGCAAATCCCCGCAGCAATGTTCCAACATGTAGTGGAAAGCCTTCCCAGAAGAATGGAGGCTGTTATAGCAGCAAACTGGGGGACCAACTCCATATTAATGCCCATGATTTTGGAATGAGATGTTGAACGACCAGGTGTCTACATACTTTTGGCCAAGTTGTGCATGAGCGTTGGTACTGCTTAAGCAGCACCAACGCTCTGCACAGTCTGAAGTCTGAAGTGTACATACTCACTTATGTACACTTATGCATCTAAGGAAAGAGTCATGTTTTGAACGTTTTAGATCTGGCAACATTGAGCGTATGATGTCAGTCGAGCAGTTCCAAGATGACGGCTCCCTGAGAAGTATGCACCAGGGAGGAGCAACGTTCTGTCATCCGTTTCTTGGGAAGTGAGGGTGTGAATCCCAATGAAATCCATCGCAGAATGAAAATGCAATATGGTGACGCATGTTTATCACTGCAGCAGGTGTACGACTGGGACAGGAAGTTTAAAAGTGGAGTGTCAAGTGTGGCAGACGCTGCTCGCTCGGGCCGGCCGAACACAGCTGACACACTAGAAATGGTTGCAGGAGTTGAGCGCGTGCCAAGGGAAAACCGTCGCATTACGCTGGATGAAGTGGTCTCCAAATGAAACATTCAGCACACTATATCATTCACAACGTGCTGGGGTTCCGCAAAGTGTCTGCAAAGTGGGTGCCGAGACAACTCACACCCGAACTGAAAGAACGGCGAGTGGACGCATGTGAAGAACTTCTGTGACGTTACAAAACAGAAGGTGACACTTTCTTACAGCACGTAGTGACTTGGGATGAAAGCTAGGTCCACTACTTTCAGCCAGAAACGAAAAGGGCAAGCAAATAATGGCGCCATTCAAGTTCACAAAAGCCAAATAAAATCCACACACAGCCATCTGCTGGAAAAGTGATGCTGATGCTCTTCTGGGATAGCTGAGGCCCAGATATAGAGCATTACTTGCCCAGAGGGACCACAGTCAACAGTGCATCATACTGCCTGCAGCCTCCTTAAGAATCATCTGAAACTAGCAATCATATCAAAACGTCGTGGACTACTCACTACCGGTGTTTAGCTGCAGCATGACAATGCTCGGCCCCATATTGCCCGCGCTACAGCTGCAACAATCGAGGACATGCATTTTGAGTGTCTTCCTCATCCACCCCACTCACCAGACATCACCCCGTCAGATTACCACATCTTTGGGCCACTTTCCGATCCGAGGAAGAGATCCAAGAGGCGGTGCGTGAATGCCTACACAAGCAGCCAAAATATTTTTTTGAGAGGAATCCAGGCCTTAGTGAAGCACTGGAAAAATGTATTGAATGCAATGGAGATTATGTTGAAAAATAACACAATTGTTATAGACGTACATGCAATAAACAATTTGTGCAAAATATTTTAAGGTTACTTATTGACTTGCCCTCATACATCAAAACATGTGGAGTGTGATGAGCACTCCCCTGATCTTCATTGGACACACTGCACTCCACCGAACTCCATTGGAGTGTGCATTGAAAACTGAAAAAAATACATAATCATACATAATCTGCGGCATTGCTCACCATAACAGTCAGGAGGGACATCTGATGGGTGTGTGTGTGTGTGTGTGTGTGTGTGTGTGTGTGTGTGTGTGTGTGTGTGTGTGTGTGTGTGTGTGTGTGTGTGTGTGTGTGTGTGTGTGTGTGTGTGTGTGTGTGTGTGTGTGTGTGTGATATATATATATATATATAGATATATATATATATATATATATATATAGATATATATATATATATATATATATATATATATATATATATATATTTCATAAATAAAGAAAGACCCACCCACATCTGTCATCTGCGAATAGAGAGAATAGGCAATCAGCTCTCCTAATCAATTAATCCCAGGTCACAAGGATTATATCAATAAATAGACTCCTCTCGCCGAAGAAGCTGCATAAAGCAACCAAGAACCAAGAAAGATGACCAAGGTAAGCCCTTTGCTGTTTCAAACCATTCCCAGAGTTCCTCCACAGCTGTAAAGACGTTCACAAATAGTACACAGGTGAGAGATGTAGGTGGGTCTTTCTATATTTATATAGACTGCTTTTGACGTTTGCACATGGTACATGCTTGGGAGCCTCATTTTTATGCATTGCTGTCTACGCTGTCACTGATTATTCACCAAGAAGCGATGAAACCGGTCGGGCAGCTGAGGGGGTATGTAGCATTGGGATTCTCATGTGTGTACTATGTGTGAACGTCTTTATATCTGTGGAGGAACTCTGGGAAGGGTTTGAAACAGCAAAAAGAGCTTACTTTGGTCGTCTTTCTTGGTTGTTTTATGCAGCTTCTTCACGTAGAAGAGCATCGGAGTGTGTGTGTGTGTGTGTGTGTGTGTGTGTGTGTGTGTGTGTGTGTGTGTGTGTGTGTGTGTGTGTGTGTGTGTGTGTGTGTGTGTGTGTGTGTGTGTATGTGTGTGTGTATGTGTGTGTGTATGTGTGTGTATATATATATATATATCAAGACATGATCTTGTGTCTCTCTGTCTCTGTCTCGTAATTGGAGGGAACAACCAAATGGCTCTCACCTAATCAATTAATCAAGATGGCTAGGATTATCAAATAAATTAACTCCCATGCTCTTCTTGCCAAATAAATCTGCATAAAGCAACCATGAAAAGCTCCACAAGGTAAGTCCTTTGCTGTTTCACACTCTATCTGGGTTCCCCTGCAGAACACATGAGAATCCCAACGTTTTTTCATCACTTGTTTGCAAATCAGTGACAGCATAGACAGACCCGATTGGTTATTTCTTCCAATTATGGGTGTGAGATGCGATTGGGTCTTGTTATTTATACAAGTAGATTACCCGTCCCACGGACGGGTGGCAGAGGTGGTGGTGGTGCTGGTGGTCTGTTCTGTGATAGGCACGTGATGGCACTGGACCAATCATGTTCGGTGATGTACCTTGGGCTGCAAAGCTAATACTCGGCAGGCTCGGCTTCACTTTTTAACCCCCCTAAATTTTGCTCATTCACTCATGACAGCAAGCTAAAAAGAAAAGCGATCAAGAGTCATCTACATCAAGTACAATAAAGCTGAGTTCCGTGGAACGTTGACGTTTCGTCTTGGAGGAGATAATAAACACTTAGTTAGCTCCATTATCGTATAGATGTTATCTGTCTAAGCTGTCACTGATGATTCACCAACAAGTGATGAAACTGTTAAACCGGAATGGCGCCTGAGTCAGGCGTATGGCATTGGGATGTTCATGTATGTGAATGTCTGGGTTTGAAATAGCAAAGGGCTTACCTTGTATGATCCCAGCTCATGGAAGAATGACATGACAGAAGATAAAAATGCAACAAATTGACAGTGGGCCAGTGGGGCTACAGTTGGACACAATAAGTACGGGAATCAACAAAGGAAAAAAGAGGAGAGAGATGATGAGATGAAGTAACCTACGAGTAAGAAGGTCGGTGCAAATCCATGGGGGTAGAAAACATCAAACATGCAATCTCAAAGGAAGCTTGCACTTTGGATGTTTCACCAATGAGAAAAATTAATTAAATAAATAAAAATCGGTGACAAAGCTACTGCACATTCCTCAGATCACCAGGAATGTTTTATTTGAAGAATTTCAGTGGCTGCACATTCAAATGCAAGAAACGTCTCCACGTCGATCTCATAGCAGCGAGCCTGCGCCAACAAATCTGCTTTCTTCCACAATCATATCTCGTCGTGCTACATTGTAAATGCACATCGGTGCATGAAAGACTTTCCCTTCTTGGACTACTCAACACATGTGAAGAAATCTGTGCATTCTCCATGCAAGTGGAGCGATTGAAAATCCTAAATTTGTTTAAAATAATACTTCTCCTCGGGAAGTCGATGTTCAAAGGCTCTTCCGCGAATGCTGCCGCTGAACACAGTCAAGCACTTTCTGAAAAGCCTCTCTGCGCTGTCATCACCTCCCAATGGACGTAGCTCGGTGAAGGTTGCACGACGTTAGTGGGTCCTGTAAAGATGTCTTTCACTGTTGTCACTTTCTCATTTTGTGCAAATGTGTTTCCGTCAAAGTGTTGAGTTCTTTTCTTTTTTAGTTGTTTATTTTTTAACCATGAACTAATGCTCGTTGCGGAGCTGCCACACACACACACACACACACACACACACACACACACACACACACACACACACACACACACACACACACACACACACACACACACACACACACACACACACACACACACACACACGACTGTTAGATGAGACAAACACAGTCACAGAGCTTGGGGGAAGTGCTATCATTTCACGGGGCACTGAGTACCAGCAACAACACAACGGCGCTGCCTATCTCACCGCACTCAGCGGGGAATGTCCGAAGGAGGAATTTCCTCCTCTACATGCAAGCCAACCGATGAGGATTGTCCGTGCCTTATAAATGCTGAACTGCTGAACATCAAGCAAGGAAGCAGCACTTTCCACTTTTAAAGTCTTTGATATGACTTGGCCAGGCTTTGAACCACTGACCTACCAGACACGGAGCAGCAGTCAACCCATTACATCACCAAGTATTGCTATTGCCTGGTTAGTTTTAATGCCTACTGTGTATCCTTCCATATGTTTCACCCACCCCACCCCCACCCCGTATACTTTGTGTCATCGTTCCTAAATACTCTCTGCTTTCATCTTCCTCGTCTGTCTGCAAATTTGTTGTACATCTTCAGACAGATTTCAGAGTGGAGAGACGTTTCAGAAAATGTATGAATATTTCCATCACTTCACTTGTATCAAGCAAGAATGCACAAATTTCATCCCACGAGTATGAAAGATTCCATGAAAGTGAATCTTGAATCCAGCATGTTCATTAAAAATGCACATTGCTGCATTGAGGCTTCAGCGGGTTGGTTCTCATCTAAACCAAAACCTCATGATCATTCAAACCAAGTTAAAGGCACATTTGTCCATAACCGATTATTGATGTCCTTGCAAGTCTCATGAAAGTACTTGGATGTTTACCAACACCTTGGTTCTGCATGCAATTTATCTACAAGAGCCATCCGTTGGAAGGAAGTGAAGCCAGAGGATCCGTGCTCCAGTTATGATCGTTGGTGGAGGTTAAAGATTGCAGTCTTTTCTGTGAAATGTAGGCGAGTTATCGCTGGCACCCTGACCAAATCCATAATTTGTGCTACACCTTCAATCGAAAATGAGGCCTTGCCAGCCTGTTCATGAACGGCATGCAGCAAAACCATTCCATGGCACACGTCACGGGAAGTGGGTCATGAAAGCTTACGAGAAGTGGGGAATAACCGTGGCCATGAAAGTAGTGGTTGACTGGAAATAAAGTGCATTCACTTGCCATTTCTAGAACTAACTACATATAAAAATTCAAACAATGTCAGTTACCCAGCAGGTATTCAAGACAAAGCCAATTATAGCTATTCAAACAAAGGCCACTTTTGCACTCTGCACTAGAGATTGGTGGAATGCATCGGCCTGCGTATAAATCGATTCACGGCTAGCTCGACCAAAATGTATTTTCACATTTCAATAGCGGACGTGTTAACCGGAGGTTTCCCAACAGGATAATAATTTAATTTCCCATGGCCTTTTCCTTCTTCAAAATAAAAGCACAATATTTACAAGATAAGAGGCAATTTGTGTTTACATCATCAGTTCCTAGACAGCGTCAAAATCACAACCGTCACAGTCAATACAAATAAGTCACAGGAAGTACAAGTCGTGCTTTACCGTCCACCGCTGTGAAGCGCAAGACTCCCGGGTTTTATAATCGCTTCCATGTTTCTATATTTTATCCACTTGTATTTCGAGATGCTTTCTCATTTACCATTTGAGCTTCTGTCATCAAATTGTAAACAAACCTTTATTATGAGAACATGGAGAACACAAATTAATAGTTTTTACTTATTTTATTTATTTATTTATTTTGAAGCTCGTTTTCATCAAGTTTAGTGCGAGAGCAAAGTGGATGCGGATGGGCTTTGCATTTTGAGATGCTTTCTAGTTACAACGATTAGTACCAGCTTCCACGAGGTGGTGCTTCACAATACACAGTTATATCGCGAGAACTTGCATCCACCAACCTGAATCCCACTGGTTATTAATTATTTAATTTTACCGTCTAACACCCTCCCGTGAATCAAGCGAGTACAACAATCAGTTTTCTACTCATTCCGTCGAGCAGTGTATATAAGTAAAACAAACACACAAACAGTATATTTAGTATAATTCCACAACTTATTTCATGGTGATGGTTTTCATTCAGAGAACGTGTATTTTATGACGATATTTGTAATATTATAACTCCCATTGCGAGCGGTGCCATATGATACATATTTATAGAGAACTTGCATCCACCACCCTGAATCACATTAGCTATCAAATTATTTTACCCACTGAAACCTTCCTGTGCACACCCTCACCAAACACAACACCCAAATTTTCAACTCGTCCCATCCAGCTGTGAAGGAGTGCACAAGTCAAACAAAAAAAACAACAGACTTCTCAAATTATATATAGTAGGGTTTATACATGCTATTGCTATTCAGATTCAGTAACACTTGCACCAGCTTCCTCTTTTGGAACCATTCCAATAAGCGGTTGAAAGTGGGGAAACAGCATTTATACCTCAATCTTAAAAGGTCATGATGCTTTGCACAAACAGAGACTTTTATATACCATCTAATATTTAATACTTCTGGATCTATCAGCTGCTTACAACACCAATGACCAGACTATACAGGGTCTTCCAAAAAAAGACCTGGACAACTTTGGTTGTTCACATATTTAGAACCACAAATGATAAAACGATACTCTTTGAGTTATACCATACAGAAACTCATAAAGTTTGGTGCACACCATCAATACACTTCAAATGTGAGCTTCGTTTGTAGCACGCAGGACATGAAGGTGGTACATGAGTTCTTGCCATGTTCAGCTCAGCATGTTTGCGCCCACAAGTGTGCATGCAGCTGTGATCCAAAAATGAAGATCCTACAGGTTTGCCACCTTGGTGTTGTAAACAACATCTTTGATAAACCTTCACAGAAAAAAAAATATATATATATATATATATATATATATATATATATATATATATATATATATATATATATATATATATATATATATATATATATATATATATATGTCTAAGCCTGGTGTGTTGGCGCAGTGGTTAGGGCAGCGGCTTGGGATCCAAAAGGTCCTGAGTTCAAGCCCCGTTGGGCCACTGAATTAATACACCATGGGGTTGACTCAGCCTGTCATCCTTCCGAGGTGGGCGCAATGAGTACCAGTGTACTGGGCCGGTGTATACCCCGGTTAAAATAGGTGTACCATATCCCTGTGTCGTAAGAGGCGACCAGGGTTGCGTCAGGAAGGGCATCCGGCGTAAAACGTGCCAAATCACTATGCGGATCATACGGGTGATCCGCTGTGGCGATTTCCTAACGGGAGCAGCCGAAAGAAGAAGAAGAAGATATATATATATATATATATATATATATATATATATATATATATATATATATATATTGTTGCGGTATTCGCGCCCGCCGGCGTGCTGACGGCCACGTAACTCGAATCGCGGCACGTCGCCCACCGGACGGACAATCCAGTCGTGACCCTCTCGGACTAACGCCGGGAACCAGTCACGGGTGGACCTTTCGGTCTCACCGCGATCGAGCCAATCAGCCCCCGCGTGGGATAGGGCTGCTCGCCAGACACGACCTACCTAAGTACCCACGCGGAGGGTAGACCGGGCGATCGCACCTCGCCGCAGGTCGACTTCGGACACGGGCCACTTAAGCGACCCGTTCCGTACTATCAGAATAACCGAGCGGTGTTATCGTCGACCTCGACGGTTCGATTAATTATCGGGCGTATTCAGCCCACTACCAACCCTTTACGTGAAGCAAGATGAGGATTCAATGGAGGAAAAGACGAAGCGAAGCGGGAAACAGTTCAACACAAAGCACATTTATTCGCGGCACACGGGAAGCACACATATTCAATTCCACCAAAAGCACACAGAAAAGACACAATGCAATTTACACAAAAAGCAAATATAAAAGAGAAGACACAATGCAGAGCTAATACCGACTACCGAGCACACGGCAACACTTATACAATTTTACTTCACAGACGGCGCCGACAACACATACCCAAAACCAAGGAAAAGAATACCCTCAAGGATGAGGCGGGCCTGAGGCCGAGACCGGGTCGCGCCTACCCGTCTGGTGATGAGACGTGGAGCGGCGATGGCGCCTCAACTCCGCGGGCCTCGCGGACGGTGTCTGGTAGGGGGTGGGAAAGGGGCCCCCTTGGTCGCACTATCTCAGCGCGGGGGGAACAGGAGGGGGTTGCTGATGCTCGGGGTATAGAGGATTCTTATTGTCCCGCGACGAGCGTCTCCACCTCGGCCAGGTCGCGCTGTCGGCCTCCCTCGGGTGCAGCTCCCTGCACGACGCGAGCACCCCCTCGTCTGCCCTCGCCGCCTCTCCACAGCTCCGTCCCCTCCGTTCCGACTCCAACGCACACGACGACCAGCTCCTTCTCGCCAACTCCACCGCCCGCGAAGTCTTAACTCTCTGATCTCGACTCTCCTACTCTCTTCTTTCCGCCTTTGGACTCTCCTACTCTCTTACTCTCCGCCTCTGGACTCTCCTACTCTCTTACTCTCCGCCTCTGGACTCTCCTACTCTCTTCTTTGGACTGACGAACACGGTCCTTTTATCAGCCCCGTAGCTTCGCCCTCTCATCTTTGACCCCCTCCCTTCGACCTTTCACCTCGCTCCCCATTGGCCCAAGAAAAAGTGGGCGTGAAGGCTTTTTGATCCATAAATTTGCATATATCGATCGCCCTGGAGGCGGGGCCAAATCGCCCCTCGCTCACCGATTGGACGGCAAAAAGTGGGCGTGTGTCGTTTTTGATCCGTTTTTGAAGCACAAAATCCGTGATTTTGTACACGCTGTTCGGCGCGCGCTCTGCACGAGTCCAACACCGGTACCCACAGCGGCGCAAGAACGGTGGCGATGCGACGGTTGTGAGGTGTGACGTGAAGGTCGTGGCGGTTGTGGTGAAGCGGCGTTGTGGTTGGTGGTTGATGTTGTGATTGTGGTGGTAATCATGGCGGTTGGTCCAAAATAAAGATAGCAAAAGAAAAACGGCTATCCTGAAGAGTCGCAGCACGCATAAATGACATGTATTCCCACTAGACAACTGGTTTGGGCCTAACTACACATGTACTTACCGAGATACCTCACCTAAGGGACCTGAATGGTGGTTTGCGAATTTGGTAACCACAACAATATATATATATATATATATATATATATATATATATATATATATATATATATATATATATATATATATATATATATATATATATATATATATATATATATATATATGTCTGGTGATCGTGGGGTCCAGGCGGTTGGTCCATCTCGGCCAATCCAGCGATCTAGAAAGTTTTCATTCAGGATGGCTCGAACAACGAAGGCCCAAATGAGGAGGAGCACCGCCCAGTTGAAAAATTATATCGGGTGGCAGGTCTTCAATCTGTGGGAAGGTGAATCCTTCCAACTTGTTCATGTAAATTGTTGAAGTCACTGTATCCTCCGCAAAGAAAAATGGACACACCAAGTGGTCACAGAAGGCCACACCACAAGTTGACCTTTGCACTGTCACGTATGTGTCCATTAACCACGTGGGGGTTTTCAGAGCCCCAGATCCTCACATTGTGCCGGTTGACCTTCCCCGATACAGGAAAGCAAGCTTGGTTGTGAACATGACCTTTTTCAGGAAATCTTCATTACCCTCTGTGCGACTGATCATTTCCAATGCAAACGCCTTCCATTTGGGTCCGTCATTTGGTTTGAGTTCCTGCAGAATCTGCACCTTATAGGCATAAAGCTTCAGGCTTTTTTCTTTTCTTTTTTTTTTACAAACTCTGCATACAGTGGTGGTTGGTGGTAGTCCAAGTTGCTTGTATATGTGTGAAATTGATTTTCTGGGACTTTGTTGAAGCGATTCATGCAGCAGACGTTGAACTTGTGCTTGGTTGATCGGTACTTTTCTGTTTGACAACTTCCAGTCTCCTTAAACCTAATGTACCACTCTCCGATACCAGTCCGCGATGGCGGATTCCTTCCATACCTCCATACCTTTTACAGAAATTACGCTGAACTTGCGTGTCAGATCTCATCTCGATGAATCATTCAACACACTGAGCTTTCTCCTGCGGCGTTGCCATTGTCTTTTACATTATACCACCAGACCTGAAAATAAAGAAAACTTTATGAGTTTCTGCATCATATAATACAAAGGTATCATTGTATAATTTGTGGTACTAAATATATTAACAACCAAAGTTGTCCGAGGTATTTTTGGAACACACTGTACAGTATTATTGACCATCTTCAATCCTGTTTAGTATCTCTGGACCTGCTCTTGAATGGTTTAAGTCACATCCGTCAATCATAACTTGCATCCACTACAACATTGCTGGCTCTTCATCAGACTCAGTTAATCGATGTTTGTGTGTTCCATGGATTTGTTCTTGGTCCACTTTCTTTTCCTCATTATCTGCATCCATTTGGCACCTTTTTTGGTATTTCAATATCAGCTTTCACCGCTATGCTGATGATACCCAGATCTACCTGTTTATTGGATCTGATAATATGCTGTCTTTTACAACTAGGAATTCTTGTCCGAAATTAAAATATAGATACCCGTAAACTTTTCAAACTCAATGCTGCAAAAGATTGACATGGTGGTACTTAGATTCCTCCCTCATTCATCCTTAACAATCTTCAACCCGAGGTAACAAAACTTGGGGGTTGGGGGCCACTCCCCCTTCCTCCCGGATCTCCGATTCCACGGTTTCAATTTGAGGTGTCAATATGGATCCCTCCCTCTCCTATACTCCACAGATTGCTAAAATCTACAAATAATCTCTTCCATCTGAACCTTTTGACCAAATCTGCTCAGCCTCAAATCAGAGGACAACTGACACTTTTTAAAATAGTATCGATAACCTTTAAAGCCAAACATAAATTGGTTCCTGTCATAATTTCTGACCTCATCATACCCTAAAAACCCCTGCAAGAAAGAAATTTCCAATCTACCAAAACTCGAATCTCCTACTGGTTCCTCTAACTAGACGAAGACCTTTGGTTATTTAATTTTTTTTTTTTACAGCTATGCTCATCGATTGTCGAACTCTCTTGCCTTTTAAAATCTGGCACAGCCTCATCAGTTCCTGTTTTTAGCTCGCCTGTTCGAAGAACAGAGGGCTATAGCGATAGCCCCGGCGTGAGCGTGTGCGTCAGCGCGAGCGTGAAAATGTTAAAGTTTTTGGTGCAAGTTATTTAGAAGCTTGCCATTAATTTAATATGTGTACTGGGATGCTGATATTTGGCATGGAGGTTCCTTTGGGGTATACTATTGGTGTAGTGAAGTTGAAATAAAAAAAATAATTTTAAATGTTTTAAATTTTTGACCAATTTTGAACTTAACTTTTTTGTAGAAGATCAACGTTAAAGTTTTTGGTGCAAGTTATTATTTAGAAGCTTGCTATTCATTTAATGTGTACTAGGATGCTGATATTTGGCATGGAGGTTCCTTTGGGGTATACTATTGGTGTAGTGAAGTTGAAATTAACAAATGATTAAAAAATTTTTTTAATTTCAACCTAAGATGGTGTCAAAGCCACCCAATGCTCGCCTGTTTATACTGGACGCTTGCCATTCATTTAATATGTGTACTAGTTTACTGATTACAATATACAAATACATATATTGCTTTAAAATTATTTGGATCAGACTTCACTGCAATGCTTTATAAAAAATTATTATTAGACTAGTCTTTTAAAAACGATAAATGTATAAACAGGCGAGCATTGGGTGGCTTTGACACCAACTCTCTGGTTACATTTCTCCTTACAGGATTATTCTCTTAACCATCACTTTTCTTAACTCTTTGTTCTTTGTATTAAACACCGAGATGGTGCTTCCAAATGAAAAGATCTATTCATTGTTCAGTCCATATAAATCTGCGACCACAAAAGGTCAATTTGTATTCGACGATAAGCAAAGATTATGGGATGAGAACACGGCGCTCACTGGGTTATAATAAACTTCAAAGCATAAAAATAAATAAATTCCCAGATGGGAAACACCATTTTGCCCAAAACTTGGACGGCATACCTCTTGTAACACTCCAGAATACCATCAATCATGTTCCTCATGTAAAGAACGATTGAGACAAAAATGGCAGAGGTCTTAAACAAATAAACATGAGAGTGGGGGTCAAGCCATGGGGAGGAAGTGGCATGACAGAACAATTTACATTTTACAAATATGCAAGGACCAAAACAAACAGATATATGACGCAACACAAGAGATTGAACATCCAATATATTATTAGAAAATTGTAAAAATGAAAAGTAGCTATCCTAAAATTATACAAAAGAATAATCATAATCAAATTATGATTACAAACTCTACATGAAAAGAACCACTTGTGTTCAACCGATTTATTTTATTTATTCGTATGCAGGCTGTGGCTGCTTGGCTGCATCTTTTTCTGGGGGCGCAGATGCGCCGCTGATGCAGTGCCCCGTTTCCAGTTAGCTGGTACTCATTTTGCCGACCTCAGAAGGATGACGGGCCGAGTCAACCCACTTGGTGTTAATTCAATGGTAAGGAAAGAAACTGGAACACAAGACCATAACATCGTAAGCCAGCCACCTAAACTGCTAAGCCAAGACAAGACTTTGTTTACCGGATCAATGATGCACATGTTACTTCCTGTTCAACGTCTCATAAACACAATGATTCTGATCAAACAGTCAAACAGATGCATCGAATATATATTCATATTGTCTTTTAAAGATTAGATCAAACAAAACACAAATGTGTGTCTATACAGTGCATCCAGAAAGTATTCACATCCCTTCACTTTGTCACATTTTGTTGTGGTACATCCTGAATTTCAAAATGGATTAAATTTAATTTCTCTTTTTGTCACCGATCTACACAAAATACCCCAAAATGACAAAGTGAAAACATGTTTCAAGAAAATTTTTACAAATCAATTAAAACTGAAAAGCAGAAATGTCTCGCTTCAATAAGTATTCAACCCCTTTGCTATGACACTCCAAATTGAGCTCAGGTGCATCCAATTTCCTTTGATCATCCTTGAGATGTCTCCACAACTTGATCGGAGTCCACCTGTGGCCAATTCAATTGATTGGACATGATTTAGAAAGAAACACACCTTTTCTAGATAAGGTCTCAAAGTTGACATTGCATGTCAGAGCAGAAACTCCACCGTGAAGTCCGAGGAACTGTCCATAAAACTCCGAAATAGAATTGTGAAGAGTATAAAATAATTTCTAGAGTGTTGAAAGTTCCCAAGAGCACAGTGAGCTCCATCATAAGGAAATGGAAAGAATATGGAAAAACACAGACTCTTCCGAAAGCTGGCCGTCTGGCCAAACTGAGCAACCAGGCAAGAAGGACCTTGGTCATTGAGATGACCAATAACCCAAAGACCACTCTGACAGAACCAGAGTTCCTTGGTTGATATGGGAGAACCTGCTGGAAGGGCAACTATCTCTGCAGCACTTCACAAATCTAGGCTTTATGGGAGAGTGGCCAGACAGAAGCCACTCCTGAGAAAAAGACAGGTGACAGCACACCTGGAGTTTCAAAAAAGGCATGTGAAAGACTGAGAGCAGGAGACAAAATATTCTGTCATCTGATGAGATGAAAATTTAACTCTTTGGCCTGGAGGCAAAGAGCTACTAATGGCGGAAACTGAGCACAGCTCATCACCCATCGAAAACAATCCCTACCGTGAAGCATAGTGGTGGCAGCATCATGCTATGGGGATGCTTTTCAGCGGCAGGGACAAGGAGACTGGTAAGGATAGAGGGAACAATGAATGGAGCCAAATACAGGCAAACCCTTGAGAACCTGCATCAGAGTGCAAAGGACTTCAGACTGCAGTGAAGATTTACATTCCAACAAGACAATGACACAAAGCATACAGCAGAAGCAACACAATGGCTTCAGAACAACAGCGTGAATGTCCTTGAGTAGTCAAGCCAAACCCCAGATTTAGATCCAATTGAGAATCTGTAGAAAAACTTAAAGATTGCTGTTCAATGATGCTTCCCATCCAACTTGACAGAGCTTGAGAAAATCTGCAAGGAAGCTCAGGTATGGGAGCATGCGCCAGAGCAGTGCGTCACTGCGTCCACTTTCCACCGATACTCTCGGGGCCTCCATCTGGCCATCCTCGAGGCAGATGCCTGGCCCATCCTCATCTCCTTGAGATGCTGATCAACCTGCGGCAATGAGGCACATGGTCAGCCCATTGGCCTCCTCCACTCACGAGGCTCCCTCAATGAGAGAATCTCATCAGCAGGATCAGCGTCAGAAAAACAAACCACATGTCCATACAGCTGCAGCTGACGTTCACAGACGATATCTGTGCAAGAAGCATATCTCATTTGAGTCTCTCTCAGCAACTGCTCGTTGGACACAAAGTCCGACCAGTGATAGCCAAGGATTCTCTGAAGAGACCTGGTACCAAAGGAATTAATCCTCCATCTCAGATCTCTGGTTCCAGAGTCCAAGTCTCACATCCATAGAGCAAGACTGGAAGCACCAAGGACCTGACTCGGACTTTCGTCTTCCTGCACAGGTACCAACAGTACCACACCCCATGATCCAGTGAATCCATGAATCCCCAGGCCCAACCCAGACGTCTCTTGCCCTCTGGCTCACAGCCAGCAGAGACATGAATATCACTGCCAAGGTCAGTGAATCTCTCCATGGCCTCAACATCCTCACCACAAACAGGTACAGACAAGACAGCAGCATCCATGCTGTCATTGAAAGCCTGGACCTTAGTTTTGACCAAGCAAACCCGTGATCCCAGCGGCTCCGAGTCCTCATTCAGCACCTCGAGGGCCCCAAAAAGGATATCCAGTCTCCACAAAGACGACTGCATCATGTGCGAAATCAAGGTCAGAGATCTTGACATTCCCAAATGATGTACCGCAGCTTGGTCTCTCCGACATCCTCTCCAGAATGCAGTCCATGCAAGCGCTGAAAAGTGTGGGGCCCAGAAAACACCCCTGACGAACTCCAGCAGCAACTGGAAATAAGTTGGAGATGGAACCACCACATGTCACAGCACTCTCAGTACCAGAGTAGAGTTCAGACATCAGATTGAGCAGTTTTGGTGGCACCTCACGATAACCAAGAATCTCCCAGAGGGCATTTCAGATAGACTGAATCAAACACTTTGCAGAGATCAACATAGGCTTCAAGCAGCCCCTGCTGAAACTCTCGTCTGCATTCAGTGAGGACCCGAAGAGCAAGGATACGGTCAATCATTGACCTCTTTGGTGTAAAGCCTGACTGCTCTTGACGCTGGTGCACAAGCAGATGGTGGCGAACCCTATCAAGAATCATCCGAGCAAACACCTTGCCCGGCACTGAGAGCAGCGTCACCCCACAGTAGTTGTTGCAAGCCTGGCGATCGCCTTCCCTTTCAAAAGAGGGACAACAAGGCCCCTCTTCCAGTCAGTTGAGATGATGCCTGTGTTCCAGGCAGAGCACAGAACTGCATGCAACGACACGAGTGCAGCATTTCCACCAGCCTTGAGAAGTTCAGCATGGATGCCACACATCCCAGGAGCTTTACCCCATTTCAACCGGTTCACCACAGCCTGTGTTCTTCCACAAACGAGGGTGGACCAGTTGATTGGCGGATCAGAAAAAGGGATAATAACACCCCTGGCATCCAACTCAACAGCTGGTGGATCAGCCTAGTACAGCCGCTCAAAGTAACCGGCCCAGCGGGCCTTCACTGCGGACTCCTCTGTTCAGAGCCTACCACTCTCCGCACTAACTGCAGTACACCGAGGGATGGGCTTGGAAGAACGCAATGTGCAAATTCCCCTGGAAGCAGGATGAGAATCACTTGACCACAGGTGATGCTCTACCTACTCACAGATTCCTCGCACATCGGCCTCCTTGTCCACCCTAAGCACACGTACAGTTTTACACCTCAACTACCTGAACAGCTCAGCTCTGCCATTAACCCTTGTCTTGCGACTCTAGTCAATGGTATCCAGTGTCCCTTGCAAGACAAAATTCTTCTTCGCCCAATGGTGAGTTGCAAGACATCCACCGACAATATCAAGGACGGTGGTCTTGAAGGCACACCACAACTCTTCAGGATTCCCTAAAGCACCCAGACCCCCCAAATCCTGACTCAGCCTGTTTGGAAACTTCAGCTGCCCTGTCATCCTTGATCTTGCAAACATCTAGCCTAGGCTGGAATGGTACCATTCTCCCAGATTTAAGGTTCAACTTAAGAGTTGCTACAACAAGCTTGTGGTCAGTATTGAAGAACTGAGCACTCTGGTTGACCCTGCAGTTGTGGATCATCCTCCAGCGACCACCAACGAGCACATGGTCAATCTCCTTTGCCACACCACCAGCATTGGAATACCAAGTCCAGTGATGAGCTTGTGGGCGCTGAAACCATGAACCAGCCACCGAATTGCATGACTTCTTGCAAAGTCAAAGAACTTCGTTTTATTCTGGTTCACAGTTCATAACCCATGGGGACCAACATACATCTCATAATGATCCCTATCAGTTCCAGTTGATGCATTGAAATCCCCCAAGACTGGAAGAGTATCGCACCTGGGGTACTGATCAACCACAGACTCGAGTGTGGCATTGAACACGTCCTTCATGGTGAGATCACTCGCCTCAGTCGGAGCAGAAACAGAGACCAGGTAAAAATAAACTACACTCAAGGAGTGACGAATCCTTCATCTCATAATACATGCTTTGACCAGTGTTACTGCAATCATCATTGGAGTCAGCTTATTGGACATATCTACAGCAACGCCTTGGGCACGGTAACCATCAGAGCGACCAGACCAATCATAGGTGCAACCACCCACTATTATCTCGCCGCAATCCGTTCTCCGAACCTCAGAGAGTGCTGCAATACCGATGTTCGAACGCTTGAGCTCAGATGATAACAGAGACAGGTGATCATCCTCTCTTGGGGATAGGACATTCCAGGCACCCACCCGAAAGAACCGCCTCAGCTCACTTTGTAATCGCAGATATGTAGTTAACTCCAAGGAAACGGCTGTCTGGAGGATGACACCTCAGCACCACCCTGACGCACACTACTGCAATCCAACCCGGGAAATTTACCCCATCTTCTTCCTCCTATCAAAGATTCGGGGTCCCGAAGACTTTGCCCCAATGTCGTCATCCTTTGCAGCTGCCATACGAAGGGCAGCTGCACAGGAGGTACTCTCACGGAGTGAGTTTTCAGTTTTCTTTGTGTTTTTAGCATGTTTTGCAGAGTGAAGGGTTTTACGGTGGCCACAGTGCAAATCCTGCAACCAACCTCGTAATAAAAAGTAACCCAACTGCAGGAGGACGTCCGCAGACACAGTTGGGCACTAGATATGGATGGTCGTTGGCCCACAAGGAGCTCCTCCGTCCTTTAACAGGTTTTGTTTTTAATCCTGCTGGGTGTCCATATCCATACACCCTCCTCACCAGGAAACCTGGTGGAGGAGACGGTTTAGTCGCTCATGGCCTTGTCTGATACATCATTACAATATGTGCATAAGCTAAACCACAAGCTTGAATTGATTTGAAATAAAATGAAAACAATTTTGTTTGCACAATACACAAGATAGCATCCATACTTTGGTTGTTTTACAACTGAGGCTAAATATGATGTTTGAACACCTCTCTACCCAAGCCCACCCCATCCCAAGGATAATTTGAACAGCACTTGGTAGAGCGCATACCTCCACCAGGCTAAACAGTTTACATTTTGCATCCAAATATGCCAGATCTGGATTTGGACCTTAACCAAAATCTAATGAGCTTGTTCTTTTCACCTCACCAACTCATCCACCTAGTTTTGTCATAACTCATCCATAACTTTTTGAAATATCATGCTGTATGTGGTTTTTGGCCCCATCTCTCAATGGTGAGGAATCACTTTAAAAGTTTTTTTTTTTATTCTCGTATCTGGATCCGGATTTTGATCTTTACTGAAATCTAATCGATTCTTCCTTGACACATACCGAACCTGTCCACCAAATTTCGTCCCAATCTATTCACAATTTTTTGAGATATCCTGCTCACAGACAAACAGAGAGACAGGGGTGAAAATATAACCTCAATGCACCTTCGTTGGTGGAGGTAATAAATAAATAAATAACTTCATCGGGCCCAGCAAAGAGCAATTTGAAGAACTTTCAGTTTCATGCAATGTTTATACCTGCTTTTAAAATAATTCTGCCTTGTGTTGTGAAAAACACCTTTAATAATCAAAGTTTATCAAGGAAAATTATTACAACAGGTTGTTGTGGTAACCTAGTGACAAGATCTTTCCAACCCTCCCCCCAAAAAACATCCACTAACCACACAAGTTTCTCAATGTTAACCTCAAAATAAAAACATTTTGTGCAGATATTTGTGCATCGTAATAACTACACAATAAGGAACAAAATATGTTCAAGACTGTATTGCAAACAAAGATAGAAAGACAAATAAATGGGTCACAGGACAAACCAAAACTCAGGATATCTTGGAAATAATCAAACTCAGCAAATGGAAATAGGCAGGACACATTAGCAGAAGGTCATACAACAGGTGGACAACAATATTAACAACATGGAGACCGAGGATGGCAACAGGAACAAGGGAAGGCCACATCTAACATGGAGGGGATGATAGACAAATGTTTTCTGCCATTGTCCGAGGTGTATCTCGATCTGGCTGGGACTTTCAGAATGAAATTTAACATCAATAACAGGAATAAAAAGTGTACGGGATTGCCAAAATTGACATTGACCTATTTTTTTTAAGGCCATGACCTAATTAAAGAACTTTTTACCTGTTTTTTTTTTTTACTGTAACCGACTAATTTTTGTTGAATCAGAATGGCATTGTCCTCCAGATAACCTAGAGCAAGGCACATTTACGCTTAATTTACATCATACCCATTTGGGTTAACGGTTGAAGTCAAATGGTAACCTGAAAAAAAACACACTTTATTGGTCATCGTTCAATTTTTCCAATGCGGAATCTCAAAGACTGCTTGGTCTTCCAAGATGTTCTTGCATTATACTAGTGTACCTGCACTGAAGTAATGCACCTGGTATCTGTTTCGTGTCCTTGACCTACACTTTTCGGGTTGACCTAATTAACAATAAGCACCTTTTTGATCATAACTTGAATAATTTTCCTCCGATTTTCATGGTGTTGAGTTTTATGGATAGATTGGAGATTGAGACACATTTTCTTAATTTACACTACATCCCGAAATGTTGAAGGTCAAGGTAATATGGCGGTCCAAAAAGAAATATGGCCATCATTGGATCACTGGCACCAGGAGAGGCTTACTTTCCTTTGAAGATCACTTTGTGATCGCAGATATCTAGTTTTGATGTTTTTGGCTTTTTTCTTGTACTGCATTCAAGTTTAGTTTTTTATTGTTTTTAGATCCTCGTGGAGGATCTCTAAGTCTTACTCACATTGTTGTTCTTCATCTTTTTCTTGTGGACTTTTTTGTTTCACAGCCTACAGTTTTCATAGAAACTTCCTGAAACTTGGCATATATAGGTAAAAATTCCCTGCGCAGACGGTAACGATCTCCGATTTAAAAAAAAATTCCTCCTCGAAAAAAAGTTATGACATCAAAATATCTCCGCTAATGGAAATCGCCTAAAAAATTATCTCTGAAACTAGGCAAGCTTTTTGAATTCTGTTTGCGGGAATCGAACAGGGCATTAGCAGAGATAAGTTACCGCACATATGATACATCACTGACGTCATATCAATCTTTATGACGTCATTCCTATTTTTTGACAGTTTTTGTTTCACAACCCAGAGTTTTCATCGGATCTTCGTGAAACTTGCCATGTATATGCAGAAAGCCCACGCGCAGGCAGTAACCATCTCCGATTTTGAAAATTCTTCCAAGAAAAAAAGTTGACGTCATAATATCGCCGCTTATGGAAATCGCCGATGCCATTATCTCCGAAACTAGGCAAGGTGTTTGAATTTTGTTTGCGGGAATCAAGCCGGGCATTAGCACAGATAATTTATTGCAAACCTGATATATCACAATAACGTCATATTCGTTTTTATGACATCATCATTAAGAGGACGATGATCTTCGCTCATTTGAGCTTGTTTTTTTTAATAATCATGTGCTTATAATAATTTGTATTCTCAACATTCCATTGTAATGAAACTTCACTTCATTGATAGTGTAGAAACATCTTATCTTGCCAGATGACTTTCCTCAAGCTCGGTTTCAATTCCCTCATCCGGGGACCACGGCCTACCTGTACGAGGTAGTGTGAGAAAGTGATATATGTGTGAACTACTCGCCACCCTCCCCCCCTCCCCTCCACACGTGAACATACATACATACATACATACCAAGTTGAACATCTCAAAAAAAATTGTTTCTAATGTAAAATTGCTAAAGTTAAAGAAAGTTTAAAATATTTATACATTGGTTAAAATTTTGTATCTCCAATCAAATACAAAGTTCAATTTTCTCGACTGACAAGAAAAACAAATAACATCGTTTCCACCTGAAAAACACCGTCATATAATTTTTTTAAAGACTTTGACATATAGATGCTCATGAAAGAACAAGATGTACATATCCCAATGCAAAACAGAAAAAAATTGGAATTTCTTCATGGTGTCGGCGATAGCTTGCCGACTAGTCGCAAAGGACACCATGGGATGTTCAACATTCACCAACGATCAAATGCTGCCAGAAGGGACGCCCGTTTAACGTCCATCTGAGGGATGGCATGCACATTGATGATTCACCTTGCCTGTGAAACACCTGGATGACAGTTTATAGCTGGGTCAGGATTTGAACCCAGGCTAGATAGCTTAGAGGCGAGTGTGCGTACCTCGAGGCCATCCTGTCAGCCCCATCATTGATGATGAAGAACCCAAATAGCATGAAACTATTTTGCCCAACTTAAATAATTTTGCCCCTGATTTTTGTACAACTCTATACATTACTTGAGTTTACAGATTTATTGGAACAACAAACTTTGGATTTATATCTTTTGCACAACTAGCACAACCGTTGTTCTTCTGAACCACTTGTGTGCCAAATGGGATGGCCAATCACCTTATAGATGTTTAAAGCAGCGTCAGCTTGGTCGGTTCATCGAGGTCGTTAAGCAAGTGCACGGCTCCACAAGTCCTTGCGGCTGGTTTACAATGATCCGTAGTCCAGCGGACCTCATGGGAAGGGCTGAAAGCCCTCAGGCAAGCAATCAAGCTGTTTTGTGGAAGGTCCTATAACCCCTCACAAAGAAAGCCAAGACAATCAGCTCATTGTACACTTTGTGCCAAGGACGTGCTCGGTGCTGTGAAGATCACATTTTCAATGACATTCATGCTTAAGAATAATTAGTGTTTGCCTACCAGTGCTGAATGTGCATCATGGAGGAGCTGTGTGTCCAAACAAAAACAAAACCTCTCTCCAGGCATCGACAAGAAGTCATAACATTCTATAGCAATGGATCTAATGGCTTTGCATTGTACTAAGTTCCATACGTGTATGGCAAACAAAATAGTGAAGAGAGGGGGGAAACAGTTAATTGAGAATACAAGTCAAGAAAGGTAAGAAGAACTAGAAGGGCACTCGGTAGAGCGCAAACCTTCCCAAGGTTGAACCGTTTACGTTTTGTACCTCACCGATAGGCCGGATCTGCAACCAGACATGAAACAAAATCTAATCAATCCGTCCATGTCACACACCCAACCTGTCCACCAAGTTTCAGCTGAATCCGACAATAACTTTATGAAATATCCTGGTAAACAGACATATAGACAGACAAACAGATGTGAAAACACGCCTACGGTGGTGGGGGTAGAGAGACAGAGACAGAGACAGAGACAGAGACGACAGAAAAGACAGAAAAGACAGAAAAGACAGAGACAGAAAAGACAGAGACAGAAAAGACAGAGACAGAAAAGACAGAGACAGAAAAGACAGAGACAGAAAAGACAGAGGCAGAAAAGACAGAGGCAGAAAAGACAGAGGCAGAAAAGACAGAGGCAGAAAAGACAGAGACAGAAAAGACAAAGACAGAAAAGACAAAGACAGAAAAGACAGAGACAGAAAAGACAGAGGCAGAAAAGACAGAGGCAGAAAAGACAGAGGCAGAAAAGACAGAGACAGAAAAGACAGAGACAGAAAAGACAAAGACAGAAAAGACAGAGACAGAAAAGACAGAGACAGAAAAGACAGAGACAGAGACAGAAAAGACAGAGACAGAGACAGAAAAGACAGAGACAGAGACAGAAAAGACAGAGACAGAGACAGAAAAGACAGAGACAGAGACAGAAAAGACAGAAAAGACAGAGAAGACAGAAAAGACAGACAGAAAAGACAGAGAGAAAAGACAGAGACAGAAAAGACAGAGACAGAAAAGACAGAGACAGAAAAGACAGAGACAGAAAAGACAGAGACAGAAAAGACAGAGACAGAAAATACAGAGACAGAAAATACAGAGACAGAAAAGACAGAAAAGACAGAAAAGACAGAAAAGACAGAAAAGACAGAAAAGACAGAAAAGACAGAAAAGACAGAAAAGACAGAAAAGACAGAAAAGACAGAGACAGAGACAGAGACAGAGACAGAGACAGAGACAGAGACAGAGAGAGACAGAGAGAGACAGAGACAGAGAGAGACAGAGACAGAGAGAGAGACAGAGACAGAGACAGAGACAGAGAGAGACAGAGAGAGACAGAGACAGAGACAGACACAGACAGACACAGACAGAGACAGAGACAGAGACAGAGACAGAGACAGAGACAGAGACAGAGACAGAGACAGAGACAGAGACAGAGACAGACAGAGACAGAGACAGACAGAGACAGAGACAGAAAAGACAGAGAGAAAGAACAGAAAAGACAGAAAGAACAGAAAGAACAGAGAAGACAGAGAAGACAGAGAAGACAGAGAAGACAGAGAGACAGAGAGACAGAAAAGACAGAGAGACAGAAAAGACAGAGAGACAGAAAAGACAGAGAGACAGAAGAGACAGAGAGACAGAAGAGACAGAGAGACAGAAAAGACAGAGAGACAGAAAAGACAGAGAGACAGAAAAGACAGAGAGACAGAAAAGACAGAGAGACAGAAAAGACAGAGACAGAAAAGACAGAGAGACAGAAAGACAGAAAAGACAGAGAGACAGAAAAGACAGAGAGACAGAAAAGACAGAGAGACAGAAAAGACAGAGAGACAGAAAAGACAGAGAGACAGAAAAGACAGAGAGACAGAAAAGACAGAGAGACAGAAAAGACAGAAAAGACAGAAAAGACAGAAAAGACAGAAAAGACAGAAAAGACAGAAGAGACAGAGACAGAAAAGACAGAAGAGACAGAGACAGAGACAGAAAAGACAGAAGAGACAGAGACAGAAAAGACAGAGACAGAGAAGACAAAGACAGAGAAGACAGAGACAGAGAAGACAGAGACAGAAAAGACAGAGACAGAAAAGACAGAGACAGAAAAGACAGAGACAGAAAAGACAGAGACAGAAAAGACAGAGACAGAAAAGACAGAGACAGAAAAGACAGAGACAGAAAAGACAGAGACAGAAAGAACAGAAAAGACAGAAAGAACAGAAAAGACAGAGAAGACAGAGAAGACAGAGAGACAGAGAGACAGAAAAACGGAGAGACAGAAAAGACAGAAAAGACAGAGAGACAGAAAAGACAGAGAGACAGAAAAGACAAAGAGACAGAAAAGACAAAGAGACAGAAAAGACAAAGAGACAGAAAAGACAGAGACAGAAAAGACAGAGAGACAGAAAAGACAAAGACACAGAAAAGACAGAGAGACAGAAAAGACAGAGAGACAGAAAAGACAGAGAGACAGAAACGACAGAGAGACAGAAGAGACAGAAAAGACAGACACAGAGAAGACAGAGACAGAGAAGACAGAGACAGAGAAGACAGAGACAGAGAAGACAGAGACAGAAAAGACAGAGACAGAAAAGACAGAGACAGAAAAGACAGAGACAGAAAGAACAGAAAAGACAGAAAGAACAGAAAAGACAGAAAACACAGAGAAGACAGAGAAGACAGAGAAGACAGAGAGACAGAAAAGACAGAGAGACAGAAGAGACAGAAAAGACAGAGACAGAGAAGACAGAGACAGAGAAGACAGAGACAGAGAAGACAGAGACAGAGAAGACAGAGACAGAAAAGACAGAGACAGAAAAGACAGAGACAGAAAAGACAGAGACAGAAAGAACAGAAAAGACAGAAAGAACAGAAAAGACAGAAAACACAGAGAAGACAGAGAAGACAGAGAAGACAGAGAGACAGAGAGACAGAGAGACAGAAAAACGGAGAGACAGAAAAGACAGAAAAGACAGAGAGACAGAAAAGACAGAGAGACAGAAAAGACAAAGAGACAGAAAAGACAAAGAGACAGAAAAGACAGAGAGACAGAAAAGACAGAGAGACAGAAAAGACAGAGAGACAGAAAAGACAGAGACAGAAAAGACAGAGAGACAGAAAAGACAGAGAGACAGAAAAGACAGAGAGACAGAAAAGACAGAGAGACAGAAAAGACAGAGAGACAGAAAAGACAGAGAGACAGAAAAGACAGAGAGACAGAAAAGACGGAGAGACAGAAAAGACAGAGAGACAGAAAAGACAGAGAGACAGAAAAGACAGAGAGACAGAAAAGACAGAAAAGACAGAAAAGACAGAAAAGACAGAAAAGACAGAAAAGACAGAAAAGACAGAAAAGACAGAAAAGACAGAAGAGACAGAAGAGACAGAAGAGACAGAGACAGAAAAGACAGAAGAGACAGAGACAGAAAAGACAGAAGAGACAGAGACAGAAAAGACAGAGACAGAGAAGACAGAGACAGAGAAGACAGAGACAGAGAAGACAGAGACAGAGAAGACAGAGACAGAGAAGACAGAGACAGAGAAGAAAGAGACAGAGAAGACAGAGACAGAGAAGACAGAGACAGAGAAGACAGAGACAGAAAAGACAGAGACAGAAAAGACAGAGACAGAAAAGACAGAGACAGAAAGAACAGAAAAGACAGAAAGAACAGAAAAGACAGAAAACACAGAGAAGACAGAGAAGACAGAGAAGACAGAGAGACAGAGAGACAGAAAAACGGAGAGACAGAAAAGACAGAAAAGACAGAGAGACAGAAAAGACAGAGAGACAGAAAAGACAGAGAGACAGAAAAGACAGAGAGACAGAAAAGACAAAGAGACAGAAAAGACAAAGAGACAGAAAAGACAGAGAGACAGAAAAGACAGAGAGACAGAAAAGACAGAGAGACAGAAGAGACAGAAAAGACAGAAGAGACAGAGACAGAAACAGAAAAGACAGAGACAGAGAAGACAGAGACAGAGAAGACAGAGACAGAGAAGACAGAGACAGAGAAGACAGAGACAGAAAAGACAGAGACAGAAAAGACAGAGACAGAAAAGACAGAGACAGAAAAGACAGAGACAGAAAGAACAGAAAAGACAGAAAGAACAGAAAAGACAGAAAACACAGAGAAGACAGAGAAGACAGAGAAGACAGAGAAGACAGAGAAGACAGAGAGACAGAGAGACAGAAAAATGGAGAGACAGAAAAGACAGAAAAGACAGAGAGACAGAAAAGACAGAGAGACAGAAAAGACAAAGAGACAGAAAAGACAAAGAGACAGAAAAGACAGAGAGACAGAAAAGACAGAGAGACAGAAAAGACAGAGAGACAGAAAAGACAGAGAGACAGAAAAGACAAAGACACAGAAAAGACAAAGAAACAGAAAAGACAGAGAGAGACAGAAAAGACAGAAAAGACAGAAAAGACAGAAAAGACAGAAAAGACAGAAAAGACAGAAAAGACAGAGAGACAGAAAAGACAGAGAGACAGAAAAGACAGAGAGACAGAAAAGACAGAGAGACAGAAAAGACAGGGAGACAGAAGAGAGAGAAAAGACAGAAGTGACAGAGACAGAAAAGACGGAAGAGACAGAGAGAGAAAAGACAGAAGAGACAGAGAGAGAAAAGACAGAAGAGACAGAGACAGAAAAGACAGAAGAGACAGAGACAGAAAAGACAGAAGAGACAGGGACAGAAAAGACAGAGACAGAGACAGAAAAGACAGAGACAGAAAAGACAGAGACAGAGACAGAAAAGACAGAGACAGAGACAGAAAAGACAGAGACAGAGACAGAAAAGTCAGAGACAGTGACAGAAAAGACAGAGACAGAGACAGAAAAGACAGAGACAGAGACAGAAAAGACAGAGACAGAAAAGACAGAGACAGAGACAGAAAAGACAGAGACAGAGACAGAAAAGACAGAGACAGAGACAGAAAAGACAGAGACAGAGACAGAAAAGACAGAGACAATGACAGAAAAGACAGAGACAGAGACAGAAAAGACAGAGACAGAGACAGAAAAGACAGAGACAGAGACAGAAAAGACAGATAGAGACAGAGACAGAGACAGAGACAGAAAAGACAGAGACAGAAAAGACAGAGACAGAAAAGACAGAGACAGAAAAGACAGAGACAGAAAAGACAGAGACAGAAAAGACAGAGACAGAAAAGACAGAAAGACAGAAAAGACAGAGAGACAAACAGACAGAAAAGACAGAGACAGAAAAGACAGAAGAGACAGAGACAGAAAAGACATAGACAGAGAGACAGAAAAGACAGAGACAGAGAGACAGAAAGACAGAAAAGACAGAAAAGACAGAAAGACAGAAAAGACAGAGAGACAAAGAGACAGAAAAGACAGAGACAGAAAAGACAGAAGAGACAGAGACAGAAAAGACATAGACAGAGACAGAAAAGACATAGACAGAGACAGAAAAGACATAGACAGAGACAGAAAAGACATAGACAGAGAGACAGAAAAGACAGAGAGACAGAAAAGACAGAGAGACAGAAAAGACAGAGAGACAGAAAAGACAGAGAGACAGAAAAGACAGAGAGACAGAAAAGACAGAGACAGAAAAGACAGAGAGACAGAAAAGACAGAAAAGACAGAAAAGACAGAAGAGACAGACATAGACAGAGACAGAAAAGACATAGACAGAGACAGAAAAGACATAGACAGAGACAGAAAAGACAGAGACAGAGACACAGAAAAGACAGAGAGACAAAGATACAGAAGAGACAGAGACAGAAAAGACAGAAGAGACAGAGACAGAAAAGACAGAAAAGACATAGACAGAGACAGAAAAGACAGAGACAGAGAGACAGAAAAGACAGAGAGACAAAGATACAGAAGAGACAGAGACAGAAAAGACAGAAGAGACAGACAGAAAAGACAGAAAAGACATAGACAGAGACAGAAAAGACAGAGACAGAGAGACAGAAAAGACAGAGACAGACAGACAGACAGACAGACAGACAGACAAAGATACAGAAGAGACAGAGACAGAAAAGACAGAAGAGACAGACAGAAAAGACAGAAAAAGACATCGACAGAGACAGAAAAGACAGAGACAGAAAAGACAGAAAAGACAGAGAGACAAAGATACAGAAGAGACAGAGACAGAAAACACAGAAGAGACAGAGACAGAAGAGACAGAGACAGAAAAGACAGAGACAGAGACAGAAAAGACAGAGACAGAGACAGAAAAGACAGAGACAGAGACAGAGACAGAAAAGACAGAGACAGAGACAGAGACAGAAAAGACAGAAGAGACAGAGACAGAGACAGAAAAGACATAGACAGAGACAGAAAAGACAGAGACAGAGAGACAGAAAAGACAGAGAGCCAAAGATACAGAAGAGACAGAGTCAGAAAAGACAGAAGAGACAGACAGAAAAGACAGAAAAGACATCGACAGAGACAGAAAAGACAGAGACAGAGAGACAGAAAAGACAGAGAGACAAAGATACAGAAGAGACAGAGACAGAAAAGACAGAAGAGACAGACAGAAAAGACAGAAAAGACATCGACAGAGACAGAAAAGACAGAGACAGAAAAGACAGAAAAGACAGAGAGACAAAGATACAGAAGAGACAGAGACAGAAAAGACAGAAGAGACAGAGACAGAAAAGACAGAAGAGACAGAGACAGAAAAGACAGAAGAGACAGAGACAGAAAAGACAGAAGAGACAGAGACAGAAAAGACAGAGACAGAGACAGAGACAGAAAAGACAGAGACAGAGACAGAGACAGAAAAGACAGAGACAGAGACAGAGACAGAAAAGACAGAGAAAGAGAAAGAGACAGAAAAGACAGAGACAGAGACAGAAAAGACAGAAAAGACAGAGACAGAAAAGACAGAAAAGACAGAAAACACAGAAAAGACAGAAAAGACAGAGACAGAAAAGACAGAAAACACAAACAGAAAAGACAGAAAAGACAGAGACAGAAAAGACAGAAAAGCCAGACAGAAAAGACAGAAAAGACAGAGAGAGGGACAGAAAAGACAGCAAAGACAGAGACAGAAAAGACAGAAAAGACAGAGACAGAAAAGACACAAGAGACAGAGACAGAAAAGACAGAGACAGAGACAGAGACAGAAAAGACAGAAAAGACAGAGACAGAGACAGAAAAGACAGAAAAGACAGAGACAGAGACAGAAAAGACAGAAAAGACAGAGACAGAGACAGAAAAGACAGAAAAGACAGAGACAGAGACAGAAAAGACAGAAAAGACAGAAAAGACAGAGACAGAAAAGACAGAAACGACAGAGACAGCAAAGACAGAAAAGACAGAGACAGAAAAGACAGAAAAGACAGACAGAAAACACACACACAGAAAAGACAGAGACAGAAAAGACAGAGACAGAAAAGACAGAGACAGAAAAGACAGAGACAGAAAAGACAGAGACAGAAAAGACAGAGACAGAAAAGACAGAGACAGAAAAGACAGAGACAGAGACAGAAAAGACAGAAGAGACAGAGACAGAAAAGACAGAAAAGACAGAAAAGACAGAGACAGAGACAGAAAAGACAGAAAAGACATAGACAGAGACAGAAAAGACAGAGACAGAGAGACAGAAAAGACAGAGAGACAAAGATACAGAAGAGACAGAGACAGAAAAGACAGAAGAGACAGACAGAAAAGACAGAAAAGACATCGACAGAGACAGAAAAGACAGAGACAGAAAAGACAGAAAAGACAGAGAGACAAAGATACAGAAGAGACAGAGACAGAAAAGACAGAAGAGACAGAGACAGAAAAGACAGAGACAGAGACAGAGACAGAAAAGACAGAGACAGAAACAGAGACAGAGACAGAGACAGAGACAGAAAAGACAGAGACAGAGACAGAGACAGAAAAGACAGAGACAGAGACAGAGACAGAGACAGAAAAGACAGAGACAGAGACAGAGACAGAAAAGACAGAAAAGACAGAGACAGAGACAGAAAAGACAGAAAAGACAGATAAGACAGAGACAGAGACAAAAAAGACAGAAAAGACAGAAAAGACAGAAAAGACAGAGACAGAAAAGACAGAAAAGACAGAAAAGACAGAGACAGAAAAGACAGAAAAGACAGAGACAGAAAAGACAGAAAAGACAGAGACAGAAAAGACAGAAAAGACAGAGACAGAAAAGACAGAAAAGACAGAGAGACAAAGATACAGAAGAGACAGAGACAGAAAAGACAGAAGAGACAGAGACAGAAGAGACAGAGATAGAAAAGACAAAGACAGAGACAGAAAAGACAGAGACAGAGACAGAAAAGACAGAGACAGAGCCAGAGACAGAAAAGACAGAGACAGAGACAGAGACAGAAAAGACAGAAGAGACAGAGACAGAGACAGAAAAGACATAGACAGAGACAGAAAAGACAGAGACAGAGAGACAGAAAAGACAGAGAGACAAAGATACAGAAGAGACAGAGACAGAAAAGACAGAAGAGACAGACAGAAAAGACAGAAAAGACATCGACAGAGACAGAAAAGACAGAGACAGAGAGACAGAAAAGACAGAGAGACAAAGATACAGAAGAGACAGAGACAGAAAAGACAGAAGAGACAGACAGAAAAGACAGAAAAGACATCGACAGAGACAGAAAAGACAGAGACAGAAAAGACAGAAAAGACAGAGAGACAAAGATAAAGAAGAGACAGAGACAGAAAAGACAGAAGAGACAGAGACAGAAAAGACAGAAGAGACAGAGACAGAAAAGACAGAAGAGACAGCGAAAGAAAAGACACAAGAGACAGAGACAGAAAAGACAGAGACAGAGACAGAGACAGAAAAGACAGAGACAGAGACAGAGACAGAAAAGACAGAGACAGAGACAGAGACAGAAAAGACAGAGACAGAGACAGAGACAGAAAAGACAGAGACAGAGACAGAAAAGACAAAAAAGACAGAGACAGAAAAGACAGAAAAGACAGAAAAGACAGAAAAGACAGAAAAGACAGAGACAGAAAAGACAGAAAAGACAGACAGAAAAGACAGAAAAGACAGAGACAGAAAAGACAGAAAAGACAGACAGAAAAGACAGAAAAGACAGAGACAGAGACAGAAAAGACAGAAAAGACAGAGACAGAAAAGACAGAAAAGACAGAGACAGAAAAGACAGAAGAGACAGAGACAGAAAAGACAGAGACAGAGACAGAGACAGAAAAGACAGAAAAGACAGAGACAGAGACAGAAAAGACAGAAAAGACAGAGACAGAGACAGAAAAGACAGAAAAGACAGAGACAGAGACAGAAAAGACAGAAAAGACAGAGACAGAGACAGAAAAGACAGAAAAGACAGAAAAGACAGAGACAGAAAAGACAGAAACGACAGAGACAGAAAAGACAGGAAAGACAGAGACAGAAAAGACAGAAAAGACAGACAGAAAAGACAGAGACAGAAAAGGCAGAGGCAGAAGAGACAGAGACTGAAAAGACAGGGACAGGAGAGAGAGAGACAGAAAAGAGAGAGACAGAAAAGACAGAGACAGAAAAGACAGAGACAGAGACAGAAAAGACAGAAGAGACAGAGACAGAAAAGACAGAAAAGACAGAAAAGACAGAGACAGAGACAGAAAAGACAGAAAAGACATAGACAGAGACAGAAAAGACAGAGACAGAGAGACAGAAAAGACAGAGAGACAAAGATACAGAAGAGACAGAGACAGAAAAGACAGAAGAGACAGACAGAAAAGACAGAAAAGACATCGACAGAGACAGAAAAGACAGAGACAGAAAAGACAGAAAAGACAGAGAGACAAAGATACAGAAGAGACAGAGACAGAAAAGACAGAAGAGACAGAGACAGAAAAGACAGAGACAGAGACAGAGACAGAAAAGACAGAGACAGAAACAGAGACAGAGACAGAGACAGAGACAGAAAAGACAGAGCCAGAGCCAGAGACAGAAAAGACAGAGACAGAGACAGAGACAGAGACAGAAAAGACAGAGACAGAGTCAGAGACATAAAAGACAGAAAAGACAGAGACAGAGACAGAAAAGACAGAAAAGACAGAAAAGCCAGAGACAGAGACAGAAAAGACAGAAAAGACAGAAAAGACAGAAAAGACAGAGACAGAGACAGAAAAGACAGAAAAGACAGAGACAGAAAAGACAGAAAAGACAGAAAAGACAGAAAAGACAGAGACAGAAAAGACAGAAAAGACAGAGACAGAAAAGACAGAGACAGAAAAGACAGAGACAGAAAAGACAGAGACAGAAAAGACAGAGACAGAGACAGGGACAGAGACAGAAAAGACAGAGACAGAGACAGAGACAGAAAAGACAGAAGAGACAGAGACAGAGACAGAAAAGACAGAAAAGACATAGACAGAGACAGAAAAGACAGAGACAGAGAGACAGAAAAGACAGAGAGACAAAGATACAGAAGAGACAGAGACAGAAAAGACAGAAGAGACAGACAGAAAAGACAGAAAAGACATAGACAGAGACAGAAAAGACAGAGACAGAAAAGACAGAAAAGACAGAGAGACAAAGATACAGAAGAGACAGAGACAGAAAAGACAGAAAAGACAGAGAGACAGAGACAGAAAAGACAGAAGAGACAGAGACAGAAAAGACAGAAGAGACAGAGACAGAAAAGACAGAGACAGAGACAGAGACAGAGACAGAGACAGAGACAGAGACAGAGACAGAGACAGAGACAGAGACAGAGACAGAGACAGAAAAGACAGAGACAGAGACAGAGACAGAAAAGACAGAGACAGAGACAGAGACAGAAAAGACAGAGACAGAGACAGAGACAGAAAAGACAGAGACAGAGACAGAGACAGAAAAGACAGAAAAGACAGAGACAGAAAAGACAGAAAAGACAGAAAAGACAGAGACAGAAAAGACAGAAAAGACAGAAAAGACAGAGACAGAAAAGACAGAAAAGACAGAAAAGACAGAGACAGAAAAGACAGAAAAGACAGAAAAGACAGAGACAGAAAAGACAGAGACAGAAAAGACAGAAAAGACAGAGACAGAGACAGAAAAGACAGAAAAGACAGAGACAGAAAAGACAGAAAAGACAAAGACAGAAAAGACAGAAAAGACAAAGACAGAAAAGACAGAGACAGAGACAGAAAAGTCAGAAAAGTCAGAGAAAGAAAAGACAGAAAAGAGAGAGACAGAAAAGACAGAAGAGACAGAGACAGAAAAGACAGAGACAGAGACAGAGACAGAACAGGCAGAAAAGACAGAGACAGAAAAGACAGAGACAGAAAAGGCAGAGACAGAAAAGACAGAGCCAGAGACAGAGACAGAAAAGACAAAAAAGACAGAGACAGAGACAGAAAAGACAGAAAAGAAAGAGACAGAGACAGAGACAGAAAAGACAGAGACAGAGACAGAGACAGAAAAGACAGAAAAGACAGAAAAGACAGAGAGAGAAAAAACAGAAAAGACAGAGACAGAAAAGACAGAAAAGACAGAGACAGAAAAGACAGAGACAGAGACAGAAAAGACAGAGACAGAAAAGACAGAAAAGACAGAGAGAGAGAGAGACAGAGAGAGAGACAGAGAGAGAGACAGAGAGAGAGACAGAGAGAGAGAGAGAGAGAGAGACAGACAGAGAGAGAGACAGAGAGAGAGACAGAGGACATGGTGGAAGGAGAAGGAAGATTAGGGAAGAAGGTTATGAAGATAGTTAAAAATAAAGAAGAGGAAGGACCACATATATCGAAAAAAGAAAAGGGGTGAGAAAGGAAAGGGGTAAAATTTGGCCATATCAGGCAAACCATAAAATAAATAGGGAGCTCCTTCAATTTATGCATATGTAATCCCTTATTAAAAGTATAAATAATAAAAAACTATATTTTAGGCCATATAACTACAAAGCTTCCGGTGCTTTCATCAACACACCAATGTCTACATATTACAGAAGCAACAAAAAAAGGAAAACCTCCAGAGTCCAGATATCTGGACTCCTACTACTTGCAGAAAACACAACATACCACATCCTTACTGTAACTCTTCCCTCCCCACTCTTCGCAATTTGCTGTCCACCCCCTATACCCACCAACACATGTTACGCAAAAGGCAAACCAATTGTAATGACTTTCAACTCCCAATAAACAAAGAAACCACCTTGATGTGGACGATTTCATGTAACCAACCATCTGTTGACGACCAGTGAGGCCATCAATTGGTTCCCATCGTGTGCTGCATCATTGGTTAGGGGCGCGGCTTTGCCGCTGATGCAGTGCCCCTATTACCAGTACACTGGTGCTCATTTCGCCGACCTCAGAAGGATGACAGACTGAGACAAAACCCCCTGGTGTTAATTCAGCGGCAAACGGGGCTCAAACTCAGGATGCAAGGATCCCAAACCACTACCCTAACCACTAAGCCAACGCCAGGCTACATCAATTGTTAAAATGGTCTCAACATCAGTAAGAGCAAAGAACAAAAGGTAAAAGTTGTTGTTTTTCAACACAAATGCAGATGTACTAATAACTTCTGTGGGCAACTATCTATCGGGGATGCCGCGTATTTTGAGGGTGTTTGTACCCCCCAACTCTGTCTCTGTCTTTCAGAAGGTGGGGGTACGCCATCTTGGATGTTGGGGATTTCTAGGATGCTCCTGGAAGATCAATCAGCTGTCTTCGTTCCACTAGCCTGTTAGAGTGAACTGTCCAGGGCTATACTACTACTACAACAACAACAACAACAACAACACCAACAACAACAACAACTTCTGTGGTCCAAAACGCTCCCCTGAACAATTCAGACCTGGGCTAACTTACAAACAAAAGGGTGCAGTGACTTTCCCCAGCCGATAATGCAACATCTTCGTGTCACCCCGGTTAAAGGGTGGTCGACTTGCGTGATGTGAATTTTTTCGAGTGAGCAAATTAAAGAAAGCTAAAAATTTCTCATTTAAATTAAATCTTTTATCCCCTGTACAGCATGGACGTAGAGCAGCTAATACGCGCATTACAGTGGCACCGGCCTCACACGTAACACAGGAACGGTGTGCGTGACGTACAAGTGGTTGGGGATTTTACAACAAACTGTGACGATGAAACGAGCAATTTAAACAGAATATAAATGCTCTGAAAAAGCAGAAGCACATATATGGCAATGACCAAAAGTAAAAGTTGAAGTAATTGAATGGCAAGTGAGAGACAAAGGCAAACAAGTGGAGTTAAAAAAATAATTTATAGCTTGTGGGAACAAGCACGATGTGCTTCCAGCGTGACACGTTTGTTCATCACGTGCAACGTTCGAATGCGGGATCGCCAAATACAAATACAGGTCCCAACTTTATTAATGCTTCACAGCACAACCATAACCAACCCCAGAATTCAATCCCACTCTTCCAATGGAGGCGATTTTTTTTGAAAGGCGCAAAGAAAAAAAACTTGAACAGCAATTTTGACGTTTTCAAATGGATTCACCGAAAGTACTTGAGTATAAGCAAAAATTACTCTTCACGTGAACAAGTTGCACAACATCATGTTTCTTTTCACGTCAAAGATGAAACTTTTTCCTCTCTTTTGAAGATGAGTAACCTCATTACCAAATTGATCCACTTGTGTTACAAAATGTCATTGCGATCGTCATCGAGCCTCAACGTCCGTATCAAGAACATTCCACTTGATGACCCACCTAAGGAAAAATACATACATTACATACGACACACCAATCTCGGTGTATGTCGGGAAATCAAATGAGTCGTTTAAAAAGGTAAACGAGCGTTTTGTCTGCAATTTCATGAAAGTCCACACACCTATGCATCTGCCTCCAATTTCAGTTGGCATTGTATCTGGTGCTACAAGGATGGCTGATGGTTGATTTGGATCTTATTTTTTGTAAGTGTACAACTACGAACTATGAAGAGCAACGAAAGATTGCAGACCATCACCAGGACTTGTTTTATAGTACGTATTTTATAAATGTACTCTCATTCCAACTGTACCGCGCATAGTTTGATGCGAAATTATATCATCTACCTTGGGCAAGTTGTCCAGCAAATGACATAGTCAAAGCTTATTTGAGTAAAACCAAAATGGAGGCCAACATAGTCGTGCATGCTGTGGTCAGGGCTCAACATCGACGGTAGTCTTGCTGTCCGAGACGGGAAATTGTATTCGGACAAGTGAAAACCTCAATAAATCTGTGAGACTGACAGGTCAAGTTTACCACCAAGAAGTTCCGTAAACTCATCGTGAAGCCATCTTGATGTGGATACATTATAGAGTAAAGCCACATTGATGAGCAGTGCTCAAGATGACCCTTTTCTACTCGACCACCACCCCACCCCGACAAAAAAAACAATTCAAATGATTATTATGTTATCACCCCACATGCGTGTGGTATGAGAACCATCACCTTCATTTATCACACCGCTAAAACAACATGGTCAAGTGGTGACATGACGAGCGGCGGGACGACCTATTCAGACGAGGGAAAGAAACATATCTTTCAGCTGAGCAATTAATAATAAAACTGTTTTTGCAAGAACTTTATCACTTAAACACTGTGAGTGTTTCTTTGTTAATTTGAACTAGTAGCTTAACAACAGTGTGGTGGTTCTACTGTATGTAGACTGCACGTGTTAATTGACTTGACCAACCGATGCCAAGGTAGGTGGCTGATGGTTTTTGTTATCGATGTTTGTGTTTTTTTCTTGTTAAGGTTACTTAGTGTATTAGAATCTGAAACATCACACAGCAAGCATTGTATTATTGACATTTACCGAGCGTCTAAAGTCACGATTCACGAGTCCGTGTGAGACCTCAGAGTTTAACGGCTGGCACGGTGGGGATAGGTCTGAGGTTCGAGAATTAAATTAGGTTTCACGGAAAAAATAATTTGGACAAGTCTGGAGACGGCGATGGTTCACGAGCAATGTACACGGTTCGCCTTTTTTATTTTTTGACCTCCGAGGGGACGCCACGGGCAAACTGGCGGGAATCGGGAAAAACGTAAATGATGAGTGTTGTAGTACTCGAAGAGCACCACTTGCATACCGACTTTCATTTGAAACAGTTGAAAACCCTAGGAGCTCGATGCCCAATTTATTGATTTTTTTGACATTTTCTAAGTTCGTGACCTTGTGACCTTGACCTTGGGACGAAAATGAAAAATGGAGCTCCGTGGGGCTATGCAGGTGCCATTGGGCTAACCAAAACCCGAAACCCCTGCCAGATTTGACAAACCCCCTCGTAGAAGATGTAACTTGAAACCGGCTACCCCCTAAAAACACTTTTTGGGCATGGTTCCACCCATAATGGGGGCAGGACGCCAATTCTCCGGAAAACACAACTAGATCATGATACAAACCTCGCACCCAAATTTTATCAAGATCGGATTAAAACCCACGGAGCTATGCTCGGGACAGAGACAGACAGACAGACACACACCCATAACGAATATAATGGTCACTTACTGACTCGTGAACCAATACAAGGCCGAGGCTCATAGAGGAGTTACAATAAAGAATGGATCAGGACGTAACAAAACAAAAGTAATAGGAGAAAGAGAGAGAGGGGAAATAACAATGGGAGGGTTGAGTAACAAAATAGAGAGACTTAGACAAATAGGAGATGTGGAGAAAAAGGAGGGGAAGCAGAGCATTCAGGGGATGCACAAGATGGATACAGGAGCAAACCCTCAAGAAGGTCAGACGAGAAATTTAGGAAAGGTGGGCTTGGGGAGGGAGGGGGGTGTGGGAGTTAACGAGAGTAGAATATTTATATTTTTGGGATGATCTGAGATGATGTTGAACAGCTGTCTTGAAGACCTGGTGGGAAGAATGAGATTCAAGAGAATGCGGAAGTTGGTTCCACAGGTGGAAAACAGAGGAACAGATGAGTGAAGGTGAGCAGAAAGAATGGGTTCATCAACCAATTGAAAAGCATTCCATCCATCCATCCATCGAGACCATACTCTGTGCAGAGCGTTGGTGCTGCTTAAGCAGTCTCCTTGGCTATTGGACACAATCCTGGACGGGTCGCCACTCCGACACAGGATACCATCAAGCTGGCACTCATTTTGCCGACACCGGAAGGACGACAGGTAAAGTCAACCCCACCTGGTATTAATTCAACAGAAAGTGGGATTTGAACTCAGGACCCAAGGATCCCAAGCCCACCACCCTAACCATTAAGGAAAAGCATTGAAACTAATTAAAAGGAGTCGGCATGGATTTATCACAAGAAAGCAAAGTTGTCAACTTTATTTGAGTTTTATCAAGCAGTTGTTGGTTGGCTGGATAATGGAAGTGTACTGGAAGTAGTATATCTAGACTTTAATAAGGCATTTGAAAAGGTACCACATAAAATGCTGAGTAAGAGTTAGGGCTTGTGGAGTGTCTGGAAGAGCAGTTGTTGTTTCGTATGCTGTCTGTGGCTGCTGGTTGTATCATTTCTGGATGTGTGGCTGTGCCGCTGATGCAGTGCCCATTACCAGCAAGCCGGTAATAATTTTGCCGACCTCGGAAGGATGACAGGCTGAGTCAACCCACCTGTTGTTATTCCAACGAGACAATGGGGGCTCAAACTCAAGACCCTAAGATATCAAGCCAGCCACCCTAACCATTAAACAAACACCAAGCTTTTGATAGAGTCGTGAACTGGATTGAAAGCTAGAGTCCTGATAGGAAGCAATGAGTAACTGTGAATGGGAGGGTGTCAGGAAGTTGGACAGGTACAATGGTTGACAGGACAGGTAAAAAGCTAAAACCACTCCAATTTCGTGGACACGATGGAAAAAAAAAATAAACATTAAAGTTGAGCCCTGGTGGTTTGTACAGTGCTGAAAGAAAGTCTACACCCCCTTTCAAAATTTTCACCTTTGTTACCTTATATTTGTTTGTTGTTATTGTTACCTTATTTTGTTTGTAACCTTGTATTAAATCAGATTTATTTTTCCTTCCTTTATTTTGCTCCAATTCATTGTTCCCTTCTATCCTGACGAGTGCCCCAATCCCTGCTGACGAGAAACATCTCCACAACATGATGCTGCCACCACCACGTTTCACAGTAGGGATGGTGTTCTTTGGTAATGTGCTGCGTTGGGTTTGCACCAAACGTAACATTTTGCATTTAGAGCAAAAAGTTCCATCTTGGTTTCGTCCGTTTCGTCTGACAAGGAGACTTGTCAGATTGTGACACGAGAAAACCTGGGTCAACAATTTCTCATCTCGGGGGTGGTTTCTTGGTCACCACCGAAGAATCAAATTCAAGGTTCGGCCATCAGTCAGAAAGTTTATGGTAGTGGTGTTTGATTAATTCACATAGCATTAAAGACCCTGGGAATCATCAATGCACAACAAAACAATGACTTGTTGCGCAATGAAGTGAGAAGAACAATACGCAGACGATGCACAGATATGTCATCTCAGGTCACGACTTCACTGCACAATAATGTCCATCCTAACATGGAAAATGATCGCTACTACTGTAACGGAAATATGGTGGGCATTACCAAATCATCCCCATCCACCCTCCCCCTCAATCATCCCAACTTGCCATCTCCCCATTTTCATCACTTTTGATCACATCAAACATCTCGGTTGCATTAATTTCCCCAAATGATGAAGAAAACTCATTTCCATCCGAGTGGATAACGACGCAGGCTGCTCCACTCCTGACACATCTGAGAGTATGATTTGCAAGAGTACGCATTTGGTGTGGGGCTCTAACCACATTCTCACAATCTAAAATGTTGTGCCAGATCAAGCAAAGGGCTGACACAACCTCAAATAAAACACCGGTGCTGTCCCAAAATCTCTAAAGCAGTCTTACAAGGCCTCTCTCTCTTCTACTGCGTAGGTCTCATGTTGGTGCTTGCACATAAATTACATGCAGGACAAACACATCATTGTTCTCTCTCTCCTCTCTCTCACTATAGAGCGATAGGGCCACCGAACCAGCTTCCTGAGCAAGGGTTATACTGGGTGGTTTGCCATTACCTTCCTAGCCATAGTTCAGGGAGGTATTTGAAATTTGTTCAGGGTGCCAAAGATAGCTAGCCTTCTCTTCACAAAGGACACTGTGGGGTCAAAAAAAAAATAAAAAAATCACCCACCCACCAACGCCGGCAGATGAGATACTGAGTTTGACGTCCATCCGAGGGACAGCAGACACAATGATGAATCGCACTACCTGTGAAACACCAGGATGATAATTTATAGCAGGGTCGGGATTTAAACCCAGGCAAGGCAGCTTAGAGGCGAAACATCATCGTACTCGTACATCAATCACTTGCAACGACATTCGGAGACAATGGACAAATAAACACCTCAAACAGGAGATCATATATTGCTGATCATTACCAAAAGGAAATTTACATCATTCTCAATAATCAAACAGGTTGGCAATTACCCAAGAGATACGAGTCCTTCATCCATTGTCGAGCACCTGCCACATAATGATTAGAAAGGTATTTACACCGTGATTGTTTTCTCACCGTATAAACACGCAAGACTTCTTGGAGACCTTACATTACATGAGACCAAGCTCATGGACCCCTCACATTCCCTTTCATCCACTCTGACACCATGGGACAAAAGGGGAAGCTGCGGATCGATAAGTATGTGCTTTGAATAACCGGAAGCATTTCAAACATGTCCAGACAATGCACAGAGCAAATACTACTCCGTGACAAGAGAAGGTAGAATGATCAAACACGAGCAGAAATGGACAAATACGACGTGACAAGATGTGAAATTGGCAGTTTGCCAAATTGCCACCGATTCACTCGAGGACAACATGTTGTACTCAGCAGCAATCACAGTACAATTCTCAGGCAAAATGTGATTAGTGGGTCCGGTGATCACAAGACAACTCTTGGGTGACAGCGCAACAACAATGAGGTGAATCGGCCAGGATTCAAGATGGATGAAATGCTCAAGTGTGTGGTTGGCTTAAGAGCCTCAGCAGGCTTCTAAGAATGGCAAGTAGTTAAATATGAACAAGGGTCCGAATGAAATGATGTGCTCAATCATAGGTACTTGACCACAAGAAGGAATTATCAATTAGTACAAATGATACATTAATTCATTGCGAGCAAATACAACCCGTCGCTTCGCTGATGGGGTAAATAAAGGGGGAGAAAGAGGGAGGAGGCAGGCGAGGCAGAGAGGATGAAGAAGGGGGAGCTAGGAAGGGGGAAGGGACAGCGAGAAATGGGGGTGGGGGCAGGTGGGGAGAGCGACACCTCCCCAGATGTTGCTGTACACTGTGGGAGAGAGGGGTGTGAGGAGGGGGTAGGTGAGAGAGCAGGACACACACACACACAAACACACCAGGACAGCGAAAGAGGTATGGGAGGAGAGTGCTGCATTTTATTAGGAGGGGACAGTGAGAAAGGGGTGGGAGGAGGAAAAAAAAAAAAAAGAGAGAGAAAAGTGAAGGGTCAAAGTGGTGTTAGCAAAGAGAATGATATGTTATGCTTAATGACCGAACACACAAAAAAAATCTCATGTCAGAACAGCTGTACACACAACGACACAACAGTTCATAAAGTACACACTCGCTGGCACATCTGCAAAAACGTTGATGTCCCAATTTCAGAAAATTTGTGGGAACATGAACCAAAAGCAATTACTGAAAACATGGAAGTACCTAACGCTCATATACAACCTAAGATCCCATCGAGTGTTAACATCGAAAACAAAACATTGCGACGAGATATACTTAGGTACAAAAAAAAAATTACCCCCGCTTGGGGGTGATGGTAATCTCTGTTTTGACCGTATCACATCGACGATTTTTCCAACTTTGAAGACACGTGACTCGATAACCAGGACGTATTTCAAAAAACCGGCCTGACCAAATTTAGATATTGTTCCATATTATCAGAATCCGAAGAAATTTTGAAGATCGGATCATAAACGGCGGAGGAGATAGATTTTGAAAATGGACGATTTCGAAACTTTGGAGTGACCTTGACGTTGACCTTGACCTTCAATCGGGTCAAAGGTCATACCGTCGTGCATCCCTCATCGACATCTACCCACATACCAAATATCAAGAAAATCAGAAGAAAAAAAATGGGGACGTACGTACGTATGGACGGACCAGAGAGACTGGTTTTATTAGGTCATCTCTAACGAGATGACCTAAAAAGAGAAGAGGGCATTGCTAATTGAGGTGTTAATAGCAGTGATTTTGGACTAAACGATGCAGAAATCAAGAAAATGAACAAACACCAAGACCTCAAGAATGAAGTGAAAAGATCCTGGAAGCTGAAGAATACCAAAGTTGTCCCAGTGATAGCTGGACCTACAGGCATTTTTTTTCTTTGCATACCTTGTCGAGGCTCATATGAGTGCTAACACACAATGTACAGCAAGGGGGGCATGAGACAGGAGGGACGGGAGCGGGAAGGACAAAACAGTGGGGAACAGAGACATTAGGAGATCTGTGGAAGGGAGAGGGATGGGGTGGCGAACATGGGATATACAAGATGGATATTACAGGGACTTTTTGGAAGGAAAGCAGGGAATTTGAAGGAGGTGAGTCTGGGGTGGATTAACGGGGGTAGAAAAGATCAAGGTTTTGGATGGGGGAAGACAAGAGATGAATGTGAACAGCTGTTTTGAAGATCTGGAAGGAAGAGTGGGATTGAACAGAGTGTGGGAGTTTGTTCCAAAGGCGGAAAAAAAAACGAGGGATGAAAGAGTGAAGGTGAGCAGTGATTCGTGATTTTGGAAGTTTTACCAGAAGGGGGTTATTGGTGGACCTTGAGCGCCCTGCAGAAATATGGGGGAGGGGGGGACAAATCACAGACACAGCAGGGGGGCGAGACTGGAGAGGAGATGGTAGAAGACAGAAAGACCACGGACCTGCCTGAGGTTAGAGAGTGAGAGGCCCAAAGACTCAGCCTCATCGCAGGAGATAACAATGATCCTAAATGCCTCTATTTCCACAGCGTGAAGCCAAGAAAGGTGAGAGGCAGGAGCACCAGCCCAGAGGGGAGAGCAGTACTCCATCAGGCTGTAGACGAAAGCTCTGTATGTGGTCAAGAGCTCAGGTGGATCGAGGAAGGACTTTACACGACGGAGGATTCCCAGTCGGCGACTGGCTTTGGAGGCGAGGTTGGAAATGTGACTTTCCCAGGAAAGGTCATGGCAGATAGTGAGACCCAGAAGCTTGAAAGAAAGGACTTCTTCCAGAGGATTGTTGAGAAAGGAGATTGGGGGGGGGGGTTCCAAACGGTCCTCTCGGAGAGACATAGTGAGAGTGTGAGAGTTGTCAGGGTTGAAAGACATGTTCCACGTGTTGGACCAGTTTGTGATTTTATCTAGATCTGCAGTGAGCGAAGAAGCTGCTGCTTGCCGGTCTGAGGGATGACCGATGGTACGGCAGAGGGTGAAGTCATCAACAAAGAGATAAAGAGGATCTTCCAGAGAGTTGGAGAGATCAGTGATGAAAAACAAAAAAAGCACAGGAACGGGGTCGAGAACGCTGCCCTGAGGAACTCCAGCCTGGACAGGAAGAGGGGATGAGAGAACTCCATTTGGGGCCACATGTTGGCTGCCACAGGAGAGGAAGTCTGCGAGCCATGAGTGGAGATGGCCTTGGATTCCAGTGGAAGATATTTTGGTGAGCAGGGCAGGGTGCCAGACCGTGTTAAAAGCACGCAATATGGCTCCGATTTCATGACTGGCATTGAGGACTTCCATCCATTGTTGGGAGAGCAGAAGCAGCATATCCAGGGTAGAGTGACCTGGTCTGAAACCAAATTGATGACAAACAACCTCACAGATAGTAAAAACCATCCCTGGGAACATTACTACAAACGAACTACAGTTGGAAGCTGTCTGGGGCTCAGCATCGATCCTGAAGAGCCATCGACACATCACATTGTGAACAGAAAACTTCACAGCCTGGTCCATGAATCATGACCCCTTACTGAAATGAAGTTGGATACTTTGAGCCCACCCTGGGAGGACTCCACTCCACGTTCTGAAACCCACATCTGAAGATAACACACACACACACACACACACACACACACACACACACACACACACACACACACACACACACACACACACACACACACACACACACACACACACACACACACACACACACGATTGTGGATACTTCAAGACCTGCGAGGGATCCATTCCACATTCTGAACCCCACAAATGGAGATAACAACCAAGCGCGCACGCACACACACACACACAAACACACACACACACACACACACACACACACACACACACACACACACACACACACACACACACACACACACAAAGTTCCGTTATGGGAATGCAGTTTATTTTCGTACACACGCATAAAATAAATAAAAATGACAAACACAAAGATTTACCTTTCTACAGAGTTCTTTGAAAGAGGAGTTCAAGTGGTAAGTTAGCAAAATTAAACTGAAAAATATATCAAAGCCCATAACACAAAATGTCGATCTTTATGCTCCATGTCTATGCATTCACAGCTAGATCATGGCAAACACGTGGTCGGATGGACCTTATTGTATTTACCTCCACCACCGAAGGTGAAGGAGGTTATGTTTTCACCCTTCTCTGTCTGTCTGTTTGTTACTTACGAAATTTAAAGATTTCGAAGTATATTGATGACTTCCGTCCACTGTTTGTTCGTAGGCACGATAACTCGAGAACGGAAGAAGCTACCAATGTCAAATTACACCACATGATTCAGGAGGGTGATGGCTAGCACTGATTAGATTTTGGTCAAAATCGGTCAAAGGTCAAGGTCACAGTGAGGTCAAACATTCGATTTTTGATGGTTTGGTACAGAATCATCGTAGAAACTTCTGGTTTGCGTCGCTACCTTCTCCAGAGACAGCTTTTATTAGACAAGGTCAGAGGTCAAGTTGACGATTTCGTAAGTACCAGTCTATGACTGCTTGTTTGTCTGTTTGTGTGCAGGATATCTCAAAAAGTTGAAGACAGATTCAGATGAAATTTGGTGGGCAGGTTGGGTGTGTGACAAGGACGAACTGATTAGATTTTCTTGATCAAGATCCAGATCTGGATTCTCAAAATTTTAAAGTGATTCTTCACCATTGACAGATAGGTCCAAAAACGATATATACTGTGGGGAGAACAAGTATTTGATACACTGCCGATTTTGCAGGTTTTCCCACTTACAAAGCATGTAGAGGTCTGTAATTTTTATCATAGGTACAATTCAACTGTGAAAGATGGAATGTAAAACAAAAATCCTGAAAATCACATTGTATGATTTTTAAATAATTAATTTGCATTTTATTGCATGAAATAAGTATTTGATACATCAGAAAAACAGAACTTAATATTTGGTACAGAAACCTTTGTTTGCAATTACAGAGATCAGACGTTTCCTGTAGTTCTTAACCAGGTTTGCACAGACTGCAGCAGGGATTTTGGCCCACTCTTCCATACAGATCTTCTCCAGATCCTTCAGGTTTCAGGGCTGTCGCTGGGCAACACAGACTTTCAGCTCCCTCCAAAGATTTTCTATTGGGTTCAGGTCTGGAGACTGGCTAGGCCACTCCAGGACCTTGAAAGGCTTCTTACGGAGCCACTCCTTAGTTGTCCTGGCTGTGTGTTTCGGGTCGTTGTCATGCTGGAAGACCCAGCCACACCCCATCTTCAATGCTCTTGTTGAGGGAAGGAGGTTGTTGGCCAAGAACTCGCGATACATGGCCCCATCCATCCTCCCCTCAATACGTTGCAGTCATCCTGTCCCCTTTGCAGAAAAGCATCCCCAAAGAATGATGTTTCCACCTCCATGCTTCACGGTTGGGATGGTGTTCTTGGGGTTGTACTCATCCTTCTTCTTCCTCCAAACACGGCGAGTGGAGTTTAAACCAAAAAGCTCTATTTTGGTCTCATCAGACCACATGACCTTCTCCCATTCCTCCTCTGGATCATCCAGATGGTCATTGGCAAACTTCAGACGGGCGTGGACATGCGCTGGCTTGAGCAGAAGGACCTTGCATGTGCTGCAGGATTTTAATCCATGACGGCGTAGTGTGTTACTTATGGTTTTCTTTGATACTGTGGTCCCAGCTCTCTTCAGGTCATTGACCAGGTCCTGCCGTGTAGTTCTGGGCTGATCCTTCACGTTTCTCATGATCATTGAGGCTCCACGAGGTGAGATCTTGCATGGAGCCCCAGACCAAGGGAGATTGACTGTTATCTTGAACTTCTTCCATTTTCTAATAATTGCGCCAACAGTTGTTGCCTTCTCACCAAGCTGCTTGCCTATTGTCCTGTAGCCCATCCCAGCCTTGTGCAAGTCTACAATTTTGTCCCTGATGTCCTTAGACAGCTCTCTGGTCTTGCCCATTGTGGAGAGGTTGGAGTCTGATTGATTGAGTGTGGACAGCTGTCTTTTATGCAGATAACGAGTTCAAACAGGTGCAGTTAATACAGGTAATGAGTGGAGAATGGGAGGGCTTCTTAAAGACAAAACTAACAGGTGTGTGAGAGCCGGAATTCTTACTGGTTGGTAGGTGATCAAATACTTATTTCATGCAATAAAATGCAAATTAATTATTTAAAAATCATACAATGTGATTTTCAGGATTTTTGTTTTAGATTCCGTCTTTCACAGTTGAATTGTACCTATGATAAAAATTACAGACCTCTACGTGCTTTGTAAGTGGGAAAACCTGCAAAATCGGCAGTGTATCAAATACTTGTTCTCCCCACTGAAGCATGATATCTCAAAGAGTTGTGGGTGGATTTGGACAAAACTTATTGGACAGGTTGGATGTGTGATAAGGACGAATTGATTCAATTTTGGTGAAGACCAGGATCCGGATTTGGATCTAATAATTTTTCAAGTGCTTCTTTACCATTGAGAGATAGGGGTAAACGAATACATAGTACGATAGCTCAAAAAGTTGTGGACGGATTCGGATGAAACTTGGTGGACACGTTGGGTGTGTGACAAGGAAGAATTGATTAAATTTTGTTGACGATCCAAATCCAGATCTCGATAAGACGATTATTTAATTTTTAAAGTGATTCTTCACCGTTGAGGCACCCACCGCACGGCACGGTTCCACAGGGCCCAACACAGGCGGAAACTACGTGTAATCGCTGTTTGATTGAAAGCACGGGTACTTTTACCAAAATGAACAACTAAGCAGCTTGGAGAGTGCTCACCAAGTGGCTTAAGCACCCAAGCAAGCACTCCAACGAAACGGTTCATAAACAGCTTGTTTGGCATGCGATTAGAAATCAACACACACACACACACACACACACACACACACACACACACACACACACACACACACACACACACACACACACACACACACACACACACACACACACACACACACACACACACACACACGCGCGCACACACGCGCGCACACACACGCGCACACACGCGCGCACACACACGCGCACACACACGCGCACACACACGCGCACACACACACGCGCACACACACACACGCGCACACACACGCGCACACACACGCGCACACACACGCGCACACACACGCGCACACACACACGCGCACACACACGCGCACACACGCAAGCATTTAAAGGCCATTTTCCCCGCTAAAGCAGGGGTTAACCTTAAATAAATCACGGTGATTAGCAATCACCGAACTGTCATATTAAACATGCACCTCCCGGAGACACTCAAAATGTCAAATATGTCTAAATTCGACAAATAAACACTTTTCTTGGAGTCAGAACTTCTAAGTTCGATTCCGGAACTTAAATTTTGTAATTCTATTTCGTTTAAGATTCTTGTGGTGATCGCATGTCCGGAAATGAAATAAAGCAACAAACGCCGACGTTTCCAGGTGTTTATAAGCATTGCAATATACCCAGCGATTCATAGCTATGATGAATTTTGAGAGGAAACAGGAACTACTTCAGATAATATCAGTGAAGAAAGTGAAAAAAACCAACTTTATCGTTAATAAATCGTTGCGGCCTGTTTCAAGTCAAGGCAATGCTGAGCAGGCCAAAAAAAACATGGTGGCTTCAGAGCCCAGTGATGTTACCTAGGATACGCCTGAAGACCCCACAGACAGCGGTGACAGAGGATGCGCCTGATGAAGGATATAATTAAATAAGGCCGTTAATTATCTTGAAAATGGGTGTTTTAATGAACCCAAACATCCAATTTTCACTCTTGCACTTCCTTGGAGTTTTCTTTGTACACATGCAAAGTTTCAGGTTGCTCGGTTTTATGGTTTTGGAGTTATGGAGGAAACACACTGACACTTATTAGCGTAAATACACAAATGGTGGGAGAAGATTGAGAAAATGAAAGTAGTTTCTTTTAAATAAGAATGAAGATAAGGGTTCCTAATGTGTGGCCCGAGGACAAATACAGGCAGCAAAGTAATTGTGTGCGACCCAGTCCTTATCCGATACGTTTCTAAACTTTTTTCTACATCCTCTGGGAAAGAATAGAATTGGGGCATAGTGATGGAAGGGAGATTGAATAACAACCACCACCACCACCACCACCACCACCACCACAACCACGGGGATCATTTTGAGTCCATTTTCTGCTTCAAGGAGGTCATCGCAGCGTGGCGCTCACATAGGCCGTACAATAGGGTTAGGCCGTACATGTAGGCCAGATGTGAGCCACAGTGATTTTTGTTAAAATTAAATCATGGAGCTTGTACACAAGAAAAAGATATTGATGACAAAAGGAAATTTCAAGAAAATCCGATTGTTGTTTACTTTGTTGGCCAAGAAGACGACGAACTGGAGAGTTCATAGAACGCCTTACTCCATGCGGTAGTGACAATAAAGGACATCGGCAAGGTCTGAGAGCGGAAAATTTGATTGGCCGTGATGAGATAAAACGTCGTTATATTTTGTCCAAGTGATTTGTGTTCTTCAGTGTTCAAGTGAATAATTCAATTCAATTAAAAATAAACGATTATTTAAAGGTTGTAGAAAAATACAAGTCTGGAGACGGCGATGGTTCACGAGCAATGTACACGGTTCGCCTTTTTTATTTTTTGACCTTCGAGGGGACGCCACGGGTAAACTGGCGGGAATCGGGAAAAACATAAATGATGAAAGTTGTAGGACTCGAAGAGCACTTACTTGCATACCAACTTTCATTCGAAACAGTTGAAAACCCAAGAGCTCGATGCCCAATTTATTGATTTTTTTGACATTTTCTAAGTTCGTGACCTTGTGACCTTGACCTTGGGATGAAAATGAAAAAAAATCGAGCTCCGTGGGGCTATGCAGGTGCCATTGGGCAAACCAAATTCGACAAACCCCCTCGGAGAAGATGTAACTTGAAACCGGCTACCCCCTAAAAACACATGTTTTTGGGGTGTGGCTCCGCCCATTCTCAGGAAAACACAACTAGATCATGATATAAACCTCCCACCCAAATTTTATCAGGATCAGATCAAAACCCACGGAGCTATGCTCGGGACAGACAGACAGACAGACAGACATCCATAACGAATATAGTGGTCATTTACTGACTCGTGAACCAAAAATTCAGAAGTTTACCACTATTTATGCAGCGTCTTTTACACCACCTTATTCAACATGATACATTAGTGATTCGTGCCTGGTGTTTGTGCCCTTTATGACGTCCTTAAAAGCAGTAAGTTTCCTGTTTAGAATGATTTTCAGTTTTGTTTGACTGCCAGGCAGGTGGAACGATTTTTTAAAAACTTCCCCTCCCTGCATAGGTGTGATCAGGATGAATTCAGAGCCAAAGTACTGCTAAACTACAGGTTTGTTTTCTGATTCATGTTACATATAAACCATTCAATTGAAATCAAGTTGTTTCTCGATCATAAACTGCCGTTTGCGGACAGAGAGACAGAGCGACAGACACAATGAAGCAATTTCTTAACCCCGATTGTCGCTTCGGGTGTGTGTGGTAACAAGTGTTGTGCTCGATTTATAAACAAATAATAGTTGTGATGAAAAATTACAATGTGAACGCATAAGAAGGGTAGCAAGTAGCATTTTCCATAGCATTGGATAAGAGCACCAACATCATCGACCGTGCTCAGCACCTCCATTTCATTCGGATAACGACGGAAGACTAAAATTTGAAGAACTACTTGCACCCATGAGCCTTAGAGACCAACCTATAGGGAGCAACATCGATGAAGGTGTAGGGAACTCATTTTATGGAAGTTGCATGAAGTGTCACGATGGCACACTGTCATAGATAGGAGGGGTGTAGGGCAACGTGAGTTGCGACACTGTTAAACAAGAACATTGCTTAAGATGGAGGTAGGGACATTCATTATTCATCAGGAAGCTATTTTGGCACATCCTCAAGATGGAGCAGGTCTTGAAGGTCATAGTCAGGTATATAGATGTCAACAAAGTCCAGAAGCTGTTATCTTAAAATCTTGAGCAGAGTTTAGAAATGTTTTCCTCAGAGAAGTTCAATGGCTGAGAATAAGTCTCAATCTGAAGCACTTCTTTCTTGAGACAATAAATAGGGATATCTTGTGAATCAAAAGGGAAAGAAAAGAGACGATGAAAGGCATGAGTGGCGGCACGACCAAGCTTTCTTTTTCTTTTGTATACATGGTCAAGGCTCATGGAAGAGCAAGAGCAGAATGGAAGGAAACAAAATGGAAAGGGGGAAACCACCAGCAGAGTCAAAGTGAGAGTGAGATCAAGTGGATGGGGAGGAGGACACGTGGCGGGGGGGGGGGGGAGGTGAAGAAGCTGCACACAAGCTATTAGTTGAAATCAAGTCTTCTCATAAAACTGAATATGAAAAAAAGTTTAAGTCTACTCTATTTGACGATGTAAAATCCTTCGAGAGGAAACGGGAACTACTTCAGAAGCAGTTGAAGGAAGGCAATGTATCCCATTTCCCAGCATGCAAATGGCACCTGGAAGAGGGAACCTCAGACTTGCTCCGCTCATGCCAAGTAGTTTCAGATCAAGGAACGCTTCCAGGAGGAATCCAGCCGGCACGTTTTGGATTTAAGATGCCATCATTAAGCTATTGCCTCTGTTCCAACATCCCTTCGCATGTGACCTGGAAAATGATCAGACATACAGTATGTGTAGTTAGAACTCATCAAGTTGCAGGAGAGTACGGAGGCAAAGGTATCATATAAAGGACAAAGCCTGGCACAGTTCTGTAAAGGCCTTTCGCAATCAACCTGCCTGGCCATTCATAGGCACATCCATCAAAATGATTCTCTCATTGCAAGCAGATCTGTAAACTTGTGAGTAAACTTCCTCTACCCTGAACATTGACAAGTCGAAGTCAAGATCAAGAGTGACCGTTGATCACCTTCACCCAATACTTCACATTGTGACAACTTTCGTACTCATGTTGCTGCAAATTATTGCTGAGAAAAGTCACTTATACAAATTCACATTAAAGCAGAAACAATTCTGGTTCCTCAAAGTTAATTTAATTTTTTTTTTTTTTTACAAGATCTACTTGGTCTCATAAGGCTGTTGCTGAGCTGCTGTATTTTGGCTGAGCTGCCACACAAATTGGCACACAGACAAATACATGAGACACCACTGGACTGTTAGATGAGAGAAACACAGGCATTGAGCTTGGGGGAAGCGTCGTCACTTCCCGAGGCACTCTGGATACCAGCGACGCCACAACAATGGCACCGCCGTTCTCACCGCACTCAGCGGGGCATTTCCCCAAGTACAAAATTCCTCCTCCCCATATTGCCAACCAATGAGGATTGTCCATCCTCGAAACCGTTTAAATGCTGAATATCAAGCAAGGAAGCAGCACGTACCATCTTTAAGTGTTCTGTATGACTCAAGAAGGATTTGAACCAATGACCTCACATACTCAGAGAGGGCACTCCAACCATTACACCACCAAGTCTGCTTAAAAATTAAAAACTGGCCTGGTTAAAATTGGGACTATAAACAGGGCAGGTTGTAGTCATTGGACATACAGGTGTTTAATCACGTGTCAATAATACGATGTGGCCAAACCACCCGATGTCATGCCCATTAAGTGACCCTCCTGAACGAATATGTGAAAGCAAGCTTATCAAACTTCGGGCCATACAGCTCGAATACTCCTCGACAGGACAAACTTATTCAATAAAATGCTAATTATTTGTTTTTACAGTCCGATTTCCCAAAAATTTCACTTTTCTCACCTCTTCGTTCTTCCAAACGCACTGACATTTTGCTTCCAAATTCAAAGTGCTCCAAAAGAAATCGATTGACATGTAGCACCAAAAGCAGACCCATGCAAATTCAGGTGTAAATGGAAAAAAAAATAAAAAATACGAGTCCACAGAAATATGCGAAACCCACTTCCTTAGCGCTTTCCACCCTGAGGATACTTAGAGCAACTCAAAACCCCAAAGACTTTGCGATGGCGACGTTAGAATTTACGCGAGTATCCTGCTTTCACTTGATCAAACTACAGAGTTCATAGAACACCTTACCCTGTGCAGGTTAAAGAAGAAGAAAAAAAAAAGACATGGGCGGGGTCTGCGAGCGACAAATTTCATTGGTCGAGATGATGTAAAATACCATAATAGTACTGCTAGGCAAAAGGGGTTTTAAAAGTGCCAATAAGGTGATTGGTGTTCTACAGTCTTCAAGTATAACATACAATTGAGATGGGGATTTATAAAGGTTGCAGAAAAAACCCAAATTCAGAAGTTTACCGCCATTGATGCAGCGTCTTTTATACCACCTCATTTGACACGTTACATTTAAATTCTTCGTGCCTGGTTTTGTGTACTTTATGACATCTTTAAAAAAAACAGTAAGTTTCCCCGTTTCGAATGATTTTGTTTTGTCTGACTGTCAGACAGGAAGACAGAGGTTTTTTTTGAAATAAATAAATATATATATCGCTCCTCTCCATGCATGTGTGCAGTGTGACCACTCCTCATTTTCATAAATGCCAAGGTGAGCCAATGAAAAAAGCTAAGAATTCACAAGGTTTCGGAAAAGCGATGATAATAGAAAACCTGTACGCCAAGAAAACCTGTAGAAAACCAATACGCCAAGGTGAACAACGAATAGCCAAGATCTTGTAAAAAAAAAAAAACCCAAGGAGTGGTCACACTGCACTTGTGATCAGGATGAATTCAGAGACAAAGTATTGCTGAACTACAGGTTTATCTTCTCATTCATGTTCCGATTTGTGTTCAAAACATGACGTTCAATTGAAATTAAGTTGTTCCTCGATCATAAACTGACATTTATACACAGACAGACAAACAAGGTGAACCGATTGCTTAACCCTTCTTTCTGCTTCGTGCGTCTGGGATAATTAGGTCACAGATCTTGCAAATTTGTCGAGATAAAAGGTTCGAATAAATAGACTAATCAGGAGAACATGAAGAATAAATTTTTTTTTAAAGGCCTAATGAAAGTATTTTTCACAATGTGGCCAAAACATCTTTTGACGAGAAGGTGCGTAGCTATTTTGAAGGAAATCAGTGGCATGTAAACCAAAACAAAAAGTCCAGATTAATCCAGCACAAAGCAACATTGCTAATGAAAAAAAAGGGATGCAATTGATTTGTAAGATGGTATGCAATTTAAAATATAAAAATATAAAACTGGTTTGACGATGAAAGAAGCGCCCGGGGCTGAGCACGCACTATAGACCGGTGAGCGCAACTCAAAAATCACACAAAGCACAGTACACAAGTCCTCCAGGAGAAGGTGTGCGACGTCTCCGACGTACAAGAATCTCGACCGCATTTGGCGAACTCTCGCTCTCGTTTCACCCAAGGATGATACTCCACTATGAATTCTGCAGAGGATGCCAAGGAATGCCAGTGTTGTGCTGTGGGAGTCAATTCCACAACGAGTCTTGCGCTGCAGGGCCAACCCTGCCCATCATCATATTTAAAAAAAAAAAAAATTTAAACCACTCCCTATCTGGGCCACCACTCCCTATCTGTCATGAGCTCCGCAACCGTCCGAGATCCACAAAAACAGGACAAGATCCTCCAACGAGCGATACCTCACAAGAACACACACAACATCTCGTGCACCGCATCACGCCGACTTGGAGAACCCCACACGGACCAGCCTTGCACCGTCGGTTCCAAACTTCAGACAGGGATTTCGACGGGAGGTCCTCTTTCCAGCCACCCGATCCATGGAGTGGCACCACCTGTTCTCAAAGGTGAGTTTATCTCGAAACGAGCAAAAACTGGATGGACCTTAGTTGTTTCTGCAGACAAAAGTTTCCACCATGACGGTGGTTTGCGTGATTTCGATCAACTGCGTTGGCTTTTGTCGCCGTCTCCGTCGGTGCTGAAGGCTGGAGAAACAAGGTGAATGTGAAAAACTGAAAAAAAACATTCAAATCAGTGAGGGTACCTTCCACCACGGTGTGCTGTTATCATCATTATCATTGAACTGTAGAGAAACGTCACTGTTAGAGAGGTCCATCCACACGGTTCATCACATCCCAAGACCCACAACAACAACAAAAATATATAAATAATAAATTATACAGAATCTATTTAATACGTACATGTCAATGTGTCGTTAATTCCTCAGCACGACACCTGATTACAGGTGATGATGGAATAGTAAGGTCGGTAGATTTTAATAAATACACCGGAATACATCGAATAACCCGATATTCATGACGAAGACTCGTGTACATCCCGAGTAATGTACAGGTAAAGGTAACGAACGACCCCCCCCACCCCCGATTTTTTTTTGTTCCCCACGACCACTGCAACCACCACGTGACCCCTCCAACCACCACCTGACTCCTAACCTCTGAGCCTTCACCCAGCGACATCGGACCTCTTACCTTCCCAGCTCTTCCCCGATATCGTAGAAATCCTCCACGTTCGCCTGTTTGAAGATCGCCATGAAGAGAGGCCCGCTCACAGCGCCATCATGCTCATCTTCACAGGCACAACCCACAAGGGTCGCCAGTGTCACTCGTTCACACTCTCTACGTACCACACACTCACTCACTCCCCCCTCCCCTCCTGCCCTTTGCACACAATGACGACCCGCACCAACTTCCCGTCTTTCAGGATAAACCGGAACCTGCGAGCAACCACTGGACGCCAAGCCTCCGCCTCCTCCTCCTCTTCCTTCTCCTTCTTCTTCTTCTTCTTCTTCTTCCCGCCTCCTCAGCTGCCTTCGAGTACCTGCCGCGCAGCTCGCACGACCCTCCCTCACCCTCATCGTCATTCGCCTCCCTCCTTCAGATGCCGACCTCGTTGTGCCCACACATGAGGCTCTCAGCGCCCCCAAGCGACCAGGCCTAAGGTGCTCGTCATTCGATTATTATTATTTATTCTTTGGAGACACGACCGGTCGTCCCCCTCACGTTTGGGAACTTCAACCTTCCTCCCCGACCGACCCTGTGCGCACCTTCCCGACCCCACTCACGGGAACCTGTCTCTGCCACACGATGTACTCACAGCTTTGTTGGTGAATTGACATTACTACAACTTCATGCTGACGGGTGTTCATTGGAGTGAGGTAATTACCGTTCAAAACAAGCTCAAATGAGCTTAGATCCTCGTCCTCTTAATGATGACGTCATAAAAACGAATATGACGTCATTGTGATGTATCAGGTTTGCGATCAATTATCTGTGCTAATGCCCGGCTTGATTCCCGCAAACAAAATTCAAACGGCTTGCCTAGTTTCGGAGATAATGGTATCGGCGATTTCCATTCGCGGCGATATTATGACGTCATAACTTTTTTTCTTTCTAGGAAGAATTTCCAAAATCGGAGATTGTTACTGCCTGCGCGTGGGCTTTCTGCATATACATGGCAAGTTTCACAAAGATCCGATGAAAACTCTGGGTTGTGAAACAAAAAATGTCAAAAAATAGGAATGACATCATAAAAATTGATATGACGTCATTGTGATATATCATATGTGCGGTAATTCATCTCTGCTAATGCCCTGTTCGATTCCCGCAAACAGAATTCAAAAAGCTTGCCTAGTTTCGGAGATAACTTTTTAGGCGATTTCCATTAGCGGAGATATTTTGACATCATAAGTTTTTTTCTAGGAGGAATTTTCAAAATCGGAGATCGTTACCGTCTGCGCAGGGTATTTTTACATATATATGCCAAGTTTCAGGAAGTTTCGATGAAAACTGTAGGCTATGAAACAAAAAAGTCCACAAGAAGAAGATGAAGAACAACTACATGAGTGAGACTTGGAGATCCTCCACGAGGATCTAAAAAATCCACAACACTCTCCCATGAATGGCACAACCATTGCTGAATGGCAGGTGGAGTTGTGAAGGGTAAGGGGCACACCTCCATCCTCAGGTGATTCCCTACTTGTTAACTTTCTCAAAATCCATCCAACACCTCGTCACACCTCTGTGAGCAAATAATTAACTGGATAACTCGAACGGGCACTCAGTAGAGCGCATACCTTCGCCAACGCTACATTTCCCCCCCCCCCCCCAGAAACCGTTGATTGTGAGGGTATTTAATCCCATACCACATCTGCCATCTCATATGTGTTATGATGGCTTAAAAACATTAAATTTCCTGCTGTTTGACACCGATTCACGCACATTGTACAATTTCTGTATGAACTCCCTGACCTTTTTGGGTGTCGGTGTCAAGTCAGTCTGATGACAACTGGTCACATTATAAGAAATAAGTTCAATGACACCCCCCCCCCCCCAATGCTTTAAACTCACCAATAAAGTCACTGTCAAATATTACCCATCACAGGAGAGGGAATTGAATTCTAAACATTTTGAATCGACTTACATGCAAATTGTATAAGAATTGACCGCGTTATGATAATAAAGGTCGTTGACCCCCCTGACCTTTGACCGAAACCGCTAACAAAGGTAATGACGTCACTGTGTCATATCGTATATCACAAGATTGGGCATTGAATTCACAACATTTTTGCATTGGTCGCATGCAAATTGGATAAAAATCGACCGCACTATGGCAAAATGAAGATTTTGACCTTTTCATGACCTCGACCTTGACCTTTGTACTCTTAATTTTGTAATTGGTATTAGAGTGTGGGGAACAGAACAGTCAACATTTTGGTGTTGGTTTCATGCAAATCGAATAAGAATTGACCGTGTTATGACTAAAACCGCACATTTTGCAATGTCGTGACCCCCCCGACCTTTGACTCCCAACCGCTAATAAGGGTTATTACGTCATTGTGTCATGTCACATATCACAAGATGGGGCATTGAATTCTGAACATTTTGGCATTAGTTGCATGCCAATTGGATACAAATTGACCGCGCTGTGGTAAAAAGACGATTTTGACCTTTTCATGACCTTGACCTTGACCTTTGACCCGATCGCTCCCAAAATCTAATCAAATGGTCCTCGGATAATAACCAATCATCCCACCAAATTTGCTGCGATTCAGTTCAATACTTATGGAGTTATGCGAATAACAAACAAACAAACAAACACACATATTCACAAATAAATACACAGCGATCAAAACATAACCTTCACAACAAAGTTTGCAAAGGTAAATATTTGAATTTTTTTTTGCATTTCTACATGTTTTAAGTGATTTCCAACCCCCCCCTCCCCCAAAAAAATTTGTTAGAGAAAAAAACCCCAGAAATTTTGCAACTTTTTTTCAAAAATATTTCGATTTTTTTTTTTGGACATTTCTACATGCGCGTCGATCTAGTTTAGTTTCTTCAATCGTGGTTCAGTAGAGTCTGATCCGTTTTGACCTACAATGAATGGGATACAGTCAAAGCTCGTTACTATGCCACCCGTCGGGACCGAGCAAAAGTGGCATAGTAGCGAGAGTGGCATAGTAACGAGATTTTGTAAAAACGGCCTTATTTTCTCAAGTTACCCATCTGTAGTTAATCTTTAGACAAAATTTATTCCAGCAAGTAAAAGGCACGACTGTTGTATAAGCTAAGCGAACGGAGAACATACACACACTAACAGAGTTCACACACTAACATATGGCATGGCGAGAAATTCACGACACACAAAGCTTTCAAGAATCGTCGGCTGGCGCATCTTCTTTCGGCGGATCTCGTGCATCTCGTTGTCTACCCGATCGCACGCTTGCATCACACCGGGCTTCCCGCTTCTCTGCTGCATGAACTTCCGGATGGTGCTACAAGCGCGCTGGGCTTCCTCGAACGGAACGATTTCCTCCTTGACAGTTACCTCGTCATCTTCGCTTTCCACCGGCTCCTCACTGCACAGAATCTCCTCCGCAATCTCCTCCAGCGTGAAATACCCGCCAGTCGCGAGGTGCTCGTCGGCTTCGAGAAAGTCAGACAGCTCGATCTCCTCGTTCTCGTGCATCTTTTCCTCGGCAGGCAGAGCTTCCCAGATGTCGGGCAGCTCCGCATCCTGTGGCTCAGTTTGGATCTCCTCTTCGATGAACTTGGCCTTCGCGAAACAGTTCCTGATCGTCGACTTGCCGACCTGCTCCCAAGCACGCCGGGCGACGTGTAGAGCGTCGAGCAACGTGAACTTGAACTCCTTTCCCTCGTCTATGGCCTCAAGCCGGCGGCATAGCAGGAGCTTCTTGTAGTGGCGCTTGAGGTTCTCTATGATTCCCTGATCCATTGGTTGCGAATTGGCTGTCGTGTTGGGTGGGAAGAAGACCAGTTGGATGTTGTTCAGCTCGAGCTCGGGAGGGTGGCCAGAGAAGTTATCGAGACAGACCAGCACTCTGCGTCCCTGCTGGCCGAGTCGTCCGTCCCACGCACGCAACATCTCCTCGAAAAGCTCCGCCATCATCCACGCCTTCGAGTTCGCCTTGTACTTGACCGGGATCTCTTTGTTCTTGAAGGCACGGGGTTTCTTGGAATTGCCAATCACCAGAAGAGGGAACTTCTCGCTGCCGCTCATGTTTGCCCCAACCAGAAGAGTGATCCTTTGCTTGCTTTTCTTTCCTCCAGTACACCGCTCTCCTCTGAAAGCCATGGTCTTGTTTGGAAGCAGCTGCCAGAAGAGTCCAGTCTCGTCCAGGTTGAAGACGTCGTCTGCGGAGAACTGCCCGAGTAAGGGCCGGAGAACCTGTTGTTGCCACTCAAGAAGGGATTGCGAATCCACCGCTCCAGCTTCGCCCTGCACTGTCTTGAACGTGATGCCGTGGCGCTTCTTGAAATTGCCCAACCAACCGTCGCTCGCCATGAAGTCTGGGATGTGCATCAGCTCGGCCAGTTTCATCGCCTTCTCCTTGATCAGATCGCCGCTGTCAGGCACATTCTGTCCTCTTGATTGCTTCAGCCACATGAGCACTCCCTCATCAAGCTTCGGGTCGTGAGCCTGCGTCAACTTCATGCGCTTCGATGGAAATCCAGCTTTGATTGCAGCCTCGATTGCATCCTTCTTGCTGAGAATGCCCTTCACGGTGGTTCTCTTAACTTCGACGCCCCATTTCTTGCTAATCTCCCTGGCCAACTTGGACTGATTCGGCTCCTTCTTCGCGGCATCGATGATCTCCTTCTTCTCCTTCAGCGTAAAGTCGGTTCGCTTGCGTTTCTGAGCTGACATTATGGGCTGAATTTGAAAAAAAATGATGTCACTGTTGTACGTGTGCCTGCGTGTCTGTGCGTGTGCTCGCGCTTTTTTGTGTCTCGGTGTGCGTGTTGTGATTGGCTTGTTGTGGCTGGCATCGGGGAGAAGAATCGCGTGTTTTGACACAGTCTGACTATGCGCGTACGTATTGAGTTATGTTGTGCGCAGCTGGACTGTAGTTCGTCGCTTCGCCTTTGGACGTGAGTGTGATAATCGAGCACTGCGCAATACAGACTTTTTCACGACTCGTGCCTTTTAACAGTCACACAGTAGTGGCATGGTAGCGAGAGTAGGGGGTGGCATAGTAAATTTATTTTGTATTGAATTTTGTCGGGACCGAGCAAAAGTGGTATAATAGCGAGAGTGGCATAGAAGCGAGGTGGCATAGTAACGAGCTTTGACTATCAGGTTCACTTAAGTGACCCAGTCATATTGGCGGCGGAGGTTTTGCACTCTACCGAGTGCTCCCCCTCTGGAGAGAGAGAGAGAGAGAGAGAGAGAGAGAGAGAGAGATACAGAGAGAGAGAGATACAGAAAGAGAGAGAGAGAGAGAGAGAGACAGAGAGAGAGAGAGAGAGACAGAGAGAGAGAGAGAGAGAGAGAGAGAGAGAGAGACAGAGAGAGAGAGAGAGACAGAGAGAGAGAGAGAGAGACAGAGAGAGAGAGAGAGAGACAGAGAGAGAGAGAGAGAGACAGAGAGAGAGAGAGAGAGACAGAGAGAGAGAGAGAGACAGAGAGAGAGAGACAGAGAGAGAGAGACAGAGAGAGAGAGACAGAGAGAGAGAGAGAGAGAGAGAGAGAGAGAGAGAGAGAGAGAGAGAGAGAGAGAGAGAGACAGAGAGAGAGAGAGAGAGAGAGAGAGAGAGAGAGAGAGACAGACAGACAGACAGACAGACAGACAGACAGACAGACAGACAGACAGACAGACAGACAGACAGACAGACAGACAGACAGACAGAGAGACAGAGACACAGAGAGAGAGAGAGAGAGAGACACACACAGACAGAAAGAGACACACACAGACACAGACACAGACAGAAAGAGACACACACACAGACACAGACAGAAAGAGACACACACACACACACACACAAAGAGACACACACACACACACACACACAAAGAGACACACACACAGACACAGACAGAAAGAGACACACACACACACACAGACAGAAAGAGACACACACACACACACACACACACACACACACACACAAAGAGACACACACACAGACACAGACAGAAAGAGACACACACACACACACACACACACACAAAGAGACACACACACACACACACACACACACACACACACACACACACACACACACACAGAACAAGAAAGAAGAAACTGGTACTCCACATCCCCTGCCTTTTGAGTGGAATGAGGAATATATCTGTGAGAAGAAAAAAAAAAGAAACAACGACTTGGGATTCACCCTGAAGTGACTTCTCGCCTGATTTTCACCCCGAATCAGTGTTACATCGAGTATGTTCTCACCCCTTGAATCCAAGTGAGTGGGATTGCACATTGTATGTACACATAAGCCTGTAGGGATGTAGACAAGAAGAGGGACAATTGATGAACTCCCTTCACCACCATGTGACTTGCTGGGACTTAATTAACCCTTCGAACCCTGAGCTCCTTGGACTTTCTCCCCTACCCTGGGCTTCCTGGAGAAAAATCCGGCCGCTTGGGGATATGGAGGTTTGAAGAGTGGCTGCGAAAATGGCCGCTCGGGCTCAAAGGGTTACCGAGATCAAGGCTGAAAGAGAAGGGAGTGAAACACTACATAAGATGTGGTTAAAGAAGAACAAGAAACCACCAAGCAATGTTGTGCAAGAGAGCAGTACAGTACACACTGTCCCTCAGTCTCCAAAGTAGTGATGTTAATAATATGAGCTTTAGCCGATCAACGTACAAATGAAGAGTTGATGGTGGTGTGCAGGAGCCCGATCCCACAGTGGAGAGCAGTACACCATTCTTCTTCTTTTGTGTGCAGCACACGACTGTCGGGTAGCATCATTGGCTAAGACCATGGCTGTGCCCCTGATGCAGTGGCCTGTGCTGGTTATGGCAGGAATTTGGAATTTGTTCATGGTGCCGGCGATAGCTCACCCACTCTTTGCAAAGGACACTGAAGGATCTTTAACGTCCACCAACCAACAAATGCCGGCAGACGGGACACCCAGTTTAACGTCCAACCGAGGGACGGCACACACATTGATGAATCGCCCTTCCTGTGAAACACCGGGATGACAATTTATAGCTGGGTCGGAATTCTAACCTACACGAGACAGCGAAGAGGCCAGCGCGTGTCCCTCTAAGGCAACCTATCTGCCCTCTGCCACCACTACATTTCCCGGGGGGACCATTCCATGCATTAACCACTCCCTGACTGAAAGACCCCTGCCTTAAAGCTGTCCTAGCTCTCATCTTCTTTAACCTCAAGCTTTGGCCCCTGGTCCTAATGTCCACTCTGCTGAAAAACTGCCTTGTCTCCACCCTTCATTGTCCCATACATTTCTACCATATCCCCTCGCAATCGGATAAACAGATCAAAGGTAAGTGAACTACCTATGTACCATCCTCAGCCCAAGTCGGTAGTATAATGAAGTTTTTTTCCAGCAATTCAGAGGTTTTGTATCAATGAGCAAGCACAGAAAAGCTCCCTAAACGCTGAGCTGAGAGCGAATGCAAGGATGCCTTCAAATGGCACACTGTGTGCGTGCACGGAGGAAAGTATGAGCTAGGTGTGGAAAGTCTTGAATGCCACAGGCGGAGGGAGAGGACAATCATCAGAGCTGCTTGCCAAATTGCGGCGATGACGAAGTCACGAGATATGTCTCGACTCGAGAGACACCACCCTGACCTCTCATTTGAGTTTCAGGGCCGCATTCCTTTGCTGTGACAGAAAATACAGGATTGAATGAGGAAGCCAACCCTTTAAATTTAGAAAACACAAACACTTCAGAAATTGTCACCACAATGTCACCAGAAGTTGGCTACAAATTGACGGAACGAGATATGATTAAGGCCACCACCACTTCCCAATGTGTTCATAATAACGAAGTCGAGTACTGAACTTGCAGTCTGTTAAGTTGATTTAAACAGCAAGTCTACTTTGTTGGGAATTTTTCCTATTCTCTCAGTAATAAAATCTTTCTTACTGTTGGCAGGTGTTACTGTGAGGTATTTGTGTAACCATCCAGGAGATCCACAACACTTATCATGACTCTTTCCCCCTTGCTCAATGTCACACAATGGAATGAAGGTAAAGTGGGCACACCTGCATCCTGAAATTGCTCCCTACATGTCATGTTTCGAGAAGTTCATCCAACACCTTAACACACCTGATTGAAAAACCCTGACATTGTTACTGTCCCAACTCTCCTCTTCTTTACACTCAGGTTGTGGTCCCTGGTTCTATCACCGTCCATTCTACTGAAAAAGATCTTCTGCACTTATTTTATCAATACCTTTCACTATCTTAAACATCTCCATCATAGTGTATAAGGCCCCGTCTCCTTCAGCCGCTCCTCATAGCCGAGTCAAGCTCGGCCCGGAATCAATCTAGTAGCCCTGCGCTGAACCCTCTCGATGGCAGCCATGTCCTTCCTCAGATATAGTGACCAAAACTGTACACAACATACTGGATGCATGTAGCTTGATCTCCTCCACATGCTATTTTATTACAAGGGTGCTAGAACTTTGATATAGACATTTATTCACTCTCTGGAGGAGGGAGGAGGAGGAGGAGTAGTGGGAGCCATGTGAAGTGTGGGAACCGTTATTACCTCCGTCACCGAGGATGGATGGAGGTTACATTTTCACCCCTGTCTGTTTGGCTGTGAGCAGGATATCTCAAAAAGATGTGGATGGAGTCAGACTAAGTTTGGTGAACAGGTTGGGTGTGTGACAAGGACAAATCGATTTGATTTTGCTGAAGATCCGAATCCAGATCGGAGAAATTTTTTCATAGATTCTTCACCATTGACATATAGGGTCAAAAACAATACACAGGGATGATATTTCAAAAAGTTGTGGACGAGTTATGATAAAACTTGTTGGATGAGTTGGTTCGGTGACAAGAATAAGTCGATTCGATTTTGGTTGAGTTTCAGATCCAGATCCGGCTGATCACCATCAGTGGGATACAAAATGTAAACTGTTGGCTGGTGGAGGTATGCCCTTTTGTTGATTGCTGTAAATGTATGTATATACACACACACACACACACACACACACACACACACACACACACACACACACACACACACACACACACACACACACACACACACACACACACACACACACACACACACACACCAAAGGCCTCCTTTAGCATTCATACATCATTTCAAAAGTCCCATATTGGTCACTCTGTCGGTCTATGGACGTCATTGTACCTGATTGTATTGTTTTCTTTATTTTTAATTTCAATTGAATTATCCACTTGAACACTGCAGAACACAAACTGCCTTGTTTTGGCACTTCCAATAACCTCCAATTTAGCATGACCTCGACAAAATATTGTTACGAATTTGGAAGCTTACTGCACACAACAGCCAGGTCCTATAGATCAGTTATTTCGGTAAGTATGTGTTTATAGTTAGGGTGCCGTCCCTAGTCTAATGGTCCTATAGATCAGTTATTTCGGTAAGTACGTGTTTCTAGTTAGGGTCTCATCCCTAGTCTAATGGGAATTAAATGTTCATGCGCTGCTGAGTTATTTTGATAATCAAGGTTTTCTTTTACATTTTTACATCTTCGCTTTCACAACAACAACACTCTGCTCGCGGCATTCTTCGCACGCTCGCCAGTGAGTGCGCGCGTGGGCGGAGTCTAACATCGGCATGGCGTCCCTCTTTAGCCAATCGGCAAGGAGCGGGTGTCTCACCCGCCCCGTCTCCCACTCAACACCATCGCCATGATGCACGTGGCCGGAGGAGAGGAGGTAGGTGGAGCGACAAACGCTTCCGATCGGGACTCCTACCAGAAGGGTGGGAGTTGCCCTGCCTACCGTGGGCTCGTCCAATGGAAGACGGCCAGGGAATCGCACGATGGTTCCAACCAATCAGGAGGCGAGTGGCCAGGAGAAGCCCCTCCCTCTTGAAGAGAAAGAGTGGTTGGCGCGATGAGTGTAAAGAGTTTGCGTCCTGAGTCTGCTCGAGTGCGCGTCTCTGCCCGGGTTTGTGGCGGACTGCATCCCGCACTTCGGAGGTGTCTCGTCTGGCGCGTTACAGCGAGCGACCATTTTCAGAGGGAGATCGCCTCGTCTCACCTCCTCTGGGTTCGGCTGCCCTGGTCCGTGCTTTTGGCGACTGGAGCTCCGAGAAGGTGTGGACGACCAGCCGCGCACTCGCGGCCAGATAGCCAGCCGTCCTGACTCCCAGCTGAACTATCCTCTTCAGCTGGAGAGCCGAATAAAGAGCCGGAGGGTCCATTTTCTTTTTGGGTGTGCGTGTCTGTGTGCAGGCCTGTCTTGTCTTGTTATTGTTAACAATAACTTGTTAACAAGTAGAATTGTTAAGTGCTTGCGTTATTGTATATTGGAATATATTCGGTTGTAACTCTGCTCTGTCTCCCTTCCTGATTATTGCCTTTTATAAATAAATCCCGTTAAATGTTCCAGCTCGTTTCTGTGTTTCTTTCATTGGCTTAGCACGGTGCGTGTTGGGAAATTGGGAGATGGTAAATTATGCATTTTGACCGACGGGTCTTGGTAACCATCCCCTTGGGTTACGCACAGTTCGAGAACAATAACAGCTCGTTCCGCTCGAGGCCTGCCGAGTGTGTGAATTCCCCAGTAGCTTTGCCGTGTGGATACTTAGGTATATTGAAGTTAGCAATTAACCCTATTCCACGCGGCCAAATTATTGGCGATTCACGGTCCTGTAAGGGACCCGTGCCTTTCGGAGTTTTCCGAGAAGCACGACCTAGATTCCGGGTGTTCGGTGGAGCCGACTCTACTTCTCCACCTCGCGGTCGTGCTCGCCGCCGACACCCGGCTCCACAACAATATTACACAACCATGACCAATCAAATTTGCTGTGTGTGTGTGCGTGTGTGTATATTTGACCCTTCCCACGTCCTTTTGCTCAAGACTGCATGGGGTAAGATGTTTAATGAGCTTTCTCGTTTGTTCTTTGATGTACATAGTATCGTGTGCTGAGCAGATTATGGGGCAATTAAGAGTTTGGCCAGCAGGTAATACGACTACACGATGATGGTGACCTATATAGGTAAGAGTAGGAATTTGGAATTTGAGCAGGATGCCAGTGATAACTCTCACCTTTCTCAAAAAATCAAATTTTTTACCAACTAATGCCAGCAGACAGGTCCCCAGTTTAATGTCCATCCAACAGAAGGTGCTTTGCAATGCACCCTGCCTGAGACACACCAAACAGTTTTGTGTTGAGCAGAGAATGAAATCCAGGCAGGACATACCAAAGGTAAGCACATCGCTGATACCAAGCAGGTCTGTCTCTAATCATGAAATTTGTCCACCTCCACATTGATTATTGCTGGAAAAAGTGGGTTATGGCCATGCCCATTAAGGAACATCATACTTAGGCCCACATGGCTGAGATAAGCCTGGTGTTGGCTTAATGGGTAGGGTGGTTGGCTTGGGATCTTCGGGTGTTGAGTTTGAACACCGTTTTACATTGAATTAACATCAGATGGGGTTGACTGAGCCTGTCATCCTTCTGAGGTCGGCGAAATGAGTACCAGTGTACTGGTATAGGAGCACAGCATCAGCGGCATAATCACGGCCTCAACAAAATGATAGGGACCTGGCAGCCAAGCTGCTATACACAGGAAGATGGCTGAAATTTTTGAATGAAATCTTCCTGCTCAATGGAGATGAAATATATTTAGCCACTGGTGATGGAAATTTAAATGAATGAACAAAATCCTTGGAGACGTGTACAAAAGGGAGAGATACTGATATTGTTCAAAATGGCAGCAATTCAGACAAATTAAATGCCAAGCAACACACAAAATGTACAGGAAGCAATTTGGAAAAAGCTTTTGTTTAAGGTATCTTCAATATTTCTTGACTTGTACCTGCACCAACATATTCATGCATAGGCTTTAACTTATGATGGGAAAATGCTGTCCTTCACTGTGATTAGTTAAGAAAGAAATTGATCAGAAAATACCACAACAGCAAAACCTGGAAGTGAAGGAACCCAAAAGTGTTTCCAATAACAAAAGTTATTTTGGATGTTCTCAGACTCCCCAAATGGTGGGAATTTTTGGAAAGGATTATGCACAGTCTGCCCAATTTTACATACTTTTGATGAACCTGAGATTTTAAGATGAATGTTACAAATTTCCTATAAATCGGTTGCACAGCAACTCCACCATCACGGTGCTCCTACTTTGCCTACAGCCACAGAGAACTTTTGGATTTGGGGAAATATGTCCAAATACGAGGACCTAAAATGATGAAGCGAAGAGATCCTGGAAGCGAATAAGTTTTGACGATGTGCTGATGAGAGTCGGAGCAACTGGAGCGATAAAGCAAAACAACCTGGAGATTTTGAAAATGACACCAGGAAATACTGTTACGGATTTGGAAACCTTGTGCACACAAGCAGCCAGAGTCCCCATAGTTGAGTTATTTCGATAAGTATGTGTTAATAGTTAGAATCCTTCCTTCTGTCTAATGGGAATTACATGTCTGCGCTACGAGTTATTTTTTAGCTAGGTTTTTCATCAACTACTGCTACATCCACTACAACAACGCCACCGTCCCGCCCTCAAACGATCGCCATTGCCCACGTGTTTTCGGCTGAAGGCGTGAGCGGAGCCTCCAATGCCTCAGATCGAGGCTCCGTCCCAAGGAAGGGCATGGACTGTTTCCTCCAGCCAATGAGCGAAGGGCAAGCATGACACGCACGCCCCAGCCAATCGGGAGGTGACCACAAGTCATCCGACAACCCCTCGTCCAATCAGGTGAGTGGGAGGAAAAGAGACCCCTCCCATCTCAGAAGTGTAGAGTGGTTGTCTGGACCAGTGTTGGGCAGACAAGGGTGCGTTCTGCAGGATCGTGGCGATTGGGGCCTGCGGTCTTTGTGGCTTCGTCTGGGTCGTGGGTTCGAGTCCCACCGTGGTGTTTTGCGTTGGACTGCTCGAGCTGGGATCCCCGTTCCCATCCACGGACTCCGAGCTCCACAAAAGTGGGGGTCCGGTAAAACCGCACGAGACAGGGAGGTACCTGGCTCTACCGAAAATAGACCCACGAGGTCCATTTCGTGTGTGTGTGTGCGTCACCATCCTGTAAGTAGAATTGTTAAGTGCTTTTTCTTTGCCCATTGTACATTGCCTGTCTTTTATTTGGATAACTCTGCTGTGTGCTCCCCTCCCTTATTATTATTGTAAAATAAACCCGTTAAATGTACCAGCTCGTTTTCTGTGCTTTCCTCCATTGGCCTAGCATGGTGCGTGTTGCGAATTGGTCGGGCCGTTCGTGCCGTGGATGGTTCATTTGGTCCGGCGCGGCTTTGATAACTTCCGCTCGGTTACGCCGGATCCGAGTCGGTGATAGCGACTCGATTCGGACAAAGTAGGTCGAGGGTGTGGTTTTCCCCGATAGTTGGACGACATGGGTATTTCGGTATATTGAAATTAGGCAATTAACCCTACCCCATGCCGTCAAAATATTGGTGACCACAGTCCGCTAAGGGACCCGTGAACTCTGACTTATCCGAGAGTCACGACCTAAATTCCGGGTGTTCGGTGGGAGACGACTCCACTGCTCCACCTCATGGTCGTTTATCGCCACCGAACCCCGGCCCACAACACTACGTACAGTACAAACAAACTACGATCGGAGGTTGTCTGAAATTCAATGACGATACGAAACTTTCAAAATGATGCAATCTGCCCCAGAATGCTCAGAAACCCTTACCAACGTCGGTGTTCAGGGCTCCATAAAGTACATCGTTGTACGAGATAAGGATTGTTACCTAAATGGTTTACAAAGCTTCTAAAAGAAGCCAAACAATACCTATAAAAAATACCCGAACAAAATAGCCGTCCCTCTGCACACGGAAGACTTGAAGAGCTTTCTCAGCTCGCCGAACAGGCAGCTACCTGTACTGCAAGCTCCAGACCATGTGGTCCGGTGCAGGGCCAAGTGGATGGGTTTCTGTTACACAAACCCTAAACAGACCGCGACCAGTGAATGGACTTTGAACCTCGTGGGAGTGGCTCCTGTGAACATGGCAGGCTTGATATATTTAATGGACATCTGCCAGTGTAAAGATCACGTTGTGTGTTACCAAGTAATGGTCAACAACTTTTCTGCAAAGGACATTTGAAAATAAATGCACAAAGCTTGTGCCAGCTATTTTAATGTGGGATGTGGAGCTATCAGGAAGACGACCCTGAGGAAAACACCATTGGGAAGGACATATCTGAGGCATGTGAATGTACAGGGTAAGTTAAAAAGTTATATTTACGATTACTTATGTTTGGTTCGTGGTGATGGGAGCTAAAATACAAATATATTGCTCGTTTGGTTCCAGGGCCATGCTGAAAATTATGTTTAAAAGACTATTTGAATTAGATGTTATGCTTGCAACAGCGGTCCCATTGTGTGCCACCTTTTTTGGCTGCATCAGTGGTTAGGGGCGCAGCTATGCCGCTGATGCAGTGCTCCTATTACCAGTACACTAGTGCTCATTTTGCCAACCTCGGAAGGATGACAGGCTGAGTCAACCCCCTGGTGTTAATTCAGTGGCCAACGGGGCTCGAACTCAGGACCCTAGGATCCCAAGCCACCACCCTAACCGTGAAGCCAACACCAGGCAACAGTAGGTTAAAAGAGCTCCACCTAGTGGAAGCAAGTCACTAAAAACGTGCACACAGCACATGCACAAAAGTCCTCATTGGCATTCATACATCATTTCAAACAGATATAAGAACAGAACATGTTTGAGTGTTGAAACGTCACAACTTTGTCCTCAAGACGTGATCCTTATAGAAAGGCGGCGGATACCTTGGGCCATGGGAGGGCTCCGTCTGTTCCACATTTTTACATCCGCCAAAGGAGATTACAACCAGAGAGCAAAAGATGTCGGCATTACCAATAGACAGGAAGATAAGTCAAAAAGTAAAATTCAATGACATTGGTCACAATATTTAAAAAAGAGAAATAAAACAAATCGTAATAATAATTTTGGTGGAACTGGGCTGGACACAGAATAAGAAAGGAGGAAAACCTCCTATCAACATGATTATCTGAATCCGGATCTTCACCAAAATCGAATCAATTCATCCTTGCCACACACCTAACTTGTCCACCAAGTTTTTTTTTTCCAAATCCATCCATAACTTTTTGAGATATCCTATTCACTTACAGACAGAAAGACGGGTGAAAACATAACCTTCATACACCTTCAGTGGAGGAGGTAAATATAGATTTATTAATTTTTTCCACTCACAGGAAAATCAATATTCACAATGAAAACAACCACAAGGTTTCACGTTTGTGTCCAATGATAGTGACCCTTTTATGAAAGTACAGCTGAATGAGGAATCGGGCAATGAAGGCAACGAGGAGTAAAGTAATGCGAATTTGGCAAATAATTTTACAAGTTAAACTTATTCATATTACAATAGTACAGCAAATAACTATCGATAATGCATGACGTTGAAACAAACAAACAAAAAAAAAAACGAAGAAGATAAACATAGGTTTATGACGAAACTGCTAAATGTCTTTCAATTCAAACTGCGATGAGAAAACATTTGAAATGACAAAGAACATGGAATTACGAACACTACAAACTAGTGGCAGAAATGAAGACGATTCATTCAAATTCTGAGAGTGCAACAAGGTGTTTGGGGTTTTGATCACATACTTTGTTCAAGCTCATCGAAAGGTAAGCCAATTATAAGGTGACAGAACCAGGAAATGCAATTAGATAGTGGAAAACACTAAATGTCAATATTGTTGGTTTACGACAAGGTGGGCGGGATTTCTTTAAGAGTGAAAAAGTATCAGGACAAGGGGTGCAAAATAATAAAATAAAAGACCAAGACAGATGAACTGTAAAGAGTTCACCTCCCCCCCCCCACCCTCCACCCCAAGAAAAAAAATTAAAATGAAAAATGTTTTTGGCTCAGTTTTCTGAAGTTGAACTTGTTCTTAGATATGAAGATGACCCAAACGTTACCACGAGCAGCAATTTCATGTTTTAAAAGCAAACGCGTAAAGAAAGAAATACAACGTAAAGTAGAACACGAATGAGTGAAATGCTCCCCGACACACAATGTAAATGCAGCATGGGAATAGGACGACATTTCAAGCAATTGAGGATTGGCCTTGGTGTGAAGGAGTTCATCCACAATTATCTCTGAAGGAAATATTCCTTCGATTACAAATACGATTCCTATTCAAATATGTCAAGATTCCCAATGGACCGATAAACACCATTTAATCATAAGGACGAACTCTAAACCTGCTCCATCCCACCTCCCCTCAAACTCAACCGAGATCACTCCCTCCCACTTCCCAACGTCCAAAACCCAAATTGCACAATGACGGACTTGCACTGAACACAACAGCACAATGGAAAAACAATGCAGCTTTTAAGTAAATAATTGTTGAATAACAAGGGGTTTTACCCCTTTAGCCCAAGTGGATGGTGAACATTATCCAGCAGGGACTGAATTAAGGTGCTCCAGCTACATGAGACTATTTGTACAGAGAAGAGATGGACGTACAAATCTTCAAAATAACGGCTGATTTGAGGCGATTGGTGATTATGTTAAACTGAATTATAAAGGTTTTTTGTGATCTTGGAATGTCTTGCTCAACAGTGAATCGTCAAAAACAAAATGTTATATTTAACACTCGAGGTAGTTTGAGGAAGATTTGAAAACGATGCCGGATTAGAAGGAGAGCTCGTGTCAAGAACATATCTGTAAAAATCAAGTCAAGATGGAGGGAGGATACGTCTCCAGGGAGGCAAGTGTAGTAATGAAAGGGATTTTTATTAAGGCAACATCGATCGTCTTCAACACCAATAGTGGTCTTCAATGTGGTGCTGCACCATGGAGCTCATGCATCATCGTCCTCGTCAGACAGGAAACCTTGATCTGTGTGACAGTCCACACGGTCACGCACGAAGGCTTGCCGGATGCGCTCAAGCTCGCCCAGTTCTGTTCGGACTTTCTCCAAGTAGAATGCACGGCGTTGAGTGATTTGCCGCATGGGAAATGGATTCATGTCTCCAAATGCAATTGTTGCGAGCTGCCTACAAGGAAGAATGATGTTCAGTTTTGAGAGTGGTGGGGTTGGAAGCAAAAGGCTACAAACACAAACTCAAAAATTCAACTGAACAACTGGAACAAATGAACCAGCTATTGACACACAGGAGAAACATCTCCATAAGGCATGTCTATCAACATCCTGATTCAAGGAGGGTGTGGGTAAGGTGGGAGGCAGTCAAAAATAAAGCTCAAATTTGTTCATCCGATTTGTACTTTACTATGTCGGTTTCCCTACTTGGCATCCACGAATGAGCGTGTGAAGCAACGTAGGTAAATCAAAATGGATCCTTGGTTTTCCAACTTGAGGATATCTTCCTCCTTGTATTTGAAAAACGCCAGTGCGTACCGGAATATTACCTTCAGGGGGAGGGAATAAAATCGATTATGGACTAATATTCAATGTGACACCAACCACTCCACAAACAGGGAAGTTCATTGATTAATGGGGAGAACAAAACTTCCATAGCAATGTTTTATACATGGACGACAACAATTTATTACGAAAAGTCAGTGTGTTGTTGATCGTTATCTCTATAATTTGGGTTTCACAAGGTGGAATGGAGTTCTCCCAGGACTCAAAGTGTACACCTTCGCTTAGGTGAAGGATTGTGATTCATGGCCTAAATTGTGTTGTTCTCAGAGTTTTGTTCCAAGGGTTCATTTCAGGATTGTCACTGAGCGCCTGCCATCCTCCAACTGTAGTTTGTTTGTGGTAATGTTCCCAGGGATGGTTTGTCAGATCTTTGTGAGGTTCTTCTTTATCATTTCCGTTGCTCCAATTTTGACGCTCTTCAGCTTCCAGGATATTTACACTTCATTCTTGAGGTCTTGATATGTGGTCATTTTCTTGATATTTGGTTGTTTAGACTAAAATCACTGGGTACAGAAACTTCAATAAACAATGCCATACTTTCCTTTTTGTATCTGAGTACCATGTCCGGTCACAGTGCTTTGTTTTATATGTTCACAATGATGTTCAGTTTTCTATGTTTAGGTCATACGTGAGCATTATGTCCTTGCCTTCAATGATTGCTTTCGGTACGTGTTTCCACGAGTTTTGTGGAACTGGAATATTGAAATTTTTGCCGATGTGCCAGTGGAATCCTCTACACACCTTGTTGTGCCTTTGTGCGTCCTGCTGTTCTGACATGAGTTTTGTTTTTTTTTACATCCTGATCGGAGGTGGCTCGTGCTTTCTGTTTCTTCCTTGCGGAACCAACACTTGTCTGATTTGCTCAGTCCTGCCAAATTTTTTTTTAAGCCATTGGTGTCGTGTCCTTGGTCTTGGACATTTAAAATGATTCCTTCTCTATCCCAATTGAGCTGACCTCTTCTTAGCCATTCCAATGATCCTTCTTTGTCTATCCCCAATCTGTCCAACTCTATTTCTATATTTCCCTGCTCTTTCATCTTTCTTCCAGTTGTCACTATACATCTGTTGATATTTCGTCTTGTATTTTTCTTTTATCCTTTTATGCAATCGGAGCTGTATTTGTTAATGGTTCAGTTTGGTGAGTGACATCTTTGATTAACACCCGTTTTTAAATATTTTTTGCAAGTTGAGATACCTTTTCTGGCTTGTCATGTTCATGCTTGTGCACAAATTGTATTCAATAACCTGTTGAACTTTTTACGCACTCTGCTAATCCGACAGTCGTCGCTCTGTGCTGTGCTGTGTGTGCATGCACCGCTTCATTCCAAAGGGTTCCTGCTGTTGTAGAATAAAGAATGGTACAGTTGGAAAACTAATCATCGAATTACTTGGTTGGAAAAACCAATCAATTTACTTGGAAGAAAAATTTGCATCCGTTTAACTACGAAGATGCCAGTTTTAAAAGCCCGTGTTTCTGGAATCAAGGAAGAAGAAGCAGGACCCCGAGCTTCAATGCAGCGGTTCCAACGGTAACATTTATTCTTCAACAGCGGCATCCCTTCAGATTCTACAACAGCAGCAACACTCAAATTTAGGACATAATTATATATCGTTATACTTCCCAAAGCAATAGAAAAATATATATTCAAAAGTACACAAACAACCACCATGATAATGACGTGTCATAAAAGATCATCATTTCTTTTGCTGGTTTCATTTCATTTTACATTATCATTGAGACTTGCAGACAGAGATGCAATGTTTGTGAAGTACAATGTGCTGTCCTTTGATTAAACCCGTCAGTGAAGCAACACGTCTTATATGCCAGTTATAATGATTAAACTCACCACATATCACAAGAATCAATGTATGTACATAAACTGTGCTCCATTCTTTCAATAAATTAATCGCAGATGGACAAACAACCAATTCGATGTTTTGTGGATAAATAACCGATTTGACGTTCTTTGACGAGCCTTTGATCAAAGGAAAAAATAATAATAATAATAATAATTTTTAACCTCATATGAATACTACCTTGGAGCCCTCATACAGACAGGCATCCCAGATGCGAAACAAAAGGTCAGGAAGAACGCAGTCCACGAAGAGTACAAGGAACCAGTTGAAAGTGATGAGTGACAGGTCCACATGGTGGTGTTCAAAATGTGAAGTCAAACGAGGCAGCTTCTCCAAAACCAAGTCTTTTAGGACTCGTTGGTCAACCTGGTAAAAAATATGGTTAGCTGATGAGTGCACTTTGTGCTTAATCAAGCAGAGTCAATGTGATCGTTAAACGGACACCCTCGTTGAAACAAACATCCATGGAGATAAATTCTGATGAAAAGAAATAAATACATGAATGAAGCATCAAAATGAGAATTTTAGTTTTCTTTTCAAATTTATCAATTATCTTTTCAAGATCAATCTCAGATTGGCTTGAGAATTTAAAATTTATCGTAAATACGTATTTGATCATAATTAAATGAGCTCCCCAAGTTTACAAACAATACAGTGTATGAATTAAAATGGGGGTTGGGGGGGGGCAATTGGATATTCTAAAACTGGTTCACAATGACCAAGTAAGGTGGTTGAAGGGGTGGTGAGGAGGACAACAGAGGGGTCTCAAGATGGTTGCAAATGGGTTAACAACATATAAATACAACTTGTATGCTAGAATAGTTAAACAAGTATCAACAATGAAGGAAAGCTTTTGATAACATTCACTCCGAACACTACATCATCCGTTCTTCCCTTCAGAGCTTTGAGACAGCTGTTCACAACCTCATGTCATCCCCCCTATCCCCCAATCCATACTCATGATCTCTCCTCCCCAAAATTACCTTATTCCAAGCACCCCCTTTTTCCAGGTTATTGTGATTTCCTCCTCTCCTCCCCCACTCCCTTTTCATTTGATTTGTTCCCCTTCTTTCCCCTTCCTCCGTTTCATTAAGCTTGTGTACAGATTGTTCACCCCCATGCATCCTTCTCCCTCTCCCCTTTGATCTCACACTCACTTCCACTTTGCTGTTGGCGTCCCCCCCCTCCCTTTTCATTTTGATCCCTTCCATGAGCCTCGATAATGTGTACAAGAAAACCCCCAGCTCACTTGAAAAATAGAATGGCACTCAGTAGAGCGGAAACCTCCACCAAGCTAAACAGTTTACGCTTTGTATCCCACTGATGGGCCAGATCTGGATCCGTACCTTAAACAAAATCGAATCGGCTTGTTCGTGTCACTTACCCAACCTGCCCACCAAGTTCCGTCCAAACCCGTCCACAACTGTTTGAGACATCGTGCTATATATCGTTTTTGGCCCCATTAGTAGAGCAAGTACGTAAGCTAAAAATCATTCAGTTTGTGATAAAAGCACCAAATTTGGAGGAGTTTTAGTTTCAGGCATACCTTTTCATTTTAGCTGCAGAGCCCCGATGAAAAATTATATTGAAGCCTGGAACCCTGAACTACCCAAAAACATATTGATTTCATTTAAACACACTAGTTTATGTGGAAAAATAACCATCTTTGCAAACATTATTGTTTTTAGGAACATTCTACACTACATGCAGCCATATTGCATCACTGTGGATTGTATATTTTAAACACTGTAGAGCACCATGTTTTACTCGAATGGCACCCTTTCATTTTGAAAAGGGGGGCGGGGGGGCTTTATGGCTGACATTGATCTGCTGAAAGTTGAGGGTTACATTTTAAAATCATAAATATGGGAGCATCAATAAGAAGATTGTGATGTTTTCAGTAAATTCATTTGTGAATGTACTTGCTTGAGAATCAAGTATGAAGGCCTCTGCCAGGCATGGAATTATTTGTTTACACGTTTTAGGAATATGGTGTTAAATTTGGGGTCAGAAGTAACGTTTAATCAAAATGTAGAAACGCATACTATTAGCATTAATAACCTATGCATTACTAAACCGATTTGGAGTTTCTCTGCAGATCTGCACGCAACGAACGAGCAAGGAAAGGCAGCAAAGGATGAAGGACATTAGTGCTTAATGGTGGTGGTATTCATGGTAGAGGTCACTGGTATGGTCTCCATCATGTCAAATTCATGCCAACTTTTAAAACCCAAAAGGGACATACCCAATCAGCGACTTCTGTGCGACAAACAGAATTGGTGGGGCAGATAACAGCAATTTTTGAGAGGAATCGTGCAAATGATGATACAAGCATCAAATTTGGCACATTTGTTCTCCAGGGGATTCTAATCAAATCTGCCTGATTGGCCATTTGAAAATCAAAATTTTGAAAAAAAAAAAAATTTTTTTTTTTTTCAAAAAAGTCAAGATCACAAATCAATGTTGGATGCTGGCTGAGATTGGTGAATGTTTCAGAAACATCATCAAAGACGTTCCAAGTCTGCAATGCAGTTTTCTTCCCTTTACCGCAGAAGGCAGACACGACGTCACATCCAGTGAACGCATGGAAGTATGGGATCCCTGTAGCTTTCTCAGGCCCAATTGCAGAAACTACCTCATGGACTGGAATCCATCGCGCCTTGGCTCCTTGGCCAAAGGCAATCCACATGTTCTCAAGACCTAGTTCCTGTAAGGATGGCAGTACAGATATTGCTATGACTAGTACGTCTGTGTCATTAGCCTTAATGATAATGGACTTGCTCCCATCCGTCGTTGCATCCCTGGCATGTACAAATATTCGAGTGTCAGCTTCTTCATGACAACATGGAGACACAGCATCCAGTGACTTCCTTGTGTTGCTGATGGCATCTTCTCATTTTGTGACAATGACTGTGCTTGTCGTCTGTGCTTCACACATATTTTCCGCAAGGAAGTGAAACAGCTCAGTCTTGTTGCTGTCATCTCGAAGAAAGCTTCTCCAGTTACTTGGGGTCTTACTGGTTCCTGTCGCTCTTCTTCTGATTCCTTGCCCCCTTTTCGACCTTGCCTCGGACTTCAGACTTGACTTCTTGTACACATCAAACACTACGTCCACCCTCTCATACCTGGCACCATAGGATTCCACTTTTGGGATGATGTCTTCTTTAGCATAGTCATCAAATATCTTTGAAGTGCGTGGATGTAGGGCATTGATAAGTGCTGAGCCATCAATGATGACTGCATCTCCCCTTCGTTCTCAGTCTGGGATGTTCACTTGCGCTTCAAGAATTTCAGCCAGCTGTGACTTCAAGTTTTTTTGAAGTTTTTTTTTTTTTTTCAAATTTTTCAAAATTTGGATTTTCAAATGGCCAATCGGGCAGATTTGATCAGAAAGCCCTGCAGAACAGAAATGCCAAATTTGATGCTTGTATCATAATTTGCACGATTTTTCTACGATCAACTACACTATATGGCCAAAAGTACAACTCCACAAAATTTGGTGCTTTTGTCACAATTTGAACGAGTCAAGGCACATGGGCAGCTTGTGTACTCTAATACATAAACTAGAAGGGCACTCAGTAGAGCGCGTACCTCCGCCACGGAATGGCTAATCCACGTGAACATATCGGGCCCATTACATTTTGGAAATATCATCATATCCAGTTCTCTATAATTTTTGGCCCTATCTCTCAATGGTGAAGAATCATTTTTAAAATTCAAGTAGTTGGATCCAGATCCGGATCTTCACCAAAATTGAATAAATTCTTCTTGTTACACACCCAACCTGTCCACCAAGTTTCATCCGAATCGGTTCACAACTTTTTGAGATATCGTGCTCTCGATAGTTTTTGGCCCAATCTCTCAATGGTGAAGAATCACATAAGAAAATATACCATCAGAGATGGGGAATCCCCTGCCATTGAATGAAATATACCATCAGAGATGGGGAATCCCCCACCACTGAATGAAAAAGGTCATACATATTCCAGATAATGAGGGAGGTGAATTGGAAACAAGACACCATTTGGTCATCATCTCGAAAAAGTTCCCCAGGGGTGAGGAACGTAGTAACCAAAAATAATTGAAATCAGATAAGCGGTTTTCCATTTATGACAAAAAACATTTTTTTCAAGATGGCCGCCCCAGTCGGCCATCTTGGATCCGGCCATGCCCAAAATCAATAGTGTTCTTCCTTTTCAGGTGGTACATGTGTGACTCAAATTTCAAATCGATATGGCGAACAGTTTATGAGTTATCGCACTCACAGCTATAAATGTTGACGCCCAGCCAGACGGACAACCCGGGTGATAACAATATCCCCCTTCCGCCATGCGGCGGGGGATAAAAACAAACAAAAAAAAAAAACACCCAGAATCCGGATCCAGATTTTCACCAAAATCTAATCAGTCTGTCCCGTCACAGACCGAACCTGTCCACAAAATTTTATCCCATGTCCGTCCACAACTTTTTGAGATATCCTGTACACAAACAGACAGAAAGGGGTGAAAACACAACCTCCTTCACCTTCTGTGGCGGAGGTAATAAATGGTGAAGAACCGCTTAAAAAAAAAATTATCGGATCCAATCTTCACCAAAATCGAATCAACTTGTCCTTATCACACACACAACCAGTCCACCAAATTTTGTCCGGATCGGTCTGTAACGTTTTGAGATATCCTGCTCACAGACAAATGGACAGAGGCAGACACAGACGACACACAGGGGGTGAAAACGTAACGTCCATCCACCTACGACGGCAGAGGAAATGAGGGAAGAGCTGATTTGAGGTCTTGTTAAAGATGTACAAGCATGTACTAGTCTCGTCTTCAGTTTTCTGTACAAACATGCCAACATTTCAGTTTTGATACTCAACTTTCATCCCTAATATAATCAACTCAAATATATAACCTTTAATGAGTAAGACTGCTTTGACTGGCTGAAGGTAAAAATTACAATTAAACTATACAAGCTGCAATTTTCAATTTAAATACTTCGTGACAAATGTGAACACCCAGAATAGCTGAAACCTTTTCATAATCTTTTTTTTTTTTTTAAATATAATCTCAATGAGTGGGTGAGGGAATCAAAGGCCACGTATTCTTTGTCAGTTCTGATTCGTCCACAATCAACTCCAAGAAGCACACGGTGGCTTTGAGGGATCACTACACAGAAATGCTCAACACGCTATCTGAGCTATGAGGGTAGTTCAACCAACCAACAAAACTTCGCTGTCTTTTCTAACTCGCATGATTAAAAAAAAAGGATAAATCACGACTCGTACCTTTGCAATCCAAATATTCTTCTTCTTAGTCACCTCTTCGCTTCCAAGCAGAATTTGACCTCCAGCACTGGTACCAAGCAGAAACTTGGTACCATTGGGTAAAGTCCAATGGGACGAAGCTTCTGCCCTGCCTTGACCACAATACTCCTCCACTTCCCACCGTCCTCAGCCAGCTCTCTCCACTCTCCAACCACCTCCACCTTATCGACCATCCCTCCTCACACAATTTTCCCATCTCAACCTCAGTCTCCCTCTTTTCCTCCGACCTTGCTGCCTCAACCTATCCGCTCTCTTTGCCATTCTCTCTTCCTCCATCCACAAGTGTCCGGCCCATGTCAGCTCGGCTTTTCATCAATCTCCCCATCAAGCTTATCTGCACACCAATCTCCTTCCTCAGTTCATCCATTCTCCTTCCTTCCATCTTTACTCCCACAATTCTCCTGACCCAATTGTTCTTGCAGACCTGCAGCCCCTGGTGTTGTCTCTCTGTCAGTGCCACCGTTTTGCGACCGTAAATGTAGGCCGGCATCACACAAGACACCAAAAAAATACAATTAGTGAAATTCAGAAAAGACAGTAACAATAAGAACGACTATCACGAATCAGTGAGTTGTTATCATTGTGCCCTCTCCGGTGAACTCGTGCACGGCGAACTCACCCTGTGGTCCTCGAGGGAGCTCACAGGGAGTTGTTGATGTTGGCTTGTTCCTGTTTACTACCAATCCTTGTGACAAAGTGATCCGTGTTTATGGAAAAGGTGCCCAATGAATAACCGCCGATGCACTGTTTGTGTGCATAGCACGCACGTGTGAACTTGTGAACAATATTTATATCGCACATCAGAATACACGTGCCACCGGTGCACTCTTGGACCATCATAGTCACAAATACTAGGTGTGGAGTCCACATGAACTGGAGTTCCAAGACGAATGAGCCATGCTGAGAAGACTCGGCCATAGTAAATGTGCGGGAGGTTAACGACAAAATTTATAAATGAAGGCGATGGTGTCCAATTGTAATTTTATTACAGTGAGATATTGTTAACCTAGCTTAGAATCTTAACATGATATCTCAAAAAGTTATGGATGGGTTCAGATGAAACTTGAAACAGGTTCGTTGCATGACAAGGACGAATTGTTTTGACTTTGGTGAAGATTCAGATCCCGATACAAGAATTTTTAAAGCGATTCTTCACCCTTGAGAGATTGGGCCAAAAACTATAAATAGCACAATATCTCAAAAAGTTGTGGACAGATTCAGACAAAACTTGGTGGATGAGTTGGGTAGTTGACAAGAACAAACCGATTAGATTTTGGTTAAGGTCCAGATCCAGATCCAGCCCATCAGTGGGATACAAAACAAACTGCTCAACCTGGCGGAGGTATGTGCTCTACCGAGTGCCATTCTAGTCTTCTGCCATCAAATGAAAAACAACAAATGAAATGAATGATAAAAACAATCGATTTTTCATCAATCAAGCCTACATGATTGTGACAATCTTAAAGTTAACTGGTTATTTAGTTATTGATGGCTTGTAGAATTTTACAGATCACAAGAGGTCATCAGCAGATTTTATGATGAGATTTTTATCTTTCTTTACAAAAATAAAAGATACAAGTCTGGAGACGACGATGGTTCACGAGCGGTATTTGACGATGTAGATTGTTTCAGAAGTCAAGGATGAGACAATGTGATAATTTTTGACCAAGTTATAAAAATGATCAACATGTGGTACGAGTGACGGGTTATTAGCTGCAAAATGTCGAAAACTCGGTTTCGTTCAACAACTTTCAAAATTTGACCTTTGCATAACCTTTAAAGGTCACAAAACAATGTTGTGGTCATTAAAATAAGGAAACAGGATACGTGCTCCAGCTTATGGAGTTAGTTCGTCGAAGAAGGTCGAAAACCCGGTTCGATTTGCACAACTTTGAAAATTTGTCCTTTGTGAACTTTAAAGGTCAAAGGTCAAGGATTATGACCTTTGGTGCAAAACTTCCTCTGGAACATTCCAGGAACAATATAACGTCATATAGGCTATATGGCATTTCGCACTCATCGGATTATCCATACTTTGATGAAATCAGCTTAAAAACAAATTTGAAGGGGGCGCCACGGGCAAGGTGTTCGAGATAGAGCAAAATGGTTTCAAGACTTTAGGTGGGGAATGACCTCAAGATTATGCATAAAAAATATTGTCATCCCCGCTCTAAAAGTTTGGGCGGTCGTATGATTTTTATGTCAAAATTCGCAATTTTCTAAGTTCGTGACCTTGGGACGAAAAAGAAAAATCGACCTCCGTGGGGCTATGCAGGTGACATTGGGCTAACCAAATACCGAAACCCCTGCCAGATTCGACAAACCTCCTCGAAGAAGATGTAAATTGAAATCGGCTACCCCCTAAAAACACGTTTTTGGGGCGTGGCTACGCCCATAAGGGGCGCACCACGCCCATTCTCAGGAAAACACAACTAGATCATGATATAAACTTCCCACCAAAATTTTATCAGGATCGGATCAAAACCCACGGAGCTATGGTCGGGACAGACAGACAGACAGACAGACAGACAGACAGACAGACAGACAGACAGACACCAATAACGAATATAGTGGTCACTTCCTGACTCGTGAACCAATAAAGGCCCAAAAAATAAAACTCCGCAATTGTAGTCAGCGACATTCATCATCATTTTTTGGAGGAGATGTACGCCAGAGGAGCGATTCAAAAACGTCCATACCTGAGAGGCCAGCAGCGTTTTGTTATAATAGTCTGCTGGCATAATGGCTTCTGCAATCGCCACCAGGCACCAAAATGCATCTTCTTCATCCAAGTACAACAAAGCAATGGCAGCTATCCTACAATAAAATAAAATAAAAAAATAGATTTCCATCAATGCACAGCTATCTTGAAGAAATAACCAAACTGAGATTTACACAATAATGCAGAGCAAATAAAGTGATTCAACTTTTTGCAAACTTGAGAAAACCGTTTCTTCAAAATCCTCGAGAGTGAATGGACACCATCCAGAGATCAAATTAGTACAATCATGACAAAACAATCACTTAAAATCAAACCTGCACATCATTTTAACTTCACAAAGCCATTATAATGGTTTCCTTGAACAAAGGCCAAAGCATATACCTTGTTATGAAGATGGTTATAAACGAAGAAAAATCCTGCTAACAACAAAAAAAAAACCCCTGCCTTTCATTATTCACCACCAACGCATTTCATGATAACACACATGCCTGTTGAGACCTTGGCAGTAACCTATCTCGGGGTTGTGGCAGGAGTATGCAAGCAGCACACGCCGAAGCTTTGGCATGTAGTCAGCGGTGAGACCGCAAAAATGCTTGTTATTGGGCAGAGTGCGAGGTAGGTCCAGGTCAATCTGGCGTGTTGCTGGGTTTGGCCGATCGCACGAGCCCTCGATTAGCTGCGAGTAATAACCCGTGCCATGCTTCCGCTCCAGGGAGCAAACTGACCGATGCACGGTCCAGGCCCAGACGTGAGGTCGCCACTCGTGGGGCACGCCGGCCCTTATCAAGGTCTTGAGCTCGGGTGAGCGGGCCAAGGCCGGCCTTATACCTCTGCTGCCGACCGGAGTTCCCAACAGGTTATCCCATTTCACAAGCGTCGAGATGTTCAGTTCAGTCTGTGTAATCGCGAGATTGCGCAGTTCAAGTGCACGTGCACGCAACTCCAGCCGTTCTTCTGTCCCACCATCCTCGGGCTCAATGCAGAAGCCATACTGATCGTATTTGCTGTTGGTACATGCAGAGCAATACGCATCAAAATCGTGTTCAATTCAAAAAAGGCCAATCAGTGGTGCAACACCAAGTAACATTGTTGCAAGCTGGGAGGGTGGGTATTGAATTGTTGAGCAATATGCTTTCACATTTAAACCGTGCAAATGGAAAGAATGTGATGCATTAAAAATTGCTTGCCGTCACAAACCAAGGTTCTGTATTCCATCAATGTCAGACCGGGACAGTCCAATTTAGTCCACACTTAATTTTATTCACGGGGGAAACAAAGTGACACTCAAATACATAAACAGAGCAGTGTACATAGCAAGAGGTGAATAGTTCTTTTCTCCTCGACCAACTTTATAATCTTTTATATTCTCACTCCAAACTTGAAGAAAACCCTCCACCAAGACTTGCTCGTTATTACAATATGGTTCCGTATCCAGAAGGCACTATAATTTGAGACAATTGAGATCTTTCTATAAACTATAAAAATGAAACAAAGCATGATCCCTTTTCTTCAAACTCATCTCAGATCAACAGTTTGGATTCAGACCAGGTCACTCTACCTTGGACATGCTCCTCGTACTCCCCTAACAATGCATGTCAGACATGAGATCAGAGCTGTCTCACGGGACATACTTTGTGCTTTTGACACAGTCTGGCATCCTGCCGTGCTCTCCAAGCTATGGTATCGAAGGCCAACATGGCTTACCGACGGCTTCAACGGAATCCTTTCATCTCCTCTCCCTGTCAAGGCTGGAGTGCCACAAGGCAGGGTTGTGGACCCAATCCTATTCCTGATCTTCATAAATGACCGTTCTGACTCTGGAAAATTCCCATATTCTATTTGCTGATTACCACCATTTGCCGTGACATCCCTCATCCTTTGGAGAGACAGGCTGCAGCCTCTTCCCTTTTTTCAGACAATGAACAAAATATTACATGTGTGTGTGTGTGTGTATATATATATATATATATATATATATATATATATATATATATATATATATATATATATATATATATATATATATGCACACATCACAAGCTGGTCAAACACTTGGAACATGTCTTTCAATCCGGATAAACTTCACACGTTCCCGAGCTTTCGCTGAAAGGACCATCTGACAAACCATCCTATCTACTTTCGTAACAATTCTCTTGAGGAAGTTCAATCATTCAAATTCCTGGGTCTCACTATCAGTCATGATCTTTCTTGGTCAAACCACATTTCAAAGTTTGCCTCAAAAGCCAGCTGCTGACTGGGCATCCTCTATGCTACAAAGTCCTTACTTGGCACACCTGAACTCCTATCCACCTACAAGGCCATCGTACACAGCCTGGAGTATTGCTCTCCCCTCTACACTGGCTTACCTGCCTCATCTTGCTCAGTTTGATGTGGAAACCAAGGCCTTTGAGATTATTTGAATCTCCCACAATGAAGCTGAATGTATGGGCCTATCACTTCACCATCGCAGAAAGGTCGGTGGTCTCTCCATCTTCTACCGCCACGTATTGATGCACCCAGCACTCCTCATGCACCTCTGCTCTTTGCAAGCTTTGTCCACCTGCCCCCTCCCCATGGTTCTACAGGGTGCACACTGTGCACAATAAACTCCTGGTAAAACTCCCAAAACCCCGAATCACTGCTCACTTACACTCATTCGTTCCTATTTTTCCCACCCGTGGAACCAACTTCCACATTCTCATCAATCTTCTTCTTCCCTCCAACTCTTCAAGATAGCTGTTCACCACCATCTCAGATTATCCTCCATCCGAAACCATGATCTTGTCTACCCTGTTAAACACCCATCCCCCAAGCCCAGGTCTTTCCAGTTTTTCCTTCTGTATACATCTTGTCCACCTCATGCATCCTCCCCTACCCCTCATTTGTCCAAGTCTCCCTCCAATTTGTCCCTCAACCTTGCTGTTGGTGTGAACAAAAGGGGTCATATATTTATTATGCAAGCTGTGTTTCTTTACCAAACAATTAATGGAGAGGGTATTGCATTTGGGTCTGTTGGTTTGTCTGTCTGTCTGTGTACAGAATGTGCTAACGTCGGCCACAAACGCCACCGAGTGGTAGCCAGTAGTACACGTTCTCTTTTATCAACCAAGTACCACGATAAAGTATATTCATAAAATACATACTATAATACCACACAAAACAAGTCCGGGTGAGGGTATGCAATCCTTGATTACTCGTTCTCGTTTATCAATTGTAATGAGAATTCCATTGAATTCGTTTCTCTTTCCAAAAACAGTGGGCTGTATTATTTTGCAGCACAACTTGGAAAAAAGAAATGTGGTCACACGAAAGGTACAAGTGAGAATCCCCTCACCTGAGCATTTTGATGTTATTTCCAGGAAGTTTGCCTCCGTTTGGCTCCATCGCCTCTTCAATGAGCTGACTGACAACTTCCTGGGAGGAACTCGCATGGCCAGCCCGAACTGACTCTGCTACTTCTTGCAGCAAGATGAGGTGTTTGCTTTCCACTTGACACAAACGGGCCTCCAGCTGTATGTTCTACATATGAACGAAAGGAGAAGGCAAATAGGTGGCATGAGGCAGGGGAATGATTTGGGGGGGGGGGGGTGGGGGGGATTGGAAATCCAACCCTGTCACTCCTGAACGCTCATCATCAAATCAAACAAACATCGCAAAGTTTTGTGATTGAAAAGCTGGCCTCCAAAGCCAACCACAGATTGGGCACCCTTAACCATTTTAAGTTATTCCTTGAAAAGTCAAAAACTAACCACAGCCTACAAGCCTGTTGTACATAGCTCAAGGAAGCACTGCTCTCCCTTATCGGCTGGAGCTCCAGAATCTGTCTCTCCTCTCTTCCGTACAGTATAAAGCTCTCAACATTATAAAGTATCTCCCGTGAGGAGGCCAAACAACAGAGCCTGTTGCTCTCATCGCAAAAAGGTTGGTGGCTTCTGTTAATAACATTTTAACCGCCTCTCGACCTCTGCTTTCTGCTCTCTGTGCACCAACCCCTCCAAGCTTCTCAAGGACACGTGTGTTCTTCCAGTAAAAACTACCAAAATGCATGCTTCTCAATTCCACAACACCCATGTCTCCTGAAGCCTCAATTTTCCATCAGCACAATTTACAAGGCCTTGCATACCTTGTCGAGGCTCGAATGAGAGCAAACACACAACACACATCGAGGGGGAGCATGAGACGAGAGGGGTGGGAGTGGGAAGGACAAAATAGTGGGGAACAGAGAAATTAGGAGATCTGTGGAAGGGAGAGGGATGGGGTGGAGAACATGGGTGAAACAAGATGGACACAACAGGGACTCAGGATGGAAATCAGGGAATTTGAAGGAGGTGGGTTGGGGGTGGATTAACGGGGGTAGAAAAGATCGAGGATTTGGATGGGGGAAAATAAGACGTGGTGAACAGCCGTTTTGAAGGCCTGGAGGGAAGAATGGGATTGAACAGAGTGAGGGAGTTTATTCCAAAGGCAGGAAAAAGAAGAATGAAAGAATGAAGGTGAGCAGCGATTCGTGATTTTGGTAGTTTTACCAGAAGGGGGTTGTTGGCGGACCTTGAGCGCCCTGCGGAAATATGGTGGGGACAAATCACAGACAGAGCAGGAGGGGGCGACACCGGAGAGGAGACGGTAGAAGACAGAAAGCCCACTGACCTGCCTGCGGTGAGAGAGTGAAAGGCCCAAAGACTCAGCCTCATCGCGAGAGATGCCAATTACCCAAAATGCCTTGGTTTCCACAGCATGAAGCCAAGAAAGGTGAGAGGCAGGAGCACCAGCCCAGAGGGGAGAGCAGTACTCCATCAGGCTGTAGACGAAAGCTCTGTATGTGGTCAGGAGCGAAGGTGGGCCCGAGGAAGGACTTTACATGATGGAGGATTTCCAGTCGGTGACTAGCTTTGGAGGCCAAGTTGGAAATGTGGCTTTCCCAGGAAAGATCATGGCAGACAGTGAGATCCAGAAGCTTGAAAGAAAGGATTTCTTCCAGAGGATTGTTGAGAAAGTGGATGGGGGGGGGGTGGGTCCAAACGGTCCTCTCGGAGAGACATATTGAGAGTGTGAGACTTGTCAAGGTTGAAAGACATGTTCCACGTGTTGGATCAGTTTGTGATTTTATCCAGATCTGCAGTGAGCGAAGAAGCTGCTGCTTGCCGGTCTAAGGGATAACAGATTGTACGGCAGAGGGTGGAGTCATCAGCAGAGAGATAAAGAGGATTTTCCAGAGAGTCGAAGAAATCATTGATGAAAACCAGAAAAAGAACAGGGCCCAGAATGCTACCTTGAGGAACTCCAGCCTGGAAAGGAAGAGGGGATGAAAGAACTCCATTTCGCCACATTTTGACTGCAACAGGAGAGGAAGTCTGCGAGCCATGAGTGAAGATGGTCTTGGATACCATAGGAAGAGAGTTTGGTGAGCAGGGCAGGGTGCCAGACCATGTCAAAAGCACATGACATGTCTCGGGATATGGCTCCGATTTCATGTACGGCATTGAGGACCTTCATCCGTTGTTGGGAGAGCAGAAGCAACATATCCAGGGTAGAGTGACCTGGTCTGAAACCAAAGTGATGATCGGAAATCAAGCCATTGGAGAAGACGAAGGATTTAATGTCTGAAGCGAGGATGGATTCCATAAACTTGCTGATGATTGGGAGAAGGCTGATTGGTCTGTAGTTGCAGGGATCTGTTTTTGCACCTTTTTTATGCAGGGCAGTAATGTTTGCTGATTTCCAAGCAGATGGCAAATGACCTTGAGCAAATGTGAGGGTAAATAGAACAGAGAGAGGGTGAGCAAGAACAGAGGAGCAGGTTTGAAGGACACGTGGGCTGATGCCGTCTGGACCGGTTGCAGAATCTGAGTCGAGGTTTGACAGCAAGCTCTCCACTTTGTCAGAGGAAAAGGCCAGAGTCCAGGGACAGTTGGGAGCAACTTGGTAAGGTGGGTTCAGAAAGTGACGGGTTTCGGACTCAAGATTTCGATGCAAACACCGAGTTTAGGTATTTAGCCTTTTCACGTGCGGTATCAGCAGTGCTGCCATTTGAGGTAAGGGAGGGGATGGAGGGGAAAAACACACCAGAAACAAATTTGATTAGATGCCACCAGGATTTGGAGGAGGGAGAGAGGTTTGAGAGTTCAGACTTGAACTTCGAAAGATGTTGTTTTCTGGCTCTCCTGAGGGTAGATACACATAACTATGCCTCAAGGATAACTGCGATCTCTGACCTTGGGTTAGAGTCGTGGGGGCATGCCGATATCCACAAAGTTGTTGGTACATCTTGTGGAGACTTGTTTTGGGGTTCTATTCATCTGTCCTCCAAACCACGTCTCAACAAATATTCCACTTCAAATCCTTCAGCGACTATTTTCAATTGTAATCTGCATGCTCATCCTAACTCTTTGATGCCACTTTTCTCCAACCTGTAAAACAAACTAAAACTAGAACGGGCACTCAGTAGAGCGCATACCTTCGCCAACGCTATATTTTGCCCCCCCCCCCCAGAAACCGTTGATTGTGAGGGCATTTAATCCCATACCACATCTACCATCTCATATGTGTTATGATGGCTTAAAAACATTAAATTTCCTGCTGTTTGACACCGATTCACGCACATTGTACAATTTCTGTATGAACTCCCTGACCTTTTTGGGTGTCGGTGTCAAGTCAGTCTGATGACAACTGGTCACATTATAAGAAATAAGTTCAGTGACACCCCCCCCCCCCCAATGCTTTAAACTCACCAATAAAGTCACTGTCAAATATTACCAATCACAGGATAGGGAATTGAATTCTAAACATTTTGAATCTACTTACATGCAAATTGTATAAGAATTGACCGCGTTATGATAATAAAGGTCGTTGACCCCCCTGACCTTTGACCCAAACCGCTAACAAAGGTAATGATTTCATTGTGTCGTATCATATATCACAAGATTCGGCATTGAATTCACAACATTTTGGCATTGGTTGCATGCAAATTGGATAAAAATCGACCGCACTATGGCAAAATGACGAATTTGACCTTTTCATGACCTTGACCTTTGTACTCTTAATTTTGTAATTGGTATTAGGGTGTGGGGAACAGAACAGACAACATTTTGGTGTTGGTTTCATGCAAATCGGATAATAATTGACCGTGTTATGACTAAAACCGCACATTTTACAATGTCGTGACCCCCCCCTGACCTTTGACTCCCAACCGCTACTAAGGGTTATTACGTCATTGTGTCATGTCACATATCACAAGATGGGGCATTGAATTCTGAACATTTTGGCATCAGTTGCATGCAAATTGGATACAAATTGTCTGTGCTATGGTAAAAAGACGATTTTGACCTTTTCATGACCTTGACCTTTGACCCGATCGCTCCTAAAATCTAATCAAATGGTCCTCGGATAATAACCAATCATCCCACCAAATTTGCTGCGATTCAGTACAATACTTTTGGAGTTATGCGAATAACAAACAAACAAACACACATATTCACAAATAAATAAATAAATAAATAAATAAATAAATACACAGCGATCAAAACATAACCTTCGCAACAAAGTTTGCAAAGGTAAAAATGAACGGTCTTGGTCTTCCCTTCATGTTTTCAAGGTGATGTCCACCTCATGTTCAAAGCCATCCTTTTCCTCAACTGCTGTTCATTTTCTTGGATGATTTGCTGATTTTGGTGCTTTTCAATATCCCCCATACACCAATCCTCAAAGTGCTCCATAAAAGGGCCCAAAATAAGTCGTTAAGAATACCTCAATACTTGTGTTAAAAAAAAACCCCCACAAAAAAAAAAACAGTTCAACAAGAATATAAATGAAGATAAGCAATGATAGGGGAAGGGTTGGGGTGGGCAGGGAGAGATAAACAAGATGAGCAGGTTTTAAGTTTGGAAGGGTTTGGTAGTAAAAGCAGTGGGGGTGGTTTATTGGACACATCATGTTGGTGTTGTACGATGTAATTTACCTTTTCATGGAGCATTTTACCACGTTGCTGTACACCCTTCCACAGGTCATTCAGCTCCATTATCTCCTTGTTTAGAAAATTGTTCTGCATCTTGTATGCTTGAACATCATCCTGAAAGTCCCATCATGAATCACAGGAATACAAATCAAGGCAAAGATTGTTGTTACATATCATTATAAAGATATATTTGTATACATATATTTAAAAAAAATAAAAACAAAAATAAATAAAAATCAATAAAAATAGACTCCTCCCATGCTCTTCTCGCCAAAGAAGTTGTAAAAAGCAACCATGAAAGGCTACCCAAGGTAAGCCCTTTGCTGTTTCAAACCCTTCCCAGAGTTCCTCCACAGATATAAAGACGTTCACAAATAGTACACACATGAGAATCCCAATGCTACACACCCCCTCAGCCGAGCGACCTGTTTCATCGCTTGTTGGCGAATCATCAGTGACAGCGCAGACAGAATGCACACTCAAACATGTACCACATGTAAACATCAAAAGCAGTGAACACATAAATGAAAAACAAAGACTCACCCACATTTTTCACCTGTGATTGTTGGGAATAACCAATCAGCTCTCACCTAATCAATTAAACCCAGGTGGCTAGAATTATATAAATAAATTGACTCTTCCAGCCGAAGAACACGGTAGTCTTGTTTACTGGAGATATGCTCCATAGACTGGTTGATGCATTGAAAATGTTATGACAACACTGCATCACCGATTTTTTTTTTTTACTTCTGCTTCCAGCTCCGTGCTGGAGTTTCTGTTTGGCAATAATACTATTACGGAGTCGGGGTTTGAGGTTCACCATGAGAGGAAGCACTCGGGTTCCTTCCAAACACCAGGGCCTGAGGCACCAGCCACGGATAACTCCGCGGTCTGGCAGTTTGCGAGTCAACCAGGAATGCAGATCAATACCGCCAAACCTGGCAAGATTCTCGCTACGATGCACTTTATCTTTCTCGTTGATTGGCAATATCCTCCACAGCTATAAAGACGTTCACAAACAGTGCACACATGAGAATTACAAGAATTTTATCACAAGTACACAATAATTAAATTGTATCCCTCAAGAAATGTCTTCAGTCGCATTTCTGAACTAAAATTATAAACACCCCAGTCTGCTAAGCATGTCCGCTTTCCTTCAATCGTCATTTTTTTCCAACTTCAGTGCCAATTCATCCCTCTCACCCCTCCCTCTCAAAGAAACCATCACACTCTTCCCCCTCCAAGCTTCCCTCTCACATTTCTCAAAAACTCCCCCCCCCACCTTTCTTCCTCAACTCTCCCCACTCACCTTTCTCCCACCATTCTCCCCCTCACTCCTCACTCACCCTTCTCAAAGTTCCCCCCCCTCACATCCACAAAGCTGCCTCATTCCCCTGACCTCTCTCCTCCATCTCATCACTCCATCTCAAATCGTCAACTGTCTTTTGCCCCCTCTCTTATTACTCCCCACGATACCTTAACCCAGTACCACAGAGCCTTTTCTCCTCCTTATCCGGCCCCCTCCACGAGCTCTTCTGCAATCCCCCACACTCTTTCAACAACTCTCCTTACCTCCCCCCCCTCCTCCGTTGTCCTGTCCTACCCTCCACCTCCCCTCCCCTACACCCAAAGCCTCCTCCCCTCCCTCTTCATTAAAAGTGTGGACCTCAAACCTGACAGATCTTTCCATAGAGGTTGCTACTGACAAGCCAGACATAATCTGCTCAACAGAAACTTTCCTCCCTCAAGACATCGATGACTCCCTTGAATCTCTCCCTTGTTACTCCCTCCTCTAGTATGACAGACCTGAGAATCGTCCTGGTGGAGGAGTTGCTCTCTTCATCAAAGACTATTCCTCACTCTCCATGCACTGCACTCACTCCCCCACAACCCCAGGAATACCTCCGGCTACGGCTTCCCCTCCACTCCCACCTCATGTTTATATGTGTGCTGAACCGTCCCACCAAACAGTGATGACTCCATTTACACCTCACTCTCCGAAAACATGGACCAACTTCTATCTTCTCATCCGAAATCTTCCTCATGTGTAGTGACTTCAATTGTCATCATGACAGTTGGCTGGGTGTGGGTACCTCTCTCACCTGCCATGGCACTTCAGCATAAGACTTCTGCGACTCATTGGGACTGACACAATCGGTCAACTTCCCGACCCGGATCTCAACCAAAGGTTCTCTATCTCTTCTGGATCTGATTTTGACAAATTTCCCTGAAAATATCTGCAGTTCTTCCTCCACTCCAATCGGTTCTTCTGACCACGTGCTTGCCAAAGTAAACATCTCTCCGGCTGTTATTAGAGAACCAACTCAGCGCCGTCGAGTCTGGCATTTCACTCAGGCTGATGGCAGGGTCTCCAAGTAGCCATCAAACTTCCAGACAAGTCTCCCATCACGACTTTCTCCAACATCACCTCGTCCTGGGAATTCTTTCAAAGAAACGTGCTCCCTCATGCACAGACTTATTCCCCTCTCGTCTTCAGTTGTCCTACCCTTCCTCCCACCCATGGTTCACTGAATCTTGTGGTGAGGTGGTTGGTCTAAAACAACTTGCCTTTGCCTCATGGAAAGCAAACCCAACTGAGGGCAATCTCAGTTCCTTCCACAAAGCTCAGAACAAGTGTGTCTACCCACAGGAGAGCCAGAAAACAACATCTTTCCAATCTCAAGTCTGAACTCTCAAACCTCTCTCCCTCCAAATCTTGGTGGCGTCCAGTCAAATCTGTTTCGAGTGCACACTCCCCCTCCATCCCCTCCCTTACCTCAAATTGCAGCACTGCTGATACGGCACGTGAAAAGGCCGAATGCCTAAACTCGGTGGTTGCATCTAAATCTTGTGTCCAAAACCCATCGCTTTCTGTACCCACCTTCCTTCCCCAGTCACACCCAATTGTCCCTGGACTCTGTGTCCATTTCTCTTGACAAGGAGGAGAGTTTGCTGTCAAACCTCGACTCAGATTCCGCAACCGGTCCAGACGGTATCAGCCCACGTGTCCTAAAAAACCTGCTCCTCTGCTCTTGCTCACCCTCTCTGTTCTATTCACCCTCTCATTTGCTCAAGGTCATCTGCCATCTGCTTGGAAATCAGCAAACATTACTGCCCTGCACAAAAAAGGTGCAAAAACAGATCCCTGCAACTACAGAACAATCAGCCTTCTCCCAATCATCAGCAAGGTTGTGGAATCCATCATCGCTTCAGACATCAAATCCTTCCTCTTCTCCAATGGCTTTATTTCCGATCATCAATTTGGTTTCAGACCAGGTCACTCTACGCTGGATATGCTGCTTCTGCTCTCCCAACAATGGATGGAGGTACTCAATGCCGGACATGACATCAGAGCCATATCCCGATACATATCGCATGCTTTTGACATGATCTGGCACCCTGCCCTGCTCACCAAACTCTCTTCATATGGTATTCAAGGCCATCTCCACTCATGGCTAGCAGATTTCCTGTCCTGTCACAGTCAACGTGTGACCCGAAATGGAGTTCTCTCATCCCCTCTTCCTGTCCAGGCTGGAGTTCCTCAAGGCAGCGTTCCGGGCCCTGTTCCTGTTCTTTTTCTGGTTTTCCACAATGATCTCTCCAACTCTCTGGAAAATCCTCTTCATCTCTTTGCTGATGACTCCACCCTCTGCCATACCATCCATCATCCCTCAGACCGGCATGCAGCAGCTTCTTCGGTCACTGCAGATCTGGATAAAATCACAAACTGGTCCAACACGTGGAACATGTCTTTCAATCCTGACAAGTTTCAAACTCTCACGATGTCTCTCCGAGAGGACCGTTTGGACCTCCCCCCCACCCATCCATCCACTTTCTCAACGATCCTCTGGAAGAAGTCCTTTCATTAAAGCTTCTGGGTCTCACTATCTGCCGTGATCTTTCCTGGGAAAGCCACATTTCCAACCTCGCCTCCAAAGCCAGTCGGAATCCTCCGTCGTGCCCACAGTCCTTCCTCGGCCCACATACAAAGCTTTCGTCCGCAGCCTGATGGAGTACTGCTCTCCCCTCAGAGCTGGTGCTCCTGCCTCTCAACTTTTTTGGCTTCATGCTGTGGAAACAAAGGCATTTCAGATCATTGGTATCTCCCACGATGAGGCTGAGTCGTTGTACCTCTCACTCTCTCACAAGAGGCAGGTCGGTGGTCTTTCTGTCTTCTACTGTCTCCTCTACGGTCTCGCCGCACACCGGGCTGTCTGCGACATGTCCCCACCATATTTCCGCAGGGTCCGCCAACAACCCCTTTCTGGTTGTTGTTCGTCTTTCAGCTGCTCCCGTTAGGGGTCGCCACAGCGGATCATCCGTTATGATCCGCATACTGATGTGGCACATGTTTTACGCCGGATGCCCTTCCTGACGCAACCCTGGTCGCCTCTTACGACACAGGGATAAGGATTGGGTTTCGCCATGATTCCGGGCTGCCCTACACCCTCTCATAGCGTGGCCCAGTGCAGAGCGCCCGTCCTCAAGCAATCCTCCAACCCAAGCCTCCGAGTAGCCGGATTACAGGCGCACGCCACTACAACAACCCCCTTCTGGTAAAACTACCAAAATCATGAATCACTGCTCACCTTCACTCTTTCATTCCTCTTTTACCCCACCTTTGGAATAAACTCCCACATTCTCTTCAATCCCATTCTTCCCTCCTGAGCCCGTCCGTGACCCAAAGGTATCCGTGGGTGAGGCGAGATGATGGTTCCTTGGTGCAGAAAGGTGGTGGGTAGTGGTGAGCTGAAGGAGGTTGATGTGGTTCTGGAATTGAAGCGTTGTTGTTGGATGAGGCGATGTGGATTGTGGTCGAATGCAAGAAAGGCAAGCTTGAATGGTGCTGTTTGAATGAGAGCAAAGTCCGGTGTGGATTTGAAGCAGGTGGGGTGGTTATCACTGGCATTGTGGGAGAATTTTGGTGAAGAAAGTTATGGCGGTGGAGATGGCAGTTTGGTTGTGCTGTTCAGATTCAAGCATGTTTTGGCACATGTATGCAAATTAGGCTGCCAGCCTCATGTGCTCCTTGTGAGGAGTTTGTATGCAGGGAAGACATTTGGGAAAACCGACCTAATCCCTCAACGCATATTCCTTTTGTAACCCACTAGACACAAGGGAAGGACCCTATCTGAAACAAGTAATAACGAAATAACTAACTTAGGAATATTGGTTTATGTGTTGTGTGCCATTGTCTTTGGGGTTTCGGTTCTCAAAACCATCACATTACTCAACGGTCTGGCTATGAAGAGTTTGCCTTAATTTCTCCCCAAGACCTCAAAGGATAAAGATTGTTTTTTTTAATTCCACTTAACACCGTGTTAGTTGAAGTTTGTTCGTACTCATGAAACGAGTGGTTTTTTGTTTGTTTGTTTATATTTTCAAATAGACGATGTCGAGGCTCGTGGAGGAGCTGGAACAGAACAGACAAGGATGTAACAGAACAAAAGGAAGTCAGAATATTGAGGGGGAAACATCAACAGCTGGATTGAGGGACAAAATAGAGGGAGACTTGGACAAATGAGGGATGTTGGGAAGACAGTGTTCCTTGTAAGGGGATGCTACCAACACAAGATGGTTGGGGGAAATCTATAAGAAGGAAAATCTCAGGAAAAGGTGACAACTCCATATTCCAGGCTGCTTCAGATCCAAACAAAAGTTTTTCTTGTCAGTAGCTGAACTTTAACCAAGCGAGTCATAAAGAAGAGAATTACCAATAAGGTGTGTTTCAAGTATCTACTTGAAGCTTCCAGGGAGTAAGAGATAAGGATTATGATGGAAATACTCAAAATAGTGTCATGTTCATCAAAATAAAAATAAAATTAAAAAGGATTCACGGACGGACAGACAACCTCAAAGCAATGTCTCCAGCGACTTTGTCGGCACAGGCAAAACATCAACGTTTTATACATACAGACACATCTCATATTTTTTCAATCCTTACCTTGTTCAAAGCCAAACACACAAATTGGGAGGAATCCGCAAAAGCCAGAACCAAGCGATTTATAAACACCGACTGAAAATAACTTCCCATAATGTGAAGGTAGTTGCTAATTGTGGGACAGAACTGGCGGTCTGCATTTGCGGCAAAGGAATATAAACAAAAGAATAGAAGTTTAGGTTATCCACCGTGAAAAACTTGGAAGCCCTAATATTAAAGGACGGTTCCCTGTCTCGCTCCGTAGAAAGGCAAATAAAGGGGCCTGGAAATTTCTGCCAAGGTGTGTGCTCAATATTGGTTCTCTCCACTTTGCAATGAGAAGAGGCAGACAAATGACAGGGCATGAACAAAACCACACCACACTAAAGCTGGCCTACCTGAAGCTTGGCCAATTTCACATTCAGGTCCTGGTCATTGGGAGAGTGAGGTGGGCTCCTGGGCATTTCAGCTGCACGCCGCTCCATATCCTCAAGCTTGCTTGTCAGCCTCATCACCACATCATCCTTGGCATTAATGACTGCAATGTACGTGCTGTTGAGTTCAGTGAGTTCGGTCACCTGCAGCTTCAGTTTCTCCAGCTCGGTATTGCACTCGGGTTCTTTATCCAAAATGTTGCCCTCCTCAAATTCTTCCTCCTCAGAGTTGCTTCCACAAAAAAAAAAAAAAATTACACCACAATTAAATGCTCAAAGAAGCTATTAAACACATAAAAATAGATCAACAACTCTCATGGCAGTAGATGTACTAATGAGTCACTTTCTCCACACGCACACGCACACGCACACACCATCTCTGCTGCCAAAGAAGCTTCCTGAGCAAGGGTTATACTCGGTGGTTTCCCATTGCCTTGCCAGCAGTAGTCAGGGTAGGAATTTGAAATTTGTTGAGGGTGTCGGCGATAACTGGCGTACTCTTCATGGACACCGTGAGATCTTTGACACCCACCAAATAATGCCGGCAAATGAGACGCCAGTTTAACATCCATCCGAGGGACGGCACACACCTTGATGAATCACACTGCCTGTGAAACACCGTGGTGACAGTTTATAGCTGGGTCAGGAATCAAACCCAGTTTACACAGCTTAAAGGTGAGTATGTGTACCTCAAGGTCATCTTGCCAGCCCACTCGAGTTTACGATGGGGACAAAAAAAGAAAGGAGAAGGTTTTGCAGAAAAAGGTAATGGGAGAACTAAAAAGGAAATAGTGATTGGAAGAATGGGGCAAGAAAGCGTCAGAACACAAGGCTGGAAGGGAGGGTGGCAGGAAAAGGAAAGAGAGGGCAGTCATGTAGTAAAACATCAATAACTGGAAGGGCACTCGGTAGAGTGCATACCTCCGCCACGTAATGCCTGATCCACGAGAACATATCGGGTCCAACACATTTTTGAAATATCATGCGATATATCGTTTTTGGTCCGACCTCTCAATGGTGAAGAATCACTTGAAAAAATTAAATAATTCTAGTATCCAGATCTGGATCCTAATCTTCACCAAAATCTAATCAGTTTGTCCTTGTCACACACCCAAGCTGACCACCAAATTTCATCTGGATCCATCCACAACTTTTTGGGATATCCTGCACACAGACAGACAGACAGACAGACAGACAAAAGACAAAGACAGAAAGGGGTGAAAATATAACCTCCTTCACCTTCGGTGGCAGAGGTAACAAATGTAATCAAAGACGGGTGAGGTAGAAAGCCACCTTGCAATGGGCATCGTCGAGTGGATCCGACTTGACAACTTAACAACGTTCTTCTGAGCCTCATTCAGTGTGCGCTGGCTGAGGTTGGTCCTGGATCTGCATACCTCACCGCCACATTTCTCTGACTGCAAGGCCTGCTTGAGCAAGCGCACCACCTCCTGCAAAACAGAGTCAGGTTGTCTGATTGGCAATAACAGTTCTGAACTTGAGCAATGTTCTTTAGCCAGAAATAGCAAAAGATTAATCGAACTGTGAAAACACACCTTGTGCATTTCCAACTCCATTTTTAGCCTTGAAATCTCCTCCAAGAGATCTTCCTCATTAACTTCGAGGTCCGAGCAAGAGAGACGCCTTGCAGGTCCATCTTTGCTCAAAGGCGTAGCTCCACGAAGAGGCCCTCGCAGCCGAACTGCACCCAATTTCTCTTTGAGGTTTCCCAGAGACATTCGCAACCACACCGTCCCCATATCAGGATCTGGCAGCATTTGAAAGGGAAGAGTACAAGTACAAGCTGAGGAAATTAGATCAATGCAATATTGTTCTAAACGTCTCAAAGAAAGCTGATGACATGCATTATTAATCCAGTAATTTTGTAAAGTCGTATGTTCAGTTACAAAATTCGAAGAAAAAAAAAAAATAATAATAATAATAATAATAATAATAATAATAATAATACCTCCTCCACCTCGAGCAAATAAATCATACAGCACTTTCCTCAACAAGTGGGAATGCTAAGATGCAATTTTGGACCGAATTGTTCACCTTGGGTTAAAAGCATGAAACTTGGCACACTAATCCTTAATCCAATACTAAACTATTATGGAGAAGTACACACTTCCATGGTGACCTCTAATAGCTGTGCCGTCCCTCGGATGGACGTTAAATTGAGTGTCATGTCTGCCAGCATTCGGTGGTGGACGTTAAATATCTCATGGCATCCTTTGTGACGAGTAGGCGAGCCATCACCGGCACCGTGAACAAATTCTAAATTCCTGCTAAATTCCATCAGCGGCACAGCAAGATCCTCAACCAATGATGCCACGCTGCAGCCTTGTGCAAGAAAGCATCTTCATATCCAGATCAGGTGGCACGACAACTGCAAGCTGCTTGAGACGTCACATTAATTACATTGCCATGTGGATTCACGCGCATCATTCAGGAGCATCTCTGGGGCAGACAACTTGGTTCACCATTTTGAGTTGTAACCTCTTCTTTGTCCATCATAGCCTGGTAGATTGTGAAAATAATAACCTGGTAGATTGTGCAGAGAAAAGTTATCTTCTGTCGGGACAGCTTCGAAATCTGCTGTTTTCTTTTCAACTCGAGCGATCTTGCTTTCCAGCATATTCGAGGAGTCGCACTGGTATCCTGCTGACAAACATCCCAAGTAATTTTGTCCGATTTTGCCATCTTGGCATAAAGGCACTGACAACTTCCACATCTCGTAACCGATCAGTCCGTTTGATCATGAACCAGAACGAAGTGGCTTATCCAACGTGTAGATAAGAATGTGTTGCTCCAGTGAAGCATGCTTACCTTCGCATTCTGTTAAAAGTAGACTTTCCTGGCAAGAATGCGAGCACGATGCAAAACAAACAGATCGGTGTATGGACTGGAAATAGCCGAAGACACGACACCATTCTCTTACAGCAAATATAGCACGAAACACAATTTTCTCAACTTCTTCACGAATCGATTTTGCTTCTGGACAGCTGTGTTCTTCACCATCCCACCAAGGTTGGTTAATAAAGTACATGACTCATCTTCCACCAAGAGACATGCCGACCAGCCTGCCCGACGTCCCCGGGTAGGACAGAATCAGGCGAAGACCCCCTGGGCGTCGGCACATCCGGCCCTGGCGATACAACGTCTGGCACCAGCGACATTACAGGTGGGGGTCCCACATCATTCGGCCGGGGGGTGTGGGGGGGGGGTGACGCTGGACAGCGATCATGCATTTGGTCCACGTGCTGCTTCCACACTTCCCCAGCATCAGTCCGCACCATGCAATTCGCCGGCCCCAGTACCACAGAAACCACAGCCGGCACCCATTTGGAACTGTGGAAATAATCGCGCACCATCACCCGCTGTCCCACATCGAAGCCGCGCAGCCACGTCGGACGCGACACCGCCCCACCGCCCCACCGCCCGACCCTCCAGGTCGCAGCAAATCCAGTCTGGACCGCAATGCCCGTCCATAGAGACGAATGGCAGGCGAATCACCCGTGACAGGATGAATTGCGTTCCTGTAATGCAGCAAAAAGACATCGACCACCATCTGCACAGGTGCAACACCCCCCCCCCCCCCTGCGCAAAGCCCGTTTCAACATCTTAACAAACGACAGCTTGCCCATTCGTCTCAGGATGATACGGTGCGGACCTTAGATGTCGAATACCATTTTGGCGCATAAACTCATCAAATACACCCGCGATGAACTGCGGACCTTTATCAGAGACCAGGATCTCCGGTAACCTTATTAGCAAAGATCGTCCGCAGTTTCTCCACTGTAATGTTTGCTGATGTATGCTGCATAACTACAACCTCCGGCCATTTAGAGAATGCATCGATCACAATCAAAAACATTTTGCCATGAACCGGCCCCGCAAAATCTACATGGACCCTCTGCCAGGTTCTGTCTGGGGTAGGCCATAGTCCCGAAGCTCGAGCAGGTTATCAGCATCTGTTTGGCACGTGGCGCAACGCTTAACCAATTGCTCAATGTCTTTGTCCAACCCCAGCCACCACAACAGGCTACGAGCAAGACTCTTGGTCTTCACGACGCCAAGGTGACTGACATGCAGTTCTTCCAAGCAGCGCTGCCTGAACTTCGGTGGAATCACCGTTCTCATTCCCCACATAACGCACCGTTGGACCAACGACAGTTCCGATGCGCGTGACGTGAAAGGTTGAAATGCCGGTGTCGAAGGCAGATCGCTCCAATTCCCCGTAGAAATCGCCTGGACGACACGGGCGAGCACCGGATCACGAGCCGATTCCACCGCAACCTGTCTGGCCGTGACCGGCCCGCTTTGGACCTGGCCCAGCGCGAACACATCAACCCGGTCGGCCAACTCAGACGCAGCTGGACCCTCCGCACACGGCAAGCGTGAGAGCCCGTCACAGTTAGCATGCTTCTCGGTGCTTCGGAACTGAATATCATAATCGTAAGCACCAAGAAACAGACACCACCGCTGTATTCGCGCGGCCACTACCACCGGCACCCCGCGTTCGGGTCTCAGGATGAATTGAAGCGGTTTGTGATCCGTCTGCAAAGTGAAATGCTGCCCCAGCAGGTATTGATGAAACCACCCCAGACAAGGCTGAGAGCCTCGGGCTCGATCTGGGCATATCCCCGCTCTGCTGCGGACAGGGTCCGGGATGCAAAACAAACAGGCCGCTCGGAACCATCGTCCATCCTGTGGGAGAGCACTGCCCCGATGCCATATGCAGAGCTGTCGCATGCCAATAGGAGCGGACGCGCAGGCTCGTAGTGCACGAGGACCGTATCCTCTGTGAGCAGCCGCTTGACGCGGTCGAACGACGCCTGGTGTGCAGGCCCCCAAGCCCAGCGCTCGTCCTTCCTGAGCAACCGTGTTAACGGCGCAAGTTGTGAGCTGAGCCCTCGCACGAACCTTTGGTAATACTGGGCCATACCAATGAACGAGCGCAGCTGCGTCTTGTTGCGACGCGGTGGCATGTGTTGAATCGCTTCCACCTTCCGAGGACCTTTCAACAGCCCCTCCGGCGTGATGATGTGCCTGAGGTATTCCAAGCGCTGCTTGAAGAACGCGCACTTGTCCCTGTTCAAGCGCAGGCCGCACGCTTCTAGCTTTGTCAGCACTTGGGCAATGTTCACGAGATGCTCGTCCGCCGTTTTCCCCGCAATGAGCACATCGTCCAGGTCGGTCTGAGCGGGCAGGCCAATGCAAACCTGATCCATGGCTTTCTGCCACAAGGCTGGGGCCGAAGCAATCCCAAAACAGAGTCGGGTATATCGATAGAGTCCTTGACACGTGTTGATTGTCAAAAGCTCGCTACTCCCGGGCTCCATCGGCAGGTGAAAATATGCATCACGCAGGTCTAGCTTCGTGAAGTATTGACTCCCAGCCAATCGCGCATATATTTCATCGATTGACGGCAGTGGATATTGCTCCACGCTGAGCCCCGGGTTAACCGCGGACTTGAAGTCCCCGCACAATTGGACGTCTCCATTCCGTTTCAGCACCATGACAGCCGGGGTGGCCCAATCTGAGTACGACACCCGTTCGATTACTCCACAGGCCTCCAGCCTATCCAGTTCACCCTTGACCTTGTCCCGCAGGGCATACGGCACCGGACGTGGTTTACAAAAACGAGGAACCACCCCCTCCTTCAGGAAGAGTTTTGCCTCCATGCCCTTGAGTTGCCCAAGGTCGTCTCAAAACAAACCTTGATGTCTTTGAAGAATCTTCTCCAACTGATCCTCCCACCGGCTTGGCACGGGTTGCACAAGGTGAACTGTGGCCCAGTCTAGCCTGATGCAGGCCAGCCAATCTCGGGCCGAGGAGAGACGGTCCCCTCCCCCGCACGACGTACAACGGAAGCGTGGCGACCTGGCCTTGGTACCGCACAGACACGTCTGCCATCCCTACTGGAGTTATCTTCTCGCGGGTGTACGTGAACAGCGTGAGGTTGGACCTGATAAGCTTCAGGCCGTTGAGTCTACGCGCGGTCTGTTCGCCGATGAGAGACAGCCGCTCCCGTATCGACCTGGAACGTGATCGGCGTTTTGTTCACTTCGACTTCCACCGTCATCGGGCGCACCGCCGCCGGGCCAAATGAAAACAGGCCCATCAACGGCTGCCGGTTCCGCCCCGGGTCGCCTCGCACATCGCCGTCTATGACCCTAACGGTGGCCGGCGCCCCACGGCACACACACTTCAGATGACCCACCTTGTGACAATTCAAACACACGGTGCCTTTATACGGGCACGCACGGCGCAGGTGTTGACCTCCGCATCCCAAACACGTCCGCGGGGCCAATTCGCCGCACGTGCGGCCGCGCGGCGACGTCCGACCCGCACCGAAGGTCGAGCGTGTGTCCGGGGTGCTCACGACTCCGCGTGGCTGGTGATGGCTCGAACATCCCCGCGAGTCTGCTTGACCGCTGTAGCCATGCTGACCGCCGAGTCGAATGTAATGGCTTCACCCTTCAGCCGCAGAACCGCTGAAACCATCTTCGCATCTTGTAAACCAGCGATAAAACGATCCTTGAGCCGCGCTGGACGCTCCCCCGCCGTGAACTTGCAGGCCACGGAAGAATGCTTAATCCGCGCCATGAAATCAGCGACGCGTTCCTCTGCCCCTTTCGAGAGGCGATCGAACTGGTATCGAGTGAGCTGTAATGACTTCTCCGGCGCCATGTGTGCTTTCATCTTCTCCACAATGTCCTGAAACGACAGCCCGTCATCACGGGGCTTGTCCGGCGCCACCAAATCACTCAGTAGTCGATAATGCTCCGCCGAAAGCGAAGCGAGCAAGATCGACTTCTGTTTGCTCTCCACATCATTCGCGTGGAAATAGCATCCCAATTGCTCCGAAAACAATTCGAAGTCGTCTCCGACAAAAACGGGCACATGTCCGTTTTCAATCCTCCTCGTCGCCAACTAGAGTGTACGAGGTGCAGTGGAACACGAGAAGCAAGCGTGCCAGCATCAACTCCGCTTTATTGTGCGACCGGAAGTATATTCCTGCCACCCCGAGCGGGCGAGGGATGATATACGAAAACCCAATCATGTGATACAGCACATTTTCTACCTTCATTAATCCACCCCAAACTCACATTCTTCATATTCCCCACCTGAAAGTCCCTGTAGCGTCCATCTTGTTTCCCTCTATGTGCCCCGCCCCATTCCACAGATCTCCTCATGTGTCTATTCCCCACTGTTTTGTGCTTCCCTCTCCCATCCCTCTTGTCTCCTGCTCCCCTTGTTATAAGTTCTGTGTGTTAGCTCTCATACAAGCCTTGACATTGCATTCAAAAATTAAATAATAAAAATACTCCCGAGCGGGAGTGCCGGTCATCTCTGCTAGAGGTCGAAAGTAACTCTGTGCCAGACTGGAATAGGGGCAGTTCATAGCGAACGCAGTGAGCTTCATACTTAACGCGTGCAAGTGAGAGAATCGGAAACAACAACAACAACACAACACCCCTGGCTATTTGGAATCCGTGTCGTTAGCTATGACATTTTGCTTCCGGTTGTTTTTAAACGCTGTGCGGTGTATAAACACGATTGAGTTTTATTTCTATCTTGTGAATATTACTTAACGCGTGCACATGAGAGAATAGGAAACAACAAAAAGAACACAATACCCTGCCAATTGTGAATCCGTGTCGTTGCCTATGATCCTTTTGCTTCCGTTTTTGTTTTGTTCCTGGTTTTTTTTTTTCCGGTTTTTGTCATGGGGAATGATACATGCCGGGAGATAAAGGCATCGTGGGAGACATGAAAGACCCAAATATCAGACATGGTGTATATTTTCCTCCACTGATTTTAATAAAGATATCTCCCGCATCATCAGAAAATAATTTTTAATCGTGATTTACGTTATTTGATCGCTGATCCGAATCCAGGCCGAAGTAACCGGAAATTGCGTATACAGTTGTGAACAAGTTGTAGGTAAAGTCAGAAGCGAATGTTAGAAGAATTCTACATTCACTTCCAGTATTTTTTTTTTTTTAGATGAGATCCTGTTCTCTGCGGTGTAGTTGTCGGTGTGAAGGTAATGTTGAGGATCTTTTTTTTTTCAGATGAGATCCTGTCCTAAGAGGTGTAGTTGTTGTTGTGAAGGTAATGTTGAGGTAATATTTATTTTTTTATATGAGATCCTGTTCTCGGCGGTGTAGTTGTCGTTGTGAAGGTGATGTTGAGGATTTTTTTTTTCAGATGAGATCCTGTTCTAGCGGTGTAGTTGTCATTGTGAAGGTAATATTAATTTTTTTCAGATGAGATCCTGTTCTAGCGGTGTAGTTGAGGATTTTTTTTTCAGATGAGATCCTGTTCTAGCGGTGTAGTTGTCGTTGTGAAGGTAATATTAATTTTTTTCAGATGAGATCCTGTTCTAGCGGTGTAGTTGTCGTTGTGAAGGTAATATTTATTTTTTTCAGATGAGATCCTGTTCTAGCGGTGTAGTTGTCGTTGTGAAGGTAATATTTATTTTTTTCAGATGAGATCCTGTTCTAGCGGTGTAGTTGTTGTTGTGAAGGTAATATTTATTTTTTTCAGATGAGATCCTGTTCTAGGCGATGTAGTTGTTGTTGTGAAGGTAATGTTGAGGTAATATTTATTTTTTAGATGAGATCCTGTCCTAGGCGGTGTAGTTGTCGCTGTGAAGGTAATATTTATTTTTTTCAGATGAGATCCTGTTCTAGCGGTGTAGTTGTCGTTGTGAAGGTAATATTTATTTTTTTCAGATGAGATCCTGTTCTCGCGGTGTAGTTGTCGTTGTGAAGGTAATGTTGAGGTAATATTTATTTTTTTCAGATGAGATCCTGTTCAAGGCGGTGTAGTTGTCGTTGTGAAGGTAATATTTATTTTTTTCAGACGAGATCCTGTTCTAGCGGTGTAGTTGTCGTTGTGAAGGTAATATTTATTTTTTTAGATGAGATCCTGTTCTAGCGGTGTAGTTGTCGTTGTGAAGGTAATATATATTTTTTAGATGAGATCCTGTTCTAGCGGTGTAGTTGTCGTTGTGAAGGTAATATTTATTTTTTCAGATGAGATCCTGTTCTAGCGGTGTAGTTGTCGTTGTGAAGGTAATATTTATTTTTTTCAGATGAGATCCTGTTCAAGGCGGTGTAGTTGTCGTTGTGAAGGTAATATTTATTTTTTTCAGATGAGATCCTGTTCTAGCGGTGTAGTTGTCGTTGTGAAGGTAATATTTATTTTTTTAGATGAGATCCTGTTCTCGCGGTGTAGTTGTCGTTGTGAAGGTAATATATATTTTTTAGATGAGTTCCTGTTCTAGCGGTGTAGTTGTCGTTGTGAAGGTAATATTTATTTTTTTCAGATGAGATCCTGTTCAAGGCGGTGTAGTTGTCGTTGTGAAGGTAATGCTGAGGTAATATTAATTTTTTTAGATGAGATCCTGTTCTCGGCGGTGTAGTTGTCGTGAAGGTAATGTTGAGGATTTTTTTTTTCAGATGAGATCCTGTTCTAGGCGGTGTAGTTGTCGTTGTGAAGGTAATATTTATTTTTCTGGATGAGATCCTGTTCTCGGCGGTGTAGTTGTCGTTGTGAAGGTAATGTTGAGGTAATAATTATTTTTCATAGCAAAAAGACATTTGATATATTTAATTTGATATATTTAAGAAGCGAATGCAAGAAGAATTCTACGTTCGCTTCGAGGTTTTGCCTATTCCATATTAAAGTACGTACGCTCTACTTCCGGGTTTCAAAACCACCCCCACCCCCACCCCGTATGCAGGTGAGCGACCACCCACCCAGCCCCCTCATACATCGCTAATCGTTTGCAAAGCCAGCAGTTCCTTATGAACCGATGTTTGTAAGCCATGACGATGCAGTCCCTGGCGGTGTAATTTATCATTTTCTTATATCACAGCACGTCAATTTTGAAAATAAAAGTACAAATTGACATTCAAAACAATGTTAATGTCAGAAATGAAAGTAAGTGTGCATATAAACTTGTGTTCCATTGTTTTAGTTAAATCTGACAAAAGCTTCAAATGTAATATTTGTCTCGGAGAGTTCCGGTTCTTAATTTTTTAATACTTTTATTTTTGTATGTACTTTATGAACGGCTCATACGGGGAATCAGAGCGAAGTTTGAAGGGCTATAAAATCGGAACGAGAGCAAATTTCAAAAAAATGGCTTGTGTTGTTCTAGATAATAGTCCGTAGTATCTGAATCACTAATAACATTTCATCTCTCTTGATAAATGAGGGAGGAGATATGATTTGAAATTGACGATTTTCGCAACTTTGACAGCCTCGTGACGTTGACCTCGACCTTGGACGACCTTGAAAGTTATATTGTTGTGCATGTCTCATCGACCTCTATCCATTCCACTATTGGTTATTTGTCTCCACTCGGTTTGATTGTGGACGGACAGACGGACGGACAGACAGACTTCGAGACTGGGGTTATTAGGTCATCTCTACTGAGATGATAGAGATGACCTAAAAACACAACCAGATACCTGTAGAAAACAGCCAGAATAGAAAATGAAACATCATTATACCTGTAGCATCATTCTCCACAGGTGCCCCATCAGCCATTCTGCCAAACTGTTCCTCATTAAATGAAAAAACTGACTGGCGATCATCTTTATTCTCTCTGCTGATTCTTTTTGCTCGCAGCTGGCACATCGAGTTCCTGTGGAGCAAAGAGGAAACGGTACATTATGATAAACCAGCATAATAATCCAATATGGCAATTCTTCGCTTAATGCGGTACAGTATATGCATTCCTTGAAAGTACCGTGTTACGTGAAATCGTGTTGTACGAAATCAATTTTCCCAAAATAAATAATGTAAAGAGGTGAACACTGTGTGTGAGAGGGAGCGGGAAAGACAGACAGAGAGAACTAGAACGACACTTGGTAGAGCACATACCTCCACCAGGCTGAACAGTTTACGTTTTGTCATCCCACCGATAGGCTGGATCTGGATCCAGACATGAACCAAAATTTTGTTCTGGTCATCTAACAAACTCATCTACAACTTTTTGAGATCTCATGCTACGCATTGTTTTTGGCCCCATCTCTCAATGGTGAATAATCACTTTAGAAATTGTAGTATTCGGATCCGGATCTGTATCTTCACTAAAATCGAATCAATTCATACTCGTCACATACCCAATCTCTCCAGCAAGTTCCGTCCAACGACCTCAATAACTTTTTGATGCTATGGTGCGATATATCGTTTGAGGCCTCTCTCTCAAGAGTGAAGAATCTCTTTAAAAAATTCTCTGATCTGAATGCAAATCCAGCTATTCACAGAAATCAAATCAATTCTTCCTCGTTACATACACAACCTGTCCACAAAGTTCTGTCCAAATCATTCCACAACCTCTTGAGATACCTTGAGGCTGTACAGTCTTACGTTTTTTGGCCCCATCTCTCAATACTAGTGAAGAATCACATTTAAAAAATTAAAAAATAAAAACATTCCAGTATCCGGATCCAGATCTTCACAAAAACATAATCAATTCGTCCTTGTCACACGCCAAACCTGTCCACCATACTTCGTCCAAATACGTCCACAACATTTTGAGATATTCTGCTTACAGACAGACAGCCCACCAATGGTGGTGGAGGTAATAAGGAAAGGATATACAGTCAACTCTCACCGCCCGCGTGTTCGCCATCCGCGATTTCACGTATCTGCGCTTACCTTTTAGACACCCTTTCTCTCCGTCCATGCCGATACTCCCGCGTATCCGCGGAAAAAAATTATCTCCTCCCACCTCAAACTCCTTAGGTTTTAATTAGTTGTTTGTTTTTTTTAACACTTTCAATGCTGGGATAACAATATTTCCCTTCATTTAACATTACCAGTTACAACATAACTGTACTGTATCGCCGGAAAATATACAAATTTGCCTTCTGCGTCTTCCAGGAACGTCTTCCCAGCACGGACAAAATAAACCCCGTCCACCCTGAACTCTTCGTATTTCATGTTTTTTGTATTTTTAACACTTTCAATGTTTGGATAACAATATTTTCCTTCATTTAACATGACGTGTTAAGTTATAATTGTACCGTATTGCCGGAAAATATAACAATTGGAAAATTTACATTCTGTGTCTTCCAGCATCTGCCGCATCATTGTCTTCTGGCTGCTTGGCGGTTGGTGAGGTGCGGTATTTTATTGTGATAAAACTTAGTACCCTGTGTATTTAATCATAGGTCCAAAATGTCCATCAAGTGGTCCATCTGCTGAAGAGCAGAATAAAAAAAAGTGAAGAAAGTGATGACGGTGGAAAAAGTGAAAATATTAGATCGACTAGAGTGGTGCACGTGTTACTGTGTTGCATCGTTCCACGCAGCACAAATCAACCGCCACTCAAAAGCCACGTTACAAAAGGACCTTCCATGTTGGGCAAAAAGTGTTCCCCAATAGAAAAAAACACGTTATAGCGAAATCTTGTTCCACTGTATAATGGATAAGATTTTCCAGGGTTAGTGGGGAGAAAAAAAAAACGATACATTTACATGATAGCAAAGAATACTTCACTCAAATCCTGGGCCGGCTGTGTGATGTGACGCGTGTGATGACAAACTTTCTGACATCCATTACAAAGACGTCTACATCTTCTTCTTTCTCGCTTGGCTGCCGGGTAGCCATCATTTTGTTTGACTATGCCGCTGATGCTGTGCTCCTTGCACTGCTACTCATTTCGCCGACCTTGGGAGGATGATAGGCTGAGTCCCCACCTGGTGTTAATTCAGCGGAAAACAGGGCTCAAACTCAGGACCCTAAGATCCCAAGCCAGCCACCCTAACCCTTAAGCCAACACCGGGTTTACTTGCTTGCTTAACAAGGGGCCACAGCTACATATTACTAGTGGTGTAACAATGTAATAACATATAAAAGTATTCCAATAGCCCGATTATAATAATAATGATAGTCGTCAGTATGATGGGTATCACAATAATGGTGGATATATTGTAGGTACCATTTGGTTTTGTTCGATTTGTCAAACTTTCGTTCGCTTTTATGAAACACGAGTAACAAAAGCATCCACATTGAGGATGTTATGCAGTTTTTGGTGTTGACATCTCCTCTGCGTTGCAAATCTAATATCGGATTGCAATTTCCATGTTTGGAATGACTAATGCGATGAAGAAAGTGACGATTTGTGCCACGAGTCGCTCTGCTTGGTATCACTCGGCTAAGAATGTGCAACTTCCCTTATTTGAAGTGCTTTCAAATCGCCGGTGCACAATTACTGGAAGATCACTCATTGCTGCACTATATTCTCGAAATACAATTGCACACCCAGGCAAGAAGCCTTCGGTTACATCACCAGCCTCTAACTCGTGATGGCTGTTGTCGATAATACTTTGTTTTTTTTTTAATACTGCCGATTAATCACAGTCAGACACATGCACCCATACAGATTCACATCACAGAGTCCAACATTTTACATGTCAGTTTATAGTTCACAAACGATTTGGCATTCAACGAAGATGTCACGTTTGGGAAGTTCTGGCTTGAGGGAGAAAATAGAGTTTGAAGCACAACCCACAAAATAAATGTCCCCTGTGTGTAATGCCATTCTAAATGCTCATATTGCTTTCCCTTTAAGGGGTGTGCAGAATGTGGTTAACAACGTACACACTATGTTTTAATTGACACGCATGACAGATTTACATGATGACCCAGCAATTGATATTTGGATTTGACATTTAAGGCATGATCCGGATAAGTATGGGATGGTATCATATTGTATTGTTGTGAATTATCCTCCAGGGACAAGGGAACAGGGACAACCGACCCAGGGAGCAGGGACAACTGACCCAGGGACTCTCCACGCCCACGCCTTTTGTAGGGTCCGGCTCCGCCCTTCGCTCCGCCCCGTTCTTGGCTCCTCCTTCCTTCGAGACGCTTCCAGAAATGCCTCGAAGGGGGGCGTTCCTCTCCCCCGGCCGCGTCACACCGCGCATCCGCCAATCGAGAGAGGACGCGCCACCCCCCCCCCCCTTTCTCACCAAGCGCGGGGAAAAATGGCGGGAAAACCCCACAGGCGTTGTTGGTTTTCTTCTCCACGCGCCGTACGACGAGGGAAGAAAGATTCGGGCGGGAGATATTTGCGCGGGCGTTTTGGGAGCGAGATCTTGACGGGAAATATTTAAGCGGGAGTTTTGGGCGGGAGATGCCCCTTCGCACTCTTGTTGCTGCTGCCACTCCGCTCCTTTCATCCGTCCCGCGGAGATCGTGACCGCACGGTGCTCGTTGAATGGAGAGTGGCGAAGATGGTGGTAGCGTAGTTGTGGAAGGTGGCGTCGTGGTGTGAATGGCGCGATCGTTGAGATGTTGGTTGTGGCGATTTTTGTTGTTGTTCTTGCACCAAAATAACGACAGCAAAAGAAAAACGGCTAACTGAAGAATCGCAGCCCGAATGGATCACATATATTCCCTCTATACAATGGGTTTGGGCTAACTGCACATGGACTTACCGATATATCTCACCTGAGGACCCTTTATGGTGTAATGCGAATTTCCACAGCCGTAACAATATCATGATAAAAGCACATCGTGCCACCCACATTGACAGTGACACAACCAAAAGTATGCATAAATCATATTTTTGGGTGTAATGATCATTTATAGACAGATTTTAGTTGACATCCCAATACAAGTTACCATGAGACGGTTGAAATACAAAAACAAGGGTGAAGTCGATGGTGTGCCATCGCGAATCCACACGCGTCATGCTTTAAGCAAAGATGAAAGATGGCATAAAGTTCTACTAGAAATGATAAATTTTTGAGTTGCAAATATCTTCTGGTTTGACCTTTGTAACCTCCCAGTCCCCACACCCTGGGACATTATGGTTACATATTTCAAGTGTCCCCCAATCTTGATTGCTGTCATCCTTCCGAGGTCGGCGAAATGAGTGCCAGTGTACTGGTCCCAGTGTATGCCCCGGTTAGAATAGGTGTACCATATCCCTGTGTGTCGTAAGAGGCGACCAGGGTTGGCGTCAGGAAGGGCATCTGGCCATAAAACCTTGCCTCAAGAAAAAGCCAAAACCCCTGCACAGCAGGGAAAAATGGCTGTAAAAACGGTCATTTTTTTTTTTATTTCCCCAATCTTGATTGCATAAACAAAAGTTAATTTGAAAAAAATGTCTTTAAATGTGCCTGGATTGCAATTTTTGGGGTATTTGACCCCATTGGTTGGGTGAAAATGATACTACTCTCAAACCTTCTTGCCATGTGGTGATCATAACGACCAAATTTAGGGAATTCCTGCACAACCATTTATGAGATAGCGTGACAGACAGAGACCCCTCCCCTCCCCCCCCACCCCCCAGGTTAAAAATAAAGTGGGGATAATTAAGAAGGGTAAACTGACACACCATGTATATCAGACAAGATGGAGAAAGCAAACTCATTCTGAAGCATAAAGAGAGTTGCTGGGTTCTCCATTTGAAAGTTCCAAGAGCACCATGGTAATTCCATGGAGACTTGGCTCAGGTTCCAGGAGTTTGGAATCCAAGCTTCGAACAGTGCTGTCCTTCACCAAATTTGAAAATACAACATCTGTAATACCAGTGTAATGTCCTTAACACATGCCATTCGTCTTCAAAGATTGTGCTATTCTCACCCTCAATTCTCCTCTTCTCAATGATCATACTCGCCTACACTTGTCTAGTTTTAAGGCTTGGTCAAAACTGTTTCAATCACACTTAAAAACTAGAAGGGCACTCGGTAGGGCGCATACCTCCGCCACGTAATGCCTGATCCACAAGAACATATCGGGCCCAAAACATTTTTGAACTGGAGGGGAGCATTCGGTAGAGTGCAAAACCTCCACCGCCAATACTGCTGGGTCACTTAAGTGAACCTGATATCCTATTCATTGTAGGTCAAAACGGATCAGACTCTACTGAACCACGATTGAAGAAACTAAACGAGATCGACGTGCATGTAGAAATGTCAAAAAAATAAAATCGAAATTTTTTTGAAAAAAAGTTGCAAAATTTGTTTTTTTTCTCTCTAACAATTTTTTGGGGGGGTTGGAAATCACTTAAAACATGTAGAAATGCAAAAACAAAAATTCAAATATTTTTGTCAAAATGGCTACCATAGGGCCATATTAGACTTTGGACCAAGTCCAAAATCTAATGGCATGATCCTTGGAATACCTAATCCCCCCACCAAGTTTCGTCGAAATCTGTCCAGGAGTTTTTTCCGTAATACTGTTCACAAACAAACAAACAAACAGACAGGGGTGAAAACAGTAACCTCCGTCCATCTTCGATGGCGGAGGTTAAAGATTATGCTATATATCGTTTTTGGCCCGATCAATCAATGGTGAAGAATCACTTTGAAAGTTAAATAACTATCGTAGCCAGATCGTCACCAAAATCGAATCAATTCGTCTTTGCCACACACACACAATGTGTCCACCAAGTTTTATCCGAATCCGTCTACAACTGTTTGAGATATCTTGCTCTCCATCAGTTCAGCCATATCTCTCAATGGTGAAGAATAACTTAAAAAAATTATCAGATCCGGATCTGCATCCGGATCTTCACCAAAATTTAATCAATTTGTCGTGGTCACACACCCAACATGTCCACCAAGTTTCATCCGAATCCGTCCACAACTTTTTGAGATATCATGCACAAAGACAAACAGACAGAAAGGGGTGAAAACATAACCTCGTTCACCTTCGGTGGCAGAGATAATAAATTTGAAAGGTAATTATTCAAGGGCATATCCTCCTGATTAGTTTGGCTGAGTATGTGGCTCTGCAAAAGGTGCAACGATACATTGGTCATAAAATCAAAACAATGGCTCGATAAAATAATATAAAATAAAATAATTCCCTCCCAGGATAGCACAATGTTCACACTGATCAACTCCGAATGCATATTCCATAAACTATGGGAGTCCATGGTAGATTCATGATCAACATTCACAGCTGCCAGCTTTGTAACGAAGAATAGGAAAAACTCCCTCCTAACCTCACCAAGGTACATGCCACTACTTGAAAGTCGTGATGAATAAGAATAGAGAGCAAACGTAATAAAGTAGTACAGACCGAATCTCCTTGCCGAGGTGTTTAAGCGAGTAGTTTGAGATTGCAGTGTGAGTCATTGGAGCTGGAAGGCAGGCTGCCTGCTCGCCGACAAGACCGAGTGGCTCTGGGAGCAGCGCAAGAAGAGGTGAGGCTTCATGTTCTGGGGTAGCAAGTTGCTCTATCGATTCCTCTGGAAATACAAGTGGATCATTTGACTGAAATAAGTTTCCAATGTTAATGACATCTATAAATCACCAAAAGTAGATGGATTTTTATCACACACGACATGTACACACTTTTGGTTCAAGACTATCAAAACTGGAGAGTTCATAAAACACCTTAACCCACACAGTCTTGAGAAAAGAAAAAAGAAAAAAGAAAAAGGAAAAGAAAAGAACATGGGTAGGGTCTGCGAGCAGCAAATTTGATTTGTCATGATGATGTAAACTGTTGTAATATTTTGTCCAAGCACTACAAACCTAAATATTTTGAAAGTGCCAAAAAGGCAATTTGTGTTCTGCAGTGATCAAGTATATAATTCAATTGAAATAAGGTAAAGATTTTGAATGGTTGTTAGAAAAAGAAAAAAAAAAATCTGGAACTTTACCGTCGTCAACGCTCTTTTGCACCACCTCATTAAACACGTTAGATTAGTTCTTCGTTCCTGTTGTTTGTGCGCTTCATGACGTCCTTAAAAACAGTAAGTTTCCTGTATGGATTTTGTTTGACTGCCAGACAGGCAGAGTAAAAGCACTGCTAAGTGATGAGTTCAATTTCTAACGCATGTTCAAAATATAACATTAAATTCAAATTAAGTTGTTCCTCAATCATAAACTGCCGTCTGTTGACACACACACACACACACACACACACACACACACACACACACACACACACACACACACACACACACACACACACACACACACACACACACACACACACACACACACACACACACACACACACACACACACACACACACACACACACTAACCCCGCAATCGCTTCGCGCATGTAGGGTAAAAATGGCAGATCACGTAGTTGGTGGTGTCGTGGTTGTAACATCTGCAAACAGTTGGCCATGGAGAGAGATGTGTCTGCAAGATGGGTTGCTCAATTGCTCAGAATTGAGCAGAAAAAGCAACAAAAGGAAATCTCGCAAGAGGAAGAGATAGCATTACATCCACACTCTGTGGCATAATAGTTATAAGTGAGTCCGTTCTATGCCTGGTGTTGGCTTTATGGTTAGAGTGGTGGGCTTGGGATCCCAGGGTCCTGAGTTCAAACTCTGCTCGGTTGTTGAATTAATACCAGGTAGGGTTGACTCAGCCTGTCATCCAACTGAGGGTGGCAAAATGAGTACCAGCTTGCTGGAATCCTGTGTCGGAGTGGCGACCTGTCCAGGATTGTGCCCAATAGCCCAGGAGACTGCTTAGGCAGCACCAACGCTCTGCACAGAGTATGGTTCCAATGGATGGATGGATGGATGGATGGATGGAGTCTGCTCTGATTCTAATAGACCGGCAGTACGATTCTGACCCGAGCCAAGTTAAAACAAAATATGAAAATGGTATGTGCTGCCCACTTCCTTGTTTGACGCTCAGCAATTGGAGGACAGGCTCGAGATAAAACCCGTGGATTTGCATCCCATGGAGGGGATGAAGGGAGGGAAAGGAGGGGTTTCCCCTGAATTAACCAACTGACTGCTAAGATTTAAAAAAAACCATAAACATCGCGAGCACCCAGAGTGCCCCCAGGAAGTTGCATCACTTCCCCAAAGTCCATGGTTACCTTTGTCTGAAGTCAAGCCCTGTGTAATCTCATGTATGTGTGCATTAGGGTTTAAAAAAAAAGAAAAAAAAAGTGTATTTTGAGGCTCTTTGTGGGGGGGGAAAAAAAAAAAAAAAAAACTGTTGAAACCAGGGGGTGAAAACCTGAGAAGTTGATGCCACTTCAGGTGAGGAAGCGGATCACTGACGATATGGCTGTATATGTGATCGTCTCACTTGATTCCCAGACTTATGCCAATGGCCCTCAAAGAAGATCATCATCGTCATTTAGTCTGATGGTCTGAGTGTCAATGGCGACTCTCCCAGAGTCACTTTTTACTCTGCTCATGAGCGAGAAAGCCTTCTCGACTTTCGCTGAACTGCAAATGGTATAGCCTGCACTATTTCCAGGAAGTGTAACAAATTGGAAGACTCATCTTGCCCATCTTTGAAGAGCACTCTCCAACGTTCCTGCCACAGCATTCCACTGTCATCCTTCTGTGCTATTTTCTTTTGAAAGGTCCAGTCAGCCATAGAATCTTCAACCTTGCATCCACGGGCTACAAGGATATCTTGAAAAACACGAAGGAGCAGTTTCACACATTTGTCTCAATATCCTTTCAATTCCTTCGGCCAGTTCCTCGGGTCCGCGTTGTCACAGCACTGAGAATCCCATCGGTAGAAAATGAAACAAATCTCTCTTCCAAGCTCCATGAGGTTTCCGTGAGACAACGACAAAGCAGCCTGACCTTTTCTAACCTGTTTCAGTTCAACACCTCCAACTCCAATCACTGCAGTCTTTTCTAACAGACATCCTCTTTCCTGATCACAAAGCAATCAATGATCGAATAAAGGAAGGAAGGATCGCAAGTACCAAACTGGTGCGTACGTCAATACAAAAATCGGTGCATCTGCACGTGTGAAGTGTTTACAATGACGGTGAAGTGAACATGGCAGTACCCATCAAACAACTCGATCAACAAATTTCAAAAGATGTGTACGAGCGATAGAGACCGCAACAATTGAGACCTAACTTGCATGTAAGAATCAAAATTTACAATGTAGAAAGTAAAAACTTGTCAAAAGTATTGCCTGGAAGCAATCCAATTTCCCTTCAACGTCAAAATTCGAGGTCAGGGATAAAACTGGGATGGCGAGTTATTGACAATGCACTTTGGGATTTCAAGGAAATTGTCGAGATTGACAGTTGACAACGCCAAAAAGTACAACGAGAGGGGAGTCGATGGCACGCCACTGCAAATCTCCATCCCCTCGCCCCCAATGTGCTTATACCCTGGCAGTGTTTCAATCTTGTGGCTTGCACTTGGTTCAGTCAAGCCAGTAGACGTCATGGCGACAGTGGAGCTGCAGTGATGTCATGGCTTTTGGTTATGTATGGTTCATGGAGAAGGCTTTACTATCGCGAAACAACATCGAGTGCAAATCTCAGATCTATCAGCAACGACCTATTCTGGGCCAACCACATCTCAAAGGTTGCCTCTAAAGAACTTGAGAAACCAGAATCACGCCCATCTCTTCTCCTGGATTGTGTTGAATATAAAGCTCTCAACATTATTGGAATCTTCTGCAATGAGGCTGGAACACAAGATTTGTTGGTCTCATCGCAAACAGCTTTGTGGCCTCTGTTGTTTGTTTTTTCTTCCCCACCTCTCAGCACTGAACGGTCTTCCAAGAAACCCTTCCATTGAAAAAATAAATAAATAAATAAATAAATAAATACACCCGTGCGGGAGTGACGGTCATCTCTGCGAGAAAATATATAGCCTCCTGAAGGTAGGGCAGTTTTTGCAAACTTTTAAGTCACATGACGCGAAAGCGAAATTCGAAAATCCGTCCCGACCAAATTTAGATATTGTCCCATAGATTTATATGCCACAATCAAATTCAAGATTGCTTGAGAAATGTAGGAGGAGATAGATTTTGAAAATCGTCATTTTCGCATGAAAATCGTCATTTTCGCATTTTTTTTGCCAACTTTGAAGTCACGTGACACGAAAACGAAAGCGAATATTGAAAATCCGGCCCGATCAAAATTTAGATATTGTCCCATAGATTCATATGCCACAATCAAATTCAAGATCGCTTGAGAAATGTAGGAGGAGATAGAATTTGAAAATCGTCATTTTTGCAACTTCAAAGGCCTCGTGACCTTGACCTTTGGTGACCTTTGGTGACCTTGAAAGTCATAACATCGTGTACGTCTCATCGACCCCTATCAGGATCACTCATGACCAGATCTCTCGCTTCAACTTCATTGTGGACGGACGGACGGAAGGATCGAAGGACATCGACACCCATATTATTAGGTCACGCTCGAAGAGATGACCTAAAAACAAAGGTTGTTACACATTAACTATATTCCCTTCCACTACGCCCCCCCCCAATACCCCCTTTGTGGAACCACCTTCCTGGGAAGGTTCAATCGCACTATTCCTTCCAGGACTTCAAGCAAGCGGCGCACGACCATCTCATTCTACCCCTCTTTTGTATCCCCATTAACTCAACCTAACCCAATCATCTTACTCACAGGTTACTGTATCTTTCCATTCTCCCCATATCCTTCACTTCATATTCGTTCATTCCCACCCCCATTTTGTATCCAACTGTGACCCCATTCTGTTTGTTGCCTTTTAACCCTCCATCACCTCATTCTAACAATATTCCAAGACCCTAGTGTATGCAGGAATTTGGAACATGCAGATTCCAAATTCCTGCATCCAAGTGCAGGAATTTGGAATCTGTTCAGGATGCCGGCAAAAGCTCACCTACTCTTCACGAAGAACACTGTGGGATCTTTAACGTCCACCAACTAATGCTGGGCGATGAGACGTCAGTTAAACGTCCATCCGAGTTGCAGCACACACACCCTGCCTGTGAACCACCGAGATGACGGTTTATAGCTGGGTCGGGACTCGAACCCAGGCGAGACGACCTGAAGGAGTGCGTGCGTACCTCGAGAGTCCAAGCCACCCTGCAGCCCCACATTCCCTCTTATTACCAATTAAGCAGTTCAGTACTATAATAACTGTACGCGTTTAAACTTGAGCACCAGACAACCAAAGTTTAAAGTAGTGTGGACAGAACACACCGACCTTCCCTCCCCGTCCCGTCTGGCTCCATGGTTGAAGCTGATAGACCCTGTGGAGGCAAACCAGACCCTTGAGACAGGCTGTACTCTCTCCGAAAATGTTGGAGCTCCTGCAGCCAATACATCATGATCTCTCGATTGGTTGCCTGATGGGACAGTGTCACAGACGAACGTGATCAACTGTCAGGATGAAAATACAGAAACTCCAACACTCATTTTGTTCACTCAAAACACCGCAAGTAATGAGATATTAAAATATAATAATAATAATAATAATAATTAAATCACACGTTCCTTTGAAACTTTACCAACAGAAAAATATCAAATAATCCTGAAAGCACGACACCACACGACACCACCACCACCACCACCACACACGACACGACACCACCACCACATCACGACACGACACCACCCGACAGGACACCACACGACAAGGCACCACACGACAAGACACCACGCGACAAGACACCACACGACAAGACACCACACGACAAGACACCACACGACAAGACACCGCACGGCAAGACACCACACGACAAGACACCACCACCACCACCACCACACACGACGCGACACCACCACATCACGACACGACGCGACACCACCACATCACGACACGACACCACCACCACATCACGACACGACACCACCACCACATCACGACACGACGACACCACCACATCACGACACGACGACACCACCACATCACGACACGACACCACCACCACCACATCACGACACGACACCACCACACGACACACCACCACCACATCACGACACGACACCACCACATCACGACACGACACCACCACATCACGACACGACACGACACCACCACCACACGACACGACACGACACGACACCACCACACACGACACGACACCACCACCACATCACGACACGACACGACACCACACGATACCACCACCACCACACACGACACGACATCACGACACCACACCACACCACATCACGACACCACACCACCACATCACGACACCACACGACAAGACACCACACCACATCACGACACAACACATCACGACACAACACATCACGATACGACACCACAACGACACGACACGACACGACAAGACACCACACCACACCACACCACACGACAAGACAAGGCACCACACGACAAGACAAGGCACCACACGACAAGACAAGGCACCACACGACAAGACAAGACACCACAAGACAAGACAAGACACGACAAGACAAGGCACCACACGACAAGACAAGGCACCACACGACAAGACAAGGCACCACACGACAAGACAAGACACCACATCACGACAACACATCACGACACCACCACACGACACGACAAGACACCACACGACAAGACACCACACCACATCACGACACAACACATCACGACACGACACCACACGACAAGACACCACACGACAAGACAAGGCACCACACGACAAGACAAGGCACCACACGACAAGACAAGGCACCACACGACACCACAAGACACCACACGACAAGACAAGACAAGACACTACAAGGCACCACACGACAAGACAAGGCACCACACGACAAGACAAGGCACCACACGACAAGACAAGGCACCACACGACAAGACAAGGCACCACACGACAAGACAAGGCACCACACGACAAGACAAGGCACCACACGACAAGACAAGGCACCACACGACAAGACAAGGCACCACACGACAAGACAAGGCACCACACGACAAGACAAGGCACCACAAGACAAGGCACCACACGACAAGACAAGGCACGACACGACAAGACAAGGCACCACACGACAAGACAAGGCACCACACGACAAGACAAGGCACCACACGAAAAGACAAGGCACCACACGACAAGACAAGGCACCACACGACAAGACAAGGCACCACACGACAAGACAAGGCACCACACGACAAGACAAGGCACCACACGACAAGACAAGGCACCACACGACAAGACAAGGCACCACACGACAAGACAAGGCACCACACGACAAGACAAGGCACCACACGACAAGACAAGGCACCACACGACAAGACAAGGCAACACACGACAAGACAAGGCACCACACGACAAGACAAGACACCACAAGACAAGGCACCACACGACAAGACAAGGCACCACACGACAAGACAAGGCACCACACGACAAGACAAGGCACCACACGACAAGACAAGGCACCACACGACAAGACAAGGCACCACGCGACAAGACAAGGCGCCACAAGACAAGACACCACACAACAAGCCAAGGCACCACAAGACAAGACACCACACGACAAGACAAGACACCACAAGACAAGACACCACACGACAAGACAAGGCACCACACGACAAGACAAGGCACCACAAGACAAGACACCACACGACAAGACAAGGCACCACACGACAAGACAAGGCACCACACGACAAGACAAGGCACCACACGACAAGACAAGGCACCACACGACAAGACAAGGCACCACACGACAAGACAAGGCACCCCACGACAAGACAAGGCACCCCAAGCCAAGACACCACACGCCAAGGCAAGGCACCACAAGCCAAGGCACCCCACGACAAGACAAGGCACGACACGACAAGACAAGGCACCACACGACAAGACAAGGCACCACACGAAAAGACAAGGCACCACACGAAAAGACAAGGCACCACACGAAAAGACAAGGCACCACACGAAAAGACAAGGCACCACACGAAAAGACAAGACACCACACGACAAGACAAGGCACCACACGACAAGACAAGGCACCACACGACAAGACAAGACACCACACGACAAGACAAGGCACCACACGACAAGACAAGGCACCACACGACAAGACAAGACACGACAAGACAAGGCACCACACGACAAGACAAGGCACCACACGACAAGACAAGGCACCACACGACAAGACAAGGCACCACACGACAAGACAAGGCACCACACGACAAGACAAGGCACCACAAGACAAGACATAACACAACAAGACAAGGCACCACAAGACAAGACACCACACGACAAGACAAGACACCACAAGACAAGACACCACACGACAAGACAAGGCACCACACAAGACAAGGCACCACAAGACAAGACACCACACGACAAGACAAGGCACCACACGACAAGACAAGGCACCACACGACAAGGCACCACACGACAAGACAAGGCACCACAAGACAAGACACCACACGACAAGACAAGGCACCACACGACAAGACAAGACACCACACGACAAGACAAGGCACCACACGACAAGACAAGGCACCGCACGACAAGACAAGGCACCGCACGACAAGACAAGGCAGCGCACGACAAGACAAGGCACCACACGACAAGGCACCGCACGACAAGACAAGGCACCACACGACAAGACACCACAAGACAAGGCACCACACGACAAGACAAGACACCACAAGACAAGGCACCACACGACAAGACAAGACACCACACGACAAGACAAGACACCACATCACGACAAATCACGACACCACCACACGACAAGACAAGACACCACACGACAAGACAAGGCACCACACGACAAGACAAGGCACCACACGACAAGACAAGGCACCACACGACAAGACAAGACACCACACGACAAGACAAGACACCACATCACGACAACACATCACGACACCACCACACGACACGACAAGACACCACACGACAAGGCACCACACGACAAGGCACCACACGACAAGGCACCACACGACAAGGCACCACACGACAAGGCACCACACGACAAGACAAGGCACCACAAGACAAGGCACCACACGACAAGACAAGGCACCACAAGACAAGGCACCACACGACAAGACAAGGCACCACACGACAAGACAAGGCACCACACGACAAGACAAGGCACCACACGACAAGACAAGGCACCACACGACAAGACAAGGCACCACACGACAAGACAAGGCACCACACGACAAGACAAGACACCACACGACAAGACAAGACACCACACGACAAGGCACCACACGACAAGACAAGGCACCACACGACAAGACAAGGCACCACACGACAAGACAAGACACCACAGCACGACAACACATCACGACACCACCACACGACAAGACAAGACACCACACGACAAGACAAGGCACCACACGACAAGACAAGACACCACATCACATCACGACAAGGCACCACACGACAAGACAAGGCACCACACGACAAGACAAGGCACCACATCACGACAAGACAAGGCACCACACGACAAGACAAGGCACCACACGACAAGACAAGGCACCACACGACAAGACAAGGCACCACACGACAAGACAAGACAAGACACTACAAGACACCACACGACAAGATAAGACAAGGCACCACACGACAAGACAAGGCACCACACGACAAGACAAGGCACCACACGACAAGACAAGGCACCACACGACAAGACAAGGCACCACACGACAAGACAAGGCACCACACGACAGGATAAGCCAGGGCTCCACACGACAAGACAAGTCCCCACACGCCAAGACAAGGCCCCACACGACAAGACAAGGCACCACACGACAAGACAAGGCACCACACGACAAGACAAGGCACCACACGACAAGACAAGGCACCACACGACAAGGCACCGCACGACAAGACAAGGCACCATCGCACGACAAGACAAGGCACCACACGACAAGACAAGACACGACAAGACAAGGCACCACACGACAAGACAAGGCACCACAAGACAAGACACCACACGACAAGACACCACACGACAAGACAAGGCACCACACGACAAGACAAGGCACCACACGACAAGACAAGGCACCACACGACAAGACAAGGCACGACACGACAAGACAAGGCACCACACGACAAGACAAGGCACCACACGACAAGACAAGGCACCACACGACAAGACAAGGCACCACACGACAAGACAAGGCACCACAAGACAAGGCACCACACGACAAGACAAGGCACCACAAGACAAGACACCACACGACAAGACAAGACACCACAAGACAAGACACCACACGACAAGGCAAGGCACCCCACGACCAGACAAGACACCACAAGACAAGGCACCACACGACAAGACAAGGCACCACACGACAAGACAAGGCACCACAAGACAAGACACCACACGACAAGACAAGGCACCACACGACAAGACAAGGCACCACACGACAAGACAAGACACCACACGACAAGACAAGACACCACACGACAAGACACCACACGACAAGACACCACACGACAAGACACCACACGACAAGACACCACACGACAAGACACCACACGACAAGACACCACACGACAAGACACCACACGACAAGACACCACACGACAAGACACCACACGACAAGACACCACACGACAAGACACCACACGACAAGACACCACACGACAATACACCACACGACAAGGCACCACACGACAAGGCACCACACGACAAGGCACCACACGACAAGGCACCACACGACAAGACAAGACACCACACGACAAGGCACCACACGACAAGGCACCACACGACAAGGCACCACACGACAAGACAAGACACCACACGACAAGACAAGACACCACACGACAAGACAAGACACCACACGACAAGACACCACACGACAAGACACCACACGACAAGACACCACACGACAAGACACCACACGACAAGACACCACACGACAAGACACCACACGACAAGACACCACACGACAAGACACCACACGACAAGGCACCACACGACAAGGCACCACACGACAAGGCACCACACGACAAGGCACCACACGACAAGGCACCACACGACAAGGCACCACACGACAAGGCACCACACGACAAGGCACCACACGACAAGGCACCACACGACAAGACACCACACGAAAAGACAAGACACCACACGACAAGACAAGACACCACACGACAAGACAAGACACCACACGACAAGACAAGACACCACACGACAAGACAAGACACCACACGACAAGACAAGACACCACACGACAAGACAAGACACCACACGACAAGGCACCACACGACAAGACAAGGCACCACACGACAAGACAAGGCACCACACGACAAGACAAGACACCACATCACGACAACACATCACGACACCACCACACGACACGACAAGACACCACACGACAAGACACCACACCACATCACATCACGACAAGACACCACACGACAAGACAAGGCACCACACGACAAGACAAGGCACCACACGACAAGACAAGGCACCACACGACAAGACAAGGCACCACACGACAAGACAAGGCACCACACGACAAGACAAGGCACCACACGACAAGACACCACACGACAAGATAAGACAAGGCACCACACGACAAGACAAGGCACCACACGACAAGACAAAGAACCACACGACAAGACAAGGCACCACACGACAAGACAAGGCACCACACGACAAGACAAGGCACCACACGACAAGACAAGGCACCACACGACAAGACAAGGCACCACAAGACAAGACAAGGCAACACACGACAAGACAAGGCACCACACGACAAGACAAGGCACCACAAGACAAGGCACCACACGACAAGACAAGGCACCACACGACAAGACAAGGCACCGCACGACAAGACAAGGCACCGCACGACAAGACAAGGCACCGCACGACAAGACAAGGCACCGCACGACAAGACAAGGCACCGCACGACAAGACAAGGCACCGCACGACAAGACAAGGCACCGCACGACAAGACAAGGCACCATACGACAAGACACCACAAGACAAGGCACCACACGACAAGACAAGACACGACAAGACAAGGCACCACACGACAAGACAAGACACGACAAGACACCACACGACAAGACACCACACGACAAGACACCACACGACAAGACACCACACGACAAGACACCACACGACAAGACACCACACGACAAGACACCACACGACAAGACACCACACGACAAGACACCACACGACAAGACACCACACGACAAGACACCACACGACAAGACACCACACGACAAGACACCACACGACAAGACACCACACGACAAGACACCACACGACAAGACACCACACGACAAGACACCACACGACAAGACACCACACGACAAGACACCACACGACAAGACACCACACGACAAGACACCACACGACAAGACACCACACGACAAGACACCACACGGCAAGGCACCACACGACAAGACACCACACGACAAGACACCACACGGCAAGACACCACACGACAAGACACCACACGACAAGACACCACACGACAGGGCAAGACACCACACGACAAGACAAGACACCACACGACAAGACAAGACACCACACGACAAGCCAACCCACCACACGACAAGGCCCCCCAAGCCAAGGCGCCCCACGACAAGGCACCACAAGACAAGGCACCACACGACAAGACGAGGCCCCACAAGACAAGGCACCACACGACAAGACAAGACACAACAAGACACCACACGACAAGACACCACACGACAAGACACCACACGACAAGACAACACACGACAAGACACCACACGACAAGACACCACACGACAAGACACCACACGACAAGACACCACACGACAAGACACCACACGACAAGACACCACACGACAAGACACCACACGACAAGACACCACACGACAAGACAACACACGACAAGACACGACACGACAAGACACCACACGACAAGACACCACACGACAAGACACCACACGACAAGACACCACACGACAAGACACCACACGACAAGGCACCACACGACAAGGCACCACACGACAAGACAAGACACCACACGACAAGACAAGGCACCACACGACAAGGCACCACACCACACGACCACACACCACACACCACACGACCACACACCACACGACCACACACCACGAGACTAGTTGATGTAGATTAGTAAATGTTACCTGTAAAGTAACGTCCCGGGACGGAGTACGGACGACGAAGTGTCCCGGCGCGGAGTCCATCTCGTACGAGAAGGTCGCAGAGGACACGTCGATGTGTCCGAGGGGTCGCGCGTCCTGAGCCGTCCGGTAGTAGTACAGGCGGCACGAACGCGGCTCCAGGCAGAACCAACGTGTCTTGGCGGCTCGAAGCGGACCCCGACCGGCGATCTTGTTCAGGTAACCACAGAGGCGCCCACCTGGAGGCAGGTCAGCCGCGTCAGGAGCCGAGAGCACCACGAAATCGTCCACCAGGTCGTCGTCTGCAGCTTCGCATTTGTTCGGCTCCTTGTCCGCCTTGCGAAACCACACTTTATCCGCCGAGTGCAATCCCGACGGTCTCTTGTCTTCATTTTCGGCGCCAATGATTTCTTTCTGCTTTTCGTCCATCCTCGCCGACTCGCCGCTTCCTTGTGTTTAATTTTAAAACTTTTCTCTACACAGAGTCGGTTGTTATAAGGAGCTTCCAAGGTTCAATTTCAATCGTAACAGAACATCGCTTTCAAACATTTATGAGGAAGAACCCGTAACGACGGTATTTAATTAAAACATGAATTGGAGAAATCAGCCAAGCAATAATCAATGCACTGCGATACACCTCAACCCTTAAAGGCGCGACAGGTTTTTTTTCTTTAAACATTCGACTCTTTCGGAAAAAAATTTTTTTCCGAGAGTCGAATGTAAAAAAAAAAATATTTTTAACCTGTCGCGCCTTCAAGGGTTGAGGTGTATCGCAGTACATTGATTATTGCTTGGCTGATTTCTCCAATTCATGTTTTAAGGTCGTGACGAAAGACTTTCATTTACACACTCAAGAAGAACAACAAAACTCCAACTCTTACCCCCAAAAAAGTGCACAACACCAAAAGAAAAACAACAAGTAGCGGAACATTCGAAGTACACCGCCCCCATGCGTACGGACCACGAAGTGAACCACCGAGATGGCAGTTTAAATAAATAAATAAAAACAAATAAATATATAAATAACAAATCCTCCAGTCGGCGCCCCGGCGATTCCGCCTTGCAGCACATGGAGTTGGAATTGGAATTGGAAGCTGGAGCGGTGTACAATAATTGATTGATTGATTAATTATAATTGATTGATTAATTGCATAATTGAAATAAATAAATAAATAATTATCATAAAATAATTTCTCAATTAATTGCCAAATATCATACCTGAACACCGCCGTTTTTTTCCGAATCTGTAACTTTTTGAAAATTAAGTAATCAATCGAAATATTAATAATTAACTGATTAATCAATAAATCAAAAATGCTCTTGATAGCCAAATCACTTGGTCACTGTCCTGTCCAAATATCAGCTTCACAGCTCAAAAGGTGCCTGAGATGTTGCCCGGATGAGAAAGAAAATACATAAGTAATTAATAAATCGATAATAATTCAGTAATTAATCAATTAATTATCAAAAAAATATAAAATAACATTTTGGCCAAAGAATATTTTCACTTTTTTCCCCAAATTTCAGCTTCCTAACTCAAAGGATGACTGAGATATTGCCCAGACAAACAGACGAATGAAATTGCTCGTTGAGCAAGGAATTGCCGGAATAACTTGTCATATCTCCATGATCTCTGAAAAAAAAAAGAAAAACCTGGAGTTTGATCTTTCAAGGTCACCAGATTTGCCTTGACCTTGTGACTTCAAATAGTGACAACACTTGAACTTTGTTGCCATGGTAACCGGAAGGAGCTGAACCAAATTTCATCATTTTTGGCATATAATAGGACACTCGTACCAAGATGCCACATGCCAAATTGGAAGTCAATCGGATTTGAAATGGCGTTTTTATCTCAATTTGAAATTTTTGACCCCCCCCCCACTTGACATTTGACCCCCGACTGCTAAGAAGGGTATTGGTGTGACACCCCAATGAGACATATGGTTGGATGCGGAATTGGAAGATGCACATTTTGGATTTGGGTTTGAAGTCGATGCGACCATTTTAGCGGAGGTTATTGCGAAAATAAGAATTTCAGTTTTTCGGTGACCTTGACCTTTGACCTAGATTCACCAAAAACGACAAGTGTCCAAGTTGGACCATGGCCGACGTCCGTACCCAGTTTGGTCATGATCGCTGAAACGGTGTGGCTGCTACAGGGTAAACAAACACACAAACAAACAGATAGAAAGACACACAGAATGACACACACGACCGACCACCATAATTGGCGAAATCCCGAGGATTCCGACAACTAACAAACAAACGGAGTAAACATTGAGTACTCCCTTCCTTGGGTGCCGGCGATGACGTCATGCATTACCTGGATTATGAAATTGGGAAGGAGCGGTGTACAAAAACCGTTAAATGTCGTCGTGATGCTTCATGATACCAACATTTACTTCCGACAAACAGTCCCTTTTGCATGCTTCTTGCCATTGATGTGCTCCGTTTGTGGGAAATGGCGGCGGGTTTCCTTATCGTTATATGCAGCTAATTCTGACTTTATGGCAATTCTCATTTCTCATGATAATTACATAATCCTAGTGGAGCTGGGGTCAACTAATTAAGTGGTAGATGTGATTAGCTCATATTCATTAAATATATATATATATATATATATATATATATATATATATATATATATATATATATATATATATATATACAGAGTTGACCAGAAAATAGTAAACCATTGTTTAGGGTTAGGGTTAGTTTTTTGTCAGCTGTTATCAGAAAGTGTGCGAGCACTGTCAATGTCGGGATGGCGTGGAAAAAAATGTTGGTCCCACCTGTGACATACAAAACTAAAGTTGTACTATCTTCTCTAGAAATCGATGATGCCACATGTGAGAACCTTCCTGGTCTGTTCAGCTGATTTTCGAGGCAGGAATCATTTTTTTAATATTCCAGACCATGGCAAAAGCAAAAAAATATGGGCAGTACCCCTGGGTGCTCACCTGGTCCAATGATGATACTGAGGAGGAAGTCAAGGTGGGACAGAATCAGCAAAATGTACCAATGAACCAATGCTGTAGCAAATACTCCCCCCCCCCACCCCTGCCTGTAAATCCCCTTCGGCCCCAATTTTTTTTTTTATATACCGTGAAAACTTTGGTACATCACGGGTGATGAAGGTTGTGGTGAAGTTTTATTGAAATTGTGTGTATTTTTGGTGAATAAAGCAAATACATTTTGGGGGGTAGCACAGTCATTGTCACAAAAGGAGAAGATGCCATTAGCAACACAAGGAAGTCACTGGATGCTGTGTCTCCATGTTGTCATGAAGAAGCTGACACTCGAATATTTGTACACGCCAGGGATGCAACGACGGATGGTAGCAAGTCCATTACACTGAACAACAAATTTCAAAAATTTTTTTTTACTGGAGATGTGTAAAGTGATTAAGACTAATTTGGGTACGCTGATTTCAAAAATCATAACCGTTTTGCTGTATCACGTCAGGATTTTCAGGAACAGAAATATTCCCATTGCCTAGAAGTCAGGATTTCAATGAAATTTACATATGTCTTTAACATGTCTATTTCGTACAATTGTTGTTAACGTGTTATATTTCTTTCTTTCAGATAAAGATGAGTAGGCGTTCCTGTACCAATCATCCTGACAACTTCTGTTATGTCTGTGGTCGGTATACCAAAAAAGATCAACAGCGAAGTATATCTACAGCAGTGAAAATGAAGGCCGCCTACTTTCACTACTTCGGGTGTAAGGTGGGGGACCGAGAACAGAGCTGGGCACCACACATCTGCTGCACAAGCTGTCACACAACCTTGACTCAGTGGTTGGTGGGCAAGCGCGCGAGCATGCCATTTGCGGAGCCCATGATATGGCGTGAGCCGCAGAATCATCATGATGATTGTTATTTCTGCTGCACAAGCATCGCCGGCTTCAACAAGAAGAATAAAGATCACATCAAGTACGCTGACTGCGTCTCTGCTCGTAAACCTGTGCCTCATGATGACGAGAACCCTGTTCCAACACGTGCAGCTGATCAGAACATAGCTGTAAGCAGTGGTGAAGAGGATGGTGATGATGAACCTTTTGAACCCGACACTCAAGAATCACACCTTCTGAACCAGGGAGACTTAAATGATCTTGTAAGAGATCTCTCGCTGTCAAAGGCGAAGGCAGAGCTGCTTGGATCAAGGCTGCAGCAGTGGAATCTACTTGAACCTAACACCAAGATACCCTTGTTCAGAGCACGTCACAGAGACATGGCTGAGTTCTTTGAGATGGAAGACACGATGACATTCTGCAGTGACATCAACGGTCTGTTGAAAGAACTTGGGTGTGATCACGATCCTGCAGACTGGCGCCTCTTCATCGACTCGGGGAAGAACAGCTTGAAGGCTGTTTTGCTCCACAATGGCAACGAGAAACCATCAGTCCCACTGGCTCACGCGTTCGGCATGACAGAGACCTATGAGACTATGCGGCAGCTGCTTGATTCCATCAAGTACAATGACTTCAACTGGCACATCTGCGGAGACTTGAAAGTGGTGGCGCTGTTGTTAGGGCTGCAGTCAGGCTACACGAAATACATGTGCTTCCTTTGTCTCTGGGATAGCAGAGACGACAAGAATCACTGGACGAAGAAAGATTGGGAAGAGCGAAAAGAGCATGTACCTGGTCGACACAACGTGAAGCATGTCGCCCTTGTCGACCCAGCCAAGGTTTTCCTTCCACCACTCCACATAAAGCTCGGCTTTATGAAAAGTTTTGTACGGGCAATGGATCTGAATTGGCGTGGGTTTTTATACCTCAAGGAAAAGTTTGGCAACACCTTGTCGGAGGCCAAGATCAAGGCTGGTGTCTTTGTTGGACCGCAAATCCGACAGATTATGAAGGACGAAACTTTTCCGACAACTCTAAACCCCAAAGAGCTGGCAGCGTGGAGGAGCTTCAAAGCTGTGACGGACAACTTCTTGGGGAACGAGCGCGCGGACAACTATGAAGAAATAGTGCAGCAGCTGCTGGAGTCCTTCAGGAAACTTGGCTCCAGGATGTCCCTGAAAATCCATTTCCTACACCAGCACCTGAACTTCTTCCCTGACAACTTGGGAGCAGTCTCGGACGAGCACGGCGAGCGATTCCACCAAGAGATTTCACTCATGGAGACGCGTTACCAAGGGCGGCACAACCCGAACATGATGGGCGATTTCTGCTGGTTCCTGCATCGTGAAACTGACACAGAGCAGCACAAACGCAAAGCCAAATGCCTAAAGCATTTTTAATTACATTCTAGTGGAGTTTTTCTGTAATTTCTATAATTTTGAAGCATTCATGATGAAATAAATGAATAAATGAATTTTTGTAAATTTCATTGAAATCCTGACTTCTCGGCAATGGGAATATTTCTGTTACTGAAAATCCTGACGTGATACAGCAAAACGGTTATGATTTTTGAAATCAGCGTACCCAAATTAGTCTAAATCACTTTACACATCTCCAGTAAAAAATTTTTGTTGTTCAGTGTTATCATTAAGGCTAATGACACGGACGTACTAGTCATAGCAATATCTGTACTGCCGTCCTTACAGGAACTAGGTCTTGAGAACATGTGGATTGCCTTTGGCCAAGGAGTCAAGGCGCGATGGATTCCAGTCCATGAGGTAGTTTCTGCAATAGGGCCTGAGAAAGCTACAGGGATCCCATACTTCCATGCGTTCACTGGATGTGACGTCATGTCTGCCTTCCACTGTAAAGGGAAGAAAACTGCATGGCAGACTTGGAACGTCTTTCATGATGTTTCTGAAACATTCACCAATCTCAGCCAGCATCCAACATTGATTTGTGATTTTGACTTTTTTGAAGTTTTTTTTTTTTCTTCAAATTTTTCAAAATTTGGATTTTCAAATGGTCAATCAGGCAGATTTGATTAGAATCCCCTGGAGAACAAATGTGCCAAATTTGATGCTTGTATCATCATTTGCACGATTCCTCTCAAAAATTCCTGTTGTCTGCCCCACTAATTAGACCCCGATTTTTTTGATTTTTTTTTTTATATCATGAACAAACTTTGGTACATCATGCATGATGAAGGTTGTGGTCAAGTTTCATCAGAATTGTGTGTGTAGTTTCAGAGAAGAAAGCAAATACCTATTTTGGGGGGCAACCCCCGCAGACCCCCTTTGGGCCCGATTATTTTAATGCCATGCACAAACTTTGGTACACACAGGGTGATTGATGAAGGTTGTGGTCAAGTTTCATCGAAATTGTATGTGTAGTTTCAGAGAAGAAGTTGAAAGTATTTGTGGACGGACTGACGCGCCATCCCATATAAGGTCCCGGGAACTGCGTTCCAAGTGAGCGAAAAGGCAAAAAAAACGAGATTGGTCAAAACCGGCAAATCTTCTCAATCATCATCATCATCATCATCATCATCATCATCATCATCATCATCCGGTGTATTTGTTAGTGGCGAGGCCACTAGACACATTTGCCCAATCAAACATATATGGGTGTGGTTAGTGTGTGTGTGTGTGTGTGTGTGTGTGTGTGTGTGTGTGTGTGTGTGTGTGTGTGTGTGTGTGTGTGTGTGTGTGTGTGTGTGTGTGTGTGTGTGTGTGTGTGTGTGTGTGTGTGTGTGTGTTTTCATTCCTTCGATCGAACAATATAACTATCTTTTGTAAGGACAACCATTATTGATGAAAAGATGTCGGGATGGTTTCACATGATCATCCCTATTTTGTTTCCATACTTTTTGGAGGAACATCCTTATGTTGTTTTTTTTTAAGAATGTTTTTTGTTATCATCCTTTTAAATTTTTTAAGAATGTTTTTGTGACTTGTATATTGGCTCCAAAACATCAAACACAGAGTGAGTATGATGTATATTTTGCTAACGGATTTATTCAAAAGACAACTTGTACTTCACAAACATTTCGCTCGAGTAACTCTATAATTCGCCCAAAGTCATATTCCATCTGCTTGGAACTCAGCTCACATCACCTTCATCAACCAACCTTGCTGCTTTACATATCGTGAGCAAAAATCACTTTCGCTTTGCTGCGAAGTTCAATGTTGTTGGCTTTGGTTTAAACCTTTGTTGGCTTAAAATGAGTGAAATGAATCATTTTGAAAATTTCGAATTATTCAACATCACCTTAATGCATATGAACAAATTTAAACTTTCTTTCCACGAGCAAGTTGCCTGTGCCTGCACAAGATTCGAAATAGGGTAGGGATGGAGGAGGCAAAAATGCAAATGGTGTCTTCTGTCATTGAGCCAGAAAGCTGGGAGCAACAATTTGCATCTATTGCTTCGATCAAGCTCTTCCCCCCACCTCGAACCGCCTCCGTCAGATATGCTACCCTCACAGGAACCATACATGGCGTACCCTCAGTCAACATGCAAAATTTGGTTCAGTAGTTTTTAAAAAAAAGTTTTTGAAGTATATATAAACAGACGCAAGCTCTCCCACATGTATTAGACTCGGCATTTTACCCGTCACTTCGCTGATGGATTTAATCAAAAGACAGCGCATTGTACTTAACGAACATTCTGCTCTATTCACTCTGTGGGTAACCTCACCTGAACCTGGGTACTCCCAGCACGTACATTTGGTGGAGATTAGTCCACAGGTGTGGCATATAAATCAAAGAAATGGTTACACACACATACACACGCACACATATACATATAGCGGTTTTATTAACCGCATGTTGAAATTGAAATGCACACAGCACACAGCCTCTTAGAATAGTTATTTCCGTGATGAACATTAAGAATAGTGCCTAACCCTCCCGGGGTTATTACGTAATTAAATGTGTTGGGTTGGGTCGGTAGCGCCTGCCCCCCCCCCAACCCACTGGGATAATAGAGACATCAGCGCATGATGACGTGTACTGTGACTGCCGTCATCATATAGGGCGTGCATGTTTCACAGCCATGGCGATCAACGTGTGCGAATAACACCAGTATTCGGGAACGTGCCCCAAATTCCCCCTTTATTGTTTAAAGCTCCACAAAGTCCTTGTTTGTCTGTTCGTCTGCATGGACATCTACCCTGTAAAGTAATTTATTGCCATCTATCCCCGAACTGTATTTCGTTTACCTAATCCCTGTTCATTTCCCTCCACATAAACATGACCAGTAAACAGACCAGGACACGACCCAGCCTCCCTAAAATAATTGTCCCATTCCTTGGCTTTGCGCCATGGACATTGTTGGACATGTGGGGTTCGTCCTGGGTGCATGGGGGTAAAAAGGGACTTCCTCATGTTGTGCAGAGCTCCGCTCCTGACGACAGCTGGAAGGACCAAATGAGTGAATATCCAGGCGGGCAGCAGAATTGGTGGGGCCGCTGAGGAATCCTTCAATGGCTGGCATGGGGCCATCTCATAAGCTCTGACATGGCCCAATAGATGGTTCCAGTCCATCTCAGAAGATCTGATGTGTGGCTCATTGGCCCTGCCTGCCCCAGGGGCTATAAAGCTGTGCTCGATGCCTGGTTCACTCTCTGCCCTGGTCTTGGATGCTCTCTCTCTCTCTCTCTCTCTCTCTCTCTCTCTCTCTCTCTCTCTCTCTGTATCTCTCTCTCTCTCTCTCTCTCTCTCTCTCTCTCTCTCTCTCTCTCTCTCTCTCTCTCTCTCTCTCTCTCTCTCTCTCTCTCTCTCTCTCTCTCTCTCTCTCTCTCTCTCTCTCTCTCTCTCTCTCTCTCTCTCTCTCTCTCTCTCTCTCTCTCTCTCTCTCTCTCTCTCTCTCTCTCTCTCTCTCTCTCTCTCTCTGCCCTGGTCATCACACTCATTTCTGCGCTGGTCCCGGATGCTCTACATCGCCCTCGCTTCTTCCCTGGTCCTGAACCTTTGGTTCATACTACCAACGGAGCTCATGGGTTTGTGCTCCAAATGGAGCTGGTGGACCCTCTGTTGTGGAGAGCAGTGTTGGGCCATTCCGGAGAGTGGTATCAAGCTGGGGAGGGTGACAGTGACGTGCATACCAGTAGGCTGAGGCCACCCTGCCCTCCCAATTGTCTCCATCTGTGTGTGTTTGTGTGTGTGTGTATGTGTATGTGTATGTGTATGTGTGTGTGTGTGTGTGTGTGTGTGTGTGTGTGTGTGTGTGTGTGTGTGTGTGTGTGTGTGTGTGTGTGTGTGTGTTTGTGTGTGTGTGTGTGTGTGTGTGTGTGTGTGTGTGTGTGGTCTGATGGCTATCCTTTTTTGTTATCTGGACAGTAAGGCATAGGTTAAGCTAAGCCTGAACTTGTACATTTTCTTTCCTTTTTTTGTAAATACACATCTTGATTGCTCTTTCCCATTCATTTCCCCTTTTCCTGCCCCAGTTGCCCTTTGATGCCATTAAAGCCATTGAGTCCCCTTCTCTCCTTCAATGCCTGGTGTTAGCTTAATGATTAGGGTAGCGGGCTTTGGATCCTAGAGTCCTGAGTTCAAATCCCGCTCAGTTGTTGAATTAATACCAGGTGGGGTTAACTCGGCTTGTCATCCTTCCGAGGTCGGCGAAATGAGTGCCAGCATGCTGGTATACTGTGTCGGAATGGCGACCCATCCAGGATTGTGCTCAATAGCCAAGGAGAGTGCTTAAGCAGCACCAATGCTCTGCACAGAGTATGGTCCCAATCTCCTCCTCCTCCTTCTTCCCATACCCCTCATCGCTTATTGTAAATAAATTATTCTTGTTATATTTCCAATCTGCCCGTGGTTGGCTTTTCTTCTATTGGTCCAGCAATGTTCATATGTAGATTAGCCGGGAGGTTATAATTCCCCAACTAATTGGCTCTAATCTCAATCAGTCAGGCGTTATGTACGCGGTAAGCTCGGCTGCTTTAATCAAGATCCCATGAGGAAAACAGCAGCACAATCGCCGAGGGCATGATTCCCCAATGAGGAGATCATGTGTTCCTAGGTAAACGGTTATCAGATGGAGGACCCTGGGTCACGTGGTCAAGTTATTGGTGTTCGCGGTCGATTAGCGACCCGCCGCCACACAGACTTATTCGTGTACGACAGCCTCGATATCCGGCGAGTCCAGGGAGAACTGGGGATACCCCCACCCTTATACATTTTTCTCCGATATTATTGTGTAGGAAATACTATATCTCAGAATTTTTTTCCCACCAATGCCCCTGATTCTGCAAGTGATGAGAAAAGGCCAAATTCGAAGTGTCAGAAAAGATTCCACCTTTCTTTTATGAATCGACTGAAATGGTCATTAAGCAAGTCCTAAGCCTTCAGGCAACATGCAAAACTTGTTTTTTTTGGGGGGGGGACCCCCACCTTGAACGGCCTCCCCCAGATATTACTCCTGAAACTTTGAAAAAAAATTTTTTATTTCAACCACCCCCTTTTCCCCCCTTTTTCCCCACCCAAATTTCCCAAAGCTTCAGCACGTGGTAAACAAATGGGGGAAAGGACTTGACCAGCTGTTTGGTCACTTGCTATATTTACCGCGCCCCCGCTCGTAGTGCACCCAATACGCCGCTTTGAAAAAAATCAATGCAGAGCCACGTTCAAAGATTAACAGAGAACATGAGAATGCTGACAACTGGTGGTGGAGGTTATTGATGGGGATTTACTCCTTCAAAATGAAGTCTTCACGAGAAACTTTGTTCAGTGAAAGTGAAATGGAAGGACTGGAAAAAAGGTAAGACTGTTACGTCGTGTCATGTCATGTCACGTTATTTGTGCATCTTTCTGCATTGATCTGCTTCAACCTTATCAGTCTTCAACTTCTCAGTTGTCTTTCTCTGCCTTTCCTTCGATGTGGTTCAAATTGTTTCAACAGTCTTGAAAATGGACTGGGCAGTGAAAAATATTCATTTGTGTTGAGTCGAGGAAAGGTCTCCTGCATACTATATAGATTTCTCTTTCTATGCCCCCTCCACCTCCCCATACCTCCTCCACACAAATACCCTCAATACCTCTGAATATGAGAAACCTTAAACTTTTCAGATTTCATGGGAATACTTCATTTTTTCATTGATCTGCTTAATGATATCTTATTTGTCTTTTCATAGATAACAAAACAATCCTTCTCCATAACTTTAGGTTCACCTATTCCATTTCACTGTGTTTGTACAGGTTCAAAATGATGGTACAGAACCCTCTGATGAAACCCAAAGTTCAAACAATATTCTCCAGTGCGGAGTTCAGCATGCTGAGTGCCCAGTGTGAATCCAGTCGGCTCTCCTGGGAAACTATTATTCCTCATTCTCCAGCAAGCGCAAGGCGAGCAGCAACGTTTGGGACGGACTCTCTGTCCCCGGTGTACCGGCCTCGGGGTCGAGTCACCTTTACCGTCGATGAACACCCGATTTGTGGAAGCAAACCTGTTGAGGGTAAAAGTGAAACGTTACAATCACCCGTAAGTCTGAAAGATTCTCCTTCTGTGGTTCTACAGCCTGCAGACACTGTATCAGGTAGCGCTGACCCGGCCGATGCTGCACTTCCACAAAGTAGTGGTATCTCTAGTTCTACGACTCATCAGTTGAAAGACGAAAAGAAAAACATTGAAACAGACCTGAAGATGACTCCAAAAGAGATTTCATTTGGAAATGCTGCGTTGCAAAATGATGGCCAATGTCCGTTCCCTGCAGCAGGTTTGGACTCAGGTACAATACAGTGCAGGTGTTCACCAGTTGCATTCACGGTCAGACACAGTGAAGTACGAAGTTGAACAGTCATGCAAGTTTGATTCTGGCTTGAACCTAAACTCCCTCAGGGAAGACATATCCTTTAATATTTATCAGTGTAAGCTTGCGGCTAACAGGATGGCCGAGAGATACGCACACTCCGCTCTCAGCTGTCTAGCCTGGGTTTGAATCCTGATGCAGCTATAAACTGTCATCCTGATGTTTCACAGGTAAAATGATTCATCTTTGTGTGCGCCTCCTTCAAATGGACGTTAAACTCGGCGTCCCGTCTGCCAGCGTTCGTTCGTGGACGTTCAAGATCCCACGGTGTCCTTCGCTAATAATAGGCGAGCTATTGCGGGCACCATGAACAAATTCCAAATTCCAAATTCCCACCCGAACCAGCAGAGGACATTGCATCAGCAGCATAGCCATGCCCTCAGCCAATGATGCTACCCCACAGCCTTGTTGTGCATATGAATGAAGAAGAAAAAAGTGAAACCTTAATGTATCAGATGTATTGAAATATATATATATATTTTTTTTTTAATTGTGATTCATGAGAAAATTGTATTCAGTCAGAAACTATGATTTGGAAAAGGTGCGTGACTGTGTCTGATAGCAATCTGTTATAGTTGTTATGATAGATTTCTAATGAGACATTCCTTCCCAGGTGGTGGGGAAACCGAATACACATCTGATGCCCTTTTGAGGAGCCACAGCATTGACCAACTGAGTTGCGAAGGATTAACTAAATCATTGTTACTTCCTAAGAAGAAATCAAAAGGTATACAAGAGTCTCAAGATATTGATTGTGATGTCTGTCCTCAACTCTCCTCCAAAGACCAAGTTGATCATTCTGTTGGGTTTATCAGTGATAGCGGACAAACGAGGAACGCAGTGGAGAGGATGAATGAAAGAGGCTCTTCACCAGAACAAGGCGACGCGTCTTCAAGTTCCTCTCGGTCAAAACGCATTGATGAACGTGGAACGGATGTAAGGCCTTTAATTTCTCAACATCATGAAGAACCCCGAGTGATTGACCTCTCCTTGGATGGGACAGAGTTGAAAGACCTCAATGTGGACGATGACCTTGTTTGTGAGCAGAGTGGCTCTGAATATAGCACTAATGTCATTTTTGATGACAATGAGGAGGGTTCAGAAACAGAGGAGATGTTCAAGCAGCGACGTGATATATACTGCATCAGCTGCAAGAAACCAATATCAGCTTTGAACAAGTTGTTCGGATGTCATGAACTCCATGACGTCACGACACTCGACAATGCTGCAAGACTCATTAAGGTTGGTTTTGTCGTTAAGAGACGAGAACCCAAACAACATGGAGGAGCTGATCATTAGCATAATATTAGAGACTTCCATATCATAAAGGAACTGTAGTGAAGATAAAGAAGTTCAGAGACGAGTCTCCGCTCTGTTAAAAGTTAATTGACAAAAATTTCATAGAGAATTAGTTTTTACTTTTTATCATTGCATCGACTCCATTTACAAATGCAATTTTTACAAAAAACTAAACATTTTTCTATATTTACTATTTTTTTCAAATGCCAACAATGTTTACGTGGCTGGCAGGATGGCCAAGACCTACAGGTAAGCACAAGCCTGGTGTTGGCTTGGGATCTTAGGGTCCTGAGTTTGAACCCCGTTGGCTACTGAATTAACACCAGGTGTGGCTGACTCAGCCTGTCATCCTTCTGAAATTGGCGAAATGAGTACCGGTGTACAGGTATAGGGGCACAGCATCAGCGGCATAGTTGTGCCCCAACAAAATGATAGCTACCTGGCAAATTGCATATGCTATAAAAAAAAAAAGGTTAGATGATTGAAGTATTTGAGAAGAATAAGCCAATAATAGTAGCAGGATTCGAGTAAGAGTAGATCTCTGCCAGGGCTGGCAAAGGGTTGGGGATGTGATGGAATGCTGGCTGCTGTGCCAATCCATTAAAGGTCCATTGATAGGAGGTACACATATACATGATGGAATTTTCACTCCCTGCCCCATCCCATTACCCTTATTTCCTACCCTCTCCCTCTTCTGCTTTCATAAAACAGACATGAACATGAAAAAGTCCAAACTCGAACAGTAACATCACAATATTTTGACTCAAACTTGTGCTCTTTTCCCAGGTTATGCTGAATGAAAACATGATGGTTTTGAAGGACAGAGTGAATGACATCAAAATTTGGCAAGAAAGCCTACATGATCAGCACAAGGCCGTGGAGGTACACACGTACAATGGTTATCACGTTTGAAATACAAACAATGAACCTGAATGGCCGATGTAGGTCACGTAATAAGTCGTTGTCCCCATTTCTCCTTACATCGTCGTATGATTCATGAATATGAGATTAAGCTACTGCTGCACTCCATACTTGATGTCTGATTTCTACACAATGTTTCTCTTTGTAGAAGCAGACACTCGGCCACAAGCAAGAGCTCATGTTCTACTTTGAAGAGTTGATGGATATGTTGAGTCAATGGCAGGAAGCGGCGGATACTGCGCTGCAACTGGGGAAGCAGGAAAAGCTCGAGAGTTTGTATGCCCGACTGGTGCCCTGCAGGTTGGCTTTGGAGAATGCACGTGACTTACTGTCACAAGTTGATGGCCTCGACGACATTTCTGATGCAAATACATTCCTGCAGGTATGACCTTTTCATTTACCGATGTTGATGTATTCTTGATATGAAGAGATTTTCTTGGGAAAATGGAAGTTTCGGAACTTATCATCCCAATGATAACTTAGGGCTCTGCAGTCTATTTGTGCTTGTATACCTAACCTTCAACAAATCAAAACCTACCGTTTGCTATATTATGAGTGTAGAGATTTGTTTGTTTTTTTCAGGGAGGTAAGATGGTCCCCAAAGAATTGATGACGACGGAAAATTTATATTCGAGTGCAGTATAGTATTCATGGTGGGTCGGGGTGGCAGGATTTCCGAGACGTATGCATCCTCACGTCTAATCTGTCTCGTCTGGGTTTGAATCCCGACCCAGGTATAAACCATCACCCCAGTGTTTCACAGGCAGGGTGATTCATCAATGTGTGTGCCATCCCTCGGACGTCCCATGTGACGGCATGAGTTGGTGGACGTTAAAAACCCCACGGTGTCCTTCGTGAAGAGTAGGCAAGCTGTTGCCAGCACCAAGAACAAATTCCAAATTCTTGCTTTGATTACTGCTGTGAAGGCAATGGAAAATCACCCAGCTGCTGGAGCAGCACAATTTTCTGAAACAGTGTATGGTACATCAGAAGCAGAATCAGAACATGGTGGGTCAAGATGCCCTCTCTCTTCTCCCTTGGTTGTGATTATATGTTCAGTATTGTGAACATCTGTACTGGAAGCCTTTTTGCCTGATGGGATCAGTGCGAAATTTCAAATTTAAAATGTTCAGCATACTTAACAAAAGGATCGAGGAGGATATATTTCTGCTGGGGAGAAGGATCTTGCACCCACCCCTCCCCCCCCCTTACTCTATATCTTTCATCATTTTCATCCTGTCTGATTTCGAGTCTCATGAATTGCTGTATGTTTAAGAGAATAAAGATTAATTAGGGTTTAAAAAGGCAGAGCCTGTCATGTTCATCAATCGAACCATGATTTGCTCTTTTTATAAGTTTATCACTTTGGAATGACTGTAAACATTTCGACACTTAATTAAATTGCCTTTTAACTAATGATTCCCTGAATTAAACAAAAAAAAAATTGTTTCAGACCACTCCCACCCACTCACATTTATAAAGCACATGTCATTCAATCATTATTAAATAATCTTAATTACCCTGATTGTTTTCCTTCCTTTTATTTCCTCTTCCAAAATAGATGGCAATGGATCTCAATGAAAGGTAAGGTGTGTGTGTGTGTGTGTGTGTGTGTGTGTGTGTGTGTGTGTGTGTGTGTGTGTGTGTGTGTGTGTGTGTGTGTGTGTGTGTGTGTGTGTGTGTGTGTGTGTGTGTGTGTGTGTGTGTGTGTGTGTGAGATATTAATATTATACAGGGTGCCCCACAGAAAACCAGGAAATTTGAGATTTTGAGATTTATTTTGCCGTATTTTACCATATCAATAAACTAACATATAAATTTTCTAACAGTTTTTAAATTTTATTTCAGAATTTGTATTTGTATTTATATTTGAAAATAAAGTGTATCTTTGTTTTACACTACATCTAAGTTTGCTTTTGTTTTGTTTTAAATAAACTGTACCAAATTTCCTGGCTTTCTGTGGGACACCCTGTAGTACTGTATTCCTGTAGGGACATCAGTTACTTGTTTTACATGTTTTCAAATTATAATATAATTCAGCAAAATAAAGGAAATGGATTCTAATCATATGGTGTGAATTCGAAACGAGTTGTCCATAAACTGAATGACATGAAAGTGAAAGATAAGGCCAAATACGTATCGGCGTCGAACTATTCATTTATTTACCTAATATTTCAGCATTGTAAACAATTGCAGCTATCAAATATAATGATATTTGAAACGATGAATAATATGTCTTTTGTTCTCTGTTGAAAACTTTGTGTAGTTAACTCTTGAAAATTTGAATGCCTGCCAATTCAAATTCAGAAATTTGTATGGGTTACTATGTGAATCATTCTCGCCAATTCTAAATCCAACACTTTCGAATAAGCTTGGTTATTTGTTTTCTCCAAATAGCTTTCTCCAATTTCAGCAAACGCCATTAATGTTTCGAAGAAATAAGGCAAATCTGGGTCAATAGGTGTGATGCCCTGTGGAAATGTCTACATCTATCATCATCCTCCAATAAAGTTTGAGCCCCATCTCCATCACGTCCATTGGCAATGACTCTTTGCAGGTAAACAAATTATTAGCTTGTCTGCAATTCACATTCCAGATAAGGTATTGTCATCGCGCACCTTCCGTCCGTCCGTCCGTCTCCTTTTTTGACTTCTCCGGCCAAACCGCTGGGTCGATTCGGCTAAATTGTGGCAACAACGTCCCTCTCGTGACTGGTAACCGAAATTACAAAGCTCGTTCCAGTCACATGACTTGAAGAAGGGCAAAATTTCCGACTTCGTAAATTTCTTTAAAAAATCAACTTCTGATCAATGCTACCAAATTTGGGTTACAACATTAGGCCAGGGCCCAGATAAGCCACAGGTCCAGTGCAGTGTGACCACCCCTCATTTTCATAAATGCCAAGGTGAGCCAATGAAAAAAGTCAAGAATTCACAAAGTTTCGGAAAAGCGATGATGATAGAAAACCTATACGCCAAGAAAACCTATAGAAAACCAAGATGCCAAGGTGAACAACGAATAGCCAAGATCTTGTGAAAAAAGCCAAGGAGTGGTCACACTGGTCCAGTGGTCCTATTTTTTTTGTTGTTGTTAATGTTTTTTGTTCTTTCTTCGCAGGTAAACAATTTTTTTTTTTTTTTGTTCAATTCATATTTTAAGATGACGATGTCTATTGTCGTAATGAGTTACTGGAAGCTCTGAAGCAAACAAGATAGCTTGTGTGTTCATCTTTGAGCTGTCTTATGTGGTTTTCATTCCTGACTCAAAAAAACATAAAACGTCACCCCGATGCTTCACAAACAGAGCACTGAATCAATGCGTGCGCCATCCATGATCCGTCAGAGGGACGTGAAGCTGGATGTCCTGTCTGTGACCAAGTTCTAAATTGCTACCCTAACGTATAGCAGCACTGCATCAATAGAGCTGCTATGGTTCAGTAATGATGCAACCGGTGCACAAAATTCCGAATCGATTTCTGATCCATAAAGTGAAATCTTGAAGAGACTGGAAACTGTGAGTCAGTTCTTAGCAGGTTGAATGCACAGCCTAACAGCATCAGTGAATGGACATAGGTTTTAATTGCTCTTTGTGATCCATAAGGAGAGATAACTCCAACTAAATAATAACAAGAGCAACAATAAAATTATTCTCAATATCCTGTTTTGTTTTGCTCATCCTGTTTTGTTCGTTTTTGGTTCACGAGTGCCAGCCAGAGTGACCACTATATTCGTTATGTCTGTGTGTCTCTGTCTGTCTGTCTGTGTGTCTGTCTGTCTGTGTGTCTGTCTGTGTCTGTGTGTCTGTCTGTCCAGAGCATAACTCCATGGACTTTGATCCGATCTTGATGAAACTTGGTTATGTGTTCAATATCAATGTCTAGTTGTGTTTTCCTGGATGAGGGCGTGGAGAAAATTACGAATTTTGACATAAAAATCATACGACCGCCCAAACTTTGAGAGCGAGGATGACAATATTTTTTATGCATAATCTTGAGGTCATTCCCCACCTAAAGTCTTCAAACCATTTTGCTCTATCTCGAACACCTTGCCCGTGGTGCCCCCTTCAAGTGTGTTTTTACGCTGATTTCATCAAAGTATGGATAATCCGAGGAGTGCGAAATGCCATATAGCCTATATGACATTATATTGTTCCTGGAATGTTCCGGAGGAAGTTTTGCACCAAAGGTCATAATCCTTGACCTTTGACCTTTAAAGGTCACAAAGGTCAAATTTTTAAAGTTGTGGGAATCGAACTGGGTTTTCAACCTTCTTCGACGAACTAACTCCAATAAGCTATAGCACGTATCCTGTTTCCTTATTTTAATGTCCACAACACTGTTTTGTGACCTTTAAATGTTATGCAAAGGTCAAATTTTGAAAGTTGTTGAACGAAACCGGGTTTTCGACATTTTGCAGCGAATAACCTGTCACCCGTACCACATCATGTTGATCTTATAACTTGGTCAAAAATTATCACATCGTCTCATCCTTGACTTCTGAAACAATCTACATCGTCAAATACCGCTCGTGAACCATCGTCGTCTTCAGACTTGTATTTGATTAAAATCACTTAAGAAGAAGAAAGGAAACAACTGTAGGGCAATGTAACATCATTAACTAGTAGCATGCTCATCTGCATGGCATCGCATGGCTCGGATACTCTTAAAAAAAATACTGCCCAGAGAAAGCACAAACGAGGCATAATGTTTTCTGGTGGTCACACAGGCAGTGAGTACATGCAGCTGTGGTATGTAGTAATATGGTATAATTTTTAGCCTGCCAAGCGAAAAGCGAGATTAAGTAATTGGATAATTTCTCTGTCTGTTTGTCTTTCTACCTGTCTGCAAACATCAGTTTATGATCGAGGAATAACTTGATTTAATTTGATTGTTATATTGTGAACATGAATCGGAAGACAAGTTTGCCATTTTACTCTACTTTGGTTCTGAATTCATCCCGATCACGCATGTGCAGAGATGAGTGAGATAATATTTTTACACTGTCTGCACATCTGGCAGTCAAACAAAATTGAAAATCATTCCAAACAGGAAACTTATTGTTGTAGGGACGTCATAAAGGACACAAACAACAGGCACGAATAGCTAATGTAACATGTTAAATAAAGTGGTGGTCAAGACGCTGCATCATTGGCGGTAAACTTCCAAAAAAGTTTTTTTTTTTCCTCCTACAACCTTTAAAATCTTTATTTTATTTCAATTGAATTGTATACTTGAACACTGAAGATCACAAATCACTTTTTGGCAGTTTCAAAAACCTTTTGTCTTGTAGTAATTGAATAAAATATTACAGCGTTTGACATCATCTCAACCAATCAAATTGGCCACTCGCAAACCCTGCCCATGTCCTTGTTTCTCAAGGCTGCTCAGGGTAGGGTGTTCTTATGAACTTCTCCAGTTCAATAATGTGACTGCAATATTGTAACATAATGGTGGCCCTGGCTGATTTAAACAGCTGACTGAAACAGCTGACTATGAGACAGGTGGCCAATATTACCGTGATATAGGTACCCTGGGATTGGTCACATAGTGCATTTGTTGCGTCGTCCTGTCCTTCAATAGAGATTAATTATTTACTTCTACAAAGTGCATGCTGTGTGTTAATATCCGCCAATTCTTGCTGCCTGAATTATCGGGTCACTTAGTCTTCTCAAACAAGAGAAATGAAGGAGAGTGATTATATTTAGATACAGCAGCGCACTACACCGCTTGGGTGTGGCTGCCGTGGTAGTTTTGGCTTTAAGCCGGCTTTCCATGAAGCTAGCTACTCCAACGTTTGCAGAATGCAGCTGAGCCATGGTCACATGGCTGGAAGAGGGATGTAAACACGCCAATATCTTTAGTTTGGAAATATTACAAGCATTTTATGGGATTTCCTCAGCTAAATGAATTCTAACTCTATGTCGTGTACAGGCTGAAGGCATCCGCAGAGATTTCTTTCAGCATTGAATTGACACTTGACATCCTTCCTCATCTTCAGAATGTCCCAGATTTTAGCCAAGAATGGGACCTTTTGGAAGGAGCAAGTTTGCTGCATGGTAAGTAGTGTACTTCATCTTCGATTTAATTAAGTTTTGATGTACTTGTAAGTGTGATGCAATAAAGTAAGGCTGAAGTTGTAGAAATTTTCCATAGTCATATGTCTATCCTTTTCGGTTCTATTCGGTCTATCCTTCTCCTTTGGCCACCTCTCATCAACCTGGAAGTCAGCAAACACCACTGACATCTACAATAAGGGTGCAAAAACAGATCCTATCAACTATAGAGACCAGTGAGCTTACTTCCAATTTCAAGTAAAGTCATGGAAACCATCATCGCTGCTGGTGTCATCTTTCCTGTTTTCAAACTGATCAATCTGGATTCCATACTGGTCAGTCAATTCAGGACATGCTGCTGCTCCGCTCTCGGTAATGGTTTGAGGCCCTATATCTCAATCAAAAGGTCAGGTCTGTCTCCTTAGACACATTTCAGTCATTCAACACAATGTGGCATCATTATTTGCTTGCTACACTCTCTGTCTGCAGCATAGAAGTCCACCTTCATTCCTCTATTTCTGACTTCCTACACCAATGCACTCAATGTCTTGCTACAAAACTACCCCTCTCCTCCTCCTCCCAGTGGATGCAGGAGATCCCCAAGGCAGTGTCTTTGGCCCAGTATTGTTCCTCGTCTACATAAACAACCTCCCAGATGTTCTGGAAAACCCTCTCTTCCTTTTTGCAAATGACTCCACATTGTGTCACAGAGTACCTCCATCTCACCAATCGGGAGACTGCAGCTGCATCAATGTCTTCTGGTCTACAGGTGATTAGATGCTGGTGTGATAAATGGAAAATGTTATTTCTTCCTGGAAAATCTTGCTGTCTCACCTCATCACTCCAAAAGGATCATCAAACTAACCCACCTATCTATTTCCATAGCCAGCCCCATTTAAAACTTATAGGCCTTACCATTAGCCATGACCTCTTCTGAGCCAACCACAAAGCGAAGCTGGCTTCCAAAACCAGCCGCAGACAGGGCATCCTGTGTCGACCCAAGTCTTTTCTTGGAAAATCATCGCTACTCACAGTCTTCAGAGCCTTTGGCCAAAGCTCAATGGAGTACTGCTGTCCCACATGGGCTGGTGCCCCAGCATCACATCTGTCTTTCCTGGATTCCCTCATTAACATGCCCTAAGACCACCAGCAAAGATAAAAACAACCCTATACACTAATTTGGGGCATGCTGATCTTATGTAGCAAGCCTGGATGTAATGAGCCCAGAACTGTGGGAGGAGTACCGTGACAAACAAATAAACACCCCGGTCCGTGAATTGTAATAAGGATTATCCCTTAAAGCCACTGATACTTGACACGGGACATATTGGACTGGATTGATTGTCTTGTCGAGCCTGATTTGGTATACTTCATCAAATCATCCTTCAGACCTACACCATCCCTGAAGGCTTGAGGATACTTCTTTATTAAGCATTCCTTTGTTGGTGGTTTAAAGATGTTGAGTGTGTACACTCATGCACCAGTGTGGGGATTCCATTGATTTTATTGTTATATATGTGCTTAATGATGTTTGGGTCCAAACAGACGTCTCAACCCACAGAGGATGTATTGCCATGCCATCGCCGAGCTTGCAGTCCAACTTTTTGGGTTTTTTGGGGGTTTTTGAAGACCAAGTCGAGGCTTGTGTGAGAACTAATACACAGAAACATAGAACAAGGCAGGAGACAAAAGGGGTGGGAGAGGGAAGCACAAAATAGTTGGGAACAAAGACAATATGATGTCTGTAGAAGGGAGAGGGATGGGGGCTACAGGGACTTTCAGGAATGAAAACAGGGAATTTGAAGGAGGTGGGTTTGGGGTGGATTAACAGGGGTAGAAAAGATCAAGATGTGAGATGGTGGTTGCACATAAAATCACCACGCCGGATCCAGTTATGAGACTTGTACTTGTCCTTCAACTGGAAGTCTTAAAGCAGGTGAAGCAGAATTGTGTACATCACATTGTGCGCCAAAGTCGACTTGGAGTTGGAAGTAGTTCCCTGTTTAACTGTAACACACTGCGAGTCATCCAATCCAATAGCACTGACCTCATTGCTGATGAAGACTTCTGTCCTTGGTTTATCACGTATTGCTCTGGCTGTATTCATGTGTGCAGGTAAATCTCTTCCATGGCATTTTGCTGTGAAATGGTTGTGTTACGGCCTGCAGCACACCAAGCCAACATTTGGAGAGTGCAACTGGATGGCCAAGCAAGGAAGAGACTGATCAGAGAGGCCACTGTCCAGGCCTCACAGTTGGCCCCAGGCAGGCCCCGAGAGCAGGAAGGGTTCAACCATACACAACCTTCCGATAACTATAATGCAGATGGAAACTCCAAAATTGCCATCCTCTCCTCCTTGGCATCAACTTCCAGGTTCCCCTCCTCTTGCCCCACAGTCCTCACACTTACAAGTCTTTGGGGAACCTCTGGCCTCATCTCAATGCTTACATCTGTCATACTTTGGGGTCTCCTTGGCTTTCCATACAGCACTCATGTTCTTTGGATTTGAATCTCCGATAACTTTGAGATGAACTGACATGCTTTCAGCTAGCTGTGTCACAAATCTCATTCATCTTCAACAAGGTTAGGTTGGGCTCCGGGAGCTGCAGCCTCTCATGCACCTTCATATCTGCGATCCCAAGCACAAGTTCATCTTGGAGTAAATCTCTTCTGGTGTTATCAAATGAAAAAAAAATCACAGCTTTCAACAAGTTTTTGCAGTGCTGTATGATACTGGTCATACGTTTCACCAGCTTCCTCTGTTCTCCAATTGAACTTGTACTTCTCAAAGGGAACGTTCTTAGACAGATGGCAGTGCTGTGAAAACTTTATGAGCACCAGCGCCATCTTGTCTTTCTCTCCATCTTCAGGCCACTCCGACCACGTCGAGTAGACTTCATACACCTCTTCCCCGATTACCGTGAGAAGTGTCACCGCTTACACTTGGTTCCACCTCCTTGTTGAACTTCATCACAAGGACATTATTTTTTTTCTTCTGATACTCGGTCAACAAAGTCGTCTTAAACAATCACTATCACCGCCGCAATCATGTGTCGATGCTGCTTGGATAAATCAGCCAGTCCTCATGCTGTTGACTATCAATATTTTATGAGTAAGTTCAAACTCGTGCAGGAGAAACAGGAGCATATCCCAAGCAAGGTAGCATGGTACCAACCAAGCACCATGTCACACCGGAGATGACATGAACAAACGAGCGCTCCGTATCACACTCCCTTCCCTCACTCTATATATTCTTATCCTGTTCGTTCATATCCTTGCTGATTGTGCCCAATCGTTGCCCCACAACCCCACTGCCAGTTCAACCTTGCTCTTTCATGAGCCCGATTCTTGTCGAGAAAAAGCAGCATATAAGGCTGGAAGGGCGAGTCCTGGAAGTTGAGTACACATCCCTCTAATTTATCCTGCCAGCCTTTAACGGGTCCTAATATTTTACATTATTTGTTCTGTATGCTACAATGACTCAAGGTAAGTTGGCCTGAAGCAAACATAGTACAGTACTTGTTTTCTGCAATAAATTGTTGAATTATCACCCATTTTTCCATTGTAGTGCCATCTCCACCGGAGTTGAAACCACAGGAACCTTATGAGTCGACCAACAAGTCGATCACAGTGTATTGGTCCATGCCCATTGCACACACTGTGGATTACTACAATGTGTTCTATATTCCTCAAGACAGCACAGATAATGCCCATGAAGGTATGATGTTTGGAATCCTCAATTTACGGTACCTCCAGTAGAGCATGGCAAAACGAATCCACAACTTTCAAAATGCCATGTGAATGCTAACGAGGCCTTGAGCAGATGCACTGTATGTATGTGTGTGTGTGTGTGTATGTGTATGTGTGTGTGTGTGTGTGTGTGTGTGTGTGTGTGTGTGTGTGTGTGTGTGTGTGTGTGTGTGTGTGTGTGTGTGTGTGTGTGTGTGTGTGTGTGTGTGTGTGCGTTTTCAGTGACTCAGTTATGCTCGCAGGGACGTTTTAACCTGCCGTCGTAAGCACGAAATCTGTAATTGAAATAGTCGTTTAAACATAATTTTCAGCGTTTTGAGGAAAGAGTGGCAATTCCAAGATGGTTAACCATAATTGTTGTGTTCCTGGATGCAAATCGGACTCAAGGAAATATAGGCATACGAGAAATATCCGTGGATGAGATGTGTCGAGTTCCTATCATTTCCTGTTTATACAATTGTTGAGTGATGACAGTAGATATCTCTCACACACACACACACACACACACACACACACACACACACACACACACACACACACACACACACACACACACACACACACACACACACACACACACACACTCTTCTCCTTTTACCAAGGGATGCAAATATAGTCCAAGATCAAATAAGTCCTCTTGTGGCCCCGGGAGCGAACAAAAATATATATTTATAATGACTCCCTCCCACTCCAATCCCCCCCCTGCCCTCCAATCCTCCCAAACATCCTTAATCGTAAATATAATTTTAAACTTACCCTGTGCATTGACCTTTGGGAATTATGCATGAATGTTGGGAATGACGGCATCGTCTTTTCAATATCAGACGTCCATGAAATATATCACCAAGCCTGCCATGTTCGAACAAGGTAATCCCACAAGTTTCAAAGTCCACTCACTCGCGGTGCTCGAATGTTTGGCTAGAACGTGCCTGTCTACGAATACTTGGGCCTTGCACCGATACACGTACTCAGAAGTTTGTCGTACGGAGAGCTGCAAGACATAAGCCTTTCGGGCGAGTTCAGAAAGTTCTCCAACTCTTTCATTGTACAGAGCACACAACTTTTTCACAGGTACACTTCCAAGTATTTTTGGTTTTTTTTAGAAACTTTGCAAGACATTTTATGCAACAATCCTTATCTCGCACAACCTATATCCATTCGGCTGTCCCAATTTAACTCCCGTGTTATGGGTTTCTGCGCGTGTGCCGAGCATTCTGGGGGCAGATTATGTCATTTCTAACGTTGTCTATTGATTAACAACTTTCTATAAACCTCCATAAAAAATATTGTTTCCATGCAAGTGTTTGACAAACCCTCGTTAAAACTTTTTTTGTTTTAACTATGCTGATGACTGGTGAGTTTGCACACTGCAGGAAAGATCATCACCACCTTGAGGGAGTGTGTAGCTTGTCATATATGTTATTACCTCTGCTACCGAAGGTGGAGGAGTTTATGTTTTCACCCCTGTCTGTCTGTTTGTTTGTCACTTGTGGAAATCGAAGATTTTTAAAAGTATATCGGTTGGTCTTGTGCATTATTCTGTCTGGAGCGGTTACTTGGAAAAAAAATATGTTTTCGCCAAGTGTGTTTGTCTGTTGCATTTGACTGTTTTTGTCTGTCTGTTTGTCTTTGTGTTTGTTTGTCGCACGATTTTTTTGGCCACAGCTTTCAAGAAATCGTTCTGAAAATTTTTGCGTATGTAGGTGACCGGCCAAGAACAGCAATGCTTAATTTTGGTGAAGATCCGAATCCGGATCTGAATTTTTTAAGTGATTCTTCGCCGTTGAGAGATTGTGCTAAAACGCATATTGCGTGATATCTCAAAAGGTTGTTGATGGATTCAAACGAAACTTGGTGGGCATGGGTATGTGACAAGAACTAATTGATTCGATTTTGGTGTAGATCTGAATCCGGATCCGGATCCGATAATTTTTCAAGTGAGTCTTCACCATTTTGAGAGATGCAGCCAAAAACTATATATAGCACGATATCTCAAAAGGTTATGGATGGATTCCACGTAGAGTTTGTGGACAGGTTGGGCGTGCGACGAGGATGAATCGATTCAATTTTGGTGAAGATTCGAATCAGGAATCGGATATGAGAATTATTTAAGTGATTCTTCACCATTGAGAGATGTGGCCAAAAACGATATATAGCACGATATCTCAAAAAGTCGTGGAGGAGTTATCACAAAAACCAGGTGGATGAGTTGGTGAGGTGATGAGAAGAAGCCGATTCGATTTCAGTTTCGGTCCGGATTCAGATCCGACCTATGGGTGGGTTACAAAATGTAAACTGTTCAGCCTGGCGGAGGTATGGACATTACCGAGTGCCGTTCCGTTTCGCCAAGCGTCACTCTGAGTGATTTTTCATTTGTATGACAATCGCCTTGAAGTCACAATTTTAAACCGATCTTCATGAAACTTCACCACGTGGAAGAATTTGTCAAAAGCAAGAATCCTATTTATTTTGAGGTCAAAAGGACAACACAGGCCAAAGGTCAACAACTTTGTGAAATTTGTAAAATCCTCAATTTTCTCCTGATTGACTAAAAATTTGAAGAGGATTTTCAGATCAGGTCACTGAATTCAACCACCAGTTGTTTTGGAGTTCCACATCGGCCAAAAGATCAACATCGGCCGAATTCCTAAAATTGTCAATTTTCATCCGATTCACTTGAAATTTGAAGCGGATTTGCAAATTTCATCATTGAATTCAACCACCAATTATTTTAAGGTCAAATTTGTTTTCTGGATTTCGCAAGTATTGTGCTCTGCATGACCTCTTTCTTGTTTGTTTGTATGTCAATTGCGTACAGGTCACAATTTTAAACCGATCTTCACCAAACTTCATCACATGGTAGAGTCTATTGTTTTTGAGGTCAAAAGGTCAACATAGGTCAAAGGTCAACAACTTCAGTGAGATTTCTAAAATTCTCAATTTTGATCCGATTGACTTGAAATTTTAAGAGGATTTATATTTCAGATCACTGAATTCAATGAACAAGTATTTTTGACGTCAGCATCGACCAAATGGTCAACATAGGCCAAATTTCTAAAATTATCAATTTTCATCCGAGTGACTTGAAATTTGAAGAGTATTTGCATATTTGGTCATAGAATTCAACCACCAATTATTTTAAAGTTAAATTTGTTTTATGGATTTTGTGAGTATTGTACTATGCATGACTTCTTTCTTTCTTGTTTGTTTGTTTGTCCCGATGAACCACTGTGGTATGGGTAAAAAGCATGATATCTCAAAAAGTTGTGGATGGATTCAGATGAAAGGAAGAATTGATTCGATTTTGGAGAAGATCCGAATCCGAATCCAGATCCGGTCCGATAATTTTTTAATTGAGAAAAATGAAATTGTGAAAAGGAAGAAAAGGATGAATGACAGGGGAAGCTAGGGGGATGTGGTTGGAGTGAGAAGAGAGAAGAAAAAACTGGTCCATGTGTGGCGGTAATCAGTGTGGTTTGTGGTTCCTCATTCTACGGTGAATGGGGTTTGTATTTGAAAACTTGACATACTGTACAACATATTTGATAAAATATTCAAAGTTTATAACAATAAGTATATTATTTATTACAAAACACACATCACCCAACCTCTTTGGAAAAATTGCCTGTAACTTTATGAATTCACAACTTACACCAGAAATGGAAGATATTGACATGAATCATCATATGAAAATGCTAACATTGTTTTGAATTTGTCGAGTCACACGATGTAGGCTACGTGCCACTACAGCGCTAAAACCTTAATTTTGAAATGCTTTTGATGTTGGATGGCTCAAACATTTTTTTTAAACGCAGAAAAACAGCTTTTGATGAGGTGGTGACTGTTTGTTTGAATTTTGTAAACACAACATCTCATAAATCAAGGTTAAAGTTTTTTTTTGTTTGTTTGTTTGTTTTTTTGCTTATCTTTCACCCATCGCTTGTCCATGTCTGGTGAAAATACACCATTGGTCACTGTTATCTGTATTCTATCCTTATTTGCAGTCTTAGCATAACAAGTAATTGCAAATTTTTTTCCTCTTGGACAGTTATTGTGAAACAAAGGATATCCGAGGATTACTGCATTGTTGATGACCTGGAGGCCAACACAGCTTACATGTTCTGGGTTTGTGCTGTGAATCGAGCCGGAGAAAGCCTCAGCAGCACACCAGCCCTTTATATGACAGGTAGCTTATGCATGACTTGTACTGGAATGGTATGCATGAGATAATAATTGTTCATGACACATCATTCGGTACTATACACAATCAGAGTGGAGCTCTGTTTAGAATTTTGATGGGAAAACTCCCATATAAGGCCTGATGGAACGAACGCACGTGTGCAGCATGATAGCTCGTGTGTTAGCATGCTCATCTCTAAGCTATCTGACCATGTGCAGGGTGTTCCAAAAAGACCCGGACAACTTCGGTTGTTAAGATATTTAGAGTCACAAATGATACAATGATGCCCTTTTATTTGGTTTATATGATGCAGAAACTTTCCCACATGAGGTGCTGCATCTCGGAGCACACTGCCTGCTGTCTGTATTTTTTAACTCGCTCTAGACCACTGCTTGCGGTACTCTGGCTAAATTCTGTGCATAGAAAGGAAATTGGATATAAAGTAATTTCTATGAGATGTCAATGTTAACTTGTGTTCAGCTGGTAAAATGTGGTTAACACATATAAGAAAAGTATACTTATAGATTAAAGAACATGTGGTTAGTATTTAGAATTTTTTTTTTCTCTTTTTGGAAATCGAATTGTATTTATTATCTGAAACCATTTTTTTTAACAGGATCTAAGGCTCGTGGAGGAGTTGTTGCACGTACACGTGCACGTGTGTGCGCGCATGCACACACACACACACACACACACACACACACCAATTTGACGTGTTGAACTCGGAATAGTAATAGCATAACTTACGAATCTGGGCAGACAGGATGGCTTAGAGGTAACACTCACCTCTCAGCTGTCTAGCCTGGGTTTGAATCCTGACTCTGCTATAAACTATCATCCCAGTGTTTCACAGGCAGGGTGATTCATCATTGTGTGTGCCGTCCCTCAAATGGGAACCCCATTGGCTGGCTGACATTAGTTGGTGGATGTTAAAGATCCCATAGTATCCTTCATGAAGAGTCGGCAAACTATCGTTGTCACCATGAACAAATTACAGATTCCTTCCCGAACCAGCAGAGGGTATCAGATAAGTGGCATAGTGGTGCCCTCAGCCAATGATGCTACCCCACAGCCTTGTGCTGCACACTAACAGAGAAGAAGTAACGATTCTATAATCCTCATTTTTCCTGTCCCGTCGTCGTTTTCTTTTTGGCACAGTTTCGGAAGTACATAGAACTAGCCCAGCATAGCATGTACTTGTCCTCTTGCCCATCGCCATTACGACATCCTAGTAGTCTCACTCGTCTTGATTGTCGCTGTTTTTAATCATGATTTATTGTTAACAATTTGATTTTTTTTTCTTTAAAGATAACTAAACGTTGTGTCACTCAAATTTCTAGAAACAGACATGCCGATTATAATTTAATTTCCTTCACTGGACACTGTTGAACATGACTCCGATGGAAAAATGATAAGCAATGTGAAACAAATGAACACTGAAAAAGTGACCTGTTTTGGGGCACAATCCCTATTAATTAAAGGAATGTGGACGTAGTACAATCAAAATGAGCCAAATGCATCTAAACTTCATTGTATATCACAAACTGGTCCTGAGCTTGTACATTGTACAAGATAAAACATGAATGAAACAGTCAAAATGGGGTATTCCATTGATTGATTCCATGTCCAGGCATTGATTAACAAGGAAAATATGTATATATATATATATATATATATATTTTTTTTTTTTTCCTCCATGGTGGTGGTGGAGGTCCGTGCAATTGACAGAGCATCAGGGAACTCGTGATGATTAGTGAACGTTTCTGCGACTAAGACCCATTCCTGAACAGGTTGCTATGGCTATCATGTAAAAACTTCCACCGAGTAGTCATGGGAGTTCAACCCATACCAGAGTGGGCAATATAACAAGGTTTTACCTTCTTCACCACAAAGCCAATCTTCTTGTTTGTAGTTCTGTGCAAACCAGAACAGAGGGCCGTGTTCAAATATTGAGCGATATTCAAAATATGTGGCTTTTGTGGAAGGAAGAGGTTACAAGAACCAAAATTGTGCAACCATGCAATGGCCAGCTGTATGTGGTGTAGGAATGTCATTCATTGCCGATACTTCCTCACAGAGCATAGCAAGGTGCCCATGACAAATTTAAAACACTTCCTGGGTTTGAGAAACAACCCTGGATGGATCGCTTAAAAATAATCTTTAACAGCTTTTAAAAAGGGCTCTGATTGAACAATAACATATCTTGAAAGTCAACCAAGAATGTCAGATGTTCAGCATGTCAGTATGTATCAAATGAGAAGTCATGTTTGGTCTTCAGGCAGTTACTTATATCATTATCCTCAGCAGTATAACAGGCATGAGGACATCATCATTATTATTATCATCGTCATAGTTATCAGGATGAAGACCTCCCTCAACGCACATTGCAGGTATTGGCTCACTCACACCACCTAAGTGCTGGTTAGTGAGTTTGGGCAGGAATTTGGAATTTCACCAGGGTGCTGGTGATAGCTCTTCTACCGTTTGGGAGGGATACTGTGGATCTTTAATGTCCATCATCTAATGCTAGCAAACTGGACACCCAGCTTAACGTCGATCCGAGGGACAGTATATTTTAAGATGCATTTCCCTGCCTGTGAAACACCAAATCCGAATTCATATATTCGGGCCGAGATTCAAACCCAGAGCAGACAGCTCAAAAGCCAGTGCACATACTGTCGTGGGCAAAAATATTGGCACCCTTGCACTGTTTTTCAAATAATGCACCATTTCTTCCAGAAAATTGTTGAAATTAAAAGATCTCTTGGTGTCCACAAATGTATTTCTTTGGTTTGTAGTGGAACAAAACAAAAAAAAAGCTGAAAAAAGTACAAAATCTTAACTTATTCCAAACAGAAATCCTAAAATGACCTGGAAAATATTATTGCCACCTTTTAAAAGTTGTGAGAAATAATTAGGTTTCAAGCAGCTTATTCTCCTTTGCTTTGGTATTGAACTCACCTGTGGTGAGTTGCAGGTGCCTGCAATATAAAAATCACTCATTCAACCAGTTTGATTAGAGAAAAGGAGTCATTCTGCTGTTTTGTGTCACTGTGTACCACAATGAGCATGGAGAAAAGAAAACAAACCAGAGAATTGCCTGAGGAGGTCAGACGCAAGATTGTTGTCAAGCATGGGCAATCTCAAGGCTACAAGTCCATCTCCAAAGACCTTGATGTTCCTGTGTCCACCGTACACAACATCATCAGGAAGTTTTAGGCCCATGGCACTGGAGCCAACCTCTCTGGACGTGGCCACAAGGCAAAACTTGATCGAAGATTGCAGCGAAGGATTGTTGAAATGGTGGAGAAAGCATCTCGATCAACTGCCAAACAGATTCAAGCTGACCTTCAGACATAAAAGTACCACAGTTTCAACTCGCACCATCCGACACCAACTCAATAAAAGGGGGGTTCTATGGTAGGAGAGCCAGGAGGACCCCACTGCTAAGAGAGAGACATAAGAAAGCCCAACTGGAGTTTGCCAAAACACACCCGAACAAGCCAAAATCCTTCTGGGAGAATGTCCTGTGGACAGATGAGACCAAATTAGAGCTTTTTGGTGAAGCACATCATCTCATTGTTTACAGAAAACAAAATGAAGCCTTCAAAGAAAAGAACACCTTCCCTACCATCAAACATGGAGGAGGTTCAGTGATGTTTTGGGGTTGCCGAGCTGCCTCTGGCACTGGGTGCCTTGAATGTGTGCATGGCATCATGAAATCAGATTAACAAGGCGTTTTAGAGCACAATGTTAAACCCAGTGTCAGAAAGCTGGGTCTCTGTCGAAGGTCATGGGTCTTGCAGCAGGACAATGACCCCAAACGCACTTCAAAAAGCACCCAGGAATGGTTCAAGACAAAACGCTGGACTGTTCTGAAGTGTCCAGCAATGAGTCCAGATCTAAATCCCAATTGAACACCTGTGGGGAGATCTGAAAACAGCAATTGGGAGAACTAGAGCAGTTTGCACAAGAAGAGTGGGCCAAACTGTCAGTAGAGAGGCGTAGGAGACTCATTCATGGCTCAAGGAAGTGCTTGACTGCAGTTATTTTGTCTAAAGGTTGTGCTATCAAATATCAAGTCAAGGGTATCAATAATTTTGTTAATGTCATTTCTTTTTATTTTCTGATTTAAAAGGATATATTATTAGTTCTGAATCAAAAACAAAGGTTCTGTCATATTAACAGTGAAATAAACCAATGTCACCCGCAGGGTGACCCATATCTTGCCAAAAGGTGACCACGTGTGACTTCTTTAAGGTCACACTGAGGTGAACAGAGCTGCTATCCACCAGGAGCGACTCCTTGAGGAATATCTGCCTACGAGAGTTTCCGATAAGAATCGTTCTACAGAGTAACCATGAAAAATATGCTTTTGCCTCATAACGTCACTAAATGACGTCATAATGTCTCAAGCTTGACATATCTAGAAAGCACTCATCGAGGTGCTCAATTTGAGGTACTACACGATATGGTTCCTAAAACTTGAAAATTTGACCTTGGGGTCAAATATGTTTGACCTGAGGTGCTAACCATGAAGGTCAAGGCCAATCGCCACCAAAAATTAATCAGCTGAGCGCCAGACCATGAACTATATTCCCATGAAGGTTGAAGACGATCCGATCAAAATTACTCAAAAAATAAGGGTTTCGTCGACTCCCCTGATTTGCGCCAAAGTGACCTTGACCTTTGACCTTGACCTTCAAAATTTTATGCTCTGAAAGGGACCTCTATAGGCCTCTGATATGCGAAGTTACAAAAATTTCCGATGATAACTGTGCTCTGCAGAATTTTTTATCTGTGATTACAGACAAACAAACAAAAAAAACAAAAAAAAACATACAAGCTGACTAACATATCTTGCAAAAAGTTCGTTTTGGGAAGATAAAATAAATAAAATTGTGGAGACCAAATACTTTTGTCAATTTCAACTTATTTTTCGAGAAAATTGTGAATTTATTTGAAAAAAGTGAAAGGGTGCCAATATTTTTGGCCACGACAGTAGGCCGACCTCTGGGCTATCCTGCCAGCCACATAAGAACATGAGAAATGTTCTATCAAAAGGTATTTGGTGACAACATGTCAAAATACGTAACCACACAAATAAAACAAACCTCGTTGCAGTTTATTCAGCACTATGAAAGAGCCATTAAAATTAACTGAAGAGTTGATGCAAATGCTTTACAAAATCATTCTAGCTTTGTGTATCTCCAATAAAACCGCTTCTCAAAGCTTAGAGAACCTGTACAGTGTTGGTGATGTTGAAAACTGCTCAGCAATTCGTGACTTTGTCGACAACATAGTGGAACAACTCTCTCTCATCGTGAACTTATGTTGTGCAAAATAGTACAATTGTGTTTTCAAAGTTTTATGTACAACTTCTTCTTTTAAATGCAATACAGGTTGGATTGACTGATTATGGCTACTGTCATCAACAGTGCCATCTGCACCAGAACTATTGGCCTCCATGACCTCATGGCATGACCATGGAGCAACCTTGCGATGGCAACCCACCTTCAAGACACATGGACTATCCTTTACCCTGGAGGTCCAGCATCTGGAACCATACAGGAACATTCAAGATTCACCACTCTGGTGACTTCCCATATTAAAGTCATTTAAAAGTGTATCCATCAGTGGCCATTTCTCAGACAAACGAGGGGAGTTCACATGTTCTAGGAATGATGTAGTGATGCTATTCAAAACCACACCAGCCTTTATCTTTAATTTTATTTTTGATGTGTGAGTATACATAGAGAGGAGGAGACTATCCATTACTGCAAAGTGTATTCTATGCATGAGGTATGAGGAATGCATGAAAAAGGGAGAATGTTTCATGGACCAACTGAAGATGTCAAAATTATCCGACAAAGCGGACACAGTCCACCTTAATAAGTTCACTAGGGTCACATCAACATTCCACAAATACCTATCCAAACACAATATAAAGCTCATTGCTAATCAACACAAGCATCGAAAGACAGGAAAGACATGACCCCAGAGCAAATAATTGAACAACAGAAGAGAAACTGGTCAAAATAAAAAAAAAATGGATATTGCTGTGGGCTATAGAATACACCTGACAAAAGGACGTAAAACAAGAAAGTTCAGACACATGGGATCTGCTATTCTGAAGCACATGACGAGATTGTTAATGGAATGATAAAAAATAAGAATGAATAGTTCCAAATGGGGCAGATGCTCATCTCGTGATGTGGTGGGGCAGATAACAGCAATTTTTGAGAGGAATCGTGCAAATGATGATACAAGCATCAAATTTGGCACATTTGTTCTCCAGGGGATTCTAATCAAATCTGACTGATTGACCATTTGAAAATACAAATTTTGAAAAATTTGAAGAAAAAAAAAAACTTCAAAAAAGTCCAGAACACGAATCAATGTTGGATGCTGGCTGAGATTGGTGAATGTTTCAGAAACATCATCGAAGACGTTCCAAGTCTGCCATGCAGTTTTCTTCCCTTTACCGCGGAAGGCAGACACGACGTCACATCCAGTGAAATCATGGAAGTATGGGATCCCTGTAGCTTTCTCAGGCCCTATTGCAGAAACTACCTCATGGACTGGAATCCATCGTGCCTTGGCTCCTTGGGCAAAGGCAATCCACATGTTCTCAAGACCAAGTTCCTGTAAGGATGGCAGTACAGATATTGCTGTGACTAGTACGTCCGTGTCATTAGCCTTAATGATAATGGACTTGCCACCATCCGTCGTTGCATCCCTGGCGTGTACAAATATTCGAGTATCAGCTTCTTCATGACAACATGGAGACACAGCATCCAGTGACTTCCTTGTGTTGCTGATGGCATCTTCTCCTTTTGTGACAATGACTGTGCTTGTCGTCTGTGCTTCGCACATCTTTTCCGCAAGGAAGTGAAACAGCTCAGTCTTGTTGCTGTCATCTCGAAGAAAGCTTCTCCAGTTACTTGGGGTCTTACTGGTTCCTGTCACTCTTCTTCTGATTCCTTGCCCCCTTTTCGACCTTGCCTCGGACTTCAGACTTGACTTCTTGTACACATCAAACACTACGTCCACCCTCTCGTACCTGGCACCATAGGATTCCACCTTTGGGATGATGTCTTCTTTAGTATAGTCATCAAATATCTTTGAAGTGAGTGGAGGTAGGGCATTGATAAGTGCTGAGCCATCAATGATGACTGCATCTCCCCTTGGTTCTCTGTCTGGGATGTTCACTTGTGCTTTAAGAATTTCAGCCAGCTGTGACTTCAAATTTTTTTGAAGGTTTTTTTTTTTTTCTTCAAATTTTTCAAAATTTGGATTTTCAAATGGCCAATCAGGCAGGTTTGATCAGAAAGTCCTGCAGAACAGAAATGCCAAATTTGATGCTTGTATCATAATTTGCACGATTTTTCTACTATCTACTACACTAATGGAGAGCAGTCATAGTCAGGCTCCATTAGATTATAAATATTATCTTTAGGTTCTGAGGGGTCTTAAGGATCTGAGGGGCTATGGGGTCTTCAGGTTCTAGAGGGTATTAGGGATCTTAGGGTTCTAAAGGGTCTTAAAATGTATTGGGGTTTTAGGGGTCTTAAGGGGTCTAAAAGGGTCTTGGGGTTCTAAAGGGTCTTAAAATGACTAAAAGAGTAAAAGGACAACAAGGACTCTCTGCCCCCCCTCCAAACTCTCAGTCCTTCCCTCCCCCTTTCTTTCACGTTCTTCAAAGCAGGAGATCATCAATGACATTAAGATGTTAAAATTTAATCAAGAGATTACATTAAACTAGTACGTGCCCATACGTGCGTGGCCGTACGTGGAAAAAAAACTTTCAAATCACGAGCCAGAAACAACCACACAGGCCGTTCCTTCGCTCTCGTGTGCCCATACGTGCGTGGCCGTACGTGCAACCCCCCCCCCCCCCCCAAAAAAAAAAACTTTCAAACAACCACACAGGCCGTTCCTTCGCTCTGGTAAACGACGACTGGATTGGGGCATTGTGTTTATCTATAAATGCGCAGAAGAAATCGAGAAATTATTAGAATACAGTAAGTCATCACTATCCAGAAGTGGTGCGTGCCCGTACGGAATGTTCACATGTATTCCACGAATTATCGCTTGCATTGAAGTAACAACTGATGTGATACTTACACACACAGAGTAAATTAAAATCAAAATTAAAATCAAGTTTACCTTCCTGTCTTTGCTTGCCATGACATTCGCTGCCATTGACCATTGCCACTCCGACATTGCCATTGCCACTAAGGCACCGATCGATCCCCATCGTAACCGGCACGGCACGTGACGTCATCGTCGGCCGGCCGCGCACAGGCCTACGCAGCAACGTGTCTTGTCATTGGTTTGGTAAATAAATGGCCATAACTTGAAGCACTTGTCCGATTAATATAAAACCTTGAAAAGGCACATACTCAGGTCCCCAGCAATATACCTGGCAAGTTTCAATCAGATCGGACCGGTGGTTGTCGAGAAACAGCGGTCACACACACACACACACACACACACACACACACACACACACACACACACACACACACACACACACACACACACACACACACACACACACACACACTGCTGGAATTATAGATAGACTAGTGCATGTCCGTAGGTGTGTGCCCGTATGTGCGTGGCCGTATGTGTAAACAAAACAAAAAAAAACTTTCAAACCGCGTGCCAGAAACAACAACCACACAGGCCGTTCCTTCGCTCTCGCGTGCCCGTACGTGCGTGGCCATATGTGTAAAAAAAAAAAAAACTTTCAAACAACTACACAGGCCGTTCCTTCGCTGTCATAAACGACGACTGGAGTGGGGCCTTGTGCTTAAGAAAATCGAGAAAGCACAGAAATCGAGAAAGAAAAAATACAGTAAGTCGATAAATCAAGAAAAAAATCGAGAAAGAATACAGTAATCGTCACTGACTGGATTGGGGCATTGGGTTGAAGAAAATCGAGAAAAAAATCGAGAAAGTACAGAAATCGAGAAAGAAAGTATACACTAAGTCGATAAATCGAGAAAAAAATCGAGAAAGAATACAGTAATCGTCACTATCCGAAAGTCCGGAAGTGAAGTCCTCACTGTCCGGAAGTTCGCATATCGCAGTTACGATTATTCGCAATTTAGTTTTAATGGCCAATTATTCAATTAGCGCCAACGTATTTTGCCTTTTCGCAATGTCATCGCAAGGAAAAACACAAAGAGAAGAGAAGAGAAAAAAACTTACGTGCAAAAATTTTTTTACTTCCTGCTTCGGAGCATACCAGCTAACTCTGATGTTACCGAAATTTATGCACCGTCTAATATGAAAACGATCATAACTTGGGGCATTGTGTGTTTACCTATAAATGCGCATAAGTAATCGAGAAATTATTAGAATACACGAAGTCATCATTATCCGAAAGTCCGTACATTGTAACTTGTCACCCGTAATGGGGAACGCGGCTGAGGTTCTCTTCCCCCATCGGCCACGCCCACGCAGCAACGCGTCATCATTGGTTTGGTAAATAAATGGCCATAACTCGGAAAGCACTTGTCCGATTAATATCAAACCTTGAAAAAGCACATCCTCAGGTCCCCAGCAATATATCTGTCAAGTTTCAATTAAATCGGACCAGTGGTTGTCGAGAAACAGCGGTCAGACACACACACACACACACACACACACACACACACACACACACACACACACACACACACACACACAGATTGCTGGAATTATAGATAGATAATGATAGTATTAAAGTAAGAGGATTCATTAGTTAAAATTAAATAACGAGGAAACATCATTGATTGATTGATGGCATGAATCACCATACAGGGTTTCGAGTTGATCCGTTGAGCTGTCTCGGAGGAGTAGGGGGAGAAAACAAAAAAAAGTTAATTGATTAATTGCCAGAAGGAAGAACTGATTGACGGAAGGACTATTGCTATGGCTCTAATAACTCACCTCGATTCCGTCATAGACAAGCTAAATTGTAACAAGTTTAAAAAAAAAAATTAATGAAGGTTACTTTTAAAACAGCTTTGGTGAGAAACAAGGAGAATCTGTTCTTCCGAAAGCAGCAAGCAGCCAGGGGTGTGTTTATTTACCAAGTTTCTTGTAGAATGCTTGCCAAGTGGCTTAAGTGCTCAAGTAAGCACTTCATTCAAAACCGTTGATAAGGGACATCTGGTTTGGCAAGCGCTAGCAATCTGCTTGGTACTTGAACACACCCATGGCAGATGGTTAGATGGATAACATTTAGAGGAGGTTGGGTAAAGCCAGACAAGATTTATACGATAGAGATAGGTCTGCAACCACCGGACGATGGGATAACGGACGTTTATACCTCTGCCACCAAAGGTGAAGGAGGTTATGTTTTCACCCCTCTCTGTCTGTTTGTCTGTCTGTCTGTCTGTCTGTCTGTGTGCAGGACATCTGAAAAAGTTGTGGAGGATTCAGATGAAACTTGGTGAACAGGTTGGGTGTGTGACGAGGAAGAATTGATTCAATTTTGGTGAAGATCCGCATCCGGATCCGGATCCGATCATTTGTAAATTGATTCCTCACCATTGAGAGATGGGGCCAAAAACGACATATAGCATAATATTTCAAAAACGTATTGGGCCAGATATGTTCTCGTGAATCAGGAATAGCGTGGCGGAGGTATGCGCTCTACCGAGTGCCGTTCTAGTTTGTAAATGAGTTTTTTGGATCTAAATCAAAAGTGCCCATTGCCTTGGACTCGGCCAATTGTGAGCAGAAGGAGCTCCAATCTAAAGAAGAAGCATCATAATTCCCACACTAAAACAATATAATTATATTGTTACTCATTCACAAATTTATTCTACGACTTCAACTGAACTCAACTGTTTGTTGAAATGTGTTGGTTATGGTGGTTTTCAGCGTACATGGCATGCAATGATAGAGATCAAACTACATTTTTCTGTTAAAATAATATCTTCGTTCTGTCCACCATGTGTTTCTGCCCCGGGAGCAGGTGCGAGTCTGAAAGCGAGGCCTGTGAGAAGGAAATCAGCTTGCAACATAATCAAACGTATCGTTTGTTTGTGCGATCAGTCAACAACGCTGGCTGTAGTGACAGAAGCAATTCCCTCACTCTGACCACGAAAGGTATCATCACTTTTTAATGTGCCATTTAATTGTTTTTAAATTCAGATTTCTGGCAGACATATTTACTGATGTTTCCAAACTTTTAATTTAGCAATAAAACTTTTTTTTTATCATGGAAAAAGCAAGCAAAAGAAATGTATCAATGAAGGATTTTGTTTTACTGTTTGTAAAGGTACAAAATTTGTCTTGGACATGACGACAGCATCTCGTGAGTTGCTGATATCGGAAAACGATACCGCAACAGAGTACAACATCATGTACATGGCCAACTGCGATACCTCGTGCAGGTACGTGAGCAGAGGATCAACTTTGCAGTTACCGCATGACCAGTGAGTAAGATGTGTAGTTTTTTTGCTCAAGGGAGCGAGGGTTTTACAATCGATCGTGTGTCTCTGAATGTCTGTGTCTTTCTGTCCAGGCCAAAACATTTTTTTTTTACCATTTGAGCTTTTGTCATCAAATTTTCAACAAAGCTTCAATATGAGAATATGGGGAAAAAAATAATTAAAAATTGATTCAAAATGTGAAAGGGCAAAGCCGTAATAACTATAAATAAGCCTTATTAGTCCGGAGGAAGCTCGTTAAACGTGCGATCACGAGTGTTTTTTGCCTTTGTAGACGAGTTCTGGGAATGTGGTTGCTAGGGAGAAAGCCGAATACGTGGAGGCTCTTCCCTGTAAACTTTATTTCTCGGCAGGGAAAATGATCAAAAGTGTTCAGGGCTTCTTTGGTCACCGCAAAGTGATAATTATAATGATAATTGTAATGGTACATAATGATAGTGATAATGGTACTGAACAATAATGATAAAGGCACAGAATGATAGTGCATCAACTGTGAGATGAGAAGGTTTTTTTTTTTTTACCCCGATGTTTGACTCTGTCCATAGGAGGGGTTTTCAAATTGTTTTTTTTTTTAAAGTTCAATTTAAATTGTTTTCACTTTTCGCAGTCGTTACGGTTGATTCACACTCAGTTGCATCAAGATTTGTGAAATTTGAATGTTTTGTATCCTCGGTCTGTGTGGAATGCATTGCACCAAGGGGAGGCTTCCATCACCTTCCGTGCCGCCTCACGAGGCTATCTTAAGTTCTATTCGCTTTCTGTTTTCACTTTTGGGATCTTCTGGTGTAGCTACAGTCTTAACGTAGATAATTCTCGGAAAATCAGAGCAGAACAAGTCTCAACATCATTTGTTAATCATCTTTCATTCAACGTCGGGGTCATTCATGGTGTCCATCTTGTTTTTAATGTCTTCCATGTTTCTTTATTTATTTACCATTGAGCTTAAGTGTGTCTGTCCAGGCCGTAACATTTTTACCCAATTAAGCTTTTGTCATCAAATCTTCAACAATCCTTTATTATGAGAATATGGAGAACACAAATTAATAAAATGTACAAATAGGTTTTTTAAAGCTATTTTTTGTCGTCAAGTTTAGTTTGAATACAAAGCAGACGAGGATGGGCTTTGCAATTTGGGATGCTTTCTCGTTTTTTTCTTGTTTTTCGTGAACACTTTGTTTTTCGAGTTACCATGTTGGTTTAAAATCAAGTCAAATAACGAATTTTGTTGTAAATTTGGTGAGCAAAGATGAAATGTTGCACAATAATGAGTAAAGATTATTTCTATTATTTAAAAATTATCATTTTCAACCGATTATAAAATTAATAGTTTTTAAAAAGTCTTTTTTTTTTGATGCAAAGTCGCTTTTGTACAAATTCGAAATAAGACAGACTCAGCCCGATGATGCAGGCCCCATCACTCAGGCTCAACTCATAAACACTGCATAAGCTCCATCTACCCAAGCAAGCTCCGCCGTAACTGTTCAAATCTTACTCCATTCTCTCTAGCTGCAATTGGAGTGATTGTAGGTATTGTTTATAATTTGTTTTCTTCTTTCGATGTCAGATGTTTGCAGGTCTTGGCTGAGGTTTTGCCTCCCAAAGGCCACCATTATTGGGAAGTTGATGTGCACAAGGCAACATGCTATCGGCTGGGCCTTGCAGGCTGCTCCTTCCCCTGCACTGTGCCTCTGGGGGAGGATGACGATTCATGGTGTTTATCCTGTACAGATAACGTCTCCAGGTACATACTTGAACTGTTCCGGGGGAAGAGCTTCTGACAAACACTGATGAGGGCCAACAATCCCAAAACATGTGTCCATGGATGTTCCCTCTCCGGGATGGACTAGTTCATAAAATTGAGAATTAAATTAAATGTTCTTCCCTGCATTGGCTGCCGTACAATCCCACTGAGACGTAGGGGCTATAACTCTGCGAAGCTCATGCCTAATACGTGGAGCTGATGCAACTGTTTAGCCAGATGAGCTTTTAAATACATACATATATATATATATATATATATATATATATATATATATATATATATATATATATATATATATATATATATATATAGGCACACTGTATAGACACATATAGTTACCAACAAAAGTACCTCTTTCAAAGTTTTCACATTTTGATGCCTCCTGAGTTTATTTCATGATGCTTTCAAATCAAACTTAATACATAGTCTTCACAAACTACTCCAAAGTGATCAAGCTGTTCATTTTTTTATGGCAGATGCTTTCTAGTTTTTTTTTTTTTCTAGCAATATCCCATAAAAATGCAGATAAAATGTGAATAAGTTATACTGACAGAAAAATCAGATGGTTCTTAGTTGCATACGTATTTAAACCCTTTGCCTAAATCATTATCCTTTTAGGAGAATCATTCACTGAATTAACCCTTCAGGAGCAAATTATTTGTTTGAAAAGTTAAAAAAAATAAGTGTGATAGGTTTCGTCTGCATGTAATCAGTGGTTTAACTTAAAAATTAAGCTTCCCGACTTATCGAAGGAGTTTTAAGGTGAAACTCACTTGGTCAACCAACAAGGCAAACATGAAGATCAAGGAGCTTTTAAAAGAAGTCAGACAAAGTGGTGGAGAAGCACCGTTCAAGAGAGGGTTGTAAAAAGATTTGAGTCACTCATTATCCCTTTGATTACGGTGACATCCATCATTAAATATACGCCCGAACAAGAAGGTATATACCAATTGTTCTACTACATGGAAAACAGCATCCTGGTTGCCATGGCAACCACTTTAGATGACGAATGTATGTCGCAACACACCGTCTCCACAGTCTATGTACCAAATATGAAACATGAAAGTGGAAAACTTTGGGAGTTGGAGTGCGGACAGGAACGGACGGACGGACGGACGGAGGGACGTACATCACATAATACGCCCCGATATATATATATATATATATATATATATATATATATATATATATATATATATATATATATATATATATATATATATATATATATATATATATATATATATATATATATATATATATCGGGTGTATAAAAAGTGGAAAGCATCCCATACCACCGAGACTCAACCCTGATCAGGTCGCTCATCCAAACTCAGCAGCCGGGCAAACAGGAACCTGGGTTGGGAATACACTGTAAATACAGCAATGACTTTGAAAGATCTGCAAGGCCCTATGTCTGAAATGGGGGGTCAGTGTTCATCAACCACCAATATCCCGTTCCCTTCACAAAGCTGGCCTCGATGGATAAGTGGGAAGAAAGAAGCCATTACTGAAAAAGACGCATCTAAAAGCTCGTATGGAGTTTGCAAAAAAACACCTTAATGATACTGCAGGATGTGGAGAAAAGTTTTGTGTTCAGATGAGACAAAAATTGAACTTTTTGGTCGAAATTCAAAGTGTTGCATCTGTCACAAGCCTCATACTGAACATCACCCAGTCAACACCATCCCTACTGTCAGGATAGAAGGGACAATGGACGGTGCAAAGTACAGGAGAATCCTTGATGAAAACCTGCTTGAGTCAGCCATGAATCTGAATCTGGGTCGGAGATTCACATTTCAGAAGGACAATGATCTGAAGCACGAAGCTAAAGCCACACAGGAGTGGCTGAATAAGAATAAAATAAATGTTCTTGAGTGGCTCAAAGTCCCGATAAGTCTGCAACCACCAAACCACTGGAAATGTAGCTGCAATCAATGATTTTCTGACCTGACTTTCAATGCCACATGCATGGCCACATGTTCAGACCACAGAGCCACCTGGTAGCCAATAGATACACCTCAGCACAATGTTTATTATATAGATGAGGCTTATTAGAATGACCAGAACAATTTTCAAAAGTCATATTCATCCCATTGTAATCATGAAAATACCATATTTTTTTCAAAATGGTGCCTTTTTTTTGGCACCCATATTGGATTTGCCATTTTGTGTGCTTTTGATACAAAAATCAAGCTTGTTGTTGGCTTAATGGTTAGGGTGGTGGGCTTGGGATCCTATGATCCTGAGTTCAAACCCCACTCGGCTGTTGAACTCATACCAGATTAGGTTGACTCTGCCTGTCATCCTTCCTAGGTCGGCAAAATGAGTGCCAGCATGCTGGTATCCTGTGTCGGAGTGGCGACCCATCCATGATTGTGCCCAATAGCCAAGGAGACTGCTTAGGCAGCACCAACACTCTGCACAGAGTATGATCGCAATGGATGTATGGATACAAAATTGAGCTTGGCAACATGCAGATTCAAATTCGGCATGTCAAATTCACCCTGGGAAGGCTTGTTGACAGTTTGGACTAAGAAATGCCTTTTACTCCTTGAATAATGTGTACTTGTCCAATTTCTTGTCTGGTCATGCTGCAGTTTGAAAAAAACCCAACAGCCGACCAATAATTTGTCCACACCATTTGGCACCATCAAGCATGTCATTTCTGTGGAAGACACTCACCCCAGCCCTACCATCAATGTCCAGCATGGGGCTCCACTTGGAAGCCTGTAGGAAGCAACACCACTGGAACACCATTTGCTTCTCAAAATAGAGGCAAGAACAAGGCCGGCAGACGATCCACCCAGAGGGCAGAAGGCACAAGTCTGTCACCTCAAAGCTTATTCACATCCTGGGGAGAGATGAAGAACCTGGTGATTATGACATGCTGAGCTTCACAACCATCAAAATCCATAGCCAGACCATCGATTGCCGGTGCCAGATTTTCACTGATTTGGCCATTCCAATGCCTGATCGAGTTAGTGTTCACTTCCTGAAGGTCAAGGTCGACACTGGGGTAGAGGGCAATAATCCCCAATACCTCAATTAATTTGGACTGCCTCTACATGGCTATATCCAAGAGAAACCCCAGACAACATTAACAGCCTATAACAGCTCAACAATTCAGCAGTTTGGCACCCTTATGGTCCCTTGCAAATACAGTGGGTCGACGCTGAGTTTTTCATGGTGATGTCAACTGATCCTGCGATCCCCAGCCTGCCTCCATGTTGGGATCTCCAGCTCCTCACCTTCCACTGTTCGGCGATGAAAGAGAATCGTACAAGCGACAAGCCAGTCAACATGCTAGATGAGCTACTGGTTGTGTAGCCAAATTTACCAATGTCTGTCACTTCCCAGGTGAGTATCACAAAGTGGTAGACCACAGTATGCACCCCATAATACATGCACCACGTTGATACCCCCATCCAGATGAAGGATTAAATAAAGTCAGAACTCAACACAATGCTGAGACAGGGCATCACATGAAAGCTCGACAAACCTACAGACAAGGCCAACAGCCTCACCTACATGCGGAATGCAAACGGTAAGCCGAGACTTTGCCTGGACCCAAAATACTTGAATCGAGCAATCAAGAGGTGCGACCTCCGTACTTCAATACTTGAAGAGCTAGCACATACGTTTGCTAAGAATGTGTACCGGACAAGCAAGCTCAACCATCCAGTAAAAGCTGCTCATGACCTTCAACTCTTCATATGGTGATCACTACTTCTGGTGAATGCCATTTGGACTTGCGATGTTCCAAGACGTCTTCCAGACCAAGAAGGACAAAATTCTCAAGCAGTGTCCAGGTGCCGTTGGCATTGCAGATGATGTTGCCGTCAACAGAAAAACAGAGCAAGAGCATGACCGGAATCTTCACGACTTCATGGGAATGGCAACCAGATTTGACTGACAATTCAACATTGACAAGTACAGCGTACCAAAAATTCAATTATTTGATCTCATATTTGATCTCATATTTGGCCACCCAAACCCAGAAAAAGTGGATTGCTTACCAGACCTGAAGAACATCTTTGAACTTTGCAAGGCACTCGGTATCATCATGTACATTCCATTCATGTAACATGATGATCATGGGCATTTCATCCAGCTGTACAAATCACTCGAAGAGAAATGCCAGAGTACGAATGCATCTCCAATTTGGGAGCCCAAGGCAGGGCGTTGCATCTCTTCAATTTGATGTTAAGCCAGGAATACCGTCGACTAGCAATACTTGGTGGACGTAAAATGCCCCCATGGTGTCGTTCGGGAAGATCGGTGAGCTATCGCCAGCATCCTGAACAAATTACAAATTCCTGCCCAAATCAGCTCTTGTCTAATGTCAGGCTTGGCGAGCCGGTTCATGAAAGACTTGGGCCAAAAACTTTCCCTGGTAGACCTTATAAGAAAGTGCGAAATAATTGGGGCAGTAGTGGTAGTAGTAGTGGTCGTTGTTGTGGTATACAGTACTTCTACCTCTGGTATCTTGTAATATGTTGGTAATGGAGGTTGAAGAGGATGTGGGAAATGGTGGGGGGGGGATGTATGGGCGAGGGAGTTGAAATGAGACAAAAGTGGACTACTTTCACTCATGTTATCGCTTCTTCCTCCATGGAAAAGGATAAGTCCTCATTCGTGGGAGGAAAAAGGGAACAGCAACGTTCAGCCATCCTGAATGTCCTTTTAGTCCGAACAAAATTTTATTTCAGGGAATCGTTTTTGTTGTCACAAAGCATGATGGACTTGGAGCACAACACAGAATGGGATCGTTCACATCAACACCATCTTGATGGGATCATTAATGTCGCACTCTGGCAATTTTCTTTGACTGATTTGTACGACTGGATGAAATGTCCATGATCATCATGTGACATGAACTTTTGCAACTGAGCAGTTTGAGGACCGTGATCAAATCTTCATTCTTTTGTCCTCTTGTCATCTGTATTCGCAAACACTCAAATCGTACCATACTCTACATCACTTATAGTTTCTTGTTTTTTGATTAACCACAGGTTATATTTTCATTACATGGAAAAAAAGACAACGTTTATTGACTTTTGAAAATCGAGTGCACCACACTCTGAAGTTGTGCCATTCAAAAAGTCATGGAGTAATACGTAATACCAACGTATGATTTGCATTTCTCGACACATGCTTCCCATTCCTCAGAAATAATAGTATATGTTTATTTCATTTATGGACATGAAACTGCTTGCCTACACTGATGTGACTTTTCAAATGTCAACTTGGTGTTAACTTCCCACGTCTCATCCTGCTTCTTTAGGATACAGTTCCTGCATTTGGGTTGCATTACAACGATCTACCTCACGGTGCTTCCACTGAGGATTGGAATTTTGTTGGATTACACAAGCCAAAAGATCTGTTTTAGTAATGCAGATTCTGGCCAGGTCCTATATTCCCTCTGCCTACCCCACCTGAAGGTATATGCGCCAGCTTTTGGTCTTCAGGGAGCTGGCTCACTCAACATTTGTACCGGGCTTTCTCCACCATCACAGATACTCCTTTGAATAGACTCAAAACTCAAATATCTCTATATCTCTATATCTCTATATGTATCTATATGTATCTCTATATCTATCTCTATATCTATCTTTATATCTCTATCTCTATCTCTATCTCTATCTCTATCTCTATCTCTATCTCTATCTCTATCTCTATCTCTATCTCTATCTCTATATCTATCTCTATATCTATCTCTATATCTATCTCTATATCTATCTCTATATCTATATCTATATCTATCTCTATATCTATATCTATCTCTATATCTATCTCTATCTCTATATCTATCTCTATATCTATCTCTATATCTATCTCTATATCTATATCTATATCTATCTCTATATCTATATCTATATCTATCTCTATCTCTATCTCTATCTCTATCTCTATCTCTATCTCTATATCTATCTCTATATCTATATCTATCTCTATATCTATCTCTATCTCTATATCTATCTCTATATCTATCTCTATATCTATCTCTATATCTATCTCTATATCTATCTCTATATCTATATCTATATCTATCTCTATATCTATATCTATATCTATCTCTATCTCTATCTCTATCTCTATCTCTATCTCTATATCTATCTCTATATCTATCTCTATATCTATCTCTATATCTATCTCTATATCTATATCTATCTCTATATCTATCTCTATATCTATCTCTATATCTATCTCTATACTAGTAAAGGTGCCCGTCTTCGACGGGCGTCACTGGCAACATATGGTAAAAGACAGATAGCATGAATGTATTTTAAACAATATATTATATCATTTTTATCCATTGATTATCAATCAGGTTTTCCCCTTCGACACTCCCACAGTAGCTCCACTTCGATGACATTACCACGTAGTTTAGTGAGTTCCAGAGGATCCATAGAGCGCATTAAAATTGCAGGGCACCCTACTTTAAAGTGATCCAAAAGGCCGGATCAGTTTCGTCTACATATTCATATCTTGTAGATTTTAGCTGGCCGGATCAGTTTCGTCTCCATATTCATATGTTGTAGAATTTAGCTGATTCTGAAACTGTTAACAGCATGTCGATCACATGGTTCTGTGATTTTCTACGGTAGTAAACAGAAGTACGACTTAAGCCTGTACGCCATTATGCGGAGACCCGAGGACCTAATATTTCACAACAAACTAAAAACTCACAAAATTTGAAGATATTTTAAATAAACAATTTATTATAATATCGATTAAATATCATTTTTATCCATCGATAATATGAATTGTTCTGTACAGCAATAGTTGTTCTCTTGGGATCTGTGCATCCATCCACGATCTATGTTCTAATGAAGTGCAGTAGGAATAATAAAAAGTCGGATGAACATGAACTGTTTAACGACCATAATCATCAAAACGAATTTTGTGGGGCCTCTTAAGGAAAACAATAATATCATTATTATATATGTCAAAGCTTGTTTCATTTCATGCAGTAACAAAAATCTGATGGTGGAACAAAAAAAGGGGCATGCTGAAATATTAATATAATTTCATTTCATGCAGTAACAAAAATCTGATGGTGGAACAAAAAAAGGGGCGTGCTGAAATATTAATATAGATAATCATCAAAACGAATTTTGAGGGGCCTCTTAAGGAAGACAATAATATCATTATTATATATGTCAAAGCTTGTTTCATTTCATGCAGTAACAAAAATCTGATGGTGGAACAAAAAAAGGGGCGTGCCAAAATATAAATATATATATATATATATATATCTCTATCTCTATCTCTATCTCTATCTCTATCTCTATCTCTATCTCTATCTCTATCTCTCTCTCTCTTCATTTCTATCAAAGCTTTGGCTTACACAGTCCATTTTATAACCTTGAAAATGAACTGTTTAAGTTGACACAAGAGTTTTTTCAAATTAAGAAAGCCTCGTTTTTCCAAGAGTAGAACTGTTCAGGGTAATACAATATAAACCAAAAACCTGCTACGTGTCGTAAAACATGCATTTTGCAATTTTAAATTAAAAAAATTTACAGAAATTCTTCATGTTGAACACTTAAAATTGCAAAATACATGTCTCTACATTTAGTATTCATGTTGTTGTTTTTTTGCTCTCGTAACAAATTTTTACTCAACACAAATGTTATTCCATTCGTAATTACACGGCTCTGTTTTTATTCTTGATCGGCGTCTCTCAAGAACTCACAGGTTTGCATCAAAGTGCATATTTCCTAATTTGTTCGAATGTGAATGGCTCTCAATAAATGCTCAAAGAAAAACTTTTTTTTATAACAAAAAAAAAAAATAATAATAATGATTATGATGCTTTAATTGAATATAATAAATGTTCGGAGTAAATTCCTGTGTTTTGTCTGACGATCAATCCTTATTCCACCTGTCATTCTGCCTCTCATGCCTGGTGTCGGCTAGATGGTTCGGGTGGTGGGCTTGAGATCCTAGAATCCTGAGTTCAAACCCCCCTCGGATGTTGAATTAATAACGGGTGGGGTTGATTCTGCCTATCATCCTTCCGAGGTCGGCAAAATGAGTGCCAACATGCTGGTATCCTGTGTCGGAGTGGCGATCCATCCAGGATTGTGCCCAATAGCCAAGGAGACTGCTTCAGCAGCACCAGCGCTCTGCACAGAGTCTGGTACCAATGGATGGATGAATTTTGCCTCTCACCTGATCCTGCGGGCATATTCACTCGTCTATAATCTCGTGTTCTGTTGACTTCGGTTTCTTTTCTCTGGAATTTCTAGCATTTCTTTCCTTTGGAATGCCTCATCTGTCTTTTATTATTTATTTATTTTTATCCTTTCTTTCAGAGCACATAATATTTTCTTGCAGAGCACCTTCAGATATCTTAATGAAAGGCAGTATAGCATATAGATAACTTTTTATAACAATGATGTTCTTGTTGTAGAGCCGGCAGGAGAGCTTAAGTTTTATTAAGCTGTCTAGCAAGGGTTCAAATCTTGACCCACCTATATACCGTCACCCTGGTGTTTCATATACAGGGCAATGCTATCTCTCGGAAGAATGTTAAGACTGAGGACCCGTGTGTCAACTATTCACACTGTCCCACGTTGGTGGACATTGAAGATCCCACGATGTCTTTTATGAAGAGTTGGTAAGTTATGGCCGACACTGAGCAAATTACAAATTCCTTCTGCCTTCAGTCGAGTATCCTGCATTGGAGTTGTGATCTGTTCACGATTGGTTCTAGCCTTGAAAGGTTTCTCGAGTTGAGATATACCCAGAAGCTGTATCAAGAGTATGGAGATCCATTATTATTATTACCATGTGCACGTGATGTGAAAAGTGGGGTTAAGCAATCGGTTCATGTTTGTCCATCCGTCTGTCTGTCTTATTCGTTTTTGATTGCCAGTTTATGATCGAGGAACAACTTATTTAAATCAAATCTCATATTTTGACACGAATCGGAATACGAATAGGAAGACAAGTTTGCCGTTCTACAGTACTTTGACTCTAAATTTGTCCTGATCGTACATGCACAAAGAAGATTAAGATAGTATTTTTGCTGTTTTTAAGGACTTCATAAAGGACATAAATAACAAGCCCAAATAAGTAATGTAATGTGTTAGATAGGGTGACGTAATAGGTCAGGTCAGGCATGGGAGCATGTGCCAGAGCAGCACGTCGCTGCGTCCACTTTCCGCCGGTACTCCAAGGGCCCCGTCTGGCCATCCCCCAGGCAGATGCCTGGCCCATCCCCATCTCCTTAAGATGCTGATCAAGCTGCTGCAACCATGAGGCATGTGGTCGGCCCATTGGCCTCCTCCACTCACAAGGCTCCCTCGCTGAGAGAATCTGGTGAGCAGGATCCATGTCAAGAAAACGAGCCACATGTCCATGCAGCCGTAACTGACGCTCACGGACTATGCAGGCAACAAATCTCATTTGAGTCTCTCAGCAACTGCTCGTTGGACACAAAATCCGACCAGCGATAGCCAAGGATTCTCCGAAGAGACCTGGTACCAAAGGAATTAAGTCTCCATCTCAGATCCCTGGTCAGAGTCCAAGTCTTACATCCATAGAGCAAGACTAGAAGCACCAAGGACCTGAAGACTCGAACATTTGTCCTCCCACACAGGTACTGGCAATGCCACGTCCCATGATCCAGTGAATCCATGACTCCCCAGGCCCGACCCAGACGTCTATTGACCTCTGACTCACAGCCAGCAGAGACATGAATATCACTGCCAAGGTAAGTGAATCTCTCCACGACCTCAACATCCTCACCACGAACAGACACAGACAGGACAGCAGCATCCAAGATGTCACCGAAAGCCTGGATCTTAGTTTTGACCCAAGAAACCCGTAATCCCAGCGGCTCCGACTCCTCATTCAGCACCTCGAGGGCCCCCAAAAGGATGTCTAAAGTCTCCGCAAAGATGACTGCATCATCTGCAAAATCAAGGTCCGAGATCTTGACATTCCCAAACGATGCACCGCAGCTTGATCTCTCTGACATCCTCCCTAAAATCCAGTCCATACAAGTGCTGAAAAGTGTGGGAGCAAGTACACACCCCTGACGAACTCCAGTAACAACTGGAAATAAGTCAGAGATGGTACCACCACACTTCACAGCACTCTCAGTACCAGAGTAGAGTTCAGACATCAGATCGATCCGTTTTGGTGGCACCCCACGAAGACCAAGAATCCTCCAGAGGACATCCCGATTCACTGAATCGAACGCTTTACAGAGATAAACATAAGCTGCAAGCAGCCCCTGCCGAAACTCTCGCCTGCGTTCGGTGAGGACCCGAAGAGCAAGGATACGGTCAATCATTGACCTCTTTGGTGTAAAGCCTGACTGCGCTGGACGCTGGTGCTCAAGCAGATGGTGGCGAACCCTTTCTAGAATTATCCGAGCAAAGACCTTGCCCGGCACTGAGAGCAGCATCACCCCTCGGTAGTTGTTGCAGTCTTGGCGATCACCCTTCCCTTTCCAGAGAGGAACAAAAAGGCCCCTCTTCCAATCAGTTGGGATGATGCCTGTGTTCCAGGCAGAGCACAAAACTGCATGCAACGACACAAGTGCAGCATTTCCACCAACCTTGAGAAGTTCAGCATGGATGCCACAGATCCCTGGAGCTTTGCCCCGTTTCAACTGGTTCACCGCAGCCCGTGTTTCCACAAGCGAAGGTGGACCACAGTTGATTCGAGGGTCAGCAACAGGGATTGTAACACCCTTGACGTCCAACTCAACAGTTGGGGGATCAGCCTGGTACAACCGCTCAAAGTAACCGGCCCAGCGGGCCTTCACTTCAGACTCCTCTGTCAAGAGCCTACCACTCTCTGCTCGAACTGCAGTGCTCCGAGGGATGGGCTTGGATGAACGCAATGCGCGAATTCCCCTGTAAGCGGGACGAGAATCACCTGTCCACAGGTGATGCTCTACCCCCTCACAGATTCCTCGCACATAGGCCTCCTTGTCCACCCTCAGTGCACGTACAGTTTTACGCCTCAGCTCCCTGAACAGCTCAGCTCTGCCATTCAGCCTGGCCCTGCGACTCTGGTCAATGGTATCCAGTGTCCCTTGAGAGACAAAATTCTTCTTTGCCCTGCGGTGAGTTCCAAGAACCTTGCGGTGCGGTGGACCTTAGTTTTGACCCAGGAAACACATAATCACAGGGGCTCCAACTCCTCATTCAACACCTCGAGGGCCCCCAAAAGGATATCTCGAGTCTCTGCAAAGATGACTGCATCATCTGCGAAATCAAGGTCCGAGATCTTGACATTCCCAAACGATGCACCGCAGCTTGATCTCTCCAACATCCTCCCCAGAATCCAGTCCAGACAAGTGCTGAAAAGTGTAGGGGCCAGTACACATCCCTGACGAACTCCAGTAACAACTGGAAATAACTCAGAGATGGCACCACCACATCTCACAGCACTCTCAGTACCAGAGTAGAGTTCAGACATCAGATCGATCAGTTTTGGTGGCACCCCACGAAGACCAAGAATCCTCCAGAGGACATCCCGATTCACTGAATCGAACGCTTTACAGAGATCAACATAAGCTGCAAGCAGCCCCTGCTGAAACTCTCGTCTGCATTCGGTGAGGACCCGAAGAGCAAGGATACGGTCAATCGTTGACCTATTTGGGGTAAAGCCTGACTACTCTGGATGCTGGTGCTCAAGCAGATGGTGGCGAACCCTATCAAGACTTACCCAAGAAAAGACCTTGCCCGGCACTGAGAGAAGCGTCACGTCTTGGTAGTTGCAGTCTTGGCAATCACCCTTCCCTTTCCAGAGAGGGAGAACAAAGCCCCTCTTCCAATCAGTTGCGATGATGCTTGTGTTCCAGGCAGAGCACAAAACTGCATGCAACGACATGAGTGCAGCATTTCCACCAGCCTTGAGAAGTTCAGCATGGATGCCAAAGATCCCTGGAGCTTTGCCCCGTTTCAACCGGTTCACCGCAGCCTGTGTTTCCACAAACAAAGGTGGACCACAGTCGATTGGTGGGTCAGCAATAGGGATTGTAACACCCCTGACGTCCAACTCGACAGCTGGTGGATCAGCCTGTCACAACCACTCAAAGTAACCAGCCCAGCGGGCCTTCACTTCGGACTCCTCTGTCAAGAGCCTACCACTCTCTGCTCTAACTGCAGTACACCAAGGGATGGGCTTGGATGAACGCAATGCATGAATTCCCCTGTAAGCAGGACGAGAATCACTTGACCACAGGTGGTGCTCTACCCCCTCACAGATTCCTCGCATATACGTCTCCTTGTCCACCCTTGGTGCATGTACAGTTTTACGCCTCAGCTCCCTGAACAGCTCAGCTCTGCCATTCAGCCTGGCCCTGCGACTCTGGGCAATGGTATCCAGTGTCCCTTGAGAGACAAAATTGTTCTTCGCCCACCGGTGAGTTCCAAGGCATCTTCCGGCAACACCAAGGACGGTGGTCTTGAAGGCACTCCACAACTCTTCAGGACCCCCCAAATCACGCAGGTTCCCCCAAATCTCCACTCAGCCTGTTCTCAAGCTCTTCAGCTACCCTCTCATCCTTGAGCTTGCCAACATCCAGCCTCGGCTGGGGTGGTACCATTTTCCTGGATTTAAGGTGCATCTTAAGAGTTGCTACAACAAGCCGTTGGTCAGTATTGAGGAACTGAGCACTCAAGTCGATCCTGCAGTTCTGGATCGTCCTCCAGCGACCATCAAGAGCATATGGTCAATCTCCTTTGCCACACCACCAGTGTTGGAATACCAAGTCCAGCGATGAGCTTGTGGGCGCGGAAACAATGAACCAGCCACCCTAAGTCCATGACTTCTTGCAAAGTCAAGGAAGTTAGTGCTATTCTGGTTCACAGTTCCAGACCCATGGGGACCAACACACAACTCATAACCATCCCTCTCGGTTCCAATTGATGCATTGAAATCCCCCAAGACTAGAAGTGTATCTTGCCTGGGGTACTGATCAACCACAGACTTGAGCGTGGCGTAGAATGCATCCTTCACGGTGAGATCACTCACCTCAGTCAGAGTATTTCCCGAGACCAGGAAAACAACACCCAAGGAATGACGAATCCTTAGTCTCATAATACGCTCGTTGACTGGTGTTACCTCAATTATCATTGGACACAGCTACAGCAACTCCTTGGGTATGGTAACCATCAGAGCGACCAGACCAATAGTAGGTGTAACCACCCACCATAATCTCACCGCAATCCGGTCTCCGAACCTCAGAGAGTGCTGCAATACCGATGTCCAAACGCTTGAGCTCAGACGATAACAGACAGGTGATCATCCTCTCTTGGGGATTGGACATTCCAGGCACCCACCGAAAGAGACCACCTCAGGTTAACCCAAGGAGACCACGTCTGGTGGATGACACCTCAGCACCACTCTGGCACACTCTCCCGCAATCTGACCTGGGCATGTTACCCTGTGGTTTCCCTCCTTTCATCAAAGATTGGGGGTCCCGAAGGCTTTTCCCCAATCCCATCATCCGGTGAGCTGCCCTGTGAAGGAAACTGCACAGGAGGTACTCTCACGGAGTGGGTTTTCAGATTTTTTGTGCTTCTGGAATGTTTTGCGGAATGAACAGTTTTACGGTGGCCATAGTACAAATCCTGCCACCAACCTCCTAATAAGAAGTAACCCAACTGCAGGTCGACGTCCGCAGACACAGTTGGCACTATATTTGGATGGCCATCGGCTCACAAGGAGCTCCTCCGCCCTTTGAGGACTTTTGTTCTTCATCCTGCTGGGTGTCCATATCATATACCCTCCTCACTAATAAACTTGGTGAGGGAGATGGTTTTGTCGCCGATGGTTGGGAAGATGTAATAGATGCTTGGTTAAATGGTGGTAAACCCCGGAATTTAATTATACGCCTTTAAACTTTTTAAGCGTTTATAAAAATTGAATTATATACTTGAATACTGTAGAACACAAATGGCCTTCATTATACTTCCAAGAACCATACAGTATAGTGATATACAGTATGAGAGGGCATGGCATGTGAGATGGTGCAGTATCGGGGTGAAGAAGAGACCGGCAAAATAGCAATGTACAATGCTGATTGATGTTGTGTTCTGTGGTTATCAATAAAACCTTCATCTCCTAAATTGCGACTCAATGTTGTCATATTAGTGTACAAGGGTGAGGTATAAGACTGCTTCAGTGACGCTAAACTTCCCGATTTTTTTTTTTTAACGATTTTTACAATCACAATTTTATTAAATTTGGAATATATACTCAAACACTGCACTAGGTATGGTGTTCTATGAGCTCTCTGGTTATTATTAGGGTACCAAGCCTAGAAGTCTGGGTAACCTATTGTTTTTCTTCTGTTTATTAGGGTACCAACTACCAATCCTTCAAGGCTGGAATAACCTATTGTTTTTCTTTGGTTTGTTATTATTATTCTGCCGGCAAATTTTGGGATTTTTTCACTTTAAAATTCATTTTCTCGGCAACCGAAAGTCCGATCCACATGAAGTCTTCACCATAGTATGTATTTTTTTTTGTAGAATATTTAATTGATAATTATTATGTCATAGGTCACGTAGTACTGGCACCATCTTTGAAAAACCGAAAAACTTTGGACCTCTGTATCTCCGAAACTGCACAATTGTAAAAATTGAAACTAAGCACAAGGCAAGAACTCCCCATGGGGAAGAAGTGATTTTTAATGACGTCATCAGTTAAGTATCCCGGTGAAAATTTGACAAGTAGAACGCTGCATCGGAAAAATTTTAAATTTCTTGAGCATTATCTACGCAACTCACCAAGGAAAAAATATATTTTGACGTCATGGGTCACGTGGTTTGACAGCCATATTGTTTTGAAAAAAAATCTTCTCCAGAATGGCTGTACAGATTGAGGCAATACTTTACACACATTTCCCAAGATATCCTTGTACAAGTTTGATAATTTCTAATTCATAGGTCACATGGTTTGGCAGCCATATTGAATTTACCCGAAAACCAACAAACATCTTCTCCAGAGCAGCTGGTCAGATCAAGGGGAAACTTTACAAACTTATTCTCCAAGGCTAGGGGATATAAGTTTTATTTTAATGAATTATTGATCAGTCACAGGGTTTGGCAGCCATGTTGGATTTAAGAAAAATATTTTAAAATGTTTTCTCTGGAACCACTTATTCTATTGAAGCGAAACTTTGCAACTATCATCTCACGCCATTGCTGCAGATACGGAAAAAAATTATGATGTCATAAGTCACATGGTTTGGTGGCCAGCTTGGATAGAAAAATGCACCTTATCCGATTAACACAAAACTTCACAAGGCTGATCCCCTACCCCATTAGAGGCACAATATAAACTTATGATATGATAGGTCACGTGGTTCGGCAGCCATATTGGATTGAAAATTTTAAAATCCTCTCCGAAACAGCTGAACAGATTGAGGCAAAACTTTCCACACATGTTCCCCAAGACATGCTTGTACAAGTTTGTTAATTTCTAATTGATAGGTCACATGGTTTGGTGGCCATATTGAATTTATCTTAAAACCTTTAAAAATCTCCTTCTCCAGAACTAGTCAGATTGAGGGGAATCTTCACACACATATTCTCCAAGAATAGGGGATATAAGTTTGTTAATGAATAATTGCAAGGTCACATGGTTTGGCAGCCATATTGGATTGAAGAAAAATATTCAATAATGTTTTCTCTGGAACCACTTATCCCATCGAAACAAAACTTTGCAACTATCATCGAACGCCATTGCTGCATATTGGGTAAAAATTATGACATGACAAGTTATGTGGTTTGGTGGCCATCTTGGATAGAAAAATGCATCTTACCTGATTAACGCGAAAGTTAAGCATGATCTCCTACCCCATTAGAGGCAGAATATAAGTTTATGATGTTATATGTCACGTGGTTCCTTGGCCATATTGGATTGAAAATTAAAAAATTTTTAAGTTTTCTTCGCTGAAATAGCTGAACAGATCAAGGCAAAACTTTACAAGTATGACTGCCTATCGATGACGGACAAAAAGTTCCCAACTCTTTTTGATGTAGGTCACATGGTTTGGCAGCCATATTGGATTGAAGGAAAAATATTAAATAATATTTACTCTGGAACTGCTGCTTCAATCAATGTGAAACTTTAAAGTTATGATCTACAGTAACTGACATGGGGAATGTAAGTCTTAAATTTCAACCCAATTGGCCACAGGGTTTGGCAATTATATTGGATTGAAGTAAAATATTAAATAATATTTTCTCTGGAACTGCTGCATCAATAAATGTGAAACTTCAAATTTATGATCAAGCAGATATGGGGAATGAAGGTTTTACATTTCAACCCGATTGGCCACAGGTCTGGCAGCCAGAATTATTTAATTCATTGAATCTGAGAACTTTGAGAATTTTTTTTTTGTATAAGGCTCACTTGGATGTGCCTGCATGCATTTGAGTGTACAGGGGTAGCAATTCAATTGATACCGATGATGGCCCCAGGAAAAAGGGTCAACTGTGTACATAATAAATAGATGGAACGTGACCTGTACCTCGATCCATAACTTATGAATCCCGCATCATAGAAAAACGTGTCGGGCCTCATTAAACTCAGGAGAATCCCACTTTCTGCTCTGCTCCCATGGTGTCCACATGTTTTACTTTGTGTTCAGGTTATTTAAACACCAATTCAATTGATACCGACTGTGTCGTCAGGAAAAGGGCTAACTGCTTACGTAATAAATAGATTGAACACTTCATGTTACTCGGTCCGTAACTCATCAGTCCCGTGTTGTATCAAAGCCGGACGTCTTAGTACCCGGTCATCACTGCCATCAGTTATAAAGTGGCAGTTCTAGTTATCATTATCATTATTATGTGCTGCATAAATACAGTTGTGGTTACAATATGAAGATAATTTGGTCTTTTCCATTTGCAGCATGACCTCTTATTAAAAAAAAAAACATAATATAAAAATGAAACTATCAAGCCAAGATTAAAGCATTTTTTGCTTAAAGATTATTGTACATGAACATTGTCTGGTTCAGCAACACAACACAAGAAAAGTCTTTTGTTAATGCTTTGTATCCTCTTTAAAACAAAAAACGATGTACAGCTGTCCAAATGTTGCAGCATTTCTTTCCTCAGATAAACTTTTGTCGAGGTTCCCCTTTTGTTCCCACAATAGTGGCTTTTCTTTTTGTTTTGCTTAATCCTGCTTCATTGAGCCCAACGTTCCCTTACTCTGATGTACCACGTCCTGGATTGTCATAAAATACTGCACCTCTAGGCAAGTAGACATAGCTGTGACAGAACCTTATGTACCTGATGAAGTACGTACTTAATCTTCTGGCACAGTTTGATCTATCCATCCATGTACGAGTACACGTCTATTTGGATTTATTTCGCTTATTATTAAGGCAATTAAATTTAATCAAGTAGTAATTGGCTTGTTTTATGATCCTCACCAGAGGGGAGGGTATGGCATTTTGTTCCATATGTTTGTCTGTCTGTGCTCATATAGGCCACAACCACCACCTCATAGTAGCCAGTATTACACGTTATCTTTTTTTCAACTCAGCACCCCAATAAAGTATGCGCAATTACAAGGCGAGCACATCTATAAAGTAGGTAGTATTAGAATGCAAGTATGCCTCCAAAGGATGTAATATTGTTGTGGGGCCGAGTTTCGGTGGCGAGCACGACCGCGAGATGGAGCAGTAGAGTCGGCTCCACCGAACACCCAAAATTTATAGGTCGTCACCCCGGATAACTACGGAGCCGACGGGTCCCTTATCGGACCGAAGATCGCCAATAGGTCGACCGCGTGGGATAGGGTCGATTGCCAATTTCAATTTAGCGAAATACCCACGTCGTCCAAACTACCGGAAAAATTCACCCTCGGCGGAGCTCGAGCGGAACGAGCCGTTAGCGTGCTCGAACCGTGCGTAACCCGAGCGGATGATTACCGAGGTCCGTCGGTCCAAATGCACAATTTGCCGCTTCCAAATTTCCCAACACGCGCTGTGCTAAACCAATAAAGAAAACATAGAAACGAGCTGAAGCATTTAACAGGGAAATTATTTATAATGGGGGGGGGGGGGAGGGAACACAGAAGAGCAGAATTATCCGACTATAAGAAATGCAGTCAATGAACAAGCAAAAGCACTTATCCAGTTGCTACTTAAAGACGGGCCCACACACAGACACACACACACACATAAATGGACCCCAATGGTCTTTATTGAAGGCCTCCAGCTCGAGGACAGGTGAGCTAGAGACCAGAGCCTGTGCTTGGACCTGTTCACCTCCTGTGGTCTTCGACGATCCGGCTCAGTGTGACTCGAACCCGCAACACGGTGTCGTTCCAAGCACCAGGTACCACGCTCTCCAACCGGCCACGCACCAATCGACCAAGGCCAAAGGAGAAGATCAGAGGCGATGATGATCCAGCTTGGCGGGACTTGAACCCGCAACACGATGATAATGACCACCACGACAACCACAACCCTTTTACCACAGGATGACCTCCACCACCTCGGCCCTTTTACCACCACGATGATGTTCACCACCTCGATCCTTTTACCACCACCACTACCCAGCCTGGTGTTTGCTATATTTATTTTTCCTCCGGGGTGAGCAAATCGCCGTCTGAGGCGCTCTCCACCCTCATTGGACAGGGCATTGTGGGAAAAATCGCTCTCTGTGGCCATCTCAACCCCTAGTGGCCGGCGTGTCGTGGGAAAGCCACCTTCTGTGTCCATCTCAACCTTCTGTGGCGTGATTGGACAAGGGGCATGCCCCTGCCTTCCTGGGCGGAGTGCCGGTCTGAGGCGATGGAAATCCCCACCCACGTACCTGGCCGAATGCAGGTGGGCGATGGCGTCGGTGTGCGGAGTGAAGTGAAGGAGGTTTGTTGCAAACGAATGTCCGCAGCGCACACATGTAATTGCCGTTAGACACAGGTAGGGGGCCCTAACTATAAACACACACTTACCGATATAACTATTCTATAGGGACCTGAATGTTGAGCGCAGTAAGCTTCCAAATTCGTAACAATATTAAGATTGTATGTCTATAAAGTATGTGTATTATGAACATGAGTGCATCAATGAAATATGTACTATGAGAACATGCAGTCTTCTTGAAAGTATGGAACAAATGATCTCACTGCTCTCTGCACATGAGTGATCAGGACAATTTCAGAGCCAAAGTACTGTTAAACTATCGGTTAATTTTTTTTACGATTTGTGTTCAAAATATACCATTCAATAAAAATCAAGTTGTTTATCGAACATAAACTAATATTTGTGGACGGACAGCCAGACAGACAGACAGACAGACAAAGTGAACCAATTGCTTAATCCTGCTTTGCGCTTCGGGCGTGCAGGATAAAAACTGAAAAATCTCTTTGTCCGCTGTTTGAACATAAACCGAAATCCTCAATGCATTGTGTACACACCAGCACAGAAACGCCACACAAACACAAAACAAGTCCTGCAATTTCTGATTGCTCTTGGTTCCTATTTGATAGCCTTGAATTTCCACATTTATACACAACTATCATTCACCTGGACACTGTGATGATGTCACACTGATGCTTTTGTTTTGGTTTTTTGGAGTGAAAGTAGTCAAAATGTTATCTTGTAGCTTATTGATAAACTTATCCCTCCACCCGCCCCCTCCAATTTGGGAAGTTTTGGCATCTGTATCCCATAAATTCAGAACTTTATTTTCTTTTTCACCAAGCTCGTTTTCCTGACAGTCATGATGTGAAAATGCTGGTTTCCTCATTTTTTTTTTTTTGTTTCAGCGAATTGAGCACTACTCGGTTCCTTACTTATATAATAATGCAATTGTTTTTTGCCCAACAGTCAAGCATTAGCTGCTCAGCAAGAGGGTGAGTCTTCTTGAATGGCCAGATTGATGAAACTTTTAAAATATGTATGAAAATTGCGTTTATTTCCACATTGTTTTCACATCATGAGGTTTAACGTCACCAATTAAAAAAAAATATCTTTTCCCATAAATAATCAAAATGTACTGTACTGGTTAAATTGTGAACGGTGCGATGTGGAAGATAAACTTATTTCTGAATGGCATCATGTTAACCTGTGGATTGTCGACTCCATTCTCAATGAGATGTGAATAACCAAGGCTACCCTGTTGTGCAGTTAGTAAACAAGACAGCCAGTGATGGGGATATGATCCATGTTGTGAAATTATTGGTTCATGATACTGACCCGTTATCTTCAGGCAGTTTTCTGACCCTTGGTGGAGATATCAATGATCAGAGCAGCACAGAATAGGCTTGTGTTTGTAATTGCATGAGTGCAAACAGCTCATCTACTAACATGTTCACTTTTGAGCTGTCCATTTTGGGTTAGATTCCCGATTGAGGAAGACTGAACTATAATGTGGTTACAGTACTGGACGGTATAATCCCATTTTTTTTTTCCAAGTGTGTAGTGGGTTCCAGAAGAAAGTATTATTTTGTGGGAAATATCACCATCTGAAATTGCCCACCGAAGGTGGGCCAATATGGGCACTCTCACCTGGAGGGAGAACGGGAGGGCCGATGCTAGTTATACCAATTACCAACAACTGTTTTTAGAATAATTCTAAAATACAGACAGCTTCAAGTTCTATCTCCTTTGTTGTGATATTTCCTGATATTTTAATACTTAGAAAAATACCCTTGAAAGTGAAACATTTCGAGCCAATGTACCTCCAGATGCTTCATGATGACATTGAGATGATGAGTGTGAAGTTCTCCACATCACATTCCATTTGATATCCTAAATCCATCCATCCATTGGGACCATACTCTGTGCAGAGCATTGGTGCTGCCAAAGCAGTCTCCTGGGCTATTGGGCACAATACTGGACGGGTCGCCACTCCGACACAGGATACCAGCAAGCTGGTACTCGTTTTGCCGACCTCGGAAGGATGACAGGCAGTTAACCCCACCTGGTATTAATTCAACAGAAAAAGGGGGATTTGAACTCAGGATCCTCGGATCCCAAGCCACCACCCTAACCATTAAGCCAACACCAGGTATATATATCCGAAATGACCATATTTTAAGAGGAAAAACGAGTTATATCAACCTTCATCTCCGATGCTTTGCCACGATATCTGACATCGAGTATTCAAAGCCACCACAAGTGAACCTTCTTCACGGCAGGGTTATTCAAACACCCGAAAGGTATATCCATTTAGAAACCTGAAGAGGACACTTGGTCAATTCCACTCTCACTTAATGCAAATTATCTTGGACTAAATCGTTAAGATGAGAACACAGTTATTGGGTAGTGACACTTCCATGAACAATTAACTTTTCTTATTGATTGCTGAATATTGTATCTTGACAGACTGCCTTATGTGATCCATGTGTGAGGGATTTGATTTCTTGATCTTGTGTGGAGCATGCAGTCACATCGATATTAATTTGTTGAATAAATATTGTGCGTCTGCTCCATAAGATTATAGCATATTTGTTTTGTTTGTCGTCTTTTCTCTCAATCTTACCATTCAGTGATTGAAAACTGATATTGAAGATGCAATGAGTTGGATTCATTTAACCCCCTCTCACAGTTGTTCAAACAGGCTGCCGAAGGAAGCAGCCATTGGTTTTTGCCACAACTTGTGCGCAGTGATCGGCTTTTCTCCATAAGGAACCATGCTCTCAGGACCAGATCCGAACTGGAAACGGTTTCCACCAGAGTATCATCGAATGTTTCTTAGCGAAGGATGAACGTTCCATTTATTGTCTTGGCAAGCAATGTATATTGGGAGTGGAGTACCAGTCACTTTTCAGTGTACAAACCTAAACCTGGTGTTGGCTTAGTGGTTAGGGTGGCTGACTTGGGATCCTAGGGTCCTGAATGTGAGCCCTGTTGGCTGCTGAATTAATACCAGGTGGGGTTGACTCAGCCTGTCATCCTTCCGAGGTCTGCAAAATGAGTACTAGAGTCCTGGTAATAGGTAAATTATTCTCCTGGTAAACTCCTGGTAAATCCGTGCCATAGCCACGTCCTGAACGAGAGAGAGAGAGAGAGAGAGAGAGAGAGAGAGAGAGAGAGAGAGAGAGAGAGAGAGAGAGAGAGAGAGAGAGAGACTTGTTAAATAGCACCAGCTGCCATATGTTTTATGATGATAGAGACACCCAGTTGAGTGGGAGAGAAAGAAATATGATCTAATATGCTGATAGAAAAAGACTGACTCCTCGAGGTGGAGGACACAACAGCGGTGATCGGTGAAGAGATCGAGGTTGTCCAGACCCATAGGAAGGCACCGCAGGGCAGGATGAGTCGAAATGAGGTTCAGCCAGACCATAGTTGAACATGGATGGTTGTGTGCATATGAGCTTGGGTTAAACTCCTCGACACCTGAGGATACCTTTGCGAATAGACATTCGTGTTTTGCATCCTGAAAGATAGTGTGAGTGGTGCTTTCTGCTTTAGTGTAAGTGGTGCTTTCTGCTTTGACTTTGCAGAACCAACAGTTTTCCAATTGACTTGGTCCTGCGATTTTCTTAAAACTTCATCGTGGTTGTGTATTATGACTATTTCCATCCAACCTCAACGGACCTCTATTTTAGCTGTTCCAGTGAAACTTTGTTCTCCAATTCCATTCTATCCCAGTTCTTCCACCTCCCCCCCCCCCCAAAGCACCGTCTCTTTTGTCATTCTACCGACACTGACAAAACGTTTAATGCTATTTTTTGGGGCATTTTCCTTCATCTTCTTTGCAATTGCTGAGGTTGTGTCTCCTACCTTTTCTATTTCAGGCACAGAATTTTCAAAACACACTTGTTCTTGGAAATATCTAGCAAGGTATGTTCAGGGTCGCAGTTCAGGTTTCCTTTGTTTTTTTTTTGTGCTCTGAATCAAAAAATTATTTTCAATGATCAGTTATTGTGTTTTTACCCTACACGCGTAGCGGAAAGTGGGGAAAAGCAATTGGTTCACTCTGTCTATGTGCCTGTCAGTCAGTCGATGATGGAGGAATGACTTAATTTTGGAGAGCGGGGATAGTGGAACCTGGAACACTGTATAACACGAATCGGCTTGTTTTCACTTGTAAAAACCTGCAGTTTAGCAATACCTTGGCAAAATTGCACACCGTCTCGACCAATTAAATTTGCCACTTGTTGCTCTCAAGGTGGGGGGAACATTGAGATTCCGAAGAAAAATAAAATGACCGGCCCAGCGATGCAACCAATGTCTGAGATAACTTATTCCCAAAAAAATGATCTGTCTGTGTTTGGTGCATCTTTTTCTCAAAGATCATTCCAAAATCGTCAGTTTATCTGCGAAGAGTTGGCAGAAGGTTTGTGTTTGCACAAATTCCGGGATGAACCTCAATGGTGACCAAAAACGCATCTCAACGGAGTATCGTCAGCTACGTTGAGATGCGACTGTTCGGTTTTACCCAACAGCTCTGCATTGTTACCATTGCACCTGTTATTGAAAATTAACAAACAAAGCTAGTTACATAGATTGTGTTCAGAAACACAAAGCAAGAGTTGAAACACACCCTTCCCACATCCTTTTTCTCAAGACTGTGTGGGGTAAGGCATTCCATTAACTCTCTAGCTACATGTGTGGCTAATACTGCAGTTGTTTGGTATACCTGCTTTGACTTCATTAGTCTGCAGCTTCCTTCACATCTTCATACATAGACGATTGGGATTCTAAAATATTTACATCCATCCAGTTGGTTGCATCTTGAAAAACAAATACTGTTCCACAAATGATTCTACATAATATGAACAACTTTTCTAATGATGACCAAATTTGTTGATATACCTGGTTGAGCCTGTGATAATATTACAAAGCTCCAATTATCACTAAAGTTTTGGAACAGCGGACAGAATAGTATTACAACTTTGCCATAATGATAATTTGTATTATTTATTTATTTTTATGTACAGAGTCAAGGCTCATGGAGGAGCTAGAACACAGAACGGATCAGGGCGCAACATAAAACGAACAGCAGAAGGAGAAGGAGAAATGCCAACAGCAGGGACTTGGGAGAAAATAGATGGATATGGACAAACAAGGCATGTGGGTAAGAATGAGGGGTAGGTGAGGATGCAAGGGGTGGATAAGATGGAAACAGTAGAAATGACAATACTTGGGGGGAAAAAAACAGAAGAAGCAAAAATGAAGCACATGGGGTCAACGCAGAGACAGGAGCAACACATCATCTCCTGAGCTCTAATCAAGTAGGCCGGACTTCAACAGGGAAACAAATTCAACACGATGAAGTTCGGTTTAACACACAAAATTGGACGAATAAACGACCGGCAAAACAGGAATGCGAATTGGAACGAATTGGAGCGCATACCTCCGCCAGGTTGAACAGTTTACGTTTTGTATCCTACTGATAGGATGGATCTGCATCCGGACCATTCATCACGGTCAAACACCAAAATCGAATCAAGTTGTTCATGTCAGCTGTCCAACTCATCCACCAAGTTTTTTTTTTATAGTCCATCCCCAACTTTTTGAAATATCATGTCATATATAATTTTTGGACCCATCGCTTAATTGTGAAGAATCACTTTTTAAAAAATCAAAAATTCAACTTAAACTAAACCCTATTAGCTTTACCTATGGCTGCCTGGCACAATGCTGTTTGCTTACCCCCAGCATCTGCAACCAGCCCCAGATCTTTTTCCTATGTGATATGCTCCAAGATTGCCCCTTGCATCGTGTAATCCTTATCTTCATTATTCATACCCATCCCCAGCACCTTACATTTCTTTCAGATTTAACTGCATCTGCCAATCTTTTGCCCTATCTATTAAAGTATCTAAGCAACAATGGATGTATGATTTGTATTTATGACATCCTTCCACATGGGAAAAAACAAACAAACCTAATATCATCTGTAAAGCAACCCACTTCATCGTTCACCTGTTTTGTGGTCCTTCCATCATGCGTTACCCCCTTTACTTTCATTTTACTCCATAGAAACACTGAGCCTTTTATCCAAGATCATTTGGCATCATCTCCCACCCTGATTTTTCCCTCCCTCAAGGATCCAAGAGTGAAACAACATCATCTTCGGAGACCATGCTCACATGGCGACTCCACATATTATTGGCAGCGTCGACTGCCTTTGTGACTTTGGCAAATGCCAGTTGTGTGAAATCAGGTATGGAGGCTGAGACTAGAAATCCCAAAACTTCATTTGCTTGTGATATTTAAACAATACGTCGAGCATACTTTAAAGGTAACTCAATAATAGCAAATTGCATTTCAATTTGTCCATAACTTGCCACAAAAGTTAAAATTTTGAACTGGAGACGATTAAATCGATATTCAATTTCACGTACGTTGACCGCCTTTCTTGTTACTTATTTTGCACATCTATTTTCCCCAGTTATACTTCATTTAGTCTGTAAGAAACAACTTTGTTAATGTTTGAAATGGGTGATGGAGGACAAGAGGGGGAGAAAAATGTTAGGCAGCTGTAATGATAGGCAAACCTATGCTTCTGGTTTCTGCCAGTGGCAGCTTTCCTTCTCGCATTCGAGGGATCTGCTTCCAAAGCAGAAAAATTGAAGGAAACCATTCTGTATTTGTTTCTGTTGCTATGGTATTGATTGTTTTTCACAGCAGGTGTTTATTGCTGTCTTTTGCATGCCTGTTTGATTAATTTGATCTTCCAATCATAATAGGAGTTCCCTTGCAAGGAAACTTTGAAGCAGGAGCAGGCCATTATCGGCCCATCAAAGCCTGAGCTAGTATTACCAACACATCATTGTTTAAAACATATAGGGCTGTAGTGGGGCAACTTAGCATCACAATTGTGCATTTTGTGAGGAAAGCACCAAATTTGGCACACTAGTAGCCTATCGTATTATGAACAGATTGGATATTGGGCCATCTCAAAATTTTTGATGGCAGTGTAAAATGGCAGCCACAGCCATGAGCAGCTGAATTTGAGATGGCCCAATATCCAAATCTGTTCATAATATGTTAGGCTACTAGTGTGCCAAATTTGGTGCTTTCCTCACAAAATGCACAATTGTTATGCTATATTTAGCTAAGTTGCCCCACTACTGGCAGGATGACCTAGATGTATGCGCACTCGCTTCTGGGCTTTCTCGTCTGGGTTCGATTCCCGGCTCAGCTATAAACTGTCAGCCCTGTGTTTCACAAGTTGGGTGATTCATCAATGTGTTTGTCGTCCCTTGGGAGCCCCATCTGCCAGCACTCTTAAGTGGATGATAAAGATGCCATGGTGTCCTTCATGAAGAATAGGTGAGCTATCCTGACCAAATTCCTACTGGCACCATAATCAAATTCCTGCCCCTAACTAATTGAATGTCAGGCTTATCCAGCTGGTTTTGTGAAGACTCGGGCCAAACTTCTTCTAGCAGACCCCACCATGTGGGGATAATCGTAGTTGTTAGAGAAGGAAGATTGTTTAAAACATATGGTTAAAAAAAAAATCCTGCTCATTTGTCTCGACCGGTTAAGCCTTTGAGTTTCCATTTTCCTCCAACTGGCAAACCTGTTCCTTGCTCTTTACTCCCATCATCCCTATTTCCACCCTCCTCTAACTATCTCCTTATATCTTCAATGAAAATAAATGAATAGGAAGAAGAACTTCATGTTTTGATGCTCTGTTTTGTTCTTTCTTGGCCTCGTGTTCGACACATCTGTTTCCTTGTTGATATTTTTTGATCCCGACACTTTTTTTTTAATCTGTCCTTTCCCAGCACTTGTCATTTTCACTCGGATTCAAATCCCTTCCATCGCTCTCTTCTTTCTTCGAAAAATGACAAAAACATTGACATTCATGAACATCACTGATTCTGAATACATTTCTTGAGCCATTCAATCCCAAACCTATTTCTTCTTTCCTCTCAAGTCTCTCCCCCCCCCCCTTTTTATTACCTCCTCTCACACTCCTTCAGTTGAAATATTTTACAGGACAATGTTTAAACGTTTAATCCCGTAGAGCTCCATCCCCCATCGCATGTCTACTGAACTACATTTCCGTTGTGTTCTTAATCACCCTTCCTGTCATCCCAATCCTGATGTTATTCTTTGTCTTTCTGACCTTTGAACTCTGAAAATACCCTTTTTGTAATGAGCACCGAATCATCATCATCATTTCACGGCCATTTCCATGCTTGCATGTGGAAGCCATGGTTCACCTAATGGCTGCTTTCTAGGCTGCGTGATCCCTTGCTAGCCCTCTTGTTAGGCCATTCACCCTAAGATCATCTCTCAGCAACACATCCCATGTGTCCTCGGATAGCCTCCTGCTCTCCTTCCATTCACATTGATACACCTCAACACACAGCTGCCCACCCCCCATCCTTTCCACATATCCGAACCACCTCAACCTTCCCCTAAGCATAACCTCACTAATGCTTTCTATACCTAACCTATCTCTTAATTCCACATTTGGCTTCCTATCCTTCAGTGTCACATCACACATCCATCTTACCATCCTCATTAATTTCGTTTACACCTCCGTTCATCCAACGTTTTGATCACCCATGTTTCACTGCCACACAACATCATGCTTGTAACGCAAGCTGCATAAAGTTTTCCCTTTAATTGGAGAGAGGTACCTCTTGATGTCAATAGGGGTAACGTGTCCCTAAAAACTTCCTCCAGCCACTTCTAATTCTTGCATTCGCTGCTGCATCCACACCACCACCTGCAAGAATCATAACACCAAGATAACAGAATTTATCTACACATTCCAGAGATATAGCCCCATAAACTAGCCTTCTTTTATAACTGGAACCACTTATTTACCTGCACAAACAGCGCATTTGAAGTCAGGTGCCACCTGCAGTCGACTCCTGATGCCACGACACCTCTTGTTTACCCAGCAGTTGCAGGATTTACACAATACTGAATTGCCACCTCCCGCTTTTTTTCCACACTTCCTTCTCCCACATCACAAATAATAATAATTTTGTTTCCCCTGTATTCACTTTCAGTCCTCCAGCCTCCAGACTGTATATTAACGCATTACCTCTTCCAAACTGGCTATTAGCACAAGGTCATCAGCATGCAGGAGTTCCCAAGGTAAGCCTCCTCTAATAATGAACAGGATTGGGCTCAAGACTGACCCCCTGATGAACACCCACTTTCACTTCAAAATCCTCACTCTGCACTCCATCTACCCTCACAGAAGTATTTGAGCCATCATACATCGCCATGACTACCCTAACTAACCAATCCTCCACACGTAACTTTCTCATTGACCATTGCACCACTTCCCGAGGTACCCTATCGAACGCCTTCTCCAAATCCACAAATATAAGGCACAGTTGTCTCTTCTTCCCAGATATTTTCCTGTAATTGTCCAACGATAAAAATTGCCTCTATCATGCTCCTTAATGGCATTAAACCAAATTGCATTTCATGTATATGAAAACAATGTCATTAATTTATCCATGACTACCACTTTCATTCCATGGTCCAGCAGCTTCAGACCCCGATAGTTTCCCCATATTAAGGCATCACCCTTCCCTTTTTATTCATCGTTACACTCTTCAACCAGTCATCTGGGACAGATGTCTCCTTCATAATTGTGGTGTTATGCTGCCGGGAGTCGGCCGCGAGCCGACCGCTCTGACGGAGCCGCAAGTCGAGTCGGCCCGACCGATCGCCCGGAATATAGATCGCCGCCCGGATAACTCCGAAGCCGACGGGTCGTTGTGCAAGAACCGAAATACGCCAATGGGCAGACCACGTGGGGTAGGGTCGATTGCCAACTTCAATTTCCCAAAATACCCACGTGATCCAACTGCCAGGGCATTTCACCCTCGACGGAACTCGTATGAAACAAGCCGCTTAAGCGAGCCTGTCCCGTGCGTGATTCCGAGCGGCTTAATCGCCGAGAACCGTCGGTCCGAATGTCCCCCTTTTATGGCAAACCAACGGCTTTCTAAAGGGGCTGTCACACCTTGACGTTTTAGCCAGCGTATGGCAACGTATCAAAATGTATGTAAAACGCTGGCGTACGCTGAACTATTGATGTTTTTTTTTAAAACTTTTTGGCATATTCATAATGAGTTGGACGTATGCATAACGTATTAGTAATGTACACAGAACGTTTCGATAACTTATAGATAACTTACACCAACGAATGCTAAGCGTGTTGTCAGCGTTCAAAACGTATGCCCAACGATATTCCAACGTATGCACAGCATCCGGTAGCGTATCGCCGACGATCACGTGGCGTAGCCTATTAAAAGGCTACCGCTCGACAATTTAAATCATAACCACACTAGACATCGGTGTCAAGGCCCTGTCACACCTTGACGTTGTAGCCAGCGTATGCCGACGTATGAAAAATTTTCCGAATACGCTGGCACACGTTGAATACGTTATGGGTCAGTTTTGTATACGTTAAGAGCACGCTGAAGCACGTTGGCATACGTCTTACTATGCCAAGCACGTCGACAAATTTTAAGCATGCTCAAAATTTTTCGACGTATGCCAGCGTATGAATCGCACGTTCCGCATACGCTGGCCATAAGTTGTAGGCACGTTATGAGATCGTTGACACACGTCGACACACGTTACTTGTAAGTTACTCATAAGTCGAAACAAGTCGAGGTAATGTTTAGGTACCCGAAACTTATTTCTAACCTATGAGTAATGTGCTTTGAACCTATGTGTAACGTATCTCCAACACACATTGACGTATGTAGACATATTTGATTGACGTCTTCCGGATGACCACAGAACTTACTGAACGTGTTTCTAACTTACATCTACCATATAATGGCGTATTGGCAGTGTTTAGGGGAATTGGTATATCAAAATGGGCTTCACAGGAGGAACCCGTCAGTGTTTCAGACTCCATGGTGAGTAGATGTCCATGTCAGTAGTATCAGTAGTCGTAGTAGGTGAGCATGTCAGTAGTAGTAGTAGTAGTAGTAGTAGGTCCATGTCAGTAGTAGTAGGTGAGTGTGATTGGGAGGGTGTGGGTGATGATGGATCCTCCTTGCATCCGCGTCCACGGCCACGGCCAGGAGACTTCTTTGCAACATTCTTCGGCTTTTATTTTTTTAACGTTTTTCTACGCTGAACTATTGATGTTTTTTTAAGTTTTTGGCGTATTCATAATGAGTTGGACAAATGCATAACGTATTAGTAACGTACACAGAACGTTTCGATAACTTATACCAACGAATGCTTCGCGTGTTGTCGGCATTCACAACGTATGCCCAACGATAGTCTAACGTATGGAATAACGTGCGGCAGCGTATCGTCGACGATCACGTGGCATAGGCTATTCATAGGCTGCCGTTCAACAATTTAAATTGCTGCTGCTCGACTATTTAAATCATAACCGCATGAGAAATCGAAGTGTCAACATCACCGTCATGCCGAATAAAAAACAAAAAACAAAAAAAAAAACCATGGAGTCTGGAACACTGACGGGTTCCTCCTGTGAAGCCCATTTTTATATACCAATTCCCCTAAACGCTGCCAAAACGCCATTATACGGTAGCTGTAAGTTAGAAACACGTTCAGTAAGTTGTGTGGTCGTCCGGAAGACTACAAATACGTCTACATACGTCAATATGCGTTGGAGATACATTACACAGGTTCAAAGCACGTTACTCATAGGTTAGAAATAAGTTTCGGGTACGCTAAACATTACCTCGACGTGTTTCGACTTATAAGTAACTTGCAAGTAATGTGTGTCGACGTGTGTCAATGATCGCATAATGTGCCTACAACTTATGGCCAGCGTATGCGGAACGTGTGAGTCATACGCTGGCATACGTCGTAGTACGCTGGCATACATCGAAAAATTTTGAGCATGTTAAAATTTGTCGACGAGCTCGGCGTACTACGACGTATGCCAGCGTGCTCTTAACGTATACAAAACTTACCCATAACGTATTCGACATGTGCCAGCGTTTTAGACAAATTTTTCATACGTCGGCATACGCTGGCTAAATCGTCAAGGTTTGACAGCCCCTTAACTACCAACACACGAAATGCTCAGTCAATGAAAAATCGACGCGACAAGCTGAAAACATTTAACAATTGGGGTATTTATTAATAATAATGGGAACTAGGGAAGCACGTAAGAGCAGAACTATACCGACGATACAAAATGCAATGGAATCATTTGCAGCACACAAAGGACTTAACAGTTTCCTACTTGTTAGACGGGTCCACGGACACACGTACGCACACACACACTCAATAAATGGTGGCTGATGCCTTTACTAAGGACTTCAACTCAGAGGACAGATGAGCTGAAACCCAGAACCTATCTCGAACTTCTCCACCTCGTGTGGTCTTCAAGCTGTTCGGATCCGGGTTCCAGCGAGAGCGAGCTGGATCCAATCGCCGTGAGCCGCGATCCTTCCCGAGCTCCAGCGAATCCTCTCGCGCTTCCGAACACATGCTGGTGAGACGAGGCGCCGATCCTTCCTGTCGGTGCGTCGCTATATCGAAGAACCACCTCCAAGATGAGGCCGATGAGTCGCACCAAGCGGGGGACCAAGCGGAGAACAAAGAGCTCCACAAACCAAGAACTCCAAGCCGAGCAACCAGCTAAACTCTCTCCCGATGAACAAAGCAGCCAACTCTCTTCGACGAACCAAGCCAGAGCCCAAAAAGCGAGCCGAGCCAAGCAGAACCCGAAGGCCTGCTGAAAAGCCAAGCCGAAGCAAAAAGCTCTCCAATAAGCCTCCCAAAAAGCCTTTCCCCCAACCCGAGCCAAGCAGAAGCAAGAAGCTCACTGAACCAGCCCGAACAAAGCAGAGTGTCCCTTTTTTATTCCTATCCGCCCTTTCCCCGCTCCCGGCGTGACTCGTCCCCCGTGCCCGCACAACCGCGGGTGGGAGGGAGTTGTTTACGTCCCGTGATTCAGGACGGGAGGGTTCTTCTTCCTCTTTGCAGAAGAGGGGGGAGGGGCGTCTCCATCGTGTTGTGATCGCTCACTTACTATTAAATTAAATCGCAGCGCATCTAATTGATTTCTGCCCATTAAACAATGGAAGGTGAGCTATCTATGGAACATGCACTTATCGACATAACTGAGCTAAAGGAACCTGGATGTTATGTGTGATCGAATTCCAAATTCGTAACAGTGGTAAACCCCTTTATGCCATTACCCTACCCCGCATCATCCCCTGCATGCCTGGGTTCAACCCCTAAGCCTCCCGCACGAGTTCACCCCACCCCCACTTCTCCTTCGTGTTCCCCCATCCCACTCCCTTTTCACATCCCCTCACCTGTACCCACATACCCTCAGTCCCTCTCCCTCTCCACATCCCCCCACTTCATGTCCCATTTATTCACCCACTCTTCACTTTCCACCACCCCTATCCACATTGATCCCACTCCCTCTCTGCACATTTCCTTGCCCAGTTGCCGAGTTGCAGTTTACATAAAGCAGTCCATTTCTCACCGTCCATGCATTGCTCTCACCCCTCCAAACACCCAGGAGAACCTTTGGCTGCGTTTTCTTCTTCTCAACCAACCCTTGTTTATCTGCATGCTGTACCATACTTCTGACGGTGATGACTGCATTTATTTATACATTTCTCTCTCACTCTCACTCAATGTGGATCAACTTATGACCACCCATCCCAACTCTGTCTTCCTCATGCAGTATGTGCCAATTTCAATTGTCGCCATGCCGATTATCTGGGTGTTGATACCATTTTAACGAGCCATGGTAATGCAGAAAGGACTTTTGTGACTCGATGTGCTTGATCCAATCTGTGAACTTTATGACCTAGATTTCTACTAATGGCAAATCCTCCCTTCTGGGTCTGGAATAATGACAAACTTTCCTTTAATATCTCATTTTCTTCCACTGTTCCAATTGGTTCATCTGATCATGTTCTTGTGAGAGTACATTTATCTGGCTGTTGGTGGAAAGCCGCCTCAGTGTGACAAAGTCTGGCGGTTCATTCAGACTAACTGACAGCAACTACAAGATGCCATATCACTCTAGGATTGGTTTTGCATCTCCATCACCCTCAATATTAATGCTGCCTGGGATTCTTCTCTTCCTGGAAGACAAATCTGACCTAAGGCAATTTGAGGTCATTCCACAAAGCTTGCATCAAGTGTGTGTCCACTCATTTGAGCCAGAAAATAACATCTGGACAAACTCAAGCCTGTGCTCTTGAACTTATGTGCTTTCTCAAAGACTTGGTGGTACCTTGTCGTATCTGTCTCTGGTGTATGCAATCCCTCCATCCCTTTCTGCACTTCCAATGGCACCACATGCATCTCTGCTTGTGAGAAAGTCAAATGTTTCAATTCTGTACGTTTGCCTCCAAGTCATGAGTACCCACCCCCATTGCTCCTTGTACCCACCTTGTGCACTCACACCCAACTCCTTTTGAACACTGTCTTTCTTACTGGAGAAATTGGAGAGGTTTTGAGCAACCATCAACTCTGATGCTGCGATGGGCTCGGATGACATCAAGGCCAGTGTTGTGAAAACCTGCTTCGCTTATCTGGCACATCCTCTTTTTACTCGTTTCACCCTATAATTTGCCATAGATCACCTTCTTTCTACTTGGAAGTCAACCAATGTCACTGCATTCAACAAAATGGCATAAAAACATGTTCTCTTTACTACAGGCCTATTAGCTTACTTCTAATTATCACAAAAGTCATGGAATCCATCATCACAGTTGACATCAAATCCTTCCTTTTCTCCAACAGCCTGATCTCAGACTATCAGTTTGGATTCAGACCCAACCACTCCACCGAAGACATTGCTGATTCTGCTTTCCGAACAATGAGTGGAGGCCCTGCATCTCAGATAGAAGATCAGGGTCATCTCTACGTACATACATTTTGCATTTGACTGTCTGGTGGGGTCTTTTTGACATTTTGTCTGCCACAGCAAATCACATTTTGACACAGTAATGGTTTGCTGACTTCTTACGCTCTCATAGTCAGTGTGTGGCTCTCAATGGGACCCTCACATCTCTCCCTGTCGAGGGTCGAGTGCCCCAAAGAAGTGTTTTGTGCCCTGTCCTGTTCCTCATCTTTATGAAGGATCTCTGGGATTCTGTGGGAAACTGTCCTTATATTTTTTGCTGATTATTCCATGCTCTGTTATAGGATCCCTCATCCTTTAAATAGACAGGCGGCAACCTCTTCCCTCTCTACAAACCTTGATAGAATGAGGAACTGATCGAACACTTAGAATAAGCCTTTCAACCCTGACAAATCTCACACACTCACTCTTTTCCTGGAAAAGGACCATGTGGCAAACCCTCCTATCTACTACCCTAACAAAGGTCTTCAAGAAATTCAGCCATTCAAACTTTCGGGCATCACCACCAGCTAGGATCTCTTTTGGGCAAATCACATATCCAAGTTGACCTCCAAGACCTGCTGTTAACTGTGCATTCTCCAAAGTTAAATCTTTTCTTGGCAAGTCTGAACTTCAAACAATTTATCAGCCTTTCATCCACAGCTTGATGGAGGATGCTCTCCACTTTTGACTGCAGCCCCTGCCTCACTCACACCTTTTACATGTTCATGCTGTGGAAGTCAGGTCAGGTCAGGTATGGGAGCATGCACCAGAGCAGCGCGTCGCTGTATCCACTTTCCGCCGATACTCCAGGGGCCTCTGCCTGGCCATCCCCCAGGCAGATGCCTAGCCCATCCCCATCTCCTTGCGATGCCGATCAACCTGCTGCGACCACGGGGCACGTGGTTGGCCCATCGGCCTCCTCCACTCAGGAGACTCCCTCGCTGAGATAATCTGGTGAGCAGGATCAGCGTCAGGAAAGCGAGCCACATGTCCACACAGCCGCAGCTGACGCTCACGGACTATGCAGGTAACAAATCTCATCCGAGTCTCTCTCAGCAACCGCTCGTTGGACACAAAATCCGACCAGCGATAGCCAAGGATTCTCCGAAGAGACCGAGTACCAAAGGAATTAAGTCTCCGTCTCAGATCCTTGGTCAGAGTCCAAGTCTCGCATCAATATAGCAAGACTGGAAGCACCAAGGACCTGAAGACTCGGACTTTCGTCCTCCCGCACAGGTACCGGCAGCGCCACACCCCATGATCCAGTGAATCCATGACTCCCCAGGCCTGACCCAGACGTCTATTGACCTCTGACTTACAGCCAGCAGAGACATGAATATCACTGCCAAGGTGAGTGAATCTATCCACGACCTCAACATGCTCACCACAAACAGTCGATGTTTGTTTGTCTTCTGTGGAAGAAACAGAAACAAACACCACAAACAAACACAAACAAACACAAACGACCTGTGGAAGTCGTTGGCCTGTTTGTCTTCTCCCACCTCCCTTCTAATCTTACACCCTCTGTCTATTGTTTGCTATGTCCCTCTCATGTCTCTCTAAAGCACATGTTCATTTGTCTCGACTGGTTCGGCCTACCTTGCCAGTAACTCACTTCAGGTGAAACTCCCACACTCCAGGCTCATTGCTGACCTTCATTCTTTTGTTCCTCTTTTCTTTCACCGGTGGAACCAACTTCCTCAGTCCGTTCAATCCCATTCATCCCTTGAGGGCTTCAAGAAAGTTGTTCACCTCCTCTTCTGTTCATCCACCATCCATACTTGCAATCTTTTCTACCCTCATTAACCTTCTCAAAACCCACCCCTTCTTTTCTAGGTTAATTTGTTTTCTCCCATCATCCTCTATCCTCCTTTAAATTTTTTTTTTTAACCATTGCTGTTTCACTGCCAGTTTTCCCTCTGTCTTCTTTCAGCCCCCCTTACTTGCTGTGTTTGAGCTTGAGTATCCAGCTTCTTTAGCCCCTGTGTCTTTCTCTCCAGCCCCTTGCTCTCATTCTGCCTCTTGCCTATTTCCCTCCACGTGTCTCTCTGCTGTTTTCTGATACCCAGCTGTTAGTGCGTTTCCCACTTCCCGCTGTATTCTTTTTGTTCTGTGTTCATGCTTTTCCATGAGCAAAGACCCATCCCAAAATTATTTTTCAGCTTGCTTAGGATTTGCTGATGTCCAGAAAGTAAGAAGAAGCAGGTAGGCCATTTTAATTTGAAATTGTTTGTGACCAGGGTGTTAGCTTGATGGAGGACTACTATATTATTTAGTGTTACTCTTGTCGAAGCTTTTCAAATGTTCCAATGCTTTTCAGAAGTGAACTTCACTGTGTGTCTCTGCATAAGGTCTACCCAAGCCAGGCGTACAGGTCGCTGCCATTGGATCTGATGTCCAGCTGGTCTGCAACAAAATGGAAGAAAATATTCACTGGACTCTGAATGGGCAAGTGCTCCCCTCGAGCCTGATCTTTGTAGCTCAAGATGGCCACCTCAATCTGACCAACATTAGCTTGGAGGCAAATGGCACATACAGTTGCAACCGTCATTCCGGAGTCCTTCTTCATTCCACCACCCTGCTGGTTGGCTGTAAGGAAAAAAAAACTTCTAATATTCTGTGTCTGCTTTCTTATAACTTGTTTAATTGATGGACATTTTAATAATCGAGAGAAAGATAAGGAAAAATAAAACGTAAAACAAGATGTACAAAAGCTGTTTGTTCACCCCCAATTGAGGAATGTGTAACTTGAGGAAGACGACGGCAACCGGTGGAGGGGTCTTGCAGTAGGGAACAGATATGTATGCGACTTAAAAATTAGTGAACAAGAAACCTGCTGGTAGAAATGAAGTCGTGATTGGAAAGTAGCTGATTAGTTGGAATAGAAAATAACTTGAATGGGAATCAGAGGGCACAACATTTCAACATGATTTTGACTCACATGGGGATATTCCACAGGTGGGGGAAAAGGAGGAAAAGTTAGGTGTGAAGCTTTGACTGTGGGAATTCATGAGCGAGACAGGGAAGTAATTATTTTTGGTGTTGTTTTGTTTTATTCTTCAGATCGGCCTTCACCTCCAACGATAAAGTGCAGGGCTCCAAGTACGGTCAATTTTGGCTGCGATTGGACTCCGGGTAGAGAAAGTCACCTTCCCACAAAGTACTCCCTTATTATACACGCAGTAAGGTAAAAGGCTCAGTTTATTTTCATTGTGCTTCAGTGGAGGTATTGAATGAACAGTTTTATTTTGAATGACGGATTTTGAATATGAGCTCGGCTGTAATTCGGCTAAACAATGTGTTTTTTGTATCTGAGTAGAAAGGAGTAAGCTCAATCAACTGGAATTTTTAATTTTGGACCTTTTCTTTTGTCTTTAAAATAAGATAATTAAGCTGTGTTCATGAAATTTACATTTGGCAACCAAGCATACATATACAGCCATACTGTTGTGGAGCCGAGTTTCGGTGGTGAGCACGACCGCAAGGTGGAGCAGTGGAGTCGGCTCCACCGAACACCCAGAATTTAGATTGTGCTCCTCGGAGAACTCCGAAAGGCAAGGGTCTCTTACAGGACAGTGAATCGCCAATAATTCGGCCGTGTGGAATAGGGTTAATTGCCAATTTCAATATACCTTAGTATCCACGCGGCAAAGCTACCGGGGAATTCACACCCTCGGCAGGCCTTGAGCGGAGCGAACCGTTATCGTCCTCGAACCGTGCGTAACCCGAGCGGATGGTTACCAAGACCCATCGGTCCAAATGCACAATTTATCATTTCCCAATTTCCCAACATGCACCGTGCTAAGCCAATGAAAGAAACACAGAAACGAGCTGGAACATTTAACAGGGGATTTATTTATAATGGGGGGAAGGGAACACACAAAGAGCAGAGTTATCATGACTAAGCAAGGCAAATAATGTAGAACAAAAAGCACTTAACAATTCTACTTAGGCAAGACAGGCCCGCACACAGACACGCACACCCAAAATAAATGAACCTCAATGGTCTTTATTCGGCCCTTCGGCTCAAGAGGGAAGGCAAGCTGAGGGTCAAGGTCTGGTTGGTACCTCTCCGCCTCGTGCGGTCTTCACCGATCCGCGCTTGTGGAGTTCGGATTCCGTGGAAGGAAATGGGATCCTCAGTTCGCTCGCTCCCACACAACCCGCCTCGGTGGGACTCGAACCCACGCCTCCAGAATCCAAGGAGCGACTTGGCCAGCCGCGAACGCCGATCGGCGACCCGAGCACCATGAACACGAACACCAACTCCGACCAGCACGATCATCTACCAGGAGCCACAAACTCAACCAGCAGGAACCAACCAACTTCTCTATCTGGCGAGTAGCTCGCAACCTTTCTTATCCCTCCCCCTCGCGGGCGTGGAGTGTCTGCTCTGAGGTAACTTGCCTCCTGATTGGTCGGTTGCATCGCACGATTCGCTGGCCGTCCCTCATTGGACAGGCCCACGGTAGGCGGGGCAACCCCACCCTTCTGGGCGGAGTCCCGATCGGAGGCGTTTGTGGCTCTGCCTACCTCCTCACCTCCGGCCATGTGCATAATGGCGAAGGTGTTGAGTTGGAAACGGGGCGGGTGAAATGCCCGCTCCTTGCCGATTGGCCAAAGAGGGACGCCATGCCCATGTTAGACTCCGCCCACGCGTGCGCTTGCTGACGAGCACGCAAAGAATGCCGCGAGCAGAGTGTTGTTGTGTAAAAGTGAAGATGTAAAAAATCCTATCTATGAAATAATCCACAGCACACGTACGCTTAATTCCCATTAGACACAGGGGATGGATTCTAACTAGAAACATACTTACCGATATAACTGATCTCGAGGACCTGGCTGTTGTGTGTTCATGGCTTCCAGATTCGCAACAATACCTCGTATAATGCTGTCTCTCAGAATACTGTTTCGTTCTGGTGCTAATTTTCCTGGAGGAAGTTTTTACTCTGGAAAAATTTTTTTTAATTAAAATCTATAACGGTTCAGAAGTTCTGCACAAGAATACGCGCAGGTTTGAGCCGTGCCGCTCAACCAATCCCAGAGTTCAAAGATCATGTTACCCCACGCAGTATTGAAGTATATACTTCAATTTAAATAAAATATTAATTTTAAAAATCATTAAAAAAAATTCCAGAAGTTTAGCACGATTGAAGCTGTCTTATACACCACCTTATTTAACATGTCCAAGTACTGCAAAACTGGAGGTTCTTGGAGGTGTAGAGAAGGTGATTTTTGTTCTACAGTGTTCAAGTATATAATTCAATTTAAATAAAATAAAGATTGTAAAAGTCATACAAATCAATTAACTCCAGAATTTACCACCATTGACAGAGAGTCTTTATATTGTTATGGATTTGGAAGCCATTTACACACAAACAGACAGCAGTCACCAAGCTTAGTTATTTCGATAAGTGTGTGTTTATAGTTAGGGCCCCCTACCTGTGTCTAATGGGAATTACATGTGTGCGCTGCGAGTTACTTTTTTAGTCAGGGTTTTTGCAATACAAATCGAGCCTCCAGCCAACCAAAACCATCACTCCTTCACTTCGCACATCGCGTCATTACACACGCGTGTCCAGCCACGTATGTGGGCAGAGATTTCCATCGCCTCAGATCGAGACTCTGCCCAGAAAGGCAGGGGCGTGCCCCTTATCCAATCACGCACAGAGGGTGACTTTCCCACGACACCCCGGCCAATGAGGGTTGAGATGCCTCAGATGGCGATTTTCTCACCCCGCACAAGAAAATGAATAAAGGAACGCCAGGCTCTGGAGTGCTGGTCTTGGGGGTCGCGGGTCTTGGTGCTGGCTGGTTCATCTGGTCCTGGGTCATCATCGTCTCTGGTATTCTCCTTGGTGTTGGTTCATTGGTGCGTGGCTGGTTGGAGAGCACGATCCCTGGTGCTTGGTGCGGCGAAAAACGTGTGGGTTCGAGTCCCCCCCCCCTCCGAACCAGCTTGTTGTTGTTCTTTCTATTATTGACCCAGCACGGTTTGTGCTTGAGAACCAGTAAGCCGATTGGGCTGTAAGTTGTCGTTTGGACCAACAGACTTTGGTAATTCCGCTCGGTTACACCGGACCGAGATCACTAGAGCGACCCAGTTCAACAGAGTCCGTTGAGGGTGTGACTTCCCCGGTAATTTTACGACGTGGGTATTTAGATATATTGAAATTTGGCTATTAACCCTACCCCACGCAGTCAGAGAATTGGCGAGCACAGTCCTTAAGTGACCCATGACCTTCGGAGTTGTCCGAAGGTTACGACCTGCAATTCCGGGTATTCGGTGGGAGAGGGCTCTACTGCTCCACCTGGCGGCCGTTCCTCGCCACCGAACCCCGGCCCACAACAATATTACACCACCTTATCTGACACATTACATCAATTCTTTGTTCCTGTTGTTTGTGTCCTTTGTGACATCCTTGAAAACAGTTTAATTTCCTGTTTGAAAATATTTTCAATTTTGTTTGACTGCCAGACAGGCAGAGTAAAAACAATTACCTTATTCCTCTCCGCACATGTGCGATTGGGACGAATGCAGAGACAAATACTGCTAAACTGCAGGTTTGTTTTCTGATTCTATTCGTGTTCTGATTTTTTTTTCAAAATATTACATTGAAATTAAATTAAGTTGTTCCTAGATCATAAACTGACGTTTGTGGACAGACGGACGGACGGACATTAACCAATTGCTTAAGCCCGCTTTTCGCTTCGCGTGCGCGGGGTAATGAAGACTGTGTACGCTAGTTGGCGCTGCACCAATCAGCATACGCCTCGACCAGTTTTGAATGCTTCCTACAAAATCGCGTTTAATCTGCCTTAAGAACTCTTTTTGCCTTGTTATTGCATGTTGTTGAGAGCATTTTTAACCCATAATGTCTGAAAAAAGTCCTGAGAGTGATAATGTGGCCAACCAGTTAAGGAAAAGCACCAGAATGGATGTAAAAATACATGTGATAAGACGTGTGAAAGTGTGTGAATGTCAGATCGCCATTAAGATCTCTGGTGAAGCTGCAAGCATCGACGTCAGACGATAGTCGGCGCTTGGGTTTGAATACATCAACACTTAGACCATTCTCAAGAATGCAGACAAGATAAGGGCTTCTTCTTAATCCACCACTTCGTTAACTGCAACAAACACAACTCGTTCAAGGAGCATTTTACTGGACAAGATGAAGAGCCGATTGAGCATGTTGGCGGAATACAAGATCCGGCAACATGTTTCCTGAAGTCACGTGACCATTATGGAGAAGGCAAGGAGTATCTTCACCGACCTGCAGGAACTAAAAGGCAAGGGATCGATGACAGAGATGTTTCAGGCCAGTCAAGGTTGATTCGAGAAATGTAAGTGTCACAGTAACTTGCACAGTGTGCATATCTCTGGTGAAGCTGTGAGCGCTGACGATAAAGCAGCACGTGATTTTCCCGACACCCTGAAAGCGATCATCTGCCATGGAAATTACCCTCCCCAGCATGTTTTCAATGTCGATGAGACAGGCCTCTTTTGGAAGTGTATGCCATCACATAACATTCATCTTCAGGGAGGAGAGGCATGCATCAGGGTTCAAGGCTGCAAAAGATGGTCTTACGCTCATGCTGGGTGGTAAGGCAGGGAATTTTAAAATCAGGCCCATCTCGTTTACCATTTGGAAACAATGCGAGCAATGAAGGGGTTCTCCAAGGAACATCTGCCTGTTGTCTGGAAGGCTAACAAGACGGCATGGGTGACACCCGACATTTTGCACCAGCGGTTTACCTCCAGTTTTTTTCCCAGCGGTGTAGCGGTACTGCAATGTAAATAATAAGGAGCGGTAAGAAGTGTTGTTGCTGCTTGACAATGTCCCAGGTCACCCACAGAACCTCGACATCCTACAGACTTCAGAGTCAGTGGAAGCGGTCTTCCTTCGTCCTCACACGACTTCCAATGCAGTCGATGGGCCAGGACATCATAGCCAATTTCAAGGTGTACTACCTTAGATGCACATTCAAGCAGCTAGTCGAAGCAACATATGGTCAAGAGCAGTCGATTTGGGACTTTTTCAAGTCCTACTGCATCATGAAGGCCACTGAGAACATTAATGTATTCTGTGTAGCCTGGAAGGAAATACGCGAGACAACACCAAACTTGACTTTCACAGAAACAGCTGCTGATATTGGGGAAAGTGACGTCACTTCTCAGAGCAATCAAGGTACAGAAACATCGTATTTATGACATCACTTTTGTCTTTGCACTCAGCTGGACAATCAAGGAGGAAGTTCCTCCTCCCCATGGATGCCAACCGATGGGGTTATTATGTGTTCTATCCTTCAAATGCTGAATGTCAAACGAGGAAGCCACACATACCATAATTTTTGGTGTTTGGGATAACTTTAAACCACCAACCTCCCAGACTCAGAGCAGACGATGTTAAACTACATGTCTAGAATGCTATCACTCCCTTGTGGCCATCACCTGCCATTGTAACAGCACCCAGTCCAAATATTAAATTCCTGCCCAAAGCGATGAAAAGGGGGTGGAGGAGAGTTGGGGTGGGGTGGAGGAGAGTTGGGGTGGGGTTGAAGCGTGTGGATGAGGGTGCACTGCATGATTGGTCTTGGTGTGCCCCAGAAATGGTGGAAACCCACAGTTGAATCGATTTAATAATTGTTCTTTTCTTTTCTTTTGCTTCACCAGTTCATTCTTTCCAAAGAAGGATGAGATTGTGAAATGCCTCCCAAAAGGAACCAAACAACCTTACAGATGCATTTTTTATGCATACATCCATGACCAGACAAAGTTTCTTGTCAAAATGACCGCCGGCAATGCTCTTGGCTGCACTGAGTCAAATGGCGAAAGTTTTATACCTCGTGAGATTTGTAAGTACCGTATGTGAAAGGAAGTACACAAACTTTAAAAAAATATTAAAACTGAATGTATGTGCATTATCTTATTACCCCTCCTTAGGCCTACTGTATTCAGCAATTCTATAGGATGTCATTGTGAGTACAGGCCTAAGGATCAAACTTTCTTGGTGTTTGAAGCATAATATAAGGTATTCAATGTCTACAAGTCAATGACGGCAGAACAAGTGAAATTTCAACATTCTCTCAAAAGATGACATAATTCCTTATTCCATACCCTTATATCCTTCAAATCACACTTTCACTTTCTCTCCATGGCTCTCAATTCACAGATCCTCCCTTCGTCCTTTCCCTTTATCATTCGCCCACCCCCTCAAACTTATCCATGGCCTACCCTTTCAAACATCCGGTGGGCTTTCTTAGCCTCTGGTCTTATGACGATACAGAATTCCCAATATGACGTAATTTTTGCTTTTTTCAAACTTCCCATCCTCCACATCCACATTATCTTCAAGAGACTCATTCTCCATCTACACCAATAAGTGTGTGTGGTGTGTGTGTGTGTGGTGTGTGTGTGTGTGTGTGTGTGCCCTCCATAACTCCAAAACCATAAAACCGAGCATCCTGAATCTTTGCATGCAACTAAGGGAACTCCAAGGAAGTGTAGGAGTGAAAATTTGGTGTTTGGGTTAATTAAAACACCCATTTTGAAGATAATTAACGGCATTATTTAATTATGTCCTTCATCAGGCGCATCCTCGGCCACCTCACTCTCTGGGATCTGAAGGCGTATCCTAGGTAACCTCGCTGAGGTTTGAAGCCGCCATGTTTTTTTTGGCCTGCTCAACCATGCCTTGACTTGGAACAGGCCGCAACAATTTCTTCAAGATAAAGCTTTTTTTTTTTCCACTTTCCTCACTCATATTATCGAATGCCTGTTCATCATAGCTACAAATCGCTTTATACATCGCTTTTGTAAGTACGATAGTTTTCAAATTAGGAGCTTGGAGCGATTTCATGCATTATATGATATGATTTTCCATGATCTACTCTCACGGAAATAATCTTAAAGTTTATCATCGAAATATTATTTCGGTTTTGAGGATCAGATATAGTCCAGACTAAATAAGTGTCGAAATCTGGAGTGAAATCTATTGATTTAAAGAAACAACGAGTCTCATAACGAACCCGATATACCTATTTACCAGAAGCAAGCAAGGCTATGGTCGATCATTCTACATGTACATGCATAAGAAAATGAGAAATTTACAAAGCATTGAACTTATCTTTTTCTACTGAATGGAGAATTATATTGAGAGAACAAAGGATTTAGAAATGTGCCAAAATTAACCAACTCCATTGAGCTCAATGATTTAATGCATTTTCTACTTGACATCATGCCTTGCCCTGCAGAGGGACTACTTAGGCCTAAGTCACATTTGCCATGGCGGCCGTGGGGTCTACAAAATCTACGGCCACTAGCAATTATAGGGCGGCTGCAGTATTTCCACAGTCACACAATGTAGCAGTCACATAAGTTTTTATTTTTCGGGTAGCCGCACGGCGTATTTATAAATTGTGGGACACGTGCACAGATGAGCAGGCAACATGGCGGATTATTTGCAATGTTTATGTCACGTGTGATTAAACTTTGCGATGTCTCCTGGGTTGTTCTACATTAAACAGCAACTCTTTTGTGGATAAAGTCATTCTATATTTTATTTTATTAATATTATTTTGAACGAATTCATTTTATTTCTTAAACTGCTACATTCGCAATAAAGACCGGCTTTAAGGTTAAAGGGATCTTATGGTATGCAGCCACAGCCTGGCAAGCCATTCCTTATCAGCCATTTCATTGGAGTGCTTGCTTGAGTGCTTAAGCACCCGATAGTTGATAGCGGTACCATGCTACGCCATTCTGAATAAATCGTGAACTCACTGCAGACGCTTTTGCCGCACCACGTCGTCCTGAGCGAGTGGTTCGCGCTCCGTCGTCCTGAGCGAGTGGTTCGCGCTCCGTCATCCTGAGCGAGTGGTTCGCGCTCCGTCGTCCTGAGCGAGTGGTTCGCGCTCCGTCGTCCTGAGCGATTGGTTCGCGCTCCGTCGTCCTGAGCGATTGGTTCGCGCTCCGTCGTCCTGAGCGAGTGGTTCGCGCTCCGTCGTCCTGAGCGAGTGGTTCGCGCTCCGTCGTCCTGAGCTAGTGGTTCGCGCTCCGTCGTCCTGAGCGAGTGGTTCGCGCTCCGTCGTCCTGAGCGAGTGGTTCGCGCCCCGTCGTCCTGAGCGAGTGGTTCACGCCCCGTCGTCCTGAGCGAGTGGTTCTCGCCCCGTCGTCCTGAGCGAGTGGTTCCCGCCCCGTCATCCTGAGCAAGTGGCTCGTGCCCCGTCGTCCTGAGCGAGTGGCTCGCGCCCCGTCGTCCTGAGCGAGTGGCTCGCGCCCCGTCGTCCTGAGCGAGTGGCTCGCGCCCCGTCGTCCTGAGCGAGTGGCTCGCGCCCCGTCGTCCTGAACGAGTGGCTCGCGCCCCGTCGTCCTTAGCGAGTGGCTCGCGCCCCGTCGTCCTGAGCGAGTGGCTCGCGCTCCGTCGTCCTGAGCGAGTGGCTCGCGCTCCGTCGTCCTGAGTGAGTGGTTCGCGCTCCGTCGTCCTGAGCGAGTGGTTCGCGCTCCGTCGTCCTGAGCGAGTGGTTCGCGCTCCGTCGTCCTGAGCGAGTGGTTCGCGCTCCGTCGTCCTGAGCGAGTGGTTCTCGCTCCGTCGTCCTGAGCGAGTGGTTCGCGCTCCGTCGTCCTGAGCGAGTGGTTCGGGCTCCGTCGTCCTGAGCGAGTGGTTCGCGCTTCGTCGTCCTGAGCGAGTGGTTCACGCTCCGTCGTCCTGAGCGAGTGGTTCGCGCCCCATTGTCCTGAACGAGTGGTTCGCGCCCCGTCGTCCTGAACGATTGGTTCGCGCCCCGTCGTCCTGAACGAGTGGTTCGCGCTCCGTCCTCCTGAGCGAGTGCTTCGCGCTCCCTCGTCCTGAGCGAGTGCTTCGCGCTCTCTCGTCTTGAGCGAGTGCTTCGTGCTCCATCACCCTGTTTATGTCTGGATAGGAGTTTGTCTCCGGACACGTCGGGGCAGCGTTTGTCCCCGGACTCATCTGGGCGGTGTTTGTCTCCGGACGCGTCGGGCGGTGTTAGTCTTCGGACGCGTCAGGGCGGTGTTCTTCTCCGGACGCGTCGGGGCGGTATTCGTCTCCGGACGCGTCGGGGTGGTGTTTGTCTCCGGACGCGTCGGGGCGGTGTTTGTCTTCGGACGCGTCGGGGCGGTGTTTGTCTCCGGACGCGTCGGGGCGGTGTTTGTCTCTGGACGTGTTCTGACTAATATGGAAAACACGATAAATATCCGTAGATGAGAAGTGTTGAGTTGCATCAATTTTCTGTTCATATATGTGAGAGGCAGAAGATATGCAGGCATGGACACACACACACACACACACACACACACACACACACACACACACACACACACACACACACACACACACACACACACACACACACACTTCTTGTAAAAGTAAATATCCTCATTTTAAGAGTCGATTTAAAATTTACACTCTGATGGGAAGGACATTTCTGGGGTTTGTAAATGCAGTGTTCAGAAGCACCCAAACTGGGCACGGTGTTTCCATCCAACTCTTTAGTTGCGCATTATCACACTGCAGCTTTCTCTCAGGTATTTTAACAAGTATTTTTGGACTCTGTTAGAAGCTTAGCGAGCTAATTTAGTCAACAATCCTGACCACACACGTACAATCGAAGTTCACGTTCCCCAAATTTGCATGCGTGCCAAGCTTTGTGGTGGATTACTTCATTTTGAAAGTCCTGTGTTTTGTCGGCTCACAATCCACAAATCAAAAGACCCAAAATACCCACAGGATCCCTAAGACTCTGGTGACCATTTCAGACTCTACTATGAATGGATGAGGTGTGTGTGTGTGTGTGTGTGTGTGTGTGTGTGTGTGTGTGTGTGTGTGTGTGTGTGTGTGTGTGTGTGTGTGTGTGTGTGTGTGTGTGTGTGTGTGTGTGTGTGTGTGTGTGTGTGTGTGTGTGTGTGAGAGTGAGAGAGAGTGAGAGTGAGAGAGTGAGTGAGAGAGAGTGAGAGAGTGAGTGAGAGAGAGTGAGAGAGTGAGTGAGAGTGAGAGTGAGAGTGAGAGTGAGAGTGAGAGTGAGAGAGAGAGAGAGAGAGAGAGAGAGAGAGAGAGAGAGAGAGAGAGAGAGAGAGAGAGAGAGAGAGAGAGAGAGAGAGAGAGAGAGAGAGAGAGAGAGAGAGAGAGAGAGAGAGAGAGAGAGAGAGAGAGAGAGAGAGAGAGATATATATATATATATATATATATATATATATATATATATATATATATATATATGTTTTTTGTGGATTTCTACTGGAGCATTCTGATGGGGAATGTCATTCATCAAAATGATCATCATGACCTCCTGAGTTGATTCGACCAATTGAATGTAAAATCTTTTGTAATTCCCATGTTTTAAAAACGCAGACCATGTTAAGGTATATTAAGCAGCTTCATATGTCCTTCCACCATGACATGGCATTGTAATTACAAAATAAATCTTAAGGCCCAGTCACACCTTGACGTTTTAGCCAACGTATGCCGATTTTTGAAATTTTTTTCTAAAACGCTGGCACACGTTGAATACGTTATGGGTAAGTTTTGATAACATTGAGAGCACGCTGAAAAACACTGCCATACGTCGTTGTACGTTGGCTTTAAACGTTGTACTTTTTGGTTGTCCTCAAATTTTTTCATGCTTGAAATTTCACGACGTATGCCAGCGTATGACTCACACATTCCGCTACGCTGGCCACAAGTTGTATGCACGGTCTGCAATCGTTGACAGACGTCAACACATGCTACTTGTAAGTTAATCATAAGTTGAGACACGCCGAGGTAATGTTTAGCGTACCCGAAACTTATTTCTAACCTATGATTAATGTGTTGTTGGCACGTTACGCGATCGTTGCCACACGTCGACAGACGTTACTTTTAAGTTACTCATAGGCTGAAAGACGTCGGTATAATGGATCGTCCTTGCGTCAGCGTCCACGGCCATGGCCAGGACACTGATTTGCAGCATTCTTCAAACTTTTCTTCGGCATGACGAGGATGTTCACACTTCGATGTCTAGCTTGGCTATGATTCCAATTGTCCATCGGCAGCATCTATTTAAAATAGTCGAGTTTGAGCGCTTTAACACGTTCAGAAGAAACGCTTCAAATTTCCAAACCCCAGCGTCAAAAACACAAAGGCGAGTGACAGCAATTTAAATCGTTCATTATAAACAATGAAAATAGCTGAGTGGTACCGTTTAAAAGTCGTTGAGTGTAAAAAAATTCCAATTGTTGAGCGCAAGCGTCTACTTTCAATAGTGGAGATGCAGCCATTTAAATCGTTGAGTGGCAGCCTATGAATAGCAAACCCCACGTCAACGGCAAAGATAAACTGCCGCACGATATGGATAAGTTCGGCTATCGTTGGGCATAGTTTGTGAACGCCGGCTTCACGATAATTATTTGTTGGTATACTGTATCTATAAGTTATCGAAGCGCTCTATGCACATTATTCGTTCATTGTGCATTTGTCCAACCCGTTATGAATAGACCTAAATCGTAAAAACAAGCCATAGCTCATTGTTGAAAAAGCCCCATAAAAAATTAGCCGCGAAGAACTTCGAACAATGGTGCAAAGATGTCTCCTACCCGTGGACATGCGGACGCAAGGAGGATCCATCATAACCCACACCCTCCCCCTCACACTCACCTACTACTGCCAACATGAACAAACTACTACTAATACTAATACTGATACTGTTACTAATACTAATACTGATACTGATACTGTTACTGCTGACATGGACATCGACTCGAAAAGGACTCGAAAACACTGTTGGGTTCCCCTTTTATGAACACCATTTTTATATACCAATTCCCAAAATCGCTGGGAACACGTCTTCATATGGCAGTTGTAAGTTAGAAACACGTTAATTAATTTTTTTGTCGACCGGAAGACGTCATTGGAATACGTCTACATACGTCAATGTGTGTTGGGACTACGTAAAGAATTGGTTCAAAGCACGTCAAACATAAGTTAGAAATAAGTTTCACGTAAAAAAGACATTACCGCAACGTGTTTCGGCTTATGAGTCGCTTATAAGTAGCCTTTGTGGAAGTGTGTAAGCGTCCGCATATCGTGTGTACAACTTATCCCCATCGCATGCAGAACGTGTGTCATACGCCAAGTACGTCGTAAAATTTTGAACATGTTTAAAATTTCTTGACGTACTCTACTTACTACGACGTATGATAGCGTACTTTAGCGTTCTACTCACGTATACCAAACTTACTCATACCGTATTTGACGTGCCCCAACGTTTTAGACACATTTTTCGTAGGTCGGCATACGCTGGCAAGATCGCCAAGGTGTGACCGCGATGTTGACACTTCCATTTCTACGGCAGTGATGATTCGAATCGTTGTGCGTCAGCCTTTTAATAGGCTACGTCACGACATCGTCGGCGATGCGTGCAACGCGCTATGCCTAAGTTAGACTATCGTTGGGCATCGGTTGTGTAGGCCGACAACAGGTTCAGCATTCGTTGGGATAAGTTATCTATAACACAACGAAACGTTCTGTGTCCGTTACTAATGCGTTATACATAAGACCAAGTCGCAATGAATACGTCCGAATCTTTAAAAAAAAACATCAAAAGTTCAACGTAAGCCAGCGTTTTAGATACATTTTAATACGTTGCCATCGCTGGCTAAAACGTCAAGGTGTGACTGGGCCTTTAATAAAAACAATGATAACATTGTAACAAAGCAAATATTAATTAATACTCATCATATTTATGACAATAAAAATAATAGTAGTATCATATGGCAATATAATACAGGTAGTCGTCGACTTACGAGTGTTCAACTTTACGACCACGTTTTTTTTTTGTTTTTTTTTGGATGTAAAATATACGTTGTTCGACTTACGACCGATTGGTCAGAACTAATTGCGGTCGTAAATCAACGACTACCTGTAATAACGAACATATAATCCCCACGCTGGCCCAAGCACACCTGGGCTTGGTGAAAGGCAAGCTCATGCTCAAGCAGTACAGCAGGCAGGTATGCTACAAGACCGTGAATACCAATGAAAATTTGGTCAAATGCACCAATGGGCCCACGAGTAATTCAAAACACCTCAGTGCACTGGAAAACGTGGGACCTGGAAAACTGTACTGCAGAGTGGGGGCTTGTAATACCCTCTTCCACCTGGAGCCACATTTATATCGAGAATTTCAGTCTTTCCCCTCCCTCTAACTCCCCCTGTTGGATAATTTTTTCTTAGTTAACGTTTTTTCTTTACCGACTCGGTGTAAATCCTGTTACTCAAATGAAAGCCACAATTAATTCACTTTCCACAACGGAAAGTACATTACATCAGATAATTTTATTTTAACTTGGTACCAAGGAGTTCAAAACACTGAGATGTAGACATCCACAATGATTTGCACTAAACCAAGATTACATTTCCTGGCATTTATATACTTTGAAGGGAGCGGAGAGGGGTCTGATAAGCATATAGGCAAAATAATTCAAAAATGCAATACGTGTCCACTAACTGGAAAGCAAATGACATAATCATGGCAAAAGTTGTAGCGTTATCAACCAGGTCACTTTGTTCCATAGCAAGACGTTCCTTTTATCAACATTTAGGTCAAAAGACTCTTGGCTAAAGGAAAGCATCACTGACATCCAATTTGACTTGTAGCATAAAAATTAAATTTATAAAGCACCAGCAACAATTATAATTGAGAGTACATTAATATAATTCTTTTCTCCCACAACCCCAAGACCACCAGCAAAAATAAAAACATTCCTATACACTAATTGGGGTCATGCTGATCCGATATCACAAGTCTGGATGGAATCAGCCCAGACCTATAAGAGCAGTGTGACACATAAACAAACACACACACACACACCAACAATCACCAGTCCATGAATTATAATCTAAGGCAGTAAGGATACCATAAGATAAAGGGAGATGACTTGCAATACCAGCTAACACCAAAGGTGGTCCTATTTCCACCACATGTCAATTTAGGAGTTTCAGTGACATCCACAGTTGCTCCATGATAGTAAGATTCACTGAATATTTTTTTTTATTACTATTTTAATTTCTTCCCTCAGTAAAACCTGATCCACCAGTCATTGTGAATGCAACCTCAGTTGACCAAGAGGCCACAAAGTTATTTGTTGAATGGAAAAACCCTTCAAGCTGGGTTCATACGTTTGACCACTTTTTGGAATACGAGTTGCAATTCAGATCACTTCGACATACTCACTTCGAAAGAGAGGTAGGTGGAGCATGGTGCTGTCCAAACCCTGGGAAATATGTAGGGATGGTTTTTAATTTACACATAATGTCTTCAAAATAAAATACTTCCTCTTACGACTTTTGTTGTTCCCATCTGAGCATTTCCTTCATGATGCTGTGGCCTGGATAAAATCCCATGTAATGTGCAGATTTTTTTCCCCCCAAAATCAATTTCCTCCTGTAACCTTGTACATTGTTACGGTGCTACAAAATCAGCACTCCCCCGAGGCAATGGCACACAACATACAGTGGTTCCTGAGACAGTTATTTCATTAGTATTCGTTTTAAATATGTCTTCTCTTACAGTGCCTTCAGAAAGTATTCACACCCCTCAACTTTTGTCACATTTTGTTGTGTTACAGCCTGAATTTAAAATGAATGAAATGTAAATTTTTTGTCACCGATCGACACAAAATACCCCATAAAGACAAAGTGAAAACATGTTTTAAATTTTTCTCACAAATTCATTAAAATTGAAAAGCTGAAATGTCTCGCATCAATAAATATTCAACCCCCTCAGTCAATACCTTGTAGACGCGCCTTTGGCAGCGATTACAGCTTCGCACATCTGGATTTAGGGATTTTCTCCCATTCTTTCTTGCAGATTTGCTCAAGTTCTGCCAAGCTGTATGCTTGGGGTCATTATCCTGTTGGAACGTAAATCTTTTCCACAGTCTGAGGTCTTTTGCACTCTGAAGCAGGTTCTCCTCAAGGATTTGCCTGTGTATGGCTCCATTCATTGTTCCCTCTATTCTTACAAGTCTCCCAGTCCCTGCCACTGAAAAACATCCCCATAGCATGATACTGCCACCAACATGCTTCATGGTTGTGATGTTGTTCGATTGGTGATGAGCGATGCCCGGTTTCCGCCAGACATAGCATTTTGCATTCAGGCCAAAGAAGTCAATTTTTTCATCTTATCAGACCACAGAATATTTTGCCACGTGCTCTCTGAGTCTTTCACATGCCTTTTTCCAAACTCCAGATGTGATGTCATTTGCCTTTTACTCAGGAGTGGCTTTTGTCTGGCCACTCTCCCATAAAGCCTAGATTTGTGAAGTGATGCAGAGATTGTTGTCCATCTCAGCCAAGGAACTCTGTAGTTCTGTCAGAGTGGTCATTGGGTTCTTGGTAACCTCCCTGACCAAGGTCCTTCTTGCCCAGTTGTTCAGTTAGGTCAGATGGCCGCATCTAGGAAGAGTCTGTGTAGTTCCATATTCTTTCCATTTCCTAATGATGGAGTGCACTGTGCTCTTAGGAACTTTCAACTCTCTTGAAATTGCTTTATACCCTTCTCCATATCTATGCCTCTTCACAATTCAATCTCAAAGTTCTACAGACAGTTCCTTGGACTTCATGGTGGAGTTTCTGCTCTGACATGCAATGTCAACTGTGGGACCTGATATAGAAAGTTGTGTTTCTTTCTAAATCATGTCCAATCAATTGAATTGGCCACAGGTGGACTACGATCAAGTTGTTGAGCCATCTCATGGATGATCAAGGAAATTAGATGCACCTGAGCTCAATTTGGAGTGTCATAGCAAAGGGGTTGAATACTTATTGAAGCTAGACATTTCAGCTTTTCATTTTTCATTAATTTGTAAACATTTCTAAAAACATGTTTTCATTTTGTCATTATGGAGTATTTTGTGTAGATCAGTGACAATTTTTTTTAAATTTAATCCACTTTAATTTTCAGGCTGTAACACAACAAAATGAAAAAAAGTCGAGGGGTGTGAAAACTTTCTGAAGGAACTGTATGTGTCGTGGGTTTATGAGACAACACGCGTTGCACGGGCTTTAGGTCGTGTTTTTTTTTTTGCATTCTTTACACATCTTTCATTCTTTACATTATTTTACTTTTCTGTGCACGACCTTTCTTCACACAAGCATGTACACTAAGGACCATAGGAACAGGGACAGGTCATAATGCGTGGACGTGCACAATTTCCCATTCAAACCGCGCACCATTATCCAACAGATGTTCCACTTCAGATTTCATCAGACTCGAACCCCATCGTTACAACATTTCATACACCATCAAGATTCCTTTATAAAAATCATCATGCCATCGGACCACAACCCAAGCTCACTTACCTTCATCATTAAGGCCTAGGTCACATTTGCCACGGCGGCCGTGGGGTCTCCAAAATCTGCGGCCACCAGCAGTTATACGGCGGCCGCAGTATTTCCACGGTCACACAATGTAGCAGTTACATATATTTTTATTTTTCGGGGGGCCGCACGGCGTATTTATAAATCGTGGAGACCAAAAACGTGGGGGTGCCGTATGGTCTTTGATTTGATGTCGCACGGTGACCTTAGGGCGTCGCTGCGGCGGCCATATAATTTTCAAGGCAGACGCAAGGTGCCCGCAAGGCGACCGCAGGGGGGGCCACAGGGGGGCCCTAAGGCGAACGTGCGGCCAGACGGACGGTAACGAGTGGGTATATATACCAGTTCTTTTTTTTACTGAAATAAAAATATACCAGTATATATAACTGAATATCTTCTTCTTCTTTCGGCTGCTCCTGTTAGGGGTCGCCACAGCGGATCATCCGTATGATCCGCATAGTGATTTGGCACATGTTTTACGCCGGATGCCCTTCCTGACACAACCCTGGTCGCCTCTTACGAGGCAGGGATATGGTACACCTATTTTAACCGGGGTATACACCGGCCCAGTACACTGGTACTCATTTCGCCGACCTCGGAAGGATGACAGGCTGAGTCATCTCCCTGGTGTATTAATTCAGTGGCCCAACGGGGCTTGAACTCAGGACGTTTTGGATCCCAAGCCGCTGCCCTAACCACTGCGCCAACACCAGGCTATATATAACTGAATATACGATAACTATAATATACCGTGGTGCCCCCAGAATCCAAACGCCCCAATATTTGAACAAATTGGAATCCGAACAATTTTTTCGAGAAAATTTTGCCCTAAAAACCGAATACATTTTTAAAAAAACCAAACACAACGTGGCGTTCATGTTTGTTCACGTGTCTCCCCCACCTGTTCAAGCCGCATCTTCGCGCTTTGTTCATTCAGTTCGTCGGTGGAAGTCCTCGTGAAAGCATCTCTCGTGTGTCGATCGATACTTTAGGCCTCAGTCACATTTGCTCCACGGTGAGGATACGGCAGCCGTACGCCCTCTGAATTTACAGAAACGTGTGGCGGCCGCAGATAAACTGAGGTGGCCTCAGGGTGGCCCTATGCCATATGGCTATATTTTACAGGTCGTAAGGTCGCCGTGGAATTATAACGCGGAGTTATAACTTTTTTTCATTTCTACGTTCGCCGTAGAAATTCGACAAGCCGAAACAAAAGAACTGGTAAAATAAATAAATAAATAAATAAATAACCCATTTGTTACCGTCCGTCTGGCCGCACGTTTGGCTTTGGGTCCCTCTGCGGTCGCATTGCGGGCACCTTGCGTCTGCCTTCAAAATTCTATGGCCGCCGCAGGAATGCCCTAAGGTCACCGTGCGACATTAAATCAATGACCGTAAGGCACACCCACGTTTTTGGTCTCCACAATTTATAAATACGCCGTGCGGCTACCCGAAAAATAACAAGGACAAATGTGTCCAAGAACAGCATCCAAAACCTAAAGGTTTTGTCGGCTATAAAAATAAAATAAAATAAAATAAAAAAAACAACAACAACAACTTCCGATATTTCGTCACGTGCCTTCATTAAGCCAATAGCGAAACCCGTCATAATGTATTTATGTATTTACGATATATCGTGTATTTACGAAATTACAATACGATAAATGGAATAATCTTTAAATAGTAACGTCAACTTTTCGAAACTTTAAAGCAAATGTCCGAATATATTTAAAAGTTCATGAGAGACGCTCTCAAAAGGCACCGTCTATGTGAGGATGTGTACATGTGGTCAGTATTTAAGGCGATCCGGATCTTGTATATACAAGAGCCGAGTCCGAGAGATTAATGTTTTGGAAGAAGAAGAAGAAGAAGAAGAAGAAGAAGAAGAAGAAGAAGAAGAAGAAGAAGAAGAAGAAGAAGAAGAAGAAGAAGAAGAAGAAGAAGAAGAAGAAGAAGAAGAAGAAGAAGAACCAAATGTGACTTCAGCCTCACCTCGTGTCTTCACCTTCATCTGTGATGTTTGTTCTTTTTAATCATCTTGTGTTTTAATTAATAACAAAAAAAGCAATCCGATCATGTGGTGTGACGGACTGTCGGGCAAGGATTGAATTTCACAGCAAAACCAGTTGGAATATCCATATATTAATACTGAAGGACCAATTTTGTGCTCCTCCTTGCGGTCGCGTCACGTTTTTCTCGGTGCTGTGACCTGGACTGAAAGAAACTTCGTACCTGTAAGAGTGCATCGCACATAGTGGCGATAGTCAACCTTCAACTCTGAAGCAGAATAAACACTTTTCGTTGAGACGGGGAGCGAGGAGTGAAGAGACGGGGGCGAGGAGTGAAGAAGCGGGGCCAGGGAGTAAAGAGGCGGGGGCGGCAAGGTAAGCAATTTTTTGGGCGGGGTAAGCAAATTGAAAGCGGGAGACGGGGGGAAATGGGGCGGGGGATGAGTGGGCGGGGGCTGGGGTGAATTAGGTGGGGTTCAGTGTGAGGGTGGACAGGGTGGCGGGGTGGCGGGGGCCCGGGGGCAAGTGGGGCGGGGAATCAAGAGACAGGGGGACGGGGAGTGAAGAGGCGAGGGCGGGGCCGGGTAATTAAATTTTTGGGCGGGGGTAAACAAATTGAAGGCGGGGGGGAATGGGGCAGGGCGGGGAATGGGGCAGGGCGGGGAATGAGTAGGCGGGGGCAAGCACGCCCTGTCTAGTCCATGTCCCTTGAGTGTGGGTGAGCTGGTGAGGATGGTTCAATGAACGGAATCCGTCTGTGACGGGATTTCGGCTCGTCCATGATTACGTCAGCCCGATGCATTTGATGAAAGTGATTGTGGTTCTGCGGGCATCATGTTTGATGAGCTGCCCTGGAGGCAGCGCTCTCGCAGAGTGCGCGAGCGGTCGGAACCCAGGACGGAGCACGAGCCTGTGTGGACCTTTGGATGTGGTGATTGTACCAGTTTACATACAATACACCGTCACCGAAGGTCATTTACTCATCTTATTTTATCTTAAACATGGGTAATTTCAGTTTAAAGTGTTTTGAAAGTGGGTTTTCTTTGGGTCCACGAACGGATTAATTCACTCCATTATTTCTTATTGGGAAAATATTTTTGGAATCCGAACTTTTTGCAATCCGAACAGCCTCCTGGAACGAAATAAATTAGGATTCTGGGGGCACCACGGTATAGGCAAATACCTATACTCCGATCTCTAGTGGTAGTGCACGGTCGACGCAGACTGCCACGGAGGCCGTACGTAGGTGCACGGTGGGCGTAGGGGAACCGTGTGTCGACCCTGCGTTGCCCGCAGGTAGTCACACAGACCGCAAGGCCACCGTACGGCGACCGTGGAAATAGTGCGGCCGCCATAATTTTTGGGGGGTTGAGAAAATTCATTTTTCATTGGGAAGAGCTTACGGCAGCCACACGAATAACGCAAGCCCACCGTAAGCCCTACGTACGGTCGACGTGGAACACATCTATGTCATAGCTTGGTTTGTCAAATTGCTACGGCGAATATAGAAATGAAAAAATGTTATAACTCCGCGCTATAATTCCACGGCGACACTACGGCCTGTAAAATATAGCCAAATGGCGTAGGGCCTCCCTGAGGCCACCTCAGTTTCTCTGCGGTCGCCGCACGTTTCTGTCAATTCAGAGGGCATACGGCCGCCGTATCCTCGCTGTAGAGCAAATGTGACCTAGGCCTAACAGCCACAACCACAATGAACCACCATGCCATAACTCACCGTTACGCTTCCGCTCCAAACACCTCAACCACAGGCACCACCAGCAATGACTGCCACTCCCTTTCAGACCAACAGGGAACAGGGGGAGTGTGGTGTACCATTACAGATACTCGGGTCTGGCTGTTCTCGCATCTAACTTGGAGCACAAGAGTGCGTAAGACTCCATTTGACATGTGGGTAGCCCTAGTGTTCCTCTCAATTATGGCCCTCATTGGGTGTCCAGTGGGTGTTCATGGCCGGAGAGCGCAACTGAATACCGCAGCGCCATGTTTATCTCGGAGATGGATTGTGTGGCAGAATTTGGGGCGAGTGAGGCCATTTCCACTGCCGAATTTTCGTATGGGCGAAGCTAGCTCCAGGGTAATCATCCATACACCAATAAGGACGCTGGAAAAAAAAAACCCATTGCTATGCCTGATCTGCTCCCGGGCCCACCTCCACCAGGGGATTGTAAAAGAGCACTCAGTTATTTGGCTGAGTGTTCTAGAAGCTCACTGTTCTTTGGCTGAGTGTTCTAGAAGCTCATGGCTCTTTGGCTCAGGCTCGGTTCTCTGGCTGTGCATTCTTGTTCTTGGGGTCAGGGTGTGGTGAGTAACGGAGCAACTGAAGTGAGAGGAACAGAGCAGAACCAATGGAGTGGAGTGTGGAACAAACAGGAAATCCAGATGCCAGACCGAACACAGTATTAGACAACCTTAGCATTTACAAGTACAGACCTCTTTACACTTCACTTTAGGACTATCTTCTCACATGTTCTTTGCTTTTCTTCCAACCCCCCTTGATCCACATCTTTACCACTTCCTCTCCGCACTTCACCTGCATATCACCACACTCTTCACCATGCCTCCCTCTGACCATGCACCATTGGCATCCTCAGTTTGCCTCCCACCTTCCTACCCCCACCCCCACCCGTGCCCCCTCCTCAGTGACTGGGTTTGTGTTGGTCCATCGACCTCGCCTGGTATAAAGAGGTGTAAACCACCTTAAACTTTCTCTCCCTCTGTACTATTCTAATTTCCTCGGGGAATGATTTTGATGGTGCCTGCTTTGTTAGCATAATTAAGATTGTATAAGATTAGTATCGGGGTAACTCTGCACTGTCTCTTGTGTTTGTAAATAATTGTGTTTCTTTTGCTGCACCTCACCAATCCTTGCTTTCCCCTGCTGAAAATATTTTCATGCATTAAATCCCTTGCTTATTGTGCCACACACCTTTCCTCACCCTTGCTATAAATAAATTGCTATTATTGTGAAGGTACCCAGTTCGTCGCATCTTCTCCTCAATTGGTCTAGCATAATCTGCACGTGGTGTTATCTGGGAAGTTTTACCCCACGTGATTTGCTCTGTTTGCAGCTCAGCTTGGCAGCTCCGTTTGGCTGCACTCGATCAGGTAAGATTAATACATGTATGCATCGAGGGCATGAGCGCCCCTTCATATTGTCGTCCAAAGTTAAGGTAACCACGCAAAGTAGTGACACCCTGCCAGAACTGGCTGTAACAATCGGTGTTCGTGGTTGATTAGCCACCTGCCAAGCCGCGGAATTTTCCACAGATGGCAGCCTCAGGACCGGCATTCGGGAGGAACCCGAGCGCTTCCCCTTGTGGAGAACCTCGATCTCTGGCCTGTAACAATATTCACAGAACAAAAACAAACACCCTTCACCATGCAGTGTTCCTCCATGATGGAGAAAACTCAATCTTTCATCGAAGTGCTCAATTATTTATTCTTCATTTCGCTGCTTTATCCTCTCTTTGTATTTTGAGCACAAAATTGGTACACTGATCACCTTTTACCTCTGTGCCTCCCAACCTCAAAATGCCAATTCTTTGTCTGCAGCGTCTCAACAAAAAGAAAAGAAAGTACGTGATTCCGAATGCAGAGCCCTTTACACTGCATCTCATACAAATGCGAGCCAAAGAATCTGTAAACTACGGCCAGTGGAGCGACTGGAGCCCGGTTTCCTACGTTGGGCCGTGGAATGATACACGTGAGCAAAATGGTTTGTGTTACAAGGGAAAAACGGATTGCAAACTAAAGAGATCATAGAACACCTTCCCATGTGCAGTCTTGAGAAAAAGGACATGGGAAGGGTCTTTCAAACTCTTGCTTTGCATTTCCAAGCACGATCTATAAATTATTTCCGACGACCCACCATTGTGTCTGAATCTCGATATTCCTCAATGATGAGAGCAAGAGCAGCAGATTTGATTGGTTGAGATGGTGTTAAATGGCGAAAATATTTTGCCCAAGTACAACACTGCGAAACTGTTGGTTTTATGGAAATGCCAAGAAGGTGATTTGTGTTTTACGGTGTTAAAGTATGTTAAACAATTGAAATAAAATGCTCCAATTGGTTCATATGCTTGTGAAATTGTTTATATGCTGGCTATTCTCAGAGAGCTGCCTCAACGCCAGCGAGTCTGGCATTTCACTCAACCAGACTGGCAGGGGACTGCAAACAGCCATCTCTCTTGAGGACTTTTCTCCCATATCTACTGTCTCTGATGTTAACTCAGCCCAGGAATTCTTTCAATAAACCTGTTCTCTCTCTCTCTCATGCACAGATTCATCCAATCTCGTCTTCAATTATCCTGCCCTTCTTCCCACCAATGGTACGCTGAATCCTGGTGTGAGGAAGTTGCTCTGAAACAACTTGCCTTCATTCCTGGAAGGCTAATCCGACTGAAGGCAATCTCAGTGCATTCAAAAAAGTCCACGACAAGTGTGTGTCCACTCTCAGGAGAGCCAGAAAACGACATCTATCCAACCTTAAGATTGAACTTTCAAACTTGTCTCCCTCCTCTAAAACCTGATGGCACCTTGTTAAGTCCGTCTCTGGAGTATGCTCCCCTCAATCCCTTCCCTCCCTTCAAATGGAACCACAGCCGACTCTGGTCGTGAGAACGCTGAATGCCTCAATTCTGTGTTTGCTTCCAAATCTTGTGTCCCCAACCCCTCACTTTTGGGACCCATCCTTCCCTTTCATACCCATCTACTCCTGGACTCTGTCTCTTGCACCTGAGAAGGTGAAGAAGGTTATTTCAACCCTTGACTCTGAATCTGCCAGTGGAGTGGACATCAGCTCACATGTTCTAAATATCTTCTCTTTCCCATCATCTCTCTGCCCTTTTCACCCTATCATTTGTGCGAGGTCATCTTCCATCTGCTTGAAAATCTGCCTACGTCACTGTATTCCATAAAAAAATGTGCAAAAACAGATCCCTTTAACTACAGATCTATCACCTTACTTCCAATCATCAGAAAGGTCACGGAATCCATCATCGCAGTCGACATAAAATCCTTCCTCTTCTCCGACAACCTCATCTCGGATCACCAATTTGGTTTCAGACCAGGTCACTCTACCTTGGACATGCTACTTATACCAACCCAACAACGAATGGAGCCCCTCAATATCAGACATGAGATCAGGGCCATCTCTCCGGACTTATCTCATGTTTTTGATAGTTGGGCACCCTGCCTTACTCTCCAAACTCTCTGCCCGTGGTATCAAAAGCCAACCAACTGGCATCCATTCAAAAGGGCTGAGAGTGACGAGATTGAATGACTCCAGAAGCGTGCACTCTGTTTTATTGCGTACCCATCTATTCATTCCAAAGCGCAACAAGTTAGTCATTTTCAAATACAATTGTTAAGTGAATGCAGGAATCGGCTTCTCTTGGTTTTGGACTCAGTCTTCTAAAGTCTGATCATCAATGTGGTATTCTTCCTTCCAACCGACAATATATAATATTCAACTCAGAAATGCACAACATATCGACCTACCTCAGTGTAAGACTCAAAGGTACAAAAATTCGACAGTTCCTATTTTGACTGAAATGCTTAAGTCTGTTATGCAGGTGTACATATCAATGACATGTACAATATTTGTTTGAATTGTTTTTGAATTTAGCTTGTGATCTTGGTGCTTCTACATTTGTTTTAACATGATTTAACTTCCTATTCTGATGTTAACCTTGTATTCATCCGTCTTCTGACTGTCTTTACCAAGGACATTTTACGATTTCATTAATAAACCAAAATGAATGAACTCCACAAATGGCTTCCTGACTTCTACTCTCGTAGCCAACATGCGGCACTCAACAGAATCCTTTCATCTCCCCTCCATGTCAAGGCTGGAGTTCCTCAAGGCAGTGTTCTGGGTCCAGTCTATGTTCCTGATCTTCATCAATGATCTGAAATATCCTCTTTATCTATTTGTTGATCAATCCACCTTCTGCCATGACCTACCTCATCCTTCAGACAGGCAGGTTGCATCCTCTTCCCTCTCTTCAGACCTTGACAAAATCACAAGCTAGTCAAACACTTGGAATATCAGCAGCAGGAAGTCAAACCAGCAGGAAGCTGGTCTCTGTTCCCCCACTGTTTTGTCCTTCCCTCTCCCACCCCTCTTTGTCTCATCCCCCCCCCCCCTGCTGTGCGTTGTGTGTTAGCTCTCATACGAGCCTTGACAATGTAGACAAAAAAATGTCTTTCAATCCTGACAAATCTCACTATCTCTCTCTGAAAGGACCATCTGGCATTTTGGATTTTGCAAGTATCGTGCTGTGCACAATGTGTTCTTGTTTGTTTGTTTGTTTGTTTGTTTGTTTGTTTGTTTGTCCGCACAGAAATGTTGTTTTGTCTCCACAACCACTTGTCGGATTGAGACAAAATTTATACCATAGGTGCGACTACTCATGTAGAATGTTTTAATGATAAATATGACATCATATGTCATGTGGTGTGGCAGCCATGTTGGAAAAATGGGGAAAAAAACTTTGGACTTCTGGATCTCTGAAACCGCACCAAGGAAAAAATTGAAGCTTGGCACACGGCCAAGTACTCCTCATGGGGAATAAGTGTGATTTACTTTTAAATGACATCATAGGTGCCTTCGTTATGATGTCATAATTGCATATGTAGAACGCTACATGTGATCAGTGTGAAGATTTTTGAGGGTCATCCAGGAATAAAATTGTTTACAGAAAACAACTTTATGACATCATCAGTCACGTTATTCGGCAGCCATTTTTTTTTTTTTTAAATCAAAAATCTTCTCTGAAGTGGCAAAACAGATCTAGGCGAAACTTTACAAGTATGACTGCCTATCCATGTGGAACAAAAGGTTCACACATGTGATGTTATCGATCACATGGTTTGGCAGCCATATTGGATTTACCCTAAAACCTCTAAAAATCTTCTTCTCCAGAACGGCTGGACAGATCGAGGGGGAACTACACACAAATGTTTCCCAAGGCATGCGTGTATAAGGTTCTTAAGGAATAATTGATAGGTCACATGGTTTGGCAGCCATATTGGATTGAAGAAAAATATTAAATAATGTTTTCTCTGAAACCGCTTGATCAATCGATGTGAAACTTCACATTTATGATATAGTATTGATGGGAATACATGCTTTAAATTTCAACTTGATTGGACACTATGGTCTGACAGCCGGAATTATTTAATTTTTTGATATTGGTTCTTTGTTAAATTACACAACACACCTGTACACAAATGCCACACAAAAGAAGTCCTGGTGAGGGTCTGTAATCTCTGATTGTTGTTGTAATATTGTAAATTTTCTTCTTTACATGTTGTAATATCACATCATGAAACAACTTACCAGTATTTGAGAATAAGTTACAGAATTAGGATCAGTTTTGTCTCATTCATTTAGTGTTTGTTTGTTGGCACCTTTTCAGGGATAAAAAATGTTTTCATCCAGGAAGATTTGTCAATTTTGCCAACTCAAAGCAAAGGTGTCAATGAAACAGGATTTCCAATAAACCAGGTGAGATTGGATGAATGGGGGAAATCAGCAATAATTTCAGCTTTTATGCACAACTCTTTGTTTTAGAGCTATTTTATTCATTACCTCCACCAACAAAGATGGGCAGAGATTAGGTTTTCACCCTTGTCTGTCCGTTTTTGTTTGTTTGTCTGTTTTGTTTGTCTATAAGCAGAATATCTCGAAAAGTTGTTGTCATATTCAGACAAATTTGGTGAGCAGGTTGGGTGTGTGACAAGGACGAATTGATTAGATTTTGGTGAAGATCCAGATCCAGCTACTATAATTTTAAAGTAATTCTTCACCATTGAGAGAAAGCCTGGTGTTGGCTTGACGATTATGGTAAGGTGGTTGGCTTGAGATGTTCGGGTCTTGCGTTTGAGCTCTTATCGTTCCGTTGAAATAACACAAGTTGGGTTGACTCAGACTGTCATCCTTTCAAGTTGGGAAAAATGAGTACCAGCTTATACTGGTAACGGGGGCACGACATCAGCGGCACAGCCACGTTTCCAGAAGAATGATGCAACAGCAACCACAGGCTATATACGAAACAACAACCATTGAGTGATGGGGCCAAAAACGACATATAGCACGATATATCAAAAAGTTGTGAGCGTTTTCGGACGAAACCGTGTGGACATACGTGTGTAACAAGGATAAATTGATTCGATTTTGGTGAAGGTTCAAATCAGGATCCAGATATGAGAATTGTTAATGGAAGTGATTCTTCACCATTGAGAGATAGGGCCAAAAACTATACACAGTGTAGCATGATATTTCAAAAAGTTATGGATGGATTATGACAAAACTAGATGGATGAGTTTGTTTAGGTGACAAGAACAAGCATATGAGATTTTGGTTTAGGTTCGGATTCAGATCCGGTTTATAAGCGGGATACAAAAAGTAAGCTGTTCAGCCTGGTGAGTGCCGTTCTACTTACACATGTATTGGGGGGGGGGGGGGTGGGGGTTGGCTTCAAATGTAGGAATCACATTTTCAGGTTATTTTCAATTAAATATATATATTTTTAAATTTTCATTATTATTAATTTTTTTTGTATACAGTCAATGCTCATGGAAGAGGTAGAACATTGCTGAATGGATCAGGATGCAATAAAAAGGAACGAGAGACGAGAGACAGAGAGACAGAGAGAGACAGAGACAGAGACAGAGACAGAGACAGAGAGACAGAGAGACAGAGAGACAGAGAGACAGAGAGACAGAGAGACAGAGAGACAGAGAGACAGAGAGACAGAGAGACAGAGAGACAGAGAGACAGAGAGAGAGAGAGAGAGAGAGAGAGAGAGAGAGAGAGAGAGAGAGAGAGAGAGAGAGAGAGAGAGAGAGAGAGAGAGAGAGACCAACAGCATGGTTGAAGGACAAAATAGAGGAAAACATGAACAAACAATGGGTGTAGGGATGAATGAGGGGAAAGGGAGGATGCATGGGATGGACAAGATGGATAAAGAAGCAAACTGTCAAGAAGGAAAAAACTGGAGATTTGTCCCTGGTGTGGGAATGTTAACAGGGGTAGAAAAAGAAATCATGGTTTTCTTGGATTGGGGGGGTGTGGGGGGTGCTCTGAGATGGGAAAAAATAGGAACAAATGAGTGGAGGTGAGCAGTGATTCTAGATTTAAGTCGTTTCACCAAAAGGGGGTTGATTGTGAACCGTGTGACAAACCTGGGGGGGGAGGGGGGAGAAGAAGTACAGAAATAGCAGAGGATGCAAAACCAGAAAAGAGGCGGTAGAAGACAGACAGACCACCAATCTGTCTGGGATGGTGAAGTGATCAGCCCATAGACTCGGTTTCATCAGGAATATTCTAATAATCTTGAAGGTCTTGGTTTCCATGCCATCAAGTTGAGAAAGGTGTGACGCAGGAGTGTCTGATCAGAGGGGAGAGTAGTACTCCATCAAGCTGCAGATGAAGGCCTTGTAGGTGGATATGAGTTCAGGAGTGCAAAGGAAGGACTTTGCGTGATGGAGGATGCCCAATCAGCAGCTGGCTTTGGAGGCGAACTTTGAAATGTAGTTTGCCAAAGAAAGATCATGGCTGATAATAAGACCCAGAGGTTTGAAAGACTGAACTTCTTCAAGAAGATTGTTAAGAAAGTAGATGGGAGAGTTTTCCAGTCTGTCCTTTCAGAGAGTGAGATGGATTATGACAAAAATAGGTGGATGAGTTGGAGAGAGGTGACAAGAACAAGCAGATTCGACTTTGGTTCAGGTTCGCATTCAGATCCGGCCTATCAGTGGGATACAAAAAGTAAACTGTTCAGCCTGGTGAATACCATTCTAGTTACATATGTATTGGGGGGGGGGAGGGGATGGGTTGGGGTGAGAGTGAGATTTATCAGGATTGAAAGACATAATCCAAGTGTTTGACCAGCTTGTGATTTTGTCAAGGTCTGAAGAGAAGCAAGAGGCTGCAGCAGACAGACAGACAGACAGACCGACACCAAATTGTATATTATATTATGACAGGTCACTTTAAAAATCCGGATCCGAATCCTCACCCAAATTGAATCGATTGGTCCTTGCCACACACCCAACGTGTCCACCAAATTTCGTTGGAATCCGTCGAAAATATTTTGAGATGTCCTACTCATAAACACACAGACAGATAGATAGACTGTTTGCACGCTCACACTCACTTCACCCCATTCTTTGTAATTGCAAGTTGTAATGTTTTTGTTTTGGAAATCAAAACAAATTCTACTCTCATTTAAGAATGATCATAACTCAGCCGTGAATTGACCTTTCACTTGTTTTTTTGTTGCAGACTTGGGATCCACAGCTGCTGATCGATTCTCACCAGTGCATTTTGAATGAGTTTGTCATGTATGCCGTGGTAGCTGTATTTGGTCTTGCAGTCTGCATTTTAATAGGTCTCATCATCGTCATGCAAAGGTAAGTAACTGATGCCAAACTATTTAATGTTTGACATGAACCATTTTTGTGAAACATTCAATTGGTTTACAGAAGAGCAGCATCTAATCTAATATATAAAATTTCTTGTCTGTCTGTATGTCTGTATGTCTGTATGTCTGTTCGCGTTTTTTTGCAAAGACCGCTGGGCCGACTACCACCAAATATGACCCAGGGATTGTCCGTCCTAAGGGTATTTTCATCCAACACCACTGCCTTTAAAGACCCTTAAGACCCTTTATATCCCAAAGACCCTTAAGACCTCATTGAATCCTAAGATGGTTAAGACCCTTAAGACGTTTAATATCCCAATAACCCATAAGACTGCAAAGACCCAAAAGGCCCTTTAAGACTCTTTGGACCCGAAAGACCCTAAAACCCTGTTATGACTCCAAAGACCCTTAAAGCCCCTTAACCCTTCAGGCAGATTAGACAGCTTGGATGGGAACCTTGACCATTTAGACTTTCAAGCTGCAGATCACTTGGACCTTTTTAGACCATTTTTACATGCTTGAAAGATTGGATCCTTTCGACCCCTTAGCCATGAACTACAAATGGAACGTACCCTTTAGAGACTTTGGAGTTTAGACCATCTAGATTATTTTAAGCACACACCACACCAACATCTATATCTATAGTCTTCTTACAAAACACGAACTATACTTTTTTTAAGTAAGTAATGTGGAAACTCGACCCACCCACGGGTGGGTAGGTACTCTGCTATCTAATATCTTACCTGTCACAAGGAAGGGGTGGGAGTCCAGAGGAAGGGATGTGGGAGGAGGTAGGAGGTGGGAGGAGGATGAAGATAGGAGGAGGAGGAGGGAGGAGGTGGGGTGTGAAGAGGAAGGAGTGGGATGAGGGAGGAGAAGATGTGGGAGGATGTCTTGTTCTTCCATGAGCCTCGCTTCTGTAAAAAGAAAATACATGATCTCTAAAGACCCAACATGCTGACTTGTGAATGGCTGGTGCAGCTGATGAAGGAGTAATTTATAGTGGAAATCATGACGGGAAAATAGCATTAAAAAACTTAGAGAGGCAAAATCTGGAGAGGATCAAAGCATCATTGGCAGTTCAACATGGCTGGGTGGGGAGGTCGGCGGTTGGGGGAGATCGGATTCCCATTGAGAATCTCGTTCGACTCACATTGAACAAAGATCAGCTCAGCTTCAAACAGTTCGTTCAGAACTGTCAGTACCACCAAATGTGTCGGGATGACTTGAAAGATCGTTTTATTGCTCGAAAGCGAATTTGGCATTGGATGTGGGATAGCCCAGTTTACTTCTGCAAGGACTCGTTTGTCATTTGGCTTGCTCAGAGCAACAGAGCGAGTCATTTAATCATGCACAGACAGCCTTAGGCTCATGTTACATTATCTCTGTGGGTGCGGCTGTTACAATGATGCAGTGCCCCCCTCAGGTCAATAATTTGAGACTTGACACGAGCGCTGGCAGAAAATGGCTTGTTCTTTTTAAAAGGTGTTGGTGCCCCTAACAGTCTTTAATAGCACCTCTGGTGTCTTTATTAGCCTTGGTAGTTGTGAAAACACTCAAGAACCAGAATAAAAGCTGCTTTGTAAAGGCTTTATGAATGTCCTCTAAAGCAGACTTTTTAAAATATAAGTTGCACACACTTATCGTGCCTTCCAGAAAGTATTCACACCCCTGAGCTGTTTCACATTTTGATACAGCTTTGATTTAAAATGGATTAAATTCAAATTTTTTATCACCGATCTCCACAAAATACCCCATAATGACAAAGTTAAAAACTTGTTTCTAGAAATTTTTACAAATCAATTAAAAATGAAAAGCTGAAATGTTTTGTGTCAATAAGTGTTCAACTCCCTGAGTCAATACTTTGTAGAAGCGCCTTTGGCAGCGATGAGAGCTTCGAGTCTTCTGGGGTATGTGCGCATCAGCTTTGCACATCTGGATTTGGGGATTTTCTCCAATTTTTTCCTTGAAGATTTGCTCAAGCTCTGTCAAGTTGGATGAGGAGCGTCGATGAACGGCAATCTTCAAGTCTTTCCAAAGATTCTCAATGGGATTCAAGTCTGGGCTTTGGCTCGACCACTCAAGGACTTTCACGTTCTTGTTCTGAAACAATTCCAGTGTTACTTTGGCTATATGCTTGGGGTCATTGTCCTGTTGGAATGTAAATCTTCACTGCAGTCTGAGGTCGTTTGCACTCTGAAACAGGTTCTCCTCAAGTATTTTCCTCTATTTTGCTCCATTCGTTGTTCCCTGTATCTTTACCAGTCTCCTAGTCGCTGCCACTGAAAATCATCCGCATAGCATGATGCTGCCACCACCATGCTTCACGGTAGGGATGGTGTTAGATGGGTGATGAGCTATGCTCGGTTTCTGCCAGACATAGCACTTTCTGTTTAGGCCAAATTGTTCAATTTTCGTCTCATGAGACCACAGCATCTTTTGCTTCATGCTCTCAGTCTTTCAGTGCCTTTTTGCAAACTCCAGGTGTGCTGTCACGTGCCTTTTTCTCAGGAGTGGCTTCTGTCTGGCCACTCTCCCATAAAGCCTAGATTTGTGAAGTGCTGCAGAGATTGTTGTCCTGGCAGGTTCTCCCATCTCAGCCAAAGAACTCTGTAGTTCTGTCAGAGTGGGCATTGGGTTCTTGGTCACCTCCCTGACCAAGGCCCTTCTTTCCCACTTGCTCAGTTTGGTCAGGTGGCCAGCTCTAGGAAGAGTCTGGGTAGTTCCATATTCTTTCCATTTCCTAATGATGGAGCTCACTGTGCTCTTGGAAACTTTCAACACTTTAGAAATTGTTTTATATCATTCTCCAGATCTATGCCTCCTCACAATTCTATCTCAGAGTTCTACGGACAGGTCCTTGGACTTTATGGTGGAGTTTTGGCTCTGACATGCACCGTCACATGTGGGACCTGATCTAGGAAGGTGTGTTTCTTTCTAAATCATGTCCAACCAATTGAATTGGCCACAGGATGGATTCCAATCAAGTTGTAGAGACATCTCATGGACGATCAAAGGAAATTGGATGCACCTGAGCTCAATTTGGAGCGTCATAGCAAAGGGGTTGAATACTTATTGATGCGAGACATTTCAGCTTTTCATTTTTAATTAATTTGTAAAACTTTCTAAAAACACGTTTTCACTTTGTCATTCTGGGTTATTTTGTGTAGATCAATGACCAAAAATTTAAATTTAATCCATTTTAAATTCAGGTTGAAACACAACAAAATGTGACAAAAGTTGAGGGGTGTGAATACTTTCCGAAGGCACTGCATCTCAGAAGTGTAGATAGATGTAATTACAAATTTGCCGCCAGAACACTTGGCTCACACCAAGTCCTTCTCAAGACTGCGTGGGATAAGTATTCAATGAATACCATCTTTTTTTTTAATTTATAATCGACTCCTTTTTGTGGGGCACACAAGGTAATAACTTATCTTTCACAGGTAGCGGGAATTGGTTGGGTTGTGATTTTGACACTATTTATGGGCAAAATGTACCAAAGTAGGAATGCCATGTATGAATTTTAAATGAAGGTGTGTGGCAATATAATAGAGGGAAATATATATATTTTTAAGTAAACACCTCACACAATCACAATTTAATGTATTGGTATGTCCACTCTCTCTGGGAGTGACAGGAAGGGTCATGTCATTATCCTCTCTCGGGTATAGAGATTACAGCGGATCTTGGCTCGCGTCCATTCGTCTGTGGTGGATGCGATAAACATAGAACGCCTCAATGATGTCGGGATTCACCAGATTTCTTTCAGTTTAGTGTTAACTAGCAGTAGTGACTGTTTATAAATGTAATCATATGTGTTTGTGGTTTATAATTTTTTTTAAACTTCTGGTGGGCTTGCCCAACAAAATGCCATGATAAGATATTTATACACATTAACATGGCGTTTCTTCAAGGACGAAAAACCTTTTGTGGAGAGGGGATATTATTAGTATTCATATTGTTTTGTAATAACATTAATATAACATCATTAGTGTTGTTATTACTTTTGTTACGAGAAGCGGCCTTGGAAGAATGCCATGATTAGCTATCTTAACATGAACATTCACCTTAACACAGATTTTTCCCAATGCGGAAAACACTCTTGGGGATGGGGGCAAATTAATCCGCCACAACCTCCGTCGTGGGACCGTTAGTCCTCCTATCAAGTTTGGTTGAGATTGGATAAGTAACGACTGAATGTATCATGGTCAAACATAGACAGACAGACAGACAGGCACCAAATTGTGTATTTTCGTATGATAACACTTAACCGTGTTCAATAATACATATGATTAAGTTTGAGATACGCACACGTCACCCGCCTCTGAGCTGTCTAGCCTGGGTTAGAATCCCGACCCAGGTATAAACTGTCGTCCCGGTGTTTCACAGGCAGCGTGATTCTTCAATGTGTGTGCCATCCCTCGGATGGATGTTAAACGGGTGTCCCGTCTGCTGGTATTCATTGATGGATGTTAAAGACCCCACCAGTGTGCTTCATGAAGAGTAGTTGAGCTCTCGCACCATGACCAAATTCCTGCTCTAACCGAAAAAGGACACTGCATCAGCGGTACAGCTGTGATGCTACTCCACAGCCAATAATGCTACTCCACAGCCTTGTCTTGCTTATGAAGTAAGAAGAGGCTTGAGATAAATATGTTGATGCCATTCAGCATCAACATGTTGCTGTTCCATATACTTAGTGCAAATGTCTTGTTTCCAATGGCCTCGGCAGGCTCTCGTTGTTCTACCATGACTTCATGTGGATATACAGGAAATATTCAGGCAAAATGCCAACTTGATATTGGAGGTGCAACATTAACTGTCTTATCTCTTCAATGTTGAGTGGCCACCTTTCAGCGAGGTGCTCAGTCTTCAACCGGTTGATAAAATACCATACTGACAACTAACATTCTCCACACCGTAAGAATGTTGTGACGCTGGGATATTTTGCCATCAATATAGAACTCAATAGTCCTTGTAATGCTGAAATGGAGTATTCTCTTACTTTGTTTGTGCTGACCATTGTGGGAGTGAGCGAGCATAGGATGGTGGTGGTCGGTGAAGGGTGTGAGCAACGGCACTGGAATTAAAGTGGTTGTGCATTGGCCCCGCTGGTCCATGTCAAGCAGCAAAAAAAAAAAAAAAAAGACATGATTTTATTAAAGGACAAATTTGCTGAATTTGATGTTTGTGTTTGCTTTTCAGAAAAAAGAATTTCACACAGAGCACCAAAGTCATCAATCGTGTCCCATCTCCTCAACCACCAGCCGACGTTATATTCTTTCCACCAGATCCCAAGCAGTCACCCGTGGAAAACGTCACTTTGATGAACTGGGAATATTTTGCTCAGTCGAACACGGCAAATGCTTTGGCTGCACTTGAACGTGGTGATTGATCAAACAGATGCTTTTTGCAGCAATCCTTCAGATTTTACTTGGTTGCAATTTTCATTTAATCACCGCATTTATTGGAATATTTAGCATGGAAATACTAGTCATAGACATCCACATCCACGACCCATGTGGAACGTCGGCCGAGGCCGTCACTTTTTCACCTTTATTACCTCCGCCACCGAAGGTGGAAGGAAGTTGTTTTCATCCCTGTCTCTCTGTGTGTTTGGCTGTTTGTGAACGAGATATCTAAAAAAGGTTGTGGATGGATTTGGACGAAACTTGGTGGACGCGTTTGGTTTGTAACAAGGAAGATTTGATTCGATTTTGGTGAAGATCCGGATCTGAATCCGACAATTATTTTCAGTGATTCTTCACCGTTGAGTCATCGGACTAAAACGACATATAGCATGATATCTCAAAAAGTTATGGATCGATTCGGACGAAACTTGGTGGATGAGTTGGTTTGGTGACAAAAACAAGTCGATTAAATTTTGGTTTTGGTCCGAATCCAGATGCAGCCTATCAGTGGGATACAAACTGTAAAGTAATCAGCCAGGTGGAGGTATGCGCTCTTCCGAGTAGCGTTCCAATTCGCTTTAAAATTATTTTTCTCCGCAACCACTTGACACACAACTTTCAACATAGGAGTGTCTGTCAATGGAGAATACTTTAACAAAGTTACATGATGATTGGATGGAAAATGTGACTGACATTCTGTTTTCTGTAGGCATGGGTTGCAGGGTTTTCACGTATTGGGACTAAAAGGGCCCAGACCTCGCTTCGCTCGACATCGGCCGAATTATCTCGTGATACAATGCAGTGAAATAATTATTGGACAAATGTAAAATGGAAATGCATTAGATTCCCATTATGAGGAACACCAAGAATACACTTCATGATAATCAATGTGGACAATCACATTTAAACCAAAAACAAAATAAAAGTCAATTCTGAATAATGAACAGCGAAAAGTAAGAATGTTCAATATCTGGTGAGTCATTGTGGAGAAGTTAAATAAAACTCTGTCATGGCCTTTCCATGGAGTGCTGTTTATGGGCAAAATGGGGAATGCAAATCCAACCACATCGGGGCCAATTTCATTTTTAGAGAATTAAAAAATATTTGGTCCGATTGTGATTTTTTTTTTTCCGCAATAAATTACTTTTAACACAACACAACCAGTCCATGGAATGTACCAGTTTGTTGCAAGGAGACTCTACTGTATTGTCCATTATAATGGATCACTCAGGTGTATCACGTACAAAGCACACAGCACGCAGATACCGATCATTTAAACTACGTTGCAAGATTTGATAATATATCAAGACTTTTATATTAACAGCAAAAGCAAATCAGTTAATAATGGTGCAGCAAACACTGTATAATCTTTTCCTGTGAAGTATTTTGAAAGCATATTTAGTGATCTTAATAAAAAAAGGTTCAATTTGCATAATGTTCTTCTTTTCACATTTCATTTTAGTCATCTAAGCACAGGTAGGTTGATGATGATGAGAATAATTCAGTTTGTGGGCCATCTATTATAATTGGTAGGTAAATACTGTTGTATTAAATAGTAAATACAACTGTTCTGGTAGCAACTACTGTAACCGCTACTCCCACTGTATAAATCAAGTACACTTTGGAACTTTGTCTCCAAGATTTCATATGACTGCTGGATCATCCCCATGCTTTTTTTTTTTTTTTCAAAAAGGAATATTGCTCTGTATTTGTTCCCAATAATTGAACAGAACCCACTGTCAATTGGAAATTATAATGAAAAAAAAAACTTTTGTAAATGTTTTTTTTTTTTAATGAAACAAAACCTTTCCTTGATAAAAAAAATATACCAAATAGTAAAAACATATTTCTAAACACGAAGTTTGTAATGTCAGGAAAAAAAAAACAAACTAAAAACTAAAAATGTGCATGAGAATTTATCGCTACCATACTTCTTTAACGGTCACAATAATTCCCACTCTTGTGGGGTTGGCCAAGAGAGGTTTTGGCTCGTCTTTCACGAACAGGCTGGCCAGGCCTGTTTGACTAAGGTTAAAGCAGGATTTTGTCATTTGTTCAGGGTGTTAGTGAAAGCTTAAATATTCTTCGTGAAGGACATCGTGAGATGTTTAACGTCCGCCAACTAATTCCGGCAGATGGGACACTCAGTTTAACGTCCATCCGAGGGACGGTAAACACAATGTGAATCACCATACTTGTGAAACACTGGGATGACAGTTTATAGCTCGGCCAAGATTGGAACCCGGACTCGACAGCTCGGAATCCAGTGTGCATACCGCTGGGTCATCCCATCAGCCCTTCTAAAAATGTATCACAAATTTGTTTTAATTCACATTTTTATCTGAACTTCCACTTGGAATGCAGGTGGGTGCTTAAGCAACTCAGCCTTTCTTTCTCTCCACAAGTGTGAGGCTCAAGAAAGAATAAGGTTGAATTGACAGTGGGGTAGCAGGGCAACAATTGGCCACAATCAGTAAGGGAATGAATATGACCAGGAAAAGGAAAGAGAGGAAGGGAAGAAATAGTGAAACCAGCAAGTAAGAGGCTTGAGTTATGAAGGGTTAGTGGGGATAATAAGGATCATGGGAATAACAGGACGTGGTGGTGCTCTGCCTACTTAACCTGGAGGGAGAGTGGAAAATAAAGGCCTCTGGGATATACAGGAGAAGGAAGGAATAATAGAGTTGAAGTGTGCAGTCACCTTGGATTTTGGAAGTTTAACCAGGAAGGTTAAAAACCATGTTCTTGTGTCTTGAAAACACAGACCGAGTGCCGAATCCGAACAGATTGATGGGGACTCGAGATTATCTGATACTTAGGATACCATTCCACTTCTTGGTTCATGAATGGTTCGTAGAGAAGAATCATCTCCGATGACAAATGATTCCGGTAATTTGTTAATCATCAAGTATACACCTTGGGAACAAATTGAATGGTACAAATCAGATCCATGAACGCTGCGGTCAACATCAGCTGTCTTCTGAGGAATATCGGGTGATCCCACATTCAGACACCACATCTTCGGTTCTATACACGTGAAAAAAAAACAACAAGCTGAATACCATGAATGACCCTGACGTTGAATGAAAGCCGATTACCAAATGATGTTGATACTTGGGTAGCCGATTACCAGACAATATGAATGCGTGAGGCCGCTCAAAGTAAACACCTCCATTGTCCAGAGAAATTTATTTAGAACGTCATCACATTGTTTTCAAACCTGCGCTCACGGCCGTTAAATAAACACTCTGAATTCTTGTAAATCATGGCTTTCTACACAAAGTGTTGGTGTTCAACAGAAAGGACCCGAGAACCACCGAAAAGTTCAATCTCTCGCGAGATAAGGCGAACTTGCATAAGACGCCATGTTGCCTGCATAACGTCACATGACCCGCCAGCTCGTGGTCCGATGAAATGTTTTAACAACATTTTAAAACGTCCGTTTTTCGCCGGAATTATTTTGGATACTTGCAGAGCACGTCACCAAACGTTCTAAAATATAAGCCAATATCAGATAGACGCTACCGATAGGCAGTCCACCAGGGGGAACACGGTACGAGGTCAAGCAGTGAACGGAAAGCATGTGGTGTTCAACGGTAATGTGAAATTAATTCATTTTCCTCATGAAAAGTGTTTCTGCTCGGATTTTACGAAAATTATCTATGTTAAGACTGGAGCTACACCAACAGGTCCCAAAAGTGAAAACAGAAATCCAATAGAACTTAAGATAGCCTCGTGAGGTGGCATAGAAGCCGATGGAAGCCTCCCATCGGTGCAATGCATTCCACACAGACCGAGGATACAAAACATTCAAATTTCACAAATCTTGATGCAACCGAGTGTGAATCAACCTTCGCGATTGTGAAAAGTGAAAACAGAATTTAAATTGAAGTAAAAAAAATAAACAATTTGAAAACTCCTATTGACAGAGTCAAACATCAGGGTCACATGGGCTGAACAGACCAATCACAGCAATGACGTAAATGTGAGGAGAAAACAATTGGAAAACCCCTCCTATTGACAGTCAAACATCAGGGTCACATGGGCTGAACAGACCAATCACAGCAATGACGTAAATGTGAGAAGAAAACAATTTGAAAATCCCTCCTATTGACAGTCAAACGTCGGGGTCACATGGGCTGAGCAGACCAATCACAGCAATGACGTAAATGTGAGAAGAAAACTTGGAAAATCCCTCCTATTGACAGAGTCAAACGTCGGGGTCACTTGGGCTGAGCAGACCAATCACAGCAATGACGTAATTGTGAGAAGAAAACAATTTGAAAATCCCTCCAATTGACAGTCAAACATCAGGGTCACATGGGCTGAACAGACCAATCACAGCAATGACGTAAATGTGAGGAGAAAACAATTTGAAAATCCCTCCTATTGACAGAGTCAAACATCGGGGTAATAAACATCGGGCAATACTTCTGGGTGCTCACCTGGTAGAATTCTAAGAAGGAAGTCAACGTGGGACAGAATCATCAAAATGGACCAATGAACCAATGTTGTAGCAAATACCAATTTTGGCAACCCACTCCGCTGCCCGTAAATCGCTTTTGACCCCGACGTTTTTTTTAATGTCGTGAACAAACTTTGGAAGACTTTTGGTGATGAAGATCGTGGTGAAGTTTCATCACAATCGTGTATAGTTTCTGAGAAGAAAGAAAATACCTATTTTAGGGAGCAACCCCCCACCCAGGCCCGTAGCCAGGGCTCAGTATTAAGGGGGGCATATGAGCTGGATGGGGGGGGCACAATTATTATATTTAATATTTTTGATAACCCGGTATACTATTGTATTCATGCAGCATTGACACATCTATACTGAGGTTGCCGTCGCATACTAACCAAATTGATCTCAGCTAGATTTAATATGTTCCGATGTTTTTGGCCTAAAATTATTCGAATGCAGGAGAGCTGCAACAAACTGGCACATTCACAATGCAAATATTCAATGATTAGACAATTGGCACCAATTCAGGTGCACTTATACAAGGTGTTGTGAAGAATTGGCATTAGAAAATTAATATACCAGAGATACAATGACTAAACGGGGGAGGTTGGCACCAGAATCAGTGCACTATGAAATAAGATACAGGAGGCTATGACCTGCGATCATCACGTTAAACTATCAACAGCAAATACGACCGGCCTGAAGATACCACAAGGTCCACATTTAAAGCAGTCAACTACACAGAGCTAAGGTTATGCACAAAGCACTAGATATGGGATATGCAAAGCACCAAACACAACATTTAACTTAAACATCAGAAGTACAAAGCAGCCGACCACGGCGGGTGCTGACCACAGCCACACTGCAACCACAACCACACACGCATCACCAGTAGTCACACACACACACACACACAATCTGAACTCCTCGTATAGTTTTTATACCGCTGTACTCGGTGTCAGAAGAGCTGCAGGCGACGCGTCTCGGTGTGGAATCTTGTGAGGACCTTCTCCTTCCATTCCTTTAGGCATTTACGTGTGAGGTCTCTCTCGAAGGCCAGCCGTACCAGTTGTGCCTTGCGTGCATGGCGCATGGACCGTTGATGGTCAGTGAAGACATTCCTCAATGTTGAGAATGAGTTTTCACACATGGCAGTGGACGCACCAAATGTTAGTCCAAGTCTCATAGCAGTCACTACACTTGGCATGGCTTCCAGCGTTTTGTGGAATGTTGAGAGGAGTTTTTGTGTTGTCCATCTCTCGTTTGGCTGCTTTTCTGTCTGTGAGCGAATAAACTGCTTTGCAACCACACACTCTGTTTCACTGATGGTTGACTTTGTTAATGTCATGATGTGCTGGAGCAAGTGGGGATCCAAAAACGTGCCATTTTCAGGATTCAAGGCAGTGAGTGAACAGGCGAGTTGTGTGTTGCGCTCACTGAAGCGCTGAGCGATCTCTCCAAGCACAGTGTCAATTGCGCTGTAAAAAAAACCCTCTGCAGTTCCGTCTTGTCATTGTTGTTGTTTTGTCCTGTAGTCTCCAAAACTACAAACTGTTCCAAGTTCTTATGCATTGTGCGTCTCCGTTTTGGTGGTGCAGGTGTAGAAGTGCGAGCATCGAAGGCCTTGTTCCACAGATCAGTGAACTCATCCTCGGAGCGGAGTTTCTTCACACACTCTGTAGCACTCGCCACCAGTTCCAACCCCGTTCGCAAGTCCATGTCCTCTGCCTGCAAGAGTCTGTTAGGGCCATCTAACAACATCAGCAGTTTTTGTACAAAGATAGCAATGAACATGAAGGCAGGCCCAGAGACTTCGCGCAAAAGCCCAATAGCCTCCATCCTCATCTCTGCACCGTAGGCGCGCTCTGCATCAATCTCCGACAGTAAGGATGTGATATCCTTAAAATATCCTATGATCACAGACACGGTGGCTAAATGTCCCGTCCAACTTTGATCAAGAAGTCGTTTTAACCGCTCACCTTTATACTGTGCAGCAACAGTGGGCTTTCTGAAGAATTTGTACAGGCAACAACAAACCTCGAGGAAATCAGTGACAGCTTTCTCTGCTGTCAGTGCGTGGACAACTACCAGATGGAGTTGGTGATTTAAGCAGTGCACAGAGGGGATTTCTCTTTCCAATATCTCTTGCAACAGCTTTTGCACCCCACCGTGCTTCCCAGCCATTACCGAAGCCCCGTCATACACCTGACTTAATATTTTTGACGTGTCAAGTCCTGTTTTTATCAGTTCTGCAATTATTAGGTCTGTCAATGTTTTTGCATCTCCAGCGTCGGCTGTATCTATTGTGAGTAGACGCTCTGTTGCTTCATTTGATGCCGATACAAAGCGAATGATGATCGATATGTTCTCACATTCAGTGGGATCCCTCGTCCCATCCACCTTGGTGGTAAACCACGATGTGCCTACTTCTTCCACGATGGCATCCGTCACAACATTACTCAATGTGCAGATCAGTTCATTCTGCATTTCTGGACTAGTATAGCTTGCGTTTCGTGGGATATGCTTTATTATTTCGGCTAGCTCGGTGTCTTTTTGGAGTGTGTAGTTTAAAAACGAGAGGAAGAGCCCACTGTGCCCGTCTGACATATCCTCAAAATTATCAAGGCTCCCTCTAAAAGGTATCTGATTTTCGGCGAAAAATCCCACAACATTTATAAGAGCAGACACATAGTTCCGGTTTCTATTTAGCTGGTCAGCATTGAGGAGTGTGGAAATCTCACCACAATCGATGCGCCTCTCATTCTCCTTCCACCTCAAAACGCAAGTTAAATGTTCCTTTGAAGTTGCGTGTTTGTGAAACCCCCTGCCTTTCTCAACGGCATGTTTCCAATTCCGGTCGCCTCGCACTGTGAAAGTGGAGTCCACTGGGCCACGTGTGGTGTTAAACTTCCTACATGGATAGCAGAATGCTGCATCTGTCTGCACACTGTATTCCAGCCATTCATTAGTCTGGTACCACGAGGACACAAACGAGCGACTCTTGTTCTGCAACAGATGGCCAGGGTACCGCTGTAGAACAACTTGATTCGGTCTCTCACTTCCAAGATCATCGGGAAGCAGCTTGACAGTCACACCCGATCCCGAGGCCGCCGCCGAGCGTCGAAACTCGGCTGCCTGCGCTGGGGCTCCAGCCGCAGGGCTGACGTTGCTGGCTTGGCCAGGTTGGCCAGCTTCTGTCGGTATTTCATCGAGATGATCGTCTTTTCCTCCTCCTCCTCCAACTCCTCCCACAACATCTTTCATCATCTTCTTCATTTTCGTCGCTTGCATTTTTTCCTTTTCTGAGCCATTTTTGTATATCCATCATCCACGTCTTTTCTCCTGCTGCGAGCTCGTGCTCTGTGATTTGTCTCCCGCGACTCGAGTCACTAACCTCGCGACTCGCGACATTTGACGGTTGACGGTTTTATTTATTAAATGATCCATGCATCAAAAACAGGTATTATCTGCATAATTTCAAATGTAAGCACGATTGCAAACACACATTTTAAATTTTTTATTATAAAATTACTTTTGTAAGATGGAGGGTTGACGGGTTGAGAAGGTCACGTGGTGCACGTGCACTTCATCTTTAATTATGTAAATTTATGTCTTTTCCTTAATCATATTATCATATTATGACTATATTACATTTATAACTAACTTACAACCAATCAGGTAACCTGCTCAATAGGGTCTCCATATCGAATACGCCGATTGGCTATTCCTTAAAACTAAATGATCCACGATATATATATATATATATATATATATATATATATATATATATATATATATATATATATATATATATATATATATATATATATATATATATATATATATATATATATATATATAACCACCCACAACATCGACATTCGACATGAGGTCTTGGCTGCCGGTGTTGGTGCTTGTGTTATTATCTTTTATCTTGTGGTCTTGGACTGTATTGTCTTGCCAATTGCTTTTGGAGATGCGCTGGGAAGCACACACTTATCTCTTGACTGTTATTCAAAGAAGGAAATTATTAAAGAACAGTTTATCTAAGAAGGCCTAATTATTCACCATGTTGAACATCTGGAATAAGGGGTTTAGTTCACACAGGTGAACTCTTAAACAGCAAGTTCACAGTCGGCGCTCGTCCTTAAACACTAAGTTGTTCACAGGATGCAACAGGGCATAAATGGGTGGTGTACAAGTGGGGAGGGGGGGCACCAGATGCGTCATGGGGGGGCATTGCACCCAAATGCCCCCCCCTAGCGACGGGCCTGCCCCCACCCCTGAAGACCACCTTCAGGCCTGATTTTTTTTTCATGCTGTGAGCAAACTTTGGTGCATACCCGGTGATGGATGTGGTCAAGTTTCATCGAAATCCTGCGTGTCGTTTCAGAGAAGAAGTTGCAAGTCTTAATGGACGGACGGACGACACGCTAATAATTGAGAAAATTAATGCAAATAAATTGTGAATACAATTAACAAGTGATTCATATGCAAGTAAGCCCCTTAATCCCAAACCGACCCCCAGTTCCCTTTCCCCCCAAATGCTGGAGCCACACTGATAAATTACCACCGTAAAACTCAAGTGTTATGAAGCAAAATGTGACCCCAAGTTTAAATCATATATATACTATCGATTACCACCACATCTGCAACGGCTCCAATTATCCCCACCTTGTGGGATTCAGCTGGGGAACGTTTTTAGCCAAGTCTTTCACAAACCGGCTAACATGGTCAGATGTTCGACTGAAGGCGACAGGAATTTGTAATATGTTCAGGTTGCCGGCGATAACTCGCCTACTCTTCATCAAATACACCGTGGGATGTTTAACACCCACTAGCTAATGCTGGCAGATAACTTGATGTCCACCCGAGGAACGGTACACTTTGTAAATCCACACTCTGCAAGAGAAGCACCGATCTGACAATTTATAGTGATTCGGGAAGAAAAACGAACCCAGGGTAGCAAGATAGGATGGTCCAAGGTAAGCACGCTACTTCTGCACCATCCAATCACAATGAAATCCTACACATTGTGATCAATATTTAAAAACAAAACAAAAAAAAACTGGGTACAAATGTGGATTTGAGGCCACGTCACTGGGGAAGTTACTCCAACAATGGCTTGTTGAGGTAGGTTAACCACGACCAGGTTGAGAAACTCAAGCTTATGATGAATAACCTTGAATAAACACAAAGTCAAATTTTATTCTCATCTAACATGCTGAAAAGACAAGGGAGAATTGCCCATGACCAAATGCAGATAAAATACAGACATGTATTTGCAAGTTGTGAAAAAAAAACAAAAAAAAAACATGATGATGATACAAATGGGTTAATGAACTTCATTTGAAATTATTCAAATTTGATAAAATAAGGAGCAAACATTAAAAACCTGCATGAGAACTAAAGTGTAGGCCAGTGGTTTGTTCTTAAATAAGTCAAGAAAAACAAAAAGGACAACATGACAATATCTCGAACCATTTCCAAACCCCATGTGTAGACTCTTTTTTTTTTTTTTTTTTTTTTTCCCCCCCCCCCCACGAGCTCCTCCGATATGTGCCAACGTCCATCCTTGTAAATGCACACAAGAGTTCCTCAAAATCTTTCAATGCACTCAGAAAAGTGGGCCGAGGTGCCACGGCAGTGGAGCAGGTAATTGTATGCTACATACTATCTTCTACAATTCGATGTCTTGCCGAATAGATCCTGGCTTCATATAGATGTTCGAGGTGACCCTGAAATGATCAAAAGGAATAACATGAAAAAAAAAACAATTTTGTTCAAACAATGGCAAAAATTACTCTGACACCAAGTGTATCATAAAATTACATTTCAAGTCAAATCATAATTTAAAAAAGGAAGAAAATAAAAGGAAGAACAATGAAAGTTTGTATCACCTTTTCTTGCGCCAGAAAACGTAGCATGCCACCAGCACAGCTGCGAGGCAGCCCAGCCCAAGTAGCATGCCCAAAATGATGCCAATGTGCGTCTCTACAAAGGAAAGCAATCGGACAAGGTAACCGAGAAGCAGCCATCAGTACGTGTCCACTCAGTGATTGTAGTTTCATTTTTCATCAACAGTTATCACACTTAGACTGCTGGTTGGTTTGCCTGCAATGAGCATCTGAAAGGTGCAAGAAACGAGCTAACATTTTGAAGTACGTCAACACAAACAGCTCTTGGAACACGAACATCGGCTGAGATTACAGGTGGATGGAACAGGTGTGCACAACTTTCATGGGGATCTTTTGTGCCCATTACCTGAACATGCCTGGTGTTGGCTTAATGGTTAGGGTGGTGGGCTTAGGATCCTAGGATCCTAGGATCCTGAGTTCAAATCCCACTTGGCTGTTGAATTAATACCAGGTGGGGTTGACTCTGCCTGTCATCCTTCTGAGGTCGGCAAAATGAGTGCCAGCTTACTGATATCCTTTGTCGGAGTGGTGACCCGTCCAGGATTGTGCCCAATAGCCTAGGAGACTGCTTCAGCAGCACCAACGCTCTGCACAGAGTATGGTCCCAATGGATGGATGGATTACCTGAACCGAGTTACCCTCAGCACATGCACAAAATTTGGTGGACAATGGTCAAGGGTTGTGGAATTGTATATAAATCAGCAAAAAGGCTTCACACACACACACACACACACACACACACACACACACACACACACACACACACACACACACACACACACACACACACACACACACACACACACACACACACACACACACACACACCTCGCTCATATATATTGTGATGGTTTTGCGAAACAGTCACTCCCCAACGCAATGGCACACAATATATAGCAGTTCCCAAGCAGTTATTTCATTAGTATTCATTTAGATAGCCCTTCCCTTATGTGTAATGGGTTTTTGGGTCAATATGCATTGCATGAGCTCGAGGTAGGTTTTTCTGCCCCTTCGCTTATTTTACTTTCCTGCACTCACGAACCTCTCCTCCCTTCACGCATGCATGCACGCCAACGACCATAGCAACAGGCAGTCATGAGCATACGCATGCCAAAACCAATTAAATCATGTGCCATCACCCAATGGACATGACAGCTCAGCCCTCACCATACTCGAACCCCAATGCTACAACATTTCATACACCAAGAGTCCATTATAATTGTTACAGCATCGAACCACAACTCAAACTCGCTTAGATTCTCCATCGATGCCACAACCATGGACTGACCACCTCCACCATGTACCACCACATTGCGACCTCAGCACAACACCACTGCCATCCCTCAACCACAATCACAACCAATGACTGACACCACCTTTTGGGAATGACAGGAAATGGGGGAGCAGGGCATGCCATTACCGATGCTCAGACATCTAACTCGGGGTGCGAGTGTGCGCTAGGCTCCGTTCGACGTTGTGTGGGTAGCCCCGATGCTTCGCTCAATTATGGCCTCCATTGCATGTCCGGTGCACATTCACAGCCGAATCACGGGACCAAATACCCTGCATCATGTTAATCGTGGAGTTCAGTTGTATGGAAGAGCTAAGGGTGAGTGAGGTAATTTCCGCTGCCAGACTTTCACATGGGCGGGGCCCAGCACCCTGGTGATGTCCACGCGCCAATGGGGGCACTGGAAAACATCTACCACTCCACCTTATCTGCTTCCACACTCTGCCCCCACCACGGGATTATAAAAGTGCCATGCATTCTGCACAGAAGGGCTGCTGCGGTTCGTTCTTATACTTTGCTGGTGATCACAGTGCATTACTGGTCGGCGGACAATGGAGCTTGGCAGAGAGAGCGGAGCAGAAGAGCCCACAAACGAATGGAAGAGCCAGGCGCCAGACCAAGCACAGTATTAGACAGTATATCTATACACTCGCAGACCTCCTTAAACTTAACTATAAAGCTATCCCCTCACACATTATTCTCTTAATTTCCAACTCGTCTACTGTGGACACAATAAAAGGGCAGTGATTGCTCGGGGCCACTGATCCACATCTTTCACATTTTCTTCTCTACATATCACTTGCACATCACCGCATGCTTATCCTGCACATCCCCAAACCAGGCACCATAAACACCCTCCGTTTTTCCTCCTCCTCCCCCCTCCTTATAGCGATTGGGTTTGTGTAGGTCCATCAACCGCACCTGGTAAATAAAAGGTCACACATGCCTCAAACTTTCTCTCCTCTCTCTGAACTATCTAACTTTCCTCGGGAGTCTTTCTGATGGCACCTGTCGTGTTGGTGCAACATTAGATCGTAGAAGTTTTAGATCGGTATAACTGCACTGCGTCTATTTGCTTTTGGAAATCGTTGCATTGCTCTTGTGGCACCTCACCCATCCTTGCTTTTCGTGCCGTATGTATTTTTATGCATTAAATCCCTTGCTTGTTGTGCCACATCCCTGCCCTTGCTCATAATAAAATTGCCTGTATTATAAATGTACCCAGTTCATCGCATCTTTTCCTACCTTAATCCAGCATCGTCTGCACATAGTGTTAACCAGGAAGTTCCACTCCATGTGATTTGCTCTATTATCCAGCGTACACTCACTGTATCGTTCAGCAGTAATCAGAGCGTATGCTGAGGGCACAAAACCCGCTTAGTGCAGTCGTCCAATGGTAAGGTAACCACGCGAAGTAGTGACACCCTGCCAGGATTGGCAGTTCCAATCAGCGTCTTGGTTGCTTAACAACCCACCGGGCCGTGGAGTTATCCACGGCAGGTGGCCTTAGGACCGGGTGTTCTGGAGGAACTCGAGTGCTACCCCTCGTGGCGAACCTCGAACTACAGGAAATAACAACATTATATATATATATATATATATATATATATATATATATATATATATATATATATATATATATATATATATATATATATATATGAATGGAGTATGCTTGTACATTGCAAGCTATAATGAACAGTGCTTCCCCATTGTCTCAGGTTGCTCACCTGCATTTGTTTTTTTCATTTATATATTTTCCTTTGTTTTTTCCCCATTTATTTATATTTTCATTTACAGATCCTTTCTGATGGTTCTGTGATTTTTCCCATTGTAATGGCTTCGATGTCCGTCGGCACACAAAATTTCAGCTAAGTCACCCGGAAAGCACCAAACTTTTATATCAGTCGGTCAATCGGTGAGTGAGTGAATCAGACTAGAATGAGCTGTACATATTACTAGCGGGGTATGCTTACACATTGTAAGCAATAACGAACCGTGCTTCCCCATCGTCTTGGGTCGCTCACCTGCATTTGATTTTTCATTGATTTATATTTTCATTTTTGGTTGCTTTCTGTTGGTGCTGTGATTTTTTTCCTGGTGTATCATCTTCGATATCCATCAGCACACAAAATTATCGTGCTTCCTAATTGTCTCAGGTCATTCACCTGCATTTGTCCATATATATATATATATATATATATATATATGTATATATATGTATATATATATATATATATATATATATATATATATATATATATATATATATATATATATATTGTCGTGATCCCAACTGTTTAATATCTTCCAGCACGGAATACTGACGTTAATGTCCGAGCTTCAAGCAGTCCACGTGTGGACAAAGAGAACAACAAAACACACCACTGTGTTTCAAATCGGCCTCCAACAATGGCGCCCCAGCTCTCTCGCGGCCCACCCACCACGTTCCGACTGGCCAACCAATCCCTGAGAGCCTGAAAAAGGTGACGTGGCGTTGTGGGCGGGACACTAAATTTGGTGAGAACATGATTTTTCTCATAGTCCTCCCCACCTTAAGTAAAACCCGTCGGATAGAAGGCATTTTGAAACCAGTTATTGTACTGGTTGCAAATCACAGGGCAATATGATGGCGGTGATCGTTAACATTCTTGTACAATAAACAATGTTCATCCACAACGCAATATTAAACACACTACACCACATTAATATCCACCCCACCTTATTTACCCATCACCCGCACCACAATAGAGAGACAAAGGGAACTAAACTTAAGTTGGGGAAAGCGTTTACAGGAGGGAAAACGGACCGAGGAGCAAGGCTCCTTCGGGAGGAACAAAGGGGCCCCAAACCGGTATCCCCTCTCCGCCTTATTGTCGTAACGGAGCTTTCTCTCTACGGCTTGATCCATCAGGCTGATACCAGCTGCTTTTAAGGCATCGTGTATCCTCGAGCAAGTCTCGTGGATGTGGTCCGGTATGGAACGTTCTGCGGATGGCGGGGATTCTACCCAACGTTCAAACAGGAGGTGCAAGGGCCCTCTGGGCTCTCTGGGCTCTCTACCATACAGCAAGAAAAAGGGAGTATATCCGGTACTCCGATGCGGAGCACTCTGGTACGCGAACAAGAGCCAGGGGATCACCTGATCCCACTCACCACCAACTTGATCAGTAACCGCCTTGATCATCGTTTTGAAAGTCCCATTGAATCGCTCACAGACGCCGTTGCATTCAGGACGGTACGGACTGGTGGTCAGGTGCTGAACACCGAGCTCGGACAGGAATCCTTCGAATACTTCTGACAAGAACACACTGCCTCGATCCGTAAGGAATTTAGTCGGAAGCCCATGCCGACTGAACATATCCTTGAGAGACTCTATGGCATGGGCGGAGTCAGCTTGCTCCAGGGAATAAGCCTCTGCATACTTGGTAGCCCGACACATGACCGTGAGCAAATAGCATTTCCCGGAACTGGTTTTGGGCAACGGTCCGACAAAATCCGCAGCAACAAACTGGAAAGGCTGACTGATCATGGGGAGGGGCTTTAGGGGTGCCTTGAAAACTTTCACTCCCTTTCCGAGTCGTTGACAAATGGGACAGCTAGCGCAATAGCGCTTGATGTCTCGCGACAATGTGGGCCATATGAACTGATCCTTGACCTTGGCTAAGGTCTTGGCCGCTCCGACATGACCCGAGGAAATATTGTCATGGGCCAATTGCATGACTGTCTGACGATGCCTCCTCGGTACGACAACTCGGTGTCGTACCTTCCACGTCTGGGTGGAGGTCATGTTCTTGGGGGAATATTTATGCATCAGCACACCTGCACCATTCACATAGTAGCCTGTTCGTCCAGGCTCGGAGTCTTCTCCCATTTCCCAGAGGGTGGCAAGGGTGGGATCGAAGTGCTGATCCTCCACTAGACTGGTTACCGCAGACAATGCGGGAGTGACCTCAGGCACAGAACTGGGGTTGTGAACCGCCTCGGAGGACTGATCCCCCTCACCGGATTTGCCGACCGGCGAACAAGTAGCTGGGGTCACCGTGTCACAGACGGGAACGGTCCCTGAGGAGCCCGGCTCCTGAGGTCGGCCTGACTGGAGGCTCGGGTGGACTTCATTCGAAGCAACGTCACCGTCAGAGGCTGGAGTCGAGGCGCGAGGCTCCTCAGGCCAGAGTGAAGATATGTCTGACTCCGCCACTCTCTCTGCCTGTTTGCTCTGGGATCTCATGACCACCCCACAGGTCAGAGTCAATAACTCCTCCCTGGCCATTGCATCATTTACAATCAGCAAGGATACCCCCGGTACCGGGTAGTAGGGTACCACCGCACAGGTCATCGGACCCGTAAAAATGTCACTCCGGACCTCGATGAGAGCAAGGGGATACCAGGCAGGTACCTGGTTAATGCCCAGGACGAGATACTCGCCGGTATAATGCATCTGAGAGAATGGAACTACCCCCGCCCGGAGAACACACAGCGTCGCCCCAGTATCCCGAAGGTATTGGGCCTTAAACTTCACCACCGAATCACGGCCACCCACTAAGGCTGTCCCTGAATAATCCTGATACAGAGGATGAACGAAATTAGCCTCGGTGGCAGTGACCTCTGTCACCGATGCCACCGTCATGCGCGAGGGCCCAGTTGATGACCTCCCTCCGATTTACCAGCCGGGTTTCCTCGAAAAGCCGGACGAGCTGGGTTAGAGAAACAGTGGTCTCCACCGTGCCCCACGCGTTTGCAGAAATCGCACCAGGGCCGTGCCCTGGCCTGCAGCTCGCGACCGCCACCAGTGGAGGGCATCGGGGGGCCCTTCCCCTCGATCCAGCCGCTGGGCAGATGGGGGGCGGTCTTGACCACAGAATCCTCCGTCTTACGACGCGACTGCGTGGCTTGCAACATTTTGCACGTCAAAACATGTTTTTCAATTAGCTTGACACAGTCTGACAAGGAAACAGTGTCTTTATCGACAAGAAACAACGCTAAGTCCAGCGGAAGCTGTTGATCGATACGGTAACGCACCAGGAGTTCCGCAACCGCTGGAGGTAACTCAATGCTGCTCCCGTCGAACCATCTCTGCAGCTGTTCCAACAAGACCCGCGAATGTTCCTCATAGGTTTGACTGGACTGACGAGTCCAACTGAAAAAATTACGCCTATAAATACACGCGGACACCGCATAGGCGTTCAAAATCTCGGCCTTCAACTTCTGTTATTTGTTTACGTCCTCGGTTGCCATCCTCGCATATACCCCCCTCGCCTTTTCAGATAGATGGCTAACAAGATGGCCGACCCACAAGCTCTCATCAATGCCACCGGAAGTAAACACCTTCTCCGCCATCTCCAGATACGTTTCTGGCTTCGTGTCTCCCGTCCAGTCCGGCAAACGAACATGAACAATTTCCGGGACTGGTGCAGCAGACACATCTGCCCGCTGTCGTTCAGTCAACATTCGCCACTCATGCTCTCTGACGCATTCAGCCTCTGCCGCTGCTCTTTCAGCTATCTCTGCGTCATGCTCCCTGAGTCGCTCAGCCTCTGCCCTGTCATTCTCCCTGGTATACATGTCGAGTTTTTGAACCGGGGTCAGCCCGGACCAGAAGGTCGAACGCATGCATTTCGTCATGATGGGATCGCCCCCTAACATATCGGGTTCAGTGACCGGGTCAAGGCTGATTGTGTCGCTCACATCGACACCACGTGACTGTCAACATGATCAGGTTGATCTCTCATGTCTCCAGCCGACATGGTTTGGCTATGAGTTATCATACGACAAGGGCACAAAACACTAAGTCTAAAAGGAGGCTGGGTCGAAATACTTCAGCAATATCTTTCACCACATGGGACGGGGCAATTCACACAGGGGAGGAAAACAATATTGGGGTGATACACGTAATTCGCACACAACGCTCTGTTGGGAAAATACGACACGAAATACCCAATATCACCACCGTACATCAAATTGCCAATGAGAAAATGCAACGTACAAACAACTCACGTTTTTTTGGGGTTTTTTTGGCCGATGACTGGCGTAAACACAAGATAGCATCCAATGGTGAGAAAATCCCTCCAAGATGGCGTCTGCTGGTGAGAAGGTTCCTCCAAGATAGCGTCTGCTGGTGAGAAGGTTCCTCCAAGATGGCGTCTGCTGGTGAGAAGGTTCCTCCAAGATGGCGTCTGCTGGTGAGATGGTTCCTCCAAGATGGCGTCTGCTGGTGAGAAGGTTCCTCCAAGATGGCGTCTGCTGGTGAGAAGGTTCCTCCAAGATGGCGTCTGCTGGTGAGATGGTTCCTCCAAGATGGAGTTTGCTGGTGAGGGGATGATTATCAGATGAAGGAAGATGGTGGCCCACTGTGGAATTTCTGTCTCAGTTCGAATGTCTCTTACTTGAATGATCCCGGACGAGCCCCCATTTGTCGTGATCCCGACTTTAATATTGTGACGTCCACGGGACTTGAACAGTCTCGCCAACGTAGAATGAGCCGAAACGATGGAGGCGGTTTATTTATTTATAACCCAAACATGGCGGTTCTAATCGCTCTACCGCAAACGGGACGAGGAAGGTGGCACGAGTCGCTTTTCACTGAGTTGATGATGTTTATTTGTTTTGATTATTAACCAGAAATAACAAGACTCGGCAAGAAGAGGGATCCGGGGCGATTCGAAGGGATGGTGTGGGATCGGGCATGGGGAAAACACAGACAATTCCAATGAATATACAGATCTCAAACCCTCTAAGGCGCCAGGTACACACACACACACACACACACACACACACACACACACACACACACACACACACACACACACACACACACACACACACACACACACACACACACACACACACACAAAACGTAGCTACTTCTGGTGGTCAGGCTGGACCGTGTTGAGGACGCAACTGTCCCTGGATCAGCGTCGGATGAGCTGGCCTTGCTCTCGTCGGGGGGGGGGGGGGGGCAGGAGAAACCGTGGTGCTGTCGACCTCCTGGTCCTGGCCCAAGTCCGCTCACAGCTGCCAGGGAACCAGTTCTGGCGCCAAATTGCGAGCAGGAGAGGGAGGCAGGTCCGCCCGCCGTTCGACCCCGTACTCCGAGTCAGCAGAACCCCAGAGCCAACCAAGGTGAGGCACGAGGCTCAGCAAGGCTCCAAGACACGATGAAGAACACGATCGAATCAGCACAACAACAAGTACACTTCCCGCGCAACAGCCTCCACACCAAAAAACACGATCTTTTTGTCCCGATCTTCTTCCTCTTCCTTTTCGACCCCGAACAGAACCTTTTTATCCTCCTGTCCTCGTCACTTCCAATCGAGCCGTTTATTGGTCCACCGCCGTCGCCTTCCGCCAATCGTGATCACGGGGCGGAGCCATCCGCTGCACTGTCCTGTGACGTCACGGCAAGCCTCCAGAGAATACCAAAAGGGGTTTACGCAGACACACTTACCCCATCCCGTGTCCCTATCTAATTACGTGACAATTATCATTTCCCCCTTGGAGAAATGAACATTTACTTGACAACTTATCACCACTGAATTGCTACTTATTACATCGAGATCCCGGTAAACTCGAACAGCATGGCATACCTAATTAAACATCCTAATTACCCTTTGAATGCATACCCCCCCCCCAAACGTAACAATATCTTCCAGCACGGAATACTGACGTTAATGTCCGAGCTTCAAGCAGTCCACGCGTGGACAAAGAGAACAACAAAACACACCACTGTGTTTCAAATCGGCCTCGAGGGGTAGGCATGATATTTTATTGGCTCGATCTCAAAAATGGCTGGTAACAGAATTGAATACACAGCACAACAACCTGCCAGAATTCTTGGCAACAATAGAGTTCCAAAAACAGGTCGTACAACTCACAGCTCCGCTCAACGATATCCGGGAATAACGATCACACTCTTCCGGATTTAACTCATTCGTTTAGACGGAGCTATCGACGATCAGCGCGACAGTGCTGTTGAGAGTCTTCAAAATCACTTGAAATTGCATTAAAACATGCGCGTCGGAGCGCTCGATATATTTTTCCACTCGCGATCTTAGAGCCACGTCTGTCACCAACAATGGCGCCCCGGCTCTCTCGCGGCCCACCCACCACGTGCCGACTAGCCAACCAATCCCTGAGAGCCTGAAAAAGGTCACGTGACGTTGTGGGCGGGACACTAAATTTGGTGAAAACATGATTTTTATTACAATATATATAGATATATATATATATATATATATATATATATATATATATATATATATATATATATATATATATATATATATATATATATATATTGTTGCGGTTCTACAACACCGCATGCCTCTAAACTCTAAAGCAATGGTACCCAACATTTAGTGATCCCCAGACAGTTATTTCGGTAGTCTTCATGCAGTTAGACCTTCCCCTCATGTCTCGTGGGTCTCTGTCTCCTATTGATTTCTAATCCAACCCTTTCCTTTAAGCCATGGTACAAATCAAACAAGCAACTATACACGCCATGCAAAATGTGATGAGTAATAAGCACACTACGATGCCTCCCGTGGCTTGGAACCAACAAAGCACACTCCACACTATACCGCACGCGCATCATGCGCCATTAATGCATTCAAATCTGCACGCCAATTTCCAACTGGAATTTCACCTTACTTTACCCCTCACTCACCAAACCTCACCACTTCGACCACAAATGCCTCCCGCACACGGGAAAATATTCCCGCACCTCCTTGTACCTCTGTATCACCATAATTCGCCATTATACAGAGGAGTGCTACATTACTCGGACTGCCCTCGGACGGCGCGATGCGGGGCCGAGCCACAGACATCAATAGCTCGACCGCATCTTGCCAGGGATGTCCCGGATGAGTATGCAGGATCGATACGACCCTCGTCCAGTCGCCAGAACACAGCAAGACAGGAGCGGCAAGGTGGGGTGGTGGGAAGGGTGATCCGGGAGTCTGGTACGGGGCCCAGGTGTGCATTTTGGCTCATTAGAGGGGGCCCATGGGTGGTGGGTGTGCATTGCTATTCAGCATTCAGACTGCACTCAGAGCATGTTCAGGGCCAGAGTGCCGGCTCATACCCTATGTTGAGTCAGGAGCTCCGGGCCGTGTTGAGTCGGATGAGCGACTGAGACCATTTCCGGTCCCGGGAGCCTGGCGGGGCGTAGCTCGGGCCACTGTGGCCCAATAGAGAAGCAGGATTCGGGTCACAAAGCGTCGCTTTCGGGTTGTCGCCCAACCCTTCGCCCAGGGTTTATAAAGATGGAGCGTGGACCGTTCGCTCTGCTCTTCTTCGCTGCTCTCTCGGCTCTTCGTTGTCTCTGCCCTTCACTCGCTGTTGGTGCGTGATTGCAGATACGTGCACCTTCTTGAGGATCAGTGCGGTATGCATGTTGCCAAGAGCCCCGGCAAAGTGACTAAGCCGGAGATAACACACCATATCTCGAGGTAGGTACACGCTACACAAACAGACCTATACATGACAAGGTTAATGATCTTTCAACTCACGCATCGCATCTTATCTTATCTTATCTTATCTTATCTTATCTTATCTTATCTCTCTCTCTCTCTCTCTCTCTCTCTCTCTCTCTCTCTCTCTCTCTCTCTCTCTCTCTCTCTCTCTCTCTCTCTCTCTCTCTCTCTCTCTCTCTCTCTCTCTCTACACCTCTATCCCATCTCCTTTGGATGCACAAAAGAGCATCATGACTGACTCGCAATCCCATTTTCCTCTGGTACAACACCGCACCCCCATATTGCACTACACCACACCTCTCACTCCCACACCTTAGACACCACCAGGATTCCTCCCTCCTACCTCTCCCTAAGCAAGCGTACTTGGTTGCGTTGGTCTGCCGACCGTGACAGGTATTACGAGGCCGTTTATCCCCCTCTTATCATTTTTTCTCTGGACTATATCTAATCTTCCTCAGGTGTGTGTGTGTGTGTGTGTGTGTGTGTGTGTGTGTGTGTGTGTGTGTGTGTGTGTGTGTGTGTGTGTGTGTGTGTGTGTGTGTGTGTGTGATGTTGCCTGTCCAAGTTTAAGTTAAGATTGTAGAAGTTCTAAAGGGATTAGTCTGCTCTGTCTCCTTTTGTAAGATTGCTTGCCTTTTGCCGCACCCCACAAATTCCTTTCTATCCTCTGCTGTACATAATAATAAACCCCATTCACTGTGCTACATACCTTTCCTCGCTTGATTGCAAATAAATGTTTTGTAGAGAAATGTTCCCAGCTTTTTTTCGTCTTTTTCTTCATTGGTCCAGTGTGGTTCATACTCAAGTCTAGCTGGGACGTGATCCCTGAACGATCTGTTTTCTAGCCGGTACATTCTTGCCAATTATGCTCGGCTGCATCTGATCTGGTAAGGTGATCCAGCTTGAGAAAGGTGTACCCATGGTGTGTCCCCTAGTAATTAAACCACGTGACCTTTAGGTAAACGGTATCAGAAGGAGGACCCTAAGTCACATGGTCAAGTTATTGGCGTTCACGGTCGATTAGCAACCAATCGCGTCACAAAGACATTCTGTCACAAATCGGCTTAAGATTCCGGAGAGACTGGTGGGAACCGGAGGTAGCTCACCCCTCGTGGTCTTCCTCACCCCCGACCCCAGGTCCGCAACAATATTTTCATTTACGGACACTTTCCAACAGTTCTGTGATCTTTCCCAGTGTATCAGCTTCGATGTCCATTGGCACATAAAATTTCAGCTATCTATGTAACCCGGAAGGTAATGAACATTAATATCAGTCAGTGAGTCAAGTGGTAAGAATGAGCTTTATATATTACTAGAGGGGTGTGCTTATACGTTGTGTAAGCAAACAAAACGTGTTTCCCCATTGTCCCGGGTCACTCACCTGCACTTGATTCTTCATTTATTTATTATTTACGTTATAATTTATGGATGTTGTCTGACGACTCTATGACTTTTTTCCGGAGTATTGACGTCAATATCCATCAGCACAAGAAATTTCAGCATTCTACATCATCTGGAAGGCAGTCAGTGGTTAGAAATTATATATATATATATATATATATATATATATATATATATATATATATATATATACATATATTTATATATACAAATATTTATTTATACAAATATATATATATATATATATATATATATATATATATGTCATGTCCAGGGGGGATAACCCTACGTGGACGGATAGCCAAACAGTTCTCCCTTGGAGGCCTACAGCCGAGTTTCTCGGAGATGAATGGCACGCGTGGGAAAACAGTTAAGCACTGCACTGGAATGGCACAAATACATGGCCACAAGCAAATTGAATTGACGAAATAATAATTTAATAACAATAATCTAATATGTACAATGACAATAATTCAAATTATAAAAATGAAAGAAAAATGTGAGGTCAACTAAATATAAATCTAATTGAGACACCTCCACGCAAACATATATACAAACAAGGGGAAAATGAAACGGAAAAATCCCTCCTTTATCCCGGCATTTAGCTGTGTGCCAGAGATGGCCTTGAGGGAGCTTTGAATCGAGGTGCTTTGTAGACGCGCACAAAAATGGCGCCAAGTTACTCTCCCGCAGCGGGACCATTCGTATGTCAGGCAATTTGTGAGCGGTATTCAACACCAAGGCTCAGAGACCGCCATACAGCTTCATTTCACGAGCGAATATCCCGACCGCTCCTCTCTTGCATCCGGTCTGTTCACCACGATGGCCCTCACGACGAGACGATTTCTTAGTCCCCGTGATCAGGCCACGAGGCACGCTCTCCTTCCATCCTCAAAAACGTAAACACTTCACGGCTCAGCCGAACCGTCAACGGCCAACGTCCTGCTCAGCATGCAAGCCGATTCACATAGCACGAACACGAGAATCGTGCAGCCTTCGTCGTGCCGATAGCAAAAGCGAGATCCTCAGTGTCCTCTCAGTAACGTCCTATTCCTCCTCTGCACTCCAGCATTCCTCCATCCTTACGCCTCTCTCGTCGCACCCATCAATCATCCACCATCGGGGTATGGCCTGCTTGCACGAAACCTGGGAAGGCGGAACCTCTGCTCACTTGTATTTGTTTTAGGGATGTACTCCCCACCTTCATTGCTGACCTTAGAATACAAACACGTAGGGAAAGTTCACAGGGGGCAATCACATACTGGGGCAACTATTCTTAGACCTGACATAATTAACACAGCACCATCCCCATGGAGTGACACGTAACACTTAATCTCACAGTTTCCCTACTGAATTACATCGAGAAGTCCCCTACACGTCCACGGGCCAAGCAACTCTATACGATCCTATCTTTCCTTTGAAATACCTTCCATCTACCCCAGAAACATAACAATATTGAATATGTGTGTGTGTGTGTGTGTGTGTGTGTGTGTGTGTGTGTGTGTGTGTGTGTGTCAAAAAGTGCAGAGCGTGATGAAGTGCTCCCACCCAATATCATACGGACGTGACTTGAGTCTCGTACATGTGCCGACCAAAGTGTTGCCTCTAACACGGAGGCTCAGCCTGGCCACTCATGTCAAAAAGACAGAGATTTCAAGTCATCATTGGTCAAGCATCAAACGAAGCCACCTATCCGGATTTCAGGCTTATTTGCCATTATCAGGACGCCACATCGTGTAAATATTTCACCAATGGTGACTACAGTCATCATTTAAATGCTATTGGCGTATCCTGGTGTTGGCTTTGTGGGTTGGGCGGTGGCGTGGGATCCTTGGGTCCTGAGTTTGAGTCCCGTTTTCCACTGAATTAACACCAGGGGGTTGACTCAGCCTGTCATCCTTCCAAGGTCGGCAAAATGACCACCAGTATACCAATAATAGAGGCACTGCATCAGCGGCATAGCCGTGCCCCTAACCAATGATGCAACCAGCAGCCAAAAAGGCAGCACACAATAGGAATGCTATTAGCACCCTCTGGCTGTGATAGTGAACATCACATATGGGACTTACATCAAGTCATGTCATGTCTGTTAGAGATTGGGTGGGGGGGGGGGGGGAGGGCGCTGTTCAAAGTTCAACGCGCTCTGCACTTTTTGGCCTATATCTCCACCCGATGGCATTTGCCTTCTGGTATTTTGGTGTGCATTGGCGGGAACGATCGTCTGGGTGGCAGACAGACTTTTGTTCTATGCATATTATGCGGTTTAAAGACATAATTTGCAGGTGATGTTCACCATCACAGTCAGAGGGTGCTAATAACATACATATACAGTCATCCCCCATTTATCGCGGGAGTTACGTTCCAATCCCCCCCCCCCCACGATAAGTGAAAATCCGCGATGAATGGATGCCTCCCAAAAAAAAAAAAAAAAAAAAAATCCACTCGTCTCATCTCGTCTCATCTCGTCTGGTCTGGTCGGCTTGGCAGTGATCGGGTTTGAGGTGCCGGAGATCGACTCATCTGGTTAGTTTGGCGGTGATCGGGTTTGAGGTGCCGGAGATCGACTCATCTGGTTGGTTTGGCAGTGATCGGGTTTGAGGTGCCGGAGATCGACTCGTCTGGTCGGTTTGGCAGTGATCGGGTTTGAGGTGCAGGAGATCGACTCGTCTGGTCTGGTCGGTTTGGCAGTGATCGGGTTCGAGGTGCCGGAGATTGACTCGTCTGGTCTGGTCGGTTTGGCAGTGCTCGTCCAACCGCGGCAAACCTTTTTCCTTCCCGAAGCATATCGAGCACCTTAACCTTCTCCTGAAGCCTCAGGACCTTCCTCTGGTGCTTCGTTCGGTTCCTTTCCAGAAGCCTTAGAAGGTGCAGGGCGTTTGGGCGGCATCGTAGGGCTTGGAGAAAAAAACGTAGAAAATGTTCGAAGTTCACAAGCGAAACTTTGTGTCGTGCGTTGTGTCACTAGTCGACGCCACGCGTTATAATTTATTGCTTAAATAATTTATATTTTATATATTATTACCACGATATACCGGGGGAATCCGCAGAAAAAAGTAGTTAGGTTCCAAGGGAAACCCCACGATGAACCGGGGGCGCGATAGGTGAACTGCGATATAGCAGGGGATTACTGTACACATACAGTACATATGTATATATACATATATATATATATATATATATATATACATATATATATATATATATATATATATATATATATATATATATATATATATATATATATATATATATATATATATATATATATATATATATATATACACACACACAGTAATCCCCCATTTCTTGCGGGGGTTACGTTCCAAACCTCCCCGCGCTAAATGAAAATCCGCGATGAATGGACGCCTCCCCCAAAAAATCGACTCATCTGGTCTGGTCGGTTTGGCAGTGATTGGGTTTGAGGTGCCGGAAATCGACTCGTCTGGTCTGGTCGGTTTGGCAGTGATTGGGTTTGAGGTGCCGGAGATCGACTCGTCTGGTCTGGTCGGTTTGGCAGTGATTGGGTTTGAGGTGCCGGAGATCGACTCGTCTGGTCTGGTCGGTTTAGCAGTGATTGGGTTTGAGGTGCCGGAGATCGACTAGTCTGGTCTGGTCTGGTAGGTTTTGAGGTGCTGGGTATGAGCAGTGCTCGTCCAATGGTGGCAAACCTTTTTCCTTCCCAAAGCATATATCGAGCACCTTTACCTTAACCTTCTCCTGGAGCATCCCAGGACCTTCCTCTTGCGCTTCGGTTCCTTGCCAGAAGCCTTAGAAGGTGCAGGGCGTTTGGGCGGCATCGTGGGGCTTGGAGAAAAAACGTAGAAAATATTCGAAGTTCACAAGCGAAACTTTGTCTCGTGCGTTGTGTGACTGGTCGAGCACCACGTGTTATAACTTATTGCTTAAATAATTTATCTTTTACATATTATTTCCGAGATGTGCCGGGGGAATCCGCAGAAAAAATTAGTTACGTTCCAAGGGAAAACCCGTGATGAACCGGGGGCGCGATAGGTGAACCGCGATGAAGCGGGGGTTGACTGTGTACACACACACACACACACACACACACACACACACACACACACACACACACACACACACACACACACACACACACACACACACACACACACACACACACACACACACACACACACACACCTCGCTCATATATATTGTGATGGTTTTGCGAAACAGTCACTCCCCAAGGCAATGGCACACAATATATAGCAGTTCCCAAGCAGTTATCCAATACAAACATTAAGTTTTGCAGGCGGGGACTTCCCTTTGTCTATGATGTGCAGATGCAGGATTCACTGGAGCCCACATTTGAAAGACAGGAGCGAGACGCCGATACAGATATTGATGAAGAGGATTCTGCAACGGCCTTAGTGGTCCCACCTCCAACTCTGCAACGTCCAATTGGAGAGCTGAACACTGAACAGGCTCCTCCCACCTCGACCGGTGGGAGGTGATGACGTATCAGTAGAAAACACCCAATCGGAATTGATTTTGTTGATAGTTGTCGATTGGACTGTTCTTCATCCTTACCTCATTCACTTTGTGTGAATTTCACCTGAAGAGAGCATTCTTTGTTGTACAAGTATTCAACCCCCTTGCCTAATTAACCCTAAATCACTTCAGGAGCAAATTATTTGTATGAAAGGTTACAAAATATGTGTAATAGGTTTCACCTGCATGTGATCAGTGCTTTAACTTTAAATTTAAACTACCACACTTATCCAAGGAGTTTTAAGGTGAAACTCACTTGGTTAATCAACAAGGCAAAAATGTAGACCAGGAAGCTTACCAAAGAAGTCAGACATAAAGTGGTGGAGAAGCACCGTTCAGGAGAGGGTTATAAAAAGATTTCAGTCACTCATTATCCCTTTGAGTCAATCACGGTGAAATCCATCATTAAGAGGTGGAAAACGTATCATGCAACCCAGACTCTACCCAGATCACATCGCCCATCCAAACACAGCAGCTGGTGATGCAGGAACCTGGTTCGGAATGTTACTGTAAATACAACAATGACTTTGAAAGATCTGTAAGGCCCTATGTCTGAGATGGGGGTCAGTCTTCATCAATCAACAATATCCCGTTCCCTTCACAAAGTTGGCCTGTATGGACAGGTGATAAGAAAGAATCCATAACTGAAAGACGCATGTAAAAGTTTGCATGGATTGAAAGACGCAGTTTACGAAAAAAAAATTGAAATTTTTGGTCTGAATTAAAAGTGTGAGATCTTGCGCAAACCTAATACTGTACATCACCAAGTCAACCATAAAGCCTGGTGTTGGCTTAGTGGTTAGGGTGGTGGCTTGGGATCCTAGGGTCCTGAGTTCAAGCCCCGTTGGCCGCTGAATTAATACACCAGGAGGTTGACTCCGCCTGTCATCCTTCCGAGGTCGGCAAAATGAGTACCAGTGTACTGGTAAGGGGGACACTGCATCAGCGGCATAGCTGTGTCCCAACCAATGATGCAACCAGCAGCCACAGGCTGCACTCGATAGAGAGAGAGAGAGACCAAGTCAACACCATTCCTACTGTCAAACACATTGGTGGCAGCATCATGTTCTGGGGCTGTTTTCATCACCAGAGACTGCCAAGATTGTCAGGATAGAAGGGACAATGGATGGTCCAAAATACAGGATAATCCTTGATGAAAACCTGTTTGAGTCAGCCATGAATCTGAAACTACGTAGGAGATTCACATTTCAGCAGGACAATGATCTGAGGCACAAAGATAAAGCCACACTGGAGTGGCTGAATAAGAATAAAATAAATGTTCTTGAGTGTTCCAGTCAAAGTCCTGACTTGAAATGTGGCATTATTGATGGGGGTGAATACTTTTGCAAGACACTGTCAGTATCACTATGCCTGATGTTGGCTTAATGGTTTGGGTGGTAGGTTTGGGACCCCAAGGTCCCGAGTTCAAATCCTGCCCACCGTTGAATTCATACCAGGTGGGGTTGACTCAAGCTGTCATCTTTCTGAGGTCGACAAAATGAGTACCAGCTTGCTGGGATGATTGAGCCATTCGAGTGTCCTGCGTTAGAGTGGTGACCCGTCCAGGATTGTACGCAATAGCCAAGGAGACTGCTTTGGCAGCACCAATGCTCTGCACAGAGTATGGTCCCAATGGATGGATGGACGGATGAAAGTCTCAATACCATTCATAAAAAATTTTTTAATGCTGAATGAAACACTTACATTTGATTGGTTAACACCCAGCTGGCTTATTGATGACCTTCAAGAAAGAGTTTAATCTGCCTGCTCCTCGTTATCTGGTTGACACGTCATATAAAATGCACAACATGTGATTTATCATCAATGCCCTCAGGACAGCAAGGGATGGGCACCAAAATTACATCAAAGGCAGCAACACCCAAACATCACCCAAACCCAAATAGTAACTCTCGTTGAGGTCAAAATTTACAAATAATGGCCTTGACAATGGTCACATGTTCTTTGTACAAAAAAAAAGAAAGAGGAAACACACCAGCTGTCTTTGTTTTGACAAACGATGCCAGGACCTCACGAGAGTTCAACAGCTGCGCTTTGCGGAAGTTTCTCTCCAGAACCGCTGTGGTTTTTTGCTCGTTTGACTGCAGAACACCATGCCGCAAGTGGTTCAACTGGAAAAGACAGATGAGACCCTTCTTATCAAACGTAGAGTCAGTGTTGCAACCCGCTAACACACTGCAGTCTCTCCCTGCAGGTGAAAACATCAATTCATTGCACAATCGTCCCATCAAGAGTGCTGTCATCTATGTTGCTGCCAAAGGTGATGTCGCCCGCCTTATAATCCACTCACTTCAGCCAAGTTAATGGTAATTAAAATGTGCATTGTTCCATTGAACACTGTGCCAGATTATTATTATGGGGAAGAATGTTATTGGACAAACTAAACAGTGTGTTCACGATCCAAGTTATGTATATTATTACTGCAATTATTAACCTTAAAAACTTCTATTACCAGTCATTATGATGGATTTTTTCTCAAAGATAACACCCTGTTCCGTCCATACATTGGGACCATACTCTGTGCAGAGCGTTGGTGCTGCTTAAGCAGTCTCCTTGGTTATTGGGTACAATCTTGGACGGGTCGCCACTCCGACACAGGATACCAGCAAGCTGGCACTCAATTTGCCAACCATGGAAGGATGACAGGCAGTCAACCCCACCTGGTATTAATTCAACAGCCAGTTGGGATTTGAACTCAGGATCCGAGGATCCCAAGCCCACCACCCTAACCGTGAAGCCACACCAGGCATACCCTGATCAATCAGGGCAGAACATACTCCTCCAGGTCACATGTGCCACTGAACCTTGTTCAGCAAAGCCTATCTGACAATTTGTAATGGTTTGGAGATTATTGTGAGCAGAAAGTCAACCAGACAAGGTCCATTTTATAGTTTTCAGCAGATCACGGCACCACCGTGTCAGATGTTGAAAAGACCCTCGTCACCCACCTCGTATATGGTGTAACGTAGAGCAATTGAATACCAAGCTGTGTCTCCAAAGAAACATTTTCTGTAAGCAGTCTCTTTCAAACCTGAAGAATTTCTAAATATTAAGAAGCTCAACATCATTCCATACAGAGGTGCTCACGTATTTGTGAACTGAATGCACAACAGAAACAACACATTCTTCCGACGCGGACGGTGTTTAGGCAAATGACAGCTCTGTATAGACACAAAAAAAAATTACCCGGGTTACGTGCATGAAGCAAAAACATAACTACTGCTTATAATTCAAAACACCTCACTGTCCTGGAAAACGTGGGGACAGAAATACTGTAAATGGTGGAGACTTGCAATACCCTCCCCCACCTGGAGGCGGCGCTACACGATACTGTACACATTTACTTGCCTGACCCCCACCATTCCCCACCACCCTCCAACCACTGGCAAAGATAAAACACCCCATTACACTAATTGGGGTCATGCTGATCCTATGTAGCAAGTCTGGATGTAATCAGCAAAGAACTGTAGGAGGAGTAGCGTGACCACACACACACACACACACACACACACACACACACACACACACACACACACACACACACACACACACACACACACACACACACACACACACACGGTTCATGGATTGTAGTGAGGATTCATGTGTGGTTACACAAATGTAACGAGCGAATATTTAATTTCACATGATCCTTTCCACATGATCAGTGTTTATTTAATTGCTTCATTCATACCAATGCTGAGTCTTAATGTCTTGTTGTTCGAACATTATTAGTTTAATACTTTTCTTAAGTTCAACCTTATTAAATGGTAACTTTACTTGCAACTTTGTTTTATAAAATAAGTCAATGCTACTCTGTGGAGAAAGAAATATGTGAACATGGTGGAAATAAATGAGTTTCAACACTTAAACAGTTACATGTATCCTATTTACTCGGATAGTATTTTAAAATGACAATACATGAGGTGAGTTGACGTTTTTAAAGTGAATGGTGGTGATGTGCATGGCGGTGAAGTGCATGGCGGTGAAGTGCATGGCGGTGATGTGCATGGCGGTGATGTGCATGGCGGTGATGTGCATGGCGGTGATGTGCATGGCGGTGATGTGCATGGCGGTGATGTGCATGGCGGTGATGTGCATGGCGGTGATGTGCATGGCGGTGAAGTGCATGGCGGTGAAGTGCATGGCGGTGAAGTGCATGGCGGTGAAGTGCATGGCGGTGAAGTGCATGGCGGTGAAGTGCATGGCGGTGATGTGCATGGCGGTGAAGTGCATGGCGGTGATGTGCATGGCGGTGATGTGCATGGCGGTGATGTGCATGGCGGTGATGTGCATGGCGGTGATGTGCATGGCGGTGATGTGCATGGCGGTGATGTGCATGGCGGTGATGTGCATGGCGGTGAAGTGCATGGCGGTGAAGTGCATGGCGGTGAAGTGCATGGCGGTGAAGTGCATGGCGGTGAAGTGCATGGCGGTGAAGTGCATGGCGGTGATGTGCATGGCGGTGATGTGCATGGCGGTGATGTGCATGGCGGTGATGTGCATGGCGGTGATGTGCATGGCGGTGATGTGCATGGCGGTGATGTGCATGGCGGTGATGTGCATGGCGGTGATGTGCATGGCGGTGATGTGCATGGCGGTGATGTGCATGGCGGTGATGTGCATGGCGGTGATGTGCATGGCGGTGATGTGCATTGCGGTGAAGTGCATTGCGGTGAAGTGCATGGCGGTGAAGTGCATGGCGGTGATGTGCATGGCGGTGATGTGCATGGCGGTGATGTGCATGGCGGTGATGTGCATGGCGGTGATGTGCATGGCGGTGATGTGCATGGCGGTGATGTGCATGGCGGTGATGTGCATGGCGGTGATGTGCATGGCGGTGATGTGCATGGCGGTGATGTGCATGGCGGTGATGTGCATGGCGGTGATGTGCATGGCGGTGATGTGCATGGCGGTGATGTGCATTGCGGTGAAGTGCATTGCGGTGAAGTGCATGGCGGTGAAGTGCATGGCGGTGATGTGCATGGCGGTGATGTGCATGGCGGTGATGTGCATGGCGGTGATGTGCATGGCAGTGAAGTGCAGAAGGTAGCTGAGGAGTTTGCGAACAGGCTGAGTGGAGATTGGGGGGGGGGCTGGGTGCTTTTGGGGGGTCCTGAAGAGTTGTGGAGTGCATTCAAGACCAACGTCCTTGATGTTGCCGGGAGATGTCTTTGAACTCACCAAAGGGCGAAGAAGAATTTTGTCTCTCAAGGGACACTGGATAACATTGAACAGAGTCGCAGGGCCAGGCTGAATGGCAGAGCTGAGCTGTTCAGGGAGCTGAGGCAGAAAACTGAACGTGCACGAAGGGAGGACAAGGAGGCCTATGTGTGAGGAATCTGTGAGGGGTTAGAGCACCACCTGTGGTTAAGTGATTCTCGTCCTGTTTCAGGGGAATTTGTGCATTGCGTTCATCCAAGCCCGTCCCTCGGTGTACTGCACTTAGAGCGGAGGGTGGTAAGCCCTTGACAGAGGAGTCCGAAGTGAAGGCCCGCTGGGCCGGTTACTTTGAGCAGTTGTACCAGGCTGATCCCCCAGCTGTCGAGTTGGACGTCAGGTGTGTTACTATCCCGATTCCTGACCCTCCAATCAACTATGGTCCACCTTCGTCTGTGAAAACACAGACTGCGGTGAACCGGTTGAAACGGGGTAAAACTCCAGGGATCTGTGACATCCATGCTGAACTTCTCAAGGCTGGTGGAAGTGCTGCACTCATGTCGTTGCATGCAGTTTTGTGCTCTGCCTGGAACACAGGCATCATCCCAACTGACTGGAAGAGGGGCCTTGTTGTCCTTCTCTGGAAAGGGAAGGGTGATCGCCAAGACTGCAACAACTACCGAGGGGTGACGCTGCTCTCAGTGCCGGGCAAAGTCTTTGCTCAAATAATTATTGATTGGGTTTGCCACCATCTGTTTGAGCACCAGCGTCCAGAGCAGTCAGGCTTTACATCAAAGAGGTCAACGATTCACCATATCCTTGCTCTTCGTGTCCTCACCGAACGCAGAAGAGAGTTTCGGCAGGGGCTGCTTGCAGCCGATGTTGATCTCTGTAAAGCATTTGATTCAGTGAATCGGGATGTCCTCTGGAGGATTCTTGGTCTTCGGTGGGTGTCAACAAAACTGATCAATGTAATGTCTGAACATCTCTGGTACTGAGAGTGCTGTGAGATGTGGTGGTACCATCTCTGAATTATTTTGCAGTTGTTACTGGAGTTCATCGGGTGTGTACTGGCCCCCGCACTTTTCAGCACTTGTATGGACTGGATTCTGGGGAGGATGTCGGAGAGATCAAGCTGCGGTGCATCGTTTGGGAATGTCAAGATATCTGACCTTGATTTCGCAGATGAAGCAGTCATATTTGCGGAGACTCTAGATATCTTTTTGGGGGCCCTCGAGGCGCTGAATGAGGAGTCGGATCCACTGGGATTACGGGTTTCTTGGGTCAAAACTAAACTCCAGGCTTTCGATGACATCTTGGATAATGCTGTCCTGTCTGTACCTGTTTGTGGCGAGGATGTTGAGGTCACGGAGAGATTCACTTACCTTGGCAGTGATATTCATGTCTCTGCTGGCTGTGAGCCAGAGGTCAACAGACATCTGGGTTGAGCCTGGGGAGTCATGGATTCACTGGATCATGGGGTGTGGAGCTGCCGGTACTTGTGTGGGAGGATGAATGTTCGAGCCTTCAGGTCCTTGGTGCTTCCAGTCTTGCTCTATGGATGTGAGACTTGGACTGTGACCAGGGATCTGAGACGAAGACTTAATTCCTTCAGTACCAGGTCACTTCGGAGAATCCTTGGCTATCACTGGTCAGACTTTGTGTCCAACGAGCGGTTGCTGAGAGAGACTCAAATGAGACTTTTTACCTGCATAGTCTGTGAGCATCAGCTGTGGTTGTGTGGACATGTGGCTCGTTTTCCTGATACTGATCCTGCTCACCAGATTCTTTCAGTGAGGGAGCCTCGTGAGTGGAGGAGGCCAATGGGCCGAGCACGTTCCGCATGGTTGTAGTAGGGTGATCAGCATCTCAAGGAGATGGGGGATGGGCCAGAGACCGTTGGAGTACCGGCAGAAAGTGGACACAGCGACGCGCTGCTCCGGCGCATGCTCCCATACCTGACCTGATCTACCCCTCAAAAAAAAAATTATTGGAAAAAATAATTTGAATTTAAATAGAAAACAAATAACCAGCACCAAGGTAACAAGTCAATGCTGTCCCAGGAATTTGCATTTTCAGTTGCAGTTTGAACCGAATGGTTTTGATTTTTGATCTTTGTAATTCCTTTCTTGGTGCAAAAACACCGGTGATTCTTCCATCATGTCACCAAAGTAAAACATTTCACCTCAAATGCAATTAATCTCATTCAATTATACATGAAAACGAGCTCAGAAATAAATAAGTAAATAAATAAATAAACCAATATCACCCGCAGGGTGACCAGTATCTTGCCAAAAGGTTATCACGTGTGACGTCTTTCAGGTCACACTGAGGTGAACAGAGCTGCTATCCACCAGGAGCGACTCCTTGAGGAATATCTGCCTACGAGAGATTCCGATGAGAATCGTTCTACAGAGTAACCATGAAAAATATGTGTTTGCCTCATAACGTCACCAAATGACGTCATAATGTCTCAAGCTTGACATATCTAGAAAGCACTCATCGAGGTGTTCAATTTGAGGTACTACATGATATGGTTCCTAAAACTTGAAAATTTGACCTTGGGGTCAAATATGTTTGACCTCAGGTGCTAACCATGAAGGTCAAGGCCAATCGCCACCAAAAACTAATCAGCTGAGCGCCAGACGATGTACTACATTCCCATAAAGTTTGGTTTACTCAAAAAATGAGGGTTTCGTCGACTCCCATGATTTGCGACAAAGTGACCTTGACCTTTGACCTTGACCTTTAAAATTTTATGTGCTGAAAGGGACCTCTCTAGGCCTCTGATATGCGAAGTTATAAAAATTTCCAATGATAACTGTGCTCTGCAGAGTGATTTATACGTGATTACAGACAAAAAAAAAAACGTACGAAGGTCAAGGCCAATCGCCACCAAAAATTAATCAGCTGAGCACCAGACCATGAACTATATTCCCATGATGTTTGAAGACGATCCGATCAAAATTACTCAAAAAATAAGGGTTTCGTCGATTCCCCTGATTTGAGACAAAGTGACCTTGACCTTTGACCTTGACCTTCAAAATTTTGTGCGCTGAAAGGGACCTCTATAGGCCTCTGGTATGCGAAGTTACAAAAATTTCCAATGATAACTGTGCTCTGCAGAATTTTTTATACGTGATTACAGACAAACAAACAAACAAACAAACAAACAAACAAAAAAAAACATACAAGCTGACGAACATATCTTGCAAAAACTTCGTTTTGGCAAGATAATAAATACGATCTGCCTCTCAATCGATATTCCCTCCCATCCTTTGCACTAAAAGGGTAAAGAAAAAAAAATCCCTCCATTTGACCATTCAGTGCCTCCAGACAAATGTGCTGCAGTTTGAACGATAGTATATTAGAGTTGTACTCTCATATACTGCAGTGATCTGCAGAGAATTACTCCAGGAAAGGAATGCTGTTTTTGCCTGGGGATGTCACCGTAGTGGTCATGGAGTGCCGCAGAGAAGTTCCTTACTAAAATGGATGATGTTCCGCCCCAGTGCGAACTTCACTCTTTTGTATGGGTTTACGGATGAGTGGTTTATCTTTCCCCGCTTTTATCTTGCCTCGGTCAAGCGCCTACCTCCGCCAGGCTGAACAGTTCACGTTTTGTATCCAACCGACATGCCGAATCTGCATCTGGACCTGAACCAAAATCTAATCAGGTTGTTCTTGTCACCTCCCCAACCTGCCCACAAAGTTTCGGCTGCATCTGTGCATAACTTTTTGAGATATCCTGCTCACAGACGAACAGACAGATAGGGATGAAAACATAACCTTCGGTGGAGGAGGTAATAATGTTTGTTTGTTTTTTTAACTTCAACCAACTGTAATCATGGGCTGTTCATATGATTGTACGTCCAACCCAGCTTTCAAAATATATCATGTGACAGCACTTTGAAAAGTCAAAATCTTTCTTGTCACTAATCAACTCCAAAGTGGCCTCAAGCCATATTTATAAATCGGGATGGTATCCAAATGATCTTCACGTCACACATTGCATCAGTATGTGCTTTTGGGTTTGCAAGTGTTTGGGTTTCATCCGATCTGGTGTTAAGTCCATGCAATGTGCTGCTGCTGTTCAGTAACAAACTGGTTAATTGGACAGTTCATTGTTCTTGTACACCACCAATTGATCTCCATGATTATGGAATCATTTTCATGGCTATATTACTCCTCAATCAGTCTCCAGCTGGGGGGGGGGGGGTTCTTTCTTTTTTGGATAATGGTCGAGGCTCATGGAAGAGCTGGAGCAGAATGAAAGAGAAGACAATTAAAAGGGTGAAACACCAACATCAGAGCAGAAGTGAGAGTGAGATCAAGAGGAGGGGGAGAAGGACATGGGGGTGAACAAGCTGCACACACGCCGAATCAAACACAGCAAGAAAGTGGGGGGAAATGGGGACTGAAACAGAAAAGGAACAAACCAACTGACAACGAACAAACAAAACGAGATGAGGGAGAGGTGGAAAAAGGGAGTGCTTGAGAATGAGGTAATTTGGGGTAGAATAGATCATGAGTATGGATGGGAGATGTCCTCGGGTAGTAGAAAACTGCTGTGTTGAAACCCTGGAGGGATGAGTGGGACTAAACAGACTGGGGAAGTGCGTTCCACAGGTGAGAGAAAAGAGGAACATACGAGTGAAGGTGAGCAGTGAGCCTGGATTTTGGATTTTGGAAGTTTAACAGAACAGGTTTACTGGCACACCAGGTGCACCCTGCAGAAAACTCGGAGGGACAGAGCCAAAAGGGCAGAGAGTGCAAGACCAAAAACGACATGATGGAATACAGAGGGACCACCAACCTGTCCAATCATTTGGTATTTGAATACTAAAGCATATCTAGTTCTCCCCAACCCCCAAGTCCTCCCTCCCCCCTACCCCCTTAGAGTCCCTACATACTCGGAGTAGCGAAGCGGCGAGTCACAGAAATTTCTGCATCCAGACAGCTCATTGAATGACAGGATGCTGTGCCATTAGATGCGCGAATCGATCAGAGAGAGGTTTCCAAATGTACAGATTCCCTGCAGATGCCGGAAGGAAAAAGATTTGGGAAAATAAAGTTCTTTGACCAACATGGAAACAGGCTTTGGGGTCGTTTCTGTGCCAATTAAGTTGTTGACCCGTGTGTGCACATTTGTGTGTGGTGCTGTTATCTAAATGTAGTCGGCAGTTGGGGGGTATGACTCGTAAGCAAACATAAATAATCATGGAAACGTGGATAGGTAATTCATGACACGTCAAGAACATCCTGGCAAAGTTGCTCATCGGTGAACACGTCGCTTGAGTGTCTGTAATGCAAGTTTGTTTATTTATTTATTTATTTGAATTAATCCAAGTGTTTCAGTTTCAGGAATACAAAATAAGGATAACATGCACATGGATGTTTTCAGTGGGACAGAACTTGTGTAAAAATAAATGAAGAGTTGGAAAAAAAAAATAACCCTCCACTTGGGGCTCATCGCTTTAATGCACCTCTACTCTCGTTTATTCCTTCCTTGTTGGTTCACAAGTCAGTAAGTGACCACTATATTCGTTATGGGTGTGTGTGTGTCTGTCTGTCTGTCTGTCTGTCTGTCCCGAGCATAGCTCCGTGGGTTTTAATCCGATCTTGATAAAATTTGGGTGGGAGGTTTATATCATGATCTAGTTGTGTTTTCCTGAGAATTGGCGTCCTGCCCCCATTATGGGTGGAACCACGCCCAAAAAAAACGTATTTTTAGGGGGTAGCCAGTTTCAAGTTACATCTTCTCCGAGGGGGTTTGTCGAATCTGGCAGGGGTTTCGGTATTTGGTTAGCCCAATGGCACCTGCATAGCCCCACGGAGCTCGATTTTTCATTTTCGTCCCAAGGTCAAGGTCACAAGGTCACGAACTTAGAAAATATCAAAAAAAAAAAAATCAATAAATTGGGCATCGAGCTCCTCGGGTTTTCAACTGTTTCGAATGAAAGTTGGTATGCAAGTAGTGCTCTTCGAGTGCAACAACTTTCATCATTCACGTTTTTCCTGATTCCCGCCAGTTTGCCCGTGGCGTCCCCTCGTGAACCATCGCCATCTCCAGACTTGTTCTTTCTATATTCCTTATTTTCTGTTCTGTTCAATTGCAAAGAAAAACTTTCCGTATCCATAGCTTCTCAAGAGGCTGACAAGATAGCCAAGAGATACACACACAGGTCTCTAAGCTGGCTATATAGCCTGGGTTTGAATCCCGACCCAGCTATGAACTGTCATCCTGGTGTTTCACAGGCAGAGCGATTCATCGATGTGTGTGCTGCCGTCCCCTCGGATGGGCGTTAGGCCGAGTGTCATATGCTAACATTAGTTGGTGGATGTTAAAGATCCCATGGTGTCCTTCGCCAAAAGAGGCGAGTCGTCACCGGCATCGTTGTCAAATTACAAATTCCTGCCCTGACTCACTGCTGGGAAGGCAATGGCAAACCATCCAGTATCACCCTTGCAAAGCAGCCAAGGGCCTGCCTACAGGCAGAGCACACAATCAATCAATCAATCAATCAAATCTTCTCAAATCTCTTTATATATTTTTCATTCACTGTTGTTGTCTTTTCAAATTCTCTCCTTTCAAGATGATGTGCACATCTGACGTGATGATGTGCCTCTATTTCTGACTTTCACCTTCCTCCTTCCTCCTTCCACCTTTCAAGTTTCTGCATTCTGTCACTACCGACATGTTTCTTCGACTCACCCACTGCACACCTTTCTTCTCCTCACTCAAGCTCTGTACACCTGGAATCGGGCACTCATCAGTGTGAACCTTTCCTCGCACATTACACTTCAGTTTGTCGTAGTTTCTGCTATACGTTTTAAGGTTAAACCATTCCTGTGATTGTATACGCTTAAATTCCGATGCATTGGAGGAACGAAAATAAAGCAGGAAGTGATATAATCTTCCTTTTTGGCACAAAGAAAGGCAGTTTGATGAGAAAACGGCGCGCATGATGGTTCACACACAATGGGCGTGGGTTCGGTGTGCCGCGCTCGTTGGAAACAAAATGGCTTCAAATTGCAAGTTGTCAATACTCCGAGTGTATGGAGACTCTACTTGACCCTCAATGCAGCTCCTTCCCCTCCCAACCCCATAACTCCCTTTTTCTCCCCTTCCCTGCATATGTAGTATGTACAGGTAGGGAACAAAAAAAACCCCATGGAAACACCTGGGTAAATGAGGGACACCAAGTATATTGAAAGTAACTGCTTCCACACAGGTGTGGCCCATGATTTAATTTAGCAAATAACATCCCAGCATGCTTAGGGTCATGTACAAGGATGCTGCACAAGCCTGGTAGCCCATAATTATGGCGAGCGTGGCTACAAGAGGAGACCTCAGTGGCTTTGAAAGGAGCGATTCTTGGGACGCATTTGGCAGGAGCTTCAGTGACAGACAGCTGTAGTTGCTGATGTTTCGCAAGCAACGGCGTCTAAGGTGATGTCGGCATGGAACTCCAAGGGAAAGACCATCATTAGCAAAGGTCAACAGAGTGTGGAAGCGCATATTCCAGGATCGTGATGTCTGTACATTAATTTGAAGTGCAAGGCAAAGCAGGTGATCAGCAGCATATCATTTGAATGTAAATATCAACCTGGGATGTGAGCAGCCAGTTTCTTCAAAAACGATCCCTGTGAATGGCACAGAGCGGGATACCAGAGTCGAGTTGCAGCGCACAAACCGCTCATCACACCTGACAATGCACGTTTGCGTGTCCAGTGGTGCAAAGGGCACATGCAATGGACCACTGAGCAGTGGAGAAATGTGATATGGTCAGATGAATCATCCTTCACCATGTTCTCGACAAACGGATGAGTGCACGTGTGGCGCCAACCGAAAGAACTCAACAACCACACCGGAGTGCTTGGTTCCAACAGTGAAGGGTTCTGGTGGTTCTGTAATGTTGTGGGGCACATTTTCCTGGTATGGTTTAGGTGCAGTCATTCTCTTAGAAGGAAAGGTCCAAGCCAACCGTGACTTAATAGTACCAAGTGATCATCTACATCCCATGTTGCAGCATTTCTTTCCGGTTGGGATTATAGTCTTCCAGGATGACATGCTCCCATCCACAGAGCACGTGCGTTACCCAATGATTTTATGAGCATGACGCTTATATTATCCATATGTCATGGCCGTCTCAGTCACCAGATCTGAACCCAAATAAGCATTTATGGGATATTCTGGAAAGACACCAGAGACAGCGTTTTCCACCTCCAACAGGTGTGAGTTGATTAACTTTCTCATAGAAGAATGGTGCCGCATCCCTCCTACAGAATTCCACATGCTGATGGACTTCATGCCAGGGTGCATACCCACCACATGTGGTGGCCCAATACCCGATTAAGCGACTTTGCATTGGTGTTTCCATTTTTTTGTCCACCACCTGTATATAATTTCATGAGTTCCCTTTCAAGGAACTTCAATGCAGGAGTAGGCCATTCGGTCCATCAAGCCTGTGCAATGGTTGGCAACCTATGGTTGTTTGTCCATGTTCTGTCCTTTTTAAATGTTGAGTAGCAAGCAAGGAAGCAACATGCACCATATTGAAACATTCATGTAACGAATGACTTGGCCGGGGTTTGAAACACCAAACTCCTCGACTCAGAGCAGACGTCGACCCATTAACAAATTAAATCAAGTCCACCAATAATTAAATTTAAGCTTATTTTGGACCTCTGAAGTTTAGTATGAAACATTTTTTTGGGTCCAATGCAAAATGGAGGTTTTTCTTCAATTAAATGTTCACCTTGCACTGCAACCATTGTTCAAAGGTTCAGTATAGGCTGCTGTTATAAACAACGGTGACATTGTTTGTTCAATTTTGTGAGAATCCTCATCCTCTATCACAGACACAGAGCATCGGTGCAGCCGAAGCACTTTACTAAGCAAGGGTTATACTCGGTGGTTTTACATTGCCTTCCAGCAGTAGTTCACACACAAACTTGCAATTTGGCCACGGTGCTGGCGATAGCTCGCCTACTCTGCGAAGGACACCATGGGGATCCTTAATGTCCACCAACTAACGTCAGTAGATGGGACACCCAGTTTAACATCCGTTGAAGGGACGGCACACACATTGATGATTCACCCCGTCTGTGAAACACCAGCATGGCAGTTTATAGCTGGGCCGAGGTTCAAACCCAGGCTGGACAGCTTAGAGGCGAGGACACACACCTCGAGGACATCCTGTCAGCCCAGGTCATATCTTCACGCACCGTTAATAAACAAACTGCGATTCCATGTTCTATTTGTTTGTTTAAAATGTTTGTTTGGGATCATGCATTTCTTCTGGTTGAATGTTGAGCTTCACCTTCATGTGGAACTTTTCAAATGTAGTACCAAAAGCAGTCACCAGAAACGGGAGACAGCCGAAAGCACAAATGCACGGACAGACACGGCGCTTCGCATTGTGCAATATATATCCCCCTCTCAACGTGTTTTAGACACATCCCCCTATATAACCCCAAAGAACACCCTACAGTGCCAGTCTAGTGACAAACCAAGAGAGCTGGTACAAAACCAAACATACCTGTTCCTTAGACACCTTGATTGTGTCATTGAAGACCGTCCACGTGACCACTTCAAAGCACGGTGGTGAAGTGAGTGATCCTGAATAGCGAAAGTATCGTCCAAGATCATCTGGCAACAGGCCCAGCACATTGAAGCCTGGTATTGGAGTTAACTGCCCTGCACAGGAGAAAGCCAATAAGTAAGTTTGATACGATTAAAAATATCTGGGCCATGAGATTAAACTGAAGGCAGTGCAAATGCAGAACAGAATAAGCATGTGTGGGCAAAGCACCAAAAGTGGAGAAAAAAAAATAAAACAGCTTAAATCGAAGATAGCACTAATAATTCTGGGCAAACTTCCTGATAATAAGCACAATTGGCATGAAACAGGAGATGAAGCAGAAATAAAGAGGGGTGGATGGGGGGTGAGCTGTTATAGATTAGCGACTGCAACGTCGCGCGTGACGGGGTGGCAGGATGGCCGAGAGGTACACACACTCGCCTGGGTTCAAATCCCGACCCAGCTATAAACTGTCATCCCGGTGCTTCACAGGCAGGGCGATTCATCAGTGTTTGTCCCGTCCCGCGAATGCACATTAACCAGGCGTCCCGTTTGCTTGCATTCGTCCAGGCGACTGAATACACAGGGTCGTGAGATAATGTTTTACGGCATGCTTCTGAGAATAGGAAGGACTATAAGTCACAAGTAAAGCGATGGATTTTTACCTTTGGTTGGAAGAATGGTGCTGGTAGCAAGGTTTTGGGTTTAGGAAGCAGATGGAGTCTTACCAGAATAGACTAAGTATAGGCCAAACAGAGAGATTAGTAGTGGGAATTGAAGAGAATGAATGGTGTTTTTAGGGTAGAGGATGGTGGCAAGGCTAGAAATGAAGGTACTGCTGCTGTAAACATGATTGGTAAGGCCAGGCAGCAAAAGTAATTACAGAAGGGAACAAAGTATAACAAATGCTGTATACCAACGTCAGGAGTTTCAAAAATAAGATGGAAGAGCTCGACAGTAAAGCAGATAGTGAGGAGTATAATTACAATTCAAAATTAATGAGACTTGGTTAAATAAACAAAGTAATTGGATGGCAGGAGCAGAAGGCTACAATACGTTTCGGTGTGGGAGGGAAGATAAAATAGGAGGGGTTGTGGCATCTGGGTAAAAAAAAAAAAACAATACGGTATTGTATCAAGAGAAAGGGTTGACAAGGAAGGATTAATGTAATATGTCAATTGAGATCATGGATTGTAACAATAGTAAGATACTTATAGGATGCTTCTATCGGGCACCAGGTGCGAGGAAAGAGCAGGAAACAATGAATAACAAGACAAAAGAGCAATCAGAGATTGCAGACCCTTGCCAGGATTGCTTTTGTGTGGTGAATTTTGTGAGGCATTTGAGTACTGGTGTGTTACATTATTAATAAGAGACAAAATTAGAAGTGCCACTTTAAAACTGCTGACAGTGATGACCGGGTACCAAGATGTCCCGCTTTGATGCAACCCAGCTTTGATCGGACACCTGACCCTGACCCATGACCTTTTTATGATTATTATTCATTACACTGAACAACAAATTTGAAAAAATTTTTTTTACTGGAGATGTTTAAAGTGATTAAGACTAATTTGGGTACGCTGATTTCAAAAATCATAACCGTTTTGCTGTATCACGTCAGGATTTTCAGGAACAGAAATATTCCCATTGCCTAGAAGTCAGGATTTCAATGAAATTTACATACGTCTTTAACATGTGTATTTCGTACAATTGTTGTTAACTTGTGTTATATTTCTTTCTTTCAGATAAAGATGAGTAGGCGTTCCTGTACCAATCATCCTGACAACTTCTGTTATGTCTGTGGTCGGTATACCAAAAAAGATCAACAGCGAAGTATATCTACAGCAGTGAAAATGAAGGCCGCCTACTTTCACTACTTCGGGTGTAAGGTTGGGGGACCAAGAACAGAGCTGGGCACCACACATCTGCTGCACAAGCTGTCACACAACCTTGACTCAGTGGTTGGTGGGCAAGCGCGCGAGCATGCCATTTGCGGTGCCCATGATATGGCGTGAGCCGCAGAATCATCATGATGATTGTTATTTCTGCTGCACAAGCATCGCCGGCTTCAACAAGAAGAATAAAGGTCACATCAAGTACGCTGACTGCGTCTCTGCTCGTAAACCTGTGCCTCATGATGACGAGAACCCCGTTCCAACACCTCCAGCTGATCAGAATATAGCTGTAAGCAGTGGTGAAGAGGATGGTGATGATGAACCTTTTGAATCCGACACTCAAGAATCACACCTTCTGAACCAGGGAGACTTAAATGATCTTGTAAGAGATCTCTCGCTGTCAAAGGCGAAGGCAGAGCTGCTTGGATCAAGGCTGCAGCAGTGGAATCTACTTGAACCTAACACCAAGATATCCTTGTTCAGAGCACGTCACAGAGACATGGCTGAGTTCTTTGAGATGGAAGACACGATGACATTCTGCAGTGACATCAACGGTCTGTTGAAAGAACTTGGGTGTGATCACGATCCTGCAGACTGGCGCCTCTTCATCGACTCGGGGAAGAACAGCTTGAAGGCTGTTTTGCTCCACAATGGCAACGAGAAACCATCAGTCCCACTGGCTCACGCGTTCGGCATGACAGAGACCTATGAGACTATGCGGCAGCTGCTTGATTCCATCAAGTACAATGACTTCAACTGGCACATCTGCGGAGACTTGAAAGTGGTGGCGCTGTTGTTAGGGCTGCAGTCAGGCTACACGAAATACATGTGCTTCCTTTGTCTCTGGGATAGCAGAGACGACAAGAATCACTGGACGAAGAAAGATTGGGAAGAGCGAAAAGAGCATGTACCTGGTCGACACAACGTGAAGCATGTCGCCCTTGTCGACCCAGCCAAGGTTTTCCTTCCACCACTCCACATAAAGCTCGGCTTGATGAAATGTTTTGTACGGGCAATGGATCTGAATGGGCGTGGGTTTTTATACCTCAAGGAAAAGTTTGGCAACACCTTGTCGGAGGCCAAGATCAAGGCTGGTGTCTTTGTTGGACCGCAAATCCGACAGATTATGAAGGACGAAACTTTTCCGACAACTCTAAACCCCAAAGAGCTGGCAGCGTGGAGGAGCTTCAAAGCTGTGACGGACAACTTCTTGGGGAACGAGCGCGCGGACAACTATGAAGAAATAGTGCAGCAGCTGCTGGAGTCCTTCAGGAAACTTGGCTCCAGGATGTCCCTGAAAATCCATTTCCTACACCAGCACCTGAACTTCTTCCCTGACAACTTGGGAGCAGTCTCGGACGAGCACGGCGAGCGATTCCACCAAGAGATTTCACTCATGGAGACGCGTTACCAAGGGCGGCACAACCCGAACATGATGGGCGATTTCTGCTGGTTCCTGCATCGTGAAACTGACACAGAGCAGCACAAACGCAAAGCCAAATGCCTAAAGCATTTTTAATTACATTCTAGTGGAGTTTTTCTGTAATTTCTATAATTTTGAAGCATTCATGATGAAATAAATGAATAAATGAATTTTTGTAAATTTCATTGAAATCCTGACTTCTAGGCAATGGGAATATTTCTGTTACTGAAAATCCTGACGTGATACAGCAAAACGGTTTTGATTTTTGAAATCAGCGTACCCAAATTAGTCTAAATCACTTTACAAATCTCCAGTAAAAAAATTTTGTTGTTCAGTGTTATTCAATTGAATTTAGAATGTGATCAAAATAAATTCAATTCACATCAAATGGAAGACCACATAGGTGAAGTCCTGCATTGGAGTAATCAGAAGGAACCTGGACAAGGAAAAAGAAAAGATGACGTCATCAGGAGGAACCTGGATAGGATTTGCATTTCAGCTGCTTCTCCTCTACCCTCAAACCAGTCCAGGCACAGCCAAGTGAGCTTTATTATAAATAAATAAATAAATAAATAAAAACCCAGATGAAAAAACAAAACAAATAATTCCAGCTGTCAGACCATAGTGTCCAATCTAGTTGAAATTTAAAACATGCATTCCACATCAAGACGAGATCATAATTGTGAAGTTTCTCATTGATTGAATAAACAGTTCCAGAGAAAACACCATTTAATATTTTTCTTAAATCCAATATGGCTCCCAAACCATGTGACATCAATTATATCTTAGCAACCTTGTACAAGCACGCCTTGGGAAACATTTGTGTGAAGTTTCCCCTCGATCTGTCCAGCCATTCCGGAGAAGATGATTTTGATATCTTTTAGGGTAAATACAATATGGCTGCCAAACCATGTGACCCATGACAACATATGTGTGAACCTTTTGTTCCTCATGGCTAGGCGGTCATATATGTAAAGTTTCGCCTCGATCTGTTCAACCATTTCGGAGAAGATTTTTGAAGGTTTTAAAAACAATTTATGTATATGTGTATATATATATATATATATATATATATATATATATATATATATATATATATATATATATATATATATATATATATATATATATATATATATATATATATATATATATATATATAGGGCTGCTGAATCACGTGACCGATGACATCAAAAAAATTTGTGGACCATTTTATCCCAAGATGACCCTCAAAAATGTTCATACTGATCGGATGTAGCGCTCTACATATGCAATTATGACGTCATCATGAAGGCATCTCTGATGTCATAAAAAAAAAAACACATTCCCCGTGAGGAGTACTTGCGATGTGCCAAGTTTCAATTTTTTTCTTGGTGGGGTTTCAGAGGTACAGAGGTGCAAAGTTTTTCCATTTTTTCCAACATGGCTGCCACACCACATCACCTATGACGTCATAATTATCATTAAAACATTGAACATAAGTAGCCGCACCAATGGCAAGAATTTAGTGTCAATCTGTCAAGCAGTTTTTGGAGAAAAACATGAAAGATCTGTGCAGACAATCAACCAAACAAACAAGAAGATGTCGGGCAGAGCACGATTCTTGCAAAACCCATTAAACAAATTTGACCCCAAAAATAATTGGTGGTTGAATTTAATGACCAAATGTGCAACTCCTCTTCAAATTTCAAGTTAATCAGATGAAAATTGAGGATTTTAGAAATACCACCTTAGTTGTTGACTGTGGGCCTATGTTGACCTTTTGGTCGACGTTGGCCTCAAAAATAATTGGCTAGTTGAATTCACTGACCTGAAATATAGATCCTCTTCAAATTTCAAGTCAATCGGATGAAAATGAGGATTTTAGAAATCTCACCAAAGTTTAGGACCTTTGGCCTATGTTGACCTTTTGACCTCAAACATCAATAGGCTTCTGCCTTATGACAAACTCTACCATGTGGTGAAGCTTCATGAAGATCAGTTTAACAGTGTGACTTGTAGGCAATAAACAGGCATGAAAAATCACTCAGAGTGAAAACTTGGCAAAACAGCACAAAGTCGAATAGCACTCGGTAGAGCGCACACCTCTGCCAGGTGGAACAGGTTACGTTTTTTATCCCACTGATGGGCTGGATCTGGACTAAAATCCAATCCGCTTGTTCTTATCACCTATTCAACTCATCCACCTTGTTTTGTCATAACTCGTCCACAACTTTTTGAGATGGATTCATATATTTAGTTTTTGGCCCTATTTATCAATTTTAGAAATTAGGCCTGTGTTGACCTTTTGACCTTAAAATTGATTGGTAGTTGAATTCAGTGATGTGACATGAAAATGCTCTTCAAATTTCAAGTCAATTGGATGAAAATTGAGAATTTTAGAAAATTTGGCCCAAATTGGCCTTTTGGCCTATTTTGACCTTTTGTCCTATGTTTACCTCATAATTAATAAGTGATTAAATTCAATGACCTGATATGCAAATGCTCTTCAAATTTCAAGTTCATTGGATTAAAATTGAGGATTTTAGAAATTAGGCCGATGTTGACCTTTTGGTCTATGTTGACCTTTTCGCCTATGGTGACCACAAAAATAATAGATGGTTGAATTCAGCAACCTGATATGCAAATGATCTTCAAATTTCAAGTCAATTGGATGAAAATTGACAATTTTAGAAAGTATTAAAAAAAAATTGGCCTATTTTGGGTTGACCTTCTGGCCTAATGTTGACCTTTTGACCTATGACAACCTCAAAAGTAATAAGTGGTTGAATTTATTCACCTGATATGCAAATCCTGTTCAAATTTCAAGTCAATCGGATGAAATTTGAGGCTTTTAGAAAATTTAGCTCAAATCGGCCTGTTGGCCTAAGTAGACCTTTTCCGTCGAACAAATTTTACGAACCGTCAATGCGTGACCGTCGCAGGGTTGGTGACATTAATCTCTGAAAATTTCAGAACGATCTGTTGAGCGGTTTGGGCTGGAGGTGAGCGGACAGACAAACAAACAAACAAACACAAACACACAAACACGATCAACATACTTGTCAAAAAATAAAAAAAATGCCAAGTAATAACAAAATCGACTGATCAATATACTTCAAAAATCTTTGATTTTGCAAGTAACAAACAGACCCAAATGCAATACTCTCAACTTTGGCGAGGGTAACAGGGACCTTTGACGAAGGAAGGGGGACAGGGGGCATTCGACCCATCATGCCTGTGCTACACCAACTTCAGATTAAATAAATTCATCATTCTGTGGACTTATTTTTACTTTGGGTAGGGGGAAGGGTGGAGGGAGGTGTTATTAATGCAAATTAAAATAACTTAAGTCCTTCCCTTAAAGGACTTAAGTCATTCCCTCGGAGGAATACCCGTTTGGATTTTAACACCCGAGGACAACTGCATGCAATTTTCTTTTTGTGGTGGAAAACAGTGCTCCACTGCAAAGGATAAAGGTGTTGCCAGAGAACAGAGTTAAGATGTGAATAAACAGGTCCAAGGGTGTTGACAAAAGTCAATAAAAGTACAGGTCGAGCCAGTTTCTCCTCGGTCCTTCCAAACAGGGTAAATCCCCTTTCATAAACATGTAAATATTCCTGGGAAAGGAATACGCTCACAGGAATGGTGAAATCTCCTGTAAGCAACTCTTGTTACCATTTGAAAGCCTCACACAGCAATAAATAGCATGGGAAACCATGAAAGTCCTTAATTTGGAAATAAAAGTATGACCTTAAAATTTAAGGAACACCAGCTCGTAGGGGGTGAGGGTGGAGGAGGGGGTGATAAAACTGTTTGAGAGTTGAGTGGAATGGAATGTTCTGCAAAAAAAACCCCAAAAAGCAATAGTAGAATGGTACTCGGTAGAGCACATACCTCTCTGCCAGGCTAAACAGTTTATGTTTTGTATCCCACTGATAGGTTGGATCTGAATCCGCACTTTCAGTAAAATAGAATTGGCTTGCCCTTGCCACCTACCCAACTCAGCCAACAGGTTTCATCCAAATCCGTCCATAACTTTTTGGGATATCATGCTACATATTGTTTTTGGCACTATCTCTCAATGGTGAAGAATCACTTTAAAAATTCTCAAAACCGGATCTTCACCAAAATTTCATCAACCGGATCCTTGTCACACGACACCCAACCTGTCCACCAAGCTTCGACCAAATCCATTCAAAACTTTTTGAGATATCCAGACAACCAGACTACCAGACTGTTACGGACCGGTATATTTATTCAATTGTGCTTGGAAAAAGGTTACCTTTGCTGTTAACAAGGCGAGGAGAAAAATAAAACTTAAAACGGAAGGAGAGGGAGCGAGAGAGAAGGAAGACGAGGGGAGCAATAAAGCATCGTCACATTTTCCTGAGCTGCCACGCTCTGTTCAAAGCGATTCATATCATTTTAAACTGACGCCCAGTGAAGGAGGAATCGGGGGTCTCGTGCATGTGAACCAGGGATGGTTCAGTGCCTCATCTATTCCCTAACCATGAAAGGCTACGTGTTGGTCTATGGATATTCAGCTTTGCTTCTTATATCACACCCGATGAGGTATTCTTCTCTGAACTCCCTCTACTCATGAAACCGATGTGTCAGACATTGCACTGCTGTTGTCTCGGCGACAAAAGCTGCTCCTTGTATTCCCTCGTTGGCACCATTTCACGTGATGGATGCACCATCTTTGAGAAGGCACTTGGCTGGTTGACCGACTGGTGCATATTCTTTGAGCTCAATCGTCCCTCAAGTAACACATTGTCCTTTACAGCCTGGAGCTCCCATCTTCATAATCTGAGATACAGCTTTACATGTTCACTCGGGTTCTTCTCGATGTTTCGGTGATACAAGGACTTCACCTTTTGAGGACTTGTAAAACGTGACTATCCAATCAGCTTCATCCTGTATGCATCCTCCGGACTAGATCCTTTCGACCATGCTCACCGCTGACCTTTCACCCAAATATAACCCACTGGGGCTACTAAACAAACTGCTTGTTTGGGCTAAGTTGCTGCATCGAAAGTCGTGAGTTAATGTAGAGTTGCATCGTTTTCTGCGACGTTTGTACTTGTTTAATTTGGGGATTTTTAGGGAAGTCATTCAGTGTAACATTTAATTAGCATTCTTGTGCTAAAGGTAGAAAGTAGGGATTAATAAATGTTCCTTATAAAGTTATCCTTCTGTCTCCTGTCGTATGTTTGTTTCACCCCTAAAACACCACTAAGGGAACAGTGGTGCCTATTATTTTCTGCCGTGACACCGTTACACTCGCTGCGGTACCCTGAGGTTGACATAACACAGACGGACAAACAGACAGACAGCGGTGAAAACATAACATCCGTCCACCTTAGGTGGCAGAGGTGATAAAAAAGGAGAGAAAGAGTACATAAACACAAGAAAGACCCAATTATCATAATAGAAGTTTTTGAATTCACTTCGCTCATCAAAAATTCAATATCAATTATGTAAAAATTACACCTGAAAAGGTGTTTACAATCTGTACCCCCAAGCGTTAGCAAGACTCACAAAGAATATATATATATATATATATATATATATATATATATATATATATATATATATATATATATATATATATATATATATATATATATATATATATATATTTTTTTTTTTTCCCCAGACATCAGTGTGACATCACAAATGGTAAAATGTGATATTCTCAAAAGTTTTGACGCTTTTGTGAGAAAACATTAACCTGAACACATCTGATCTCAAAAGAATGTCCGTTTCCACCATCCCCTCCTTGCTCCAATTTTAATGATCATACTCGAGGAAACATGACACTCCAAAAGAGTAAGCATTCCGGATCAGTGTAAAGAGCAGGAAGGATTAAAGATCATAGTGCTTTGCACAATGCATTCATTGTATTCATAACAAACATTCTTTAAATGGTAACCTGTACTTTGAAGAATCAAAGCAGCACTGTAACAAAAATAACAAGTGAGCACAATATATGCCCGAACAAGAAGGTACATACAGAATTGTGCTACGACATGGAAAACAGCATCCCGGTTGCCATGGCAACCACTTTAGATGACGAACGTATGTCGCGACACACCGTCTCCACAGTCTGTACAAACTATGTACCAAATATGAAATGTGAAAGTTGAAGACTTTGGGAGTTAGAATGCGGACAGGGACGGACAGACAGACGGACGACCGGTATCACATAATACGCCCCGATATATATATATATATATATATATATATATATATATATATATATATATATATATATATATATATATATATATATATATATATCAGGCATTTAACAAGATGTCATGAAGGAGCAGCTGAAGTATTTTCAGCTCCAGTGATGCAATTGTTCTTATTTCTTTCCAGGATCAAAGGTCAGTTGTTGTGGAATGCTTAAGGGCAAGGGGATTGTCTTCTGTCGATTTAAAATATCTAAGCAAACAAGTGGAGGATAAACTCCTTGTTGGATTCATGACAGACAGTCGGTTTGCTTCATCAGAATGGAGACATCTCTCATATCAGTTTGTAGCTTTCTTCCGGGCAGCCGGGTGCTTTCATATTTGAGCTGTAAGGAACCTCCTGAAGTGATGCCCTTTGGAAGATGAGCTTGGGAAGCATACTACCCGGCTCCTGAATCCTGAACTCTTCCCTGAAATGAACCTGGATCAATTCGCAGAACAATTTCTGAATCATCGGATGTTGGTGACCCACCACCTTACCCCCTTTTCCTGGTGTCAAAGATGATCAATCACACTCAGTTAATCTCCTCTGGGGATACCTAAGGAGCATAAAGGAACAGGCGCAAGCTGCTAAGATTATGACTCACTGGTCAAATTTGCAGAAGCTGTTATGACCATCCCTCATTCCAATGCGAGGGAGGAAAGTATCTTCTCCCTCATCAACAACACCACCCCCTAGCAGGAGGTCCTTGAAACTAGATGACACAATGCAATCTCTGATGGTTGCGACGATTCAGATGAGGAATCCATTACAGTGGAGACCCTCAGGTCTCATTGAAAAGGCAAAGAAAGCAACGAAAGCTTACAAAACAGCACTCGGACTCCACTCATTGATACGAGTGGAGCGTCGAGTGTTGTCGTATAATGTCATCAACAACCGTCTATAACAATGAAATGGGCAATCATAAAACTTCTTTCGTAAGCAGTTTTCCCACATGTTACAATGTGAGGATGTTTGTAAGAGATAGCTTGTCCGTGACCGACTTTGATGATGCCAACGTTCAATCCGAGTTCTCTTAGATCATATGGTGTAATATATTTGCTGTATGTGATACAATGTGGCTACCTGTAATGTACACTACAAGATGGAATACACTGTCAAACTGAGAATAGTCTGTTTATTACTACAATACTGTGAGTAGCTGGACAAGACACCATCTTCGATCATTCCTGAAAGTTCAGGAGCAGCTGGAGACTTCAGCCCTGAATCCTCACCAGGGACCGACGTAGCTCCCAGATCCCTGGCCGTTTGGAATGGGTCTCACTACAGACTATAATCGCAACTTTAGAGGTCTGCAATGGATTATTGCTGTCCGCTATGGGCTGCCAATCCAGTATCACATCGCTCTCTTCTGGATTCTTCGGAATCTAAAGCTTTCAAAATTATTGGAGTCTCCCATGATGAAGCCGAAGCACAAGGTCTGTTGCTCTCACATGCCTGGCAGATCGGTGGTCTCTGTTCTCTACCGTCTATTTTCCAACATTACGCCCTCCTGCTCTCTCAGTCCTCCAACCATTCCCAGCTAGCTCCAGGGTGCACACATTCTTCCAGTAACCCCCGGCTGGTTATATTTCCAAAACCCAGGCTCTCCATCCACCTCCTTTTGTCCTGTTTATGGAACTGCCTTCAGGAGATGGTTCAATCCAACCCTTACCATCTGCATCATCCCCCACCCCTACCCACAATTATTTATATCCCATTAACTCTCCCCAACCAAATCCTCTTACTTGCAGACGTTTCCCTCTCTCTCTCTCTCTCTCTCTCTTTTTTTTTTTTTTTTTTGTCCTGTCCATTCATTCCCTTGCTTTTGCATCCCACTCTTTATACTTTCCCTTTTTACCTTCCATCACCTTATTCTTCCATGCATCTGAATCTTTTTTTTTCCAAAATAAAAAGGCCGTTAACTCAAACCTTCCAATGAGCCAATGCATTTTATGCCTGCAGGTAACATTTGATTGGATGCTCACCTGTGTACTTGACCTTGTCCAATCTCTCTGTAATCGTCTTCAAATGTTCATTTTCTGTGGAGCCTTGCTGAAAATGGCAAAGGTGAAAAGAGAATTACAGCTCAGAACAGTCAGCATGTCAATAAGTTGAACAAACTAAGCAATCGAACCTTTACTTACATTATTTAAATTTTTATTTTATTTTAAAGAACAAACTCGGTCAAAGAATGACACAATCATGAAAGAAAATGGAAGAATGAAAGAACAAGGAGCCGATACTCTCGATACCCTGCTGTTTGGAGGGTACGAGGAATAGATCTGTGTGATACAAGAGCTAAATGGTGAACAGTATTTGAAATATCTCATACACAAACCAAGTTACCAGGATGGTTTCCATGGCAACAGCATTCAGCCAATCACAGCCATGATCTAATCAAGTTGAGATAACGTCATGAATAATATATATATATATATATATATATATATATATATATATATATATATATATATATATATATATATATATATATATATATCTGCAATATGAAAGCTAAATGGTGAACGGTTTTTGAAATATTGCATACACAAACCAAGTTACCAGGATGGTTTCCATGGCAACAGCATTCAGCCAATCACAGCCATGATCAAATCAGGTTGAGATAACGTCATGAAGAATATATATATATATATATATATATATATATATATATATATATATATATATATATATATATATATATATATATATATATATATATATATCCGCAATATGACCGTTTTTACAGCCATTTTTCCAGGGGTTTGGCTTTTTCTTGAGGCAATGTTTTTTTATGGCCGGATGCCCTTCCTGACGCCAACCCTGGTCGCCTCTTACGACACACAGGGATATGGTACACCTATTCTAACCGGGGCATACACCGGGACCAGTACACTGGTACTCACTTCGCCGACCTCAGATGGATGACAGGCTGAGTCAACCCCCTGGTGTTAATTCAGCAGCCAACGGGGCTTGAACTCAGGACCCTGGGATCCCAAGGCACTACCCTAACCACTAAGCCAACACCAGGCTTCATATATCTATCTGCAATATGAGAGCTAAATGGTGAACGGTTTTTGAAATATTGCATACACAGAAGTACATGGACGGATGAGCGGTCGGTCGGACGGAGCTCATTTTAATGTCCCCCCTGCCCGCCCCCGACATTATTGGAGGGACAGGGGACAAAATGTCATTGTTGGCATGTTATATTGTATGTGGGAAAGGAGGTAAGGTGGTGGGGATGTTTTTTATATACCCCTGATGATTTGTATGTATTGCCCAAAGACCATGTTGAGGCGACTCATGACCTTTGGTCCCTCCACCAAAGAGACCATGCGTATTTAGCAGCGTCTCGCGTAGCGAACGCTGCTCTAAGAGAGCTCGGCGTTGTTGTTCTTGTTGTTTTTCTTCTTCTTCTTCTTGTGAAGACAAAACCTTTGGGACTCGGCTCTTTTATATACAGGATCCGGATCTCCTTAAATACTAAACACCTGTACACATCCTCGCATTGACGGTGCCTTTTGAGAGCGTCTATCATCAACTTTTAAATATATTCGGACATTTGCTTTAAAGTTTGGAAAAGTTCACGTTACTATTTAAAGATTATTCCATTTAATATATTGTAATTTCGTAAATACACTATTTTTTCGTCATGAATGAAGATCGTCCATGACGGACGTGACGTGACGTGACGGCACGTGACGAAATATCGGACGTTGTTGTTGTTGTTTTTTTTTTCTTTTTTTTTGTAATTCCTCTTCTTGATCTTCTTCTGGTGAAGACAAAACCTTTAGGATGCGGATCTTGGACACATTTGTCCTTGTTGAGAGAATGCTCAGAAATCGTCAACGAAAGCTCACTGGTAACTTCTGAATTACGTCTTACCTCTATTAAAATGCTGAGGACAGCCAGGCCATCAGGCTCGTCTAATGCCCTGCTGAAATTGCCATAGCCCTCCTTGTAATGGACAATGTGAACCTGAAAACGAGATACAATAATGGGATGCAAAAGCAGCGTGTCAATCGTACTCTCAGTTAGAATGCAAACAGGAGTTTTTCACCAAGCAACACATCACTTACATGAGAACATGTTACTCGTGGAAAAATAGCAACACAAGAGATCAGTGAACCAGGTAGCAACAGGAAATTACTTCACTTTCCACGTGGGAGAAAATTAATAGTGCAACGGAAAAAAATTTTCAAATACATTTCTAAACTTCTGTTATGTTCTTTAAACCTTGCACATCACTGATCATAAACGCATCAAATAGAGTTTAGAAATATAAATGAAGAAATAAAAACTTTCAACAGAGGAGGAGGCCATTGGGCCCATGTCAATGTATAAGGGTTGCCAACCTATGGTCCGTGCTCCATCCTTTTTCCATGCCGATCGTGAAGCAAAGAAAGTAACACGTACCATTTTTAAAAGTGTTTGGTACGACTTGGCCGGGGTTTGAACCGACACCGTCGCAGACTCAGAGCAGATGCTCGAATTGTAAGATAGCAAGAAGAAGAGGATGAAATAAAACCACTCCTTTCTCATCTTCAGGTACATAGGGCTAGCCAAAGCAGTTTTCTATAGGTTCGGGGGCACAATCATGATGGATCGCCACCCTGACGCAGGATACTCAAATGGATCATTCTTCCCAGTAAGTGGGTACTCATTTTGCCGACCACGGACGGATGACAGGTCGTGTCAACCCACCTGTTGTTATTTTAACGATTCAACAGGGGTTAAAACCTCGGACCCTAACAGCAAGCTTCCATAAAGCAACCGAGTCTGGCATCAATCAGAATAAAATTTGGCAATTCTCTGTATGTTTGAACCTTATATAATTGAAAACGGCTCGGTCGACCTCCACAAAATTTTACACAAGTGGTTGGGGTACCCAAGGTCAGGTCGTAGCCACAAAATAATTCCCCCAACCCACACCCATGAGGAGGGGAAACGGGCTTGCAATTTTTGCCTGCACACATGAAACAGTGCAAGTAGTTGACCCCTGCCGGAGGGAGGGGGTATGGACAACACATTTCACTTTTGGAGGAAGCAGTAATGACTAGTTTCAAGAAAAGGTATTGGAAAAGTTTTTATCTTAAAAACAACAACAACATAATTATGTTGGACATAAGAAGAAGACATAGCAAAAGAAGAGGAAGTGAGGAAAGGAATAAGTGATTTGGAAATAGATATTAGAGAAAAGGGAGTCAACAAGCTCGAATGAGACAAGATCTTCGTCCTCTTAATGATGACGTCATAAAAACGAATATGAGGTCATTGTGATGCATCAGGTTTGCGATAAATTATCCGTGCTAATGCCTGGCTTGATTCCCGCAAACAAAATTCAAACACGTTGCCTCGTTTTGGAGATAATGGTATCAGCGATTTCCATTAGCGGCGATATAAATGACGTCAACTTTTTTTCTCGGAAGAATTTCCAAAATCGGAGATGGTTACTGCCTGCGCGTGGGCTTTCTGCATATACATGGCAAGTTTCATGAAGATCCGATGTAAACTCTGGGTTGTGAAACAAAAAATGTCAAAAAATAGGAATGACGTCATAAAAATTGATATGACGTCATAATGATGTATCATATGTGCGGTAATTCATCTCTGCTAATGCCCTGTTGGATTCCCACAAACAAAATTCAATAAGCTTGCCTAGTTTGAGATAATTTTTTAGGTGATTTCCATTAGCGGAGATATTTTGACGTTACAACTTTTTTTTCTCGGAGGAATTTTCAAAATCGGAGATGGTTACTGTCTGCGCGGGGTATTTTTACATGTATACTGAACAAAAATATAAACGCACCAAGCGATTGTTACTATTTTACCTCAAACTCATTAATACTAAATCTTCACAACAATTTGGTTATAGAATCCATGACAATTGAGCATTAAATTTCAAAGAGTTCCTTGAGAATTCTGGCGACAGTCTTTGCGCTACAACAGCCGACACAACTGAGGTGTCACTGTCAGAGTTCACACAGTCAGTAGCGGGTGTGTCCACCGTTGGCATCGCGCAGAGCGGTGCATCTCCGGCGCATGGACATCACCAGATTATCGATGGTGGCCTGAGGGATGTTTTCCCATTCCTCCTGGAGAGCCACACGGAGCTGGCGGACGTTCTCTGGGACTGCGTAACGTTGTCGTACGCGTCGATCAAGAACGTCCCAAAGGTGCTCGAAGGGCGACATGTCGGGAGAATATGGAGGCCAGTCGAGGACATCAATGTCCTCCTCACCGAGGAAGTCCATGCAGATCCTGGCAACATGGGGGCGAGCATTGTCGTGCTGAAACGTCACATGGTGAAGGCGCACAAACGGCATGACGATGGGTCTGAGTATCTCGTCCCTGTACCGCTGCCCGTTCAGGTTGCCTTCAATGAAATGAAGCAGAGTGCGCTCTCCATGGCATACGCCTGCCCACACCATAACACTGGCACCACCGTGTGACACCCGACGAAGGACATTGGCGTCAGTGTAGCGCTCCCCAGCCCGACGCCAGACGCGGAGTCCGCCATCAGCCCGATACAGCTGGAATAGCGACTCATCGGCGAACAGCACTCTCCTCCATCGTGCGAGGGTCCAGCGCAAGTGAACATTGGCCCAGTTCAGTCGGGTCTGACGCCGGACTGCAGTGAGGTCGAGTCCCCGGTGTGGTCGGCGGGCTCGGAGGTTGGCCTCCCTCAAGCGGTTACGCACCGTCTGGGCTGAAATATGCCTGTTATGCAGCCCGACAGTCTCATCGGCAGTCCTCGTGGCCGGTCGGAGTCGATCCCGGAGATGTTGCAGCCTCATGTGACGATCCTGACCGGCGGTGGTCACACGTGGTCGCCGGGCATGTGGGCGGTTCACGGTGCTTCCAGTCTCTCTGAGGCGCGTTCTCAGGCGGCTAATGGTGGAGTGGTGGACATTGAAGTGTGCTGCAACAGCCCGTACTGACGTCCCAGCATTCAGCATGCCAATGGCACGCTCCCTCAAGATTTGTGACATCTGTGGCATGTTGACATTTGGCACCAGTCCACATTTTGGGGAGGCCTTTTATAGGGCAAGCTATAGGGAGTGTTTGTGTCCTGGTCACGCTCACTGACCATCACTCTGTCAAGCCCCATGGTGCTCAATGGAAGGATTACTCAACGTGTGAGTCCACACACTCAGAGTGGTCGATTTCATTGGGAACATCTGTCTTGAGCAAAACAAAGGAACCATTGCTCAAACATATCATCGGTTTGACCATTTTCCCATAATGGCAATCTTGACTTAGATATTTAGGTTGGTGCGTTTATATTTTTGTTCAGTATATATGCCAAGTTTCAGGAAGTTTCGATGAAAACTGTCGGCTGTGAAACAAAAAAAGTCCACAAGAAGAAGATAAAGAACAACAACGTGAGTAAGACCTAGAGATCCTCCACGAGGATCTAAAAATAAGGTGAAAGTTTGCTTGACATTATGTTACACTCTGCTCCAATGAGCAGAGTGTAACATAAAATATGTGAAAGCAGCATGGTGCGGCAAAGTGCAACACGGAATAGTGCAACATACAACACATCGTGCTGCTTTAGGATGCGGCACGGCATAGTATCACAGACTCCTGGATCTTCCCACCTACCAGATGTTTTTTTGGGTGAAATTGTGACACTTTATTTCTGGTTCAAACTGTTGCTTTATCATAAAACTAGACTGTTGTTGGCTTAACGGTTAAGGTGCCTGGCTTAACAGCTTAGGGTCCTGAGTTTGAGCCCACGTCGTTCTGTTAAATAACACCAGGTGGGTTGACTCAGCCTGTCATCGGTTCCGAGGTCGGCAAAATGAGTACCAGCTCACTGGAAACGTGGAACTGCATCACAAGCACAACTGCGCTCCCAGCAATTATGCAACCAGCAGCCACAGGCTGCATACAAAATAATAGATATAATCATAAAACTATATTTCATGATGTGCGTGTTCTTTACCACAAATACATGTGATATGGGATTTTCAGTGCGATTCCTCTGGACATTGGTGTTTTTAGTATCGGAATCATCTTCTTCATTCGTATTCAGCACAAGGCTGCGGGGTAACATCATTGGCCGAGGGTGTGGCTGTGCCACTGATGCAATGCCCTCTGCTGGTTAGGGCAGGAATTTGCAACTTAGCCATGGTGCCGGCGCTAGCTCGCCGACTTCACAAAAGACACCGTGGGATGTTTAACGTGCACCAACGAATGCTGGCAGATGGGACGCTCACTTTAACTTCCATCTGAGGGATGGCACACACACTTGGATGAATCACCCTGCCTTTGAAACACTGAGATAACAGTTTATAGCCTGGTCAGAATTCAAACCCAAGCGAGATAGCGTAAGAGGTGAGTGTGCGGACCTCTCGGCCATGCTGTCGGCCCCAGTATTGGAATTGGGAGGTTATGTTTTCACTCCGTTCCGTCTGTTTTTCTGTTTGTGTGCAGGATATCTCAAAAAGTTGTGAACGGATCCGGATGAAAATTTGTGGACAGTTTGCTGTGAAACGAGGACGAACCGATGAGATTTTGGTGAAGATCCAGATCCGGATACGACTACTAGAATGTTCAAGTGATTCTTCACCATTGAGAGAGCAGGCCAAAAATGATATATAGCACGATATCTCAAAAAGTTGTGGACGGATTCGGATGAAACTTGGTGGACAGGTTGGGTGTGTGACTATGAATGACGAATTGATTCGATTTTGGTGAAGATTCGAATGCTGATCTGGATACGATAATTATTTACTTTTAAAGTGATTCTTCACCATTGAGAGGTCGGACCAAAAACGATATAGTACATGATATTTCAAAAATGTATTGAGCCCGATAAGTTCTCGTGGATCAGGCATTACGTGGCGGAGGTGCTTCTAGTTATTTTTAAATTATTATAAGTGGAAATTACAGGATAAGAGTAGAAAAGGAACCACAGTCATTCAAAATGACTTCCTGTAACAAGTGAAGGGAATTAAAGTCAACCACAATTCATCAGTTTGCATCACATATCGACCAGACAAGGTGGGGCAGGCAAAGTATCTGCCATCAAAGGTCATTCATGAGTCAGGTGGGTTTTTAAGGACACTGCAATAGCGACAGTGCAAGTCTCTTGAGACTAGTTTTGACTTCCTCGTGGTCAGAAGAAATATCTATAATTCTGCAGCTTCCAGGTGAATTTGAACAGACAACCTCCTGGATCACAGTCCGGTGTCCTCACCAATAGGCCACCACTGTACCCAGATTAGCCAACAGCCAGCACTCCATAAGATGATACTTTTGTCTTCCTAGATTAATGCCCAATGGATAATTTGTTAAACGAGACGACCCGTGAACCCGTTGGGTTCCCGTTGTGACAGCGGTTGATAAGAAAATCATTTCAAAAAGAAAAAGATAGCTCCAGCGAACAATACCGCTGAGGTTGTTTGTATTGATCAAATTCTCCCGAAGAGTACTTGACTAAATCGGGAATTGATTTTTTAATAATTTTTTTCGTTGCCTGATTTGAACGAAACTTGATACTGCACACCGCAGGAGCATGGTCAGTAAGGTGGCCCTAAAAGTTTTGCGCTACCATGTACCATTTTGGCTGTATTTCAGGAACATACATATATACATACATATATATATATATATATATACATATATATATATATATATATATATATATATATACATACACAAGATGAGAGTTTTAGTAGTATATATAGATAAAAGCCTGACAACCTGCTTTTGAAGGCATCTGCTAAATGTGTGATGTTCTGTTTCCAAGGCAATTGTCAATAATTGGATCACTGGTTAACAGGCAATGGCGTTCTTACCAACAAGTGCAGGTGTATTTGATTTAGTGGTGGCACAATGAGTGAATGTAACCACAAAAACCTTTCTGCTTTTCAGTGCCAGTTTTAGAGATATAGTTGGCAAAGCAAATAACACGCAGCAATATCAAAAAATAATACTTACATTTCTTATTAGTCGAGTTATGTATTTGATTAAAAATGTACTGTGGATACTATACATCCGTCTCTTTAGTCAATGCATTCCACAACTATGTATAATGCTCCGCATGCCCTGCTCAGCCCCTTACGCAATGCATACTTGCTTCCCGTGCACCACTTTGAACAATGAAACAAGCAATCACTGCTACTTGGCTACATCGGCCATGGCGACAGACTGAATGAAGACCATCATTGTCATGTCAGAGAGAGAAAAAGAAATTGTAACTCATGTCAACATACAGGTGCCATTTGATACCGAGATTAAACACTGAAGTTTGGTTCATTTAAAATTATTTGTTAAAGGGGAACCCAAACGCTGAAACCACCTCGACGCTGATCTATCCCTTGATACCCTACAAAAATTAGACACGATGTCTTTTTCCCCCCATTTCCGAATTATAAAGTGGGTAAGTTTGAGAGTAAAGGTCAAGATCTTCTTCTTTTCTTCTTCAGAATAGCTGTGACGTCACACCTACGAGTGGACTGCCAGATTCCGCACCGTCTCCGGGTTACATCATGGTACGATTCAACTCAGACGGCGAATAATTTTTGATTTTCCACAAGTAAGCCGAGTCGAACACCTTGGTGCTGTAGTAACACAAACCAAGATGGTTTCGTGCCACACCAATAGCCAAAAGACCCCACGTTTGCCGGAAATCGAACGTACGAGGTTTGTCCAAAATACCCGCGTGTGGATCAGGCTTACAAAATGTTAGCTTTTGTGTTCAGAATCTTTTGCAGTGCACTGTTATGGAACAACAGAGGTGGCGAGATCTTGTGGTTATCTGCCACAAATGAGAGAGGGTACCATCCCCAGGATTAAATGGAAGAAACTGCCATCACTCGAAACTGTAACACCATCTCTACCCAGCGACTAGCACATGTATATGTACATGTACAATTTGATCGGTGAATCAAACACCTGTTGCCATTTCCTGGCAGTTACCACAAGAGCACCTGAAAATAATGATCTTATCAACACAAATTCCTACAAATCAAACTAGAAAGTGCAATCAAAGATTGCAGACCCATGCTGGAACTTCTTTTGTGTGGTGTGTTTTGTGTGGTGTTTGTGTACTGGTGTGTTACGTGATTAATGAGACATAATTCGAACTGCCACTTTATAAATGCTAGCAGTGATGACCGGGTACCAAGACGTCCCGCTTTGATGCAACCACACTTTGATAAGACACCTGACCCTGACCCATGACATTTATTTATTATTATTCATTATTCAATTGAATTTAGAATGGGATTAAAATAAATTCAGTTCAGACCAAATAGGTACAGTGCTGCACTGGAATCATCAGAAGGAACCCGGACAAGCAAAAAGCAAAGATGAAGTCATCAGGAGGAACATGGATAGGATTTGCATTTCAGATGATACTCCTCTTCCCTCAAACTCAACCAGGCACAGCCAAGTGAGTCTTATTCAAAAAATCAAATGAAATCAAAAGAAAAAAAAAATCAAAAAAGAACCCAGATCAAAAATAAAATTCTGCCTGCCAGACCGACCATATGTCTGATCAAGTTGAAATGTAAAACATGTATTCACATCCCTACCACATCCTAATTATGAAGTTTCATGTCAATTGATTATGCGGCTCCAGAGAAAACATTATTTAATTTTTTTCTTAAATCCAATATGGCTGCCAAACCATGTGACCTATCAATTATTCCTGAACAAACTTGTACGCCCAAGGCTTGGGGAACATTTGTGTGATGTTTCCCCTCGATCTTTCCAGCCGTTCTGGAGAAGACGATTTTTTCACATGTTTTAGGGTAAATCCAATATGGTTACCAAACCATGTGACCCATGATGTCATATGTGTAAAAAACTTTTGTTCCTCATGGATAGACGGTCACACGTGTAAAGTTTTGCCTCAATCTGTTCAGGCACTTCAAAGAAGAACATTTTTGAAGGTTTATTTTTTTTTTTTTAAACAATAGGGCTGCCGAATCACGTGACCGATGACGTCATCATTTTTTTTTCTGTGAAACATTTTATCCCTAGATGACCCTCAAAATTTTTCAACCTGATCATATGTAGCGTTCTATATATGCAATTATGACATCATAACAAAGGCACCTATGACGTCATTAAAAACCCCCCTTATTCCCCATGAGGAGTACTTGCCATGTGTCGAGTCTCAATTTTTTCTTTGGTGCAGTTTCAGACATAGAGGGCCAAAATTTTTCCGTTTTTCCAACATGGCTGTCACACCAAGTGACCTATGACATCATAATTATCATTAAAAACATTCTACATGAGTAGTCACACCTATGGCGAAAATTTTGTTTCAATCTAACAAGCAGTTGCAGAGAAAAACATGAACATTCTGTGCGGACAAACAAAGACACAGACAGACAGACAGACAGACAGACAGACAGACAGACAGACAGACAGACAGACAGACAGACCCAAATGCAATACCCTCTCCTTTGGCGAGGGTAATGAACCACTGTCTATTTATAGTGGAGAGAAAGTATGCACGTATGCATCATCTACTCCTCCGAGAGGATTTGACCAAGGACACAAATTTTTAGGGTCCCCCTCCACAATCCCCCATCAATACCCACCACCACCCCACACCTCCTCTTCACCATAGCACCACTCCCCCCTCCACTGGGGCGGGACATTGACATCTCACAGACATGACGGTGGGACACGGCACAGAGACAAATGGCGTCCGGGGAAAGTATTAAACAGGACAATCCCATAACATACAAGATACCTGGTCAGCCTGCGATGGTGGGACAAAGCATTCATCACCCAATTTGTCTGATATGTCCGAGTGTCATTGCAGATAAGTTAAAGGAATCCATTTCCATTCCTAATTTATCAGAAAGGTCGTACCACAAAATAATTCAAATAATTGATATGCACAAAATAGCTCGTTAATATTCATGGACCTGAAAGTACCGTAGCTAGCAAAGAACTGTGGGTAATCAGGGAGAAATTAACACCCACATTGTTCTCGACAGTTTTGCTAACTACCGTAATTGATCGAGTTTGTCTTATACTTCATCAAGACTTATTTATGAATGAAGGAAAGAAAAATGGTGAAATTAGCCGATTCGACTTGTGATCGACATCGACTTCGAGGCCAAAAAACATGGTATTTTTAAACAGCTCGATGAACACACACAATATGTGAAAATCCATACAAGTATGAAATACAACTGCAGGAAGAAGTTTTACTTTTTTTTGACAATTAACGAGTCTTGCTTGCTGATAGCATAATTGCAGAGTAGGAAAACTATTTTTGATTCACAAAATGAACCCAATTATTAAATTCCCAATTTTAATGTCACTTCCAACAGGCCAGTCAAGGGAAACAAACAAACAAACAAACAAACAATTTTTCATGAAAGAGCAAAGCAGACACAGAAAATGCATTTTCCCCTCTTGACGGAATATTACATAGCCAAAAATATGTATAAATTACATCCGTTTAAATTGCAGGAATTGTCTTTAAAACAACCAGAACATTTGTTAGAGTTTTGATGAAGTTTTTGCTTACAAAACTGAGGATCATGGAAGAGCGAGGTGACAGAGGGTAAAAAGACACCGTAATCACAGTGGGACATTGGGGGTAACAGTTGGACAGAAGTCACAACAAGCTTTCTCACGAAGGGGGTTTGTATTAAGACAGGTGGTCTTTTCACTTGGAGAGTACTTACTGCATGGAATTGTCTCCTTGCAATTGGCAGCAGAAACGGAAGATAATGTAAGTTCAGATATTAATTAGATAGGTCCCTGGAAACATTGGGGGGGGGGGGTGAGAAGAGTACATAGATATCGACAGGACGAGCAGGTAGCTTGTGTATAGATTGGCGATTGTACAGTATATATGTATATATATATATATATATATATATATATATATATATATATATATATATATATATATATATATATATATGCAGTTATTGTGGTGCTGTGATATGTTGCGATATATCTGTGAGACCGTCTTGTCAAAAAGTGAATGTGCTGTTGGGGTTTGTTCATTCCGCACTTCCTCCCACGGCCATTCAAACAAACAAACATAAAACCACCATGTTGAGGGTTTGACTGCTTCATTGTTAATAACATGAAGAAAGAGTAATTCTTTCCATGGTGTCCCTTGTGCATGTCTCACTGTTCTCTTTCCCATCTCTTTTCACTCTTTCGGTAACATCAAGTAAACTAGAAAAGCAATCAGGTAAATAAAGGTAAATAAATTGGTAAATAAAAAAATGGAGGTAAATAAATTGATAGATTAAATTAATACGATCCTGATGGAGTAGTGCAGGCATTATTGGCTCAACGGTTTCCTCCTATGTCCAAGTTTCTTGTATATCCTTGTAGTTATATTACCGGAATGTCCAATCCCCCCCCCACTCCGACCCCTCCCCACCCCCCTCTCACTCCAAAGCTTCCATCTCAAGGAATCCTCATATCTACCTCTAAAAGCACATACAGTACCCGAGAGAAATTTCACAAAAGGAAATGCAAGTATATTTCATACAGAAAGAAAGTAATTTAATCTGCCACGACCATGACTAATGCATAAACCATGGTTCTCAAACTTTAATCATTCCCAAGTTCACATGTGCTGCCTTTCCTTGTTTCTTCCATTGCTCTACCCTTGCCAACTCGCCAACCTCAACCTATTAGCCAACAATATATCTATAATTCCAGCAGTGTGTGTGTGTGTGTGTGTGTGTGTGTGTGTGTGTGTGTGTGTGTGTGTGTGTGTGTGTGTGTGTGTGTGTGTGTGTGTGTGTGTGTGTCTGTATGCGAGTCTGTATGTGTGTCTGTCTGCGACCGCCGTTTCTCGACGACCATCGGTCCGATCCGATTGAAACTTGCCAGAAATATTGTCGGGACGCGCGGATGTGCCTTCGAAGTTTGATATTAATCGGACGAGCGGTTCCCAAGTTACGGCCATTTATCTGTCAACCAATGACAAGACACGGTGCTATGACGTCACGAATGATGTCAATTAATGTTAAATTTTTTTTTTTTGCATGATTGACGTCACAATTCTTCTTCTTCGTTTGGTATGACATCACAATCTACGCTGGGGACCTGAGTATGTGCCTTTTCAAGGTTTGATATCATTCTTCATCCATTTCAGCTCATTCGCAAGGTTTCAAAGCTGTTTTTTTCCCAAGGTTTGAATTAATTGTTGTGCTTGGTAGACATTTGTGAATACATTTACAGAGAGAGGGGCGAGAGAGGAGGAGGGGAGAGAGAGGGGAGAGAGAGGGGGGGAGAGGGGGGAGAGAGGGGGGAGAGAGAGGGGGGAGAGAGAGGGGGAGGGAGAGGGGGAGAGAGAGGGGGGAGAGAGAGGGGGGAGAGAGAGGGGGGAGAGAGAGGGGGAGAGAGAGGGGGGAGAGAGAGGGGGAAGAGAGAGGGGGAGAGAGAGGGGGAGAGAGAGGGGGGAGAGAGAGGGGGAGAGAGGGTGGGGAGAGAGGGGGAGAGAGAGGGGGAGAGAGAGGGGGAGAGAGAGGGGGAGAGAGAGGGGGAGAGAGAGAGGGGGAGAGAGAGGGGGAGAGAGAGGGGGAGAGAGAGGGGGAGAGAGGGGAGAGAGAGAGGGGAGAGAGAGGGGGAGAGAGGGGGAGAGAGAGGGGGAGAGAGAGAGGGGGAGAGAGATGGGGGAGAGAGATGGGGGAGAGAGAGGGGGAGAGAGAGGGGGAGAGAGGGGGGAGAGAGAGAGGGGGAGAGAGAGAGGGAGAGAGAGAGGGGGAGAGAGGGGGAGAGAGGGGGGAGAGAGAAGTGGGGAGAGAGAAGTGGGGAGAGAGGGGGGAAGAGGGGGAAGAGGGGGAGAGAGGGGGAGAGAGGGGGAGAGAGGGGGAAAGAGGGGGAAAGAGGGGGAGAGAGAGGGGAGAGAGGGAGAAGAGAGGAGGGAGTGAGGGGGAGAGAGGGGGAGATAGGGGGAGATAGGGGGAGATAGGGGGAGATAGGGGGGAGATAGGGGGAGATAGGGGGAGATAGGGGGGAGATAGGGGGAGAGGTGGGGGGAGAGGTGGGGGGAGAGAGGGCGGGAGAGAGGGGAGGGGTGACAGAGAGGGGGTGAGAGAGAGGGAGGGTCAATTCAAGAGAAGGGGAGAGAGGAGGGGTGAGAGTGGGGGCGAGAGAGAAGGGCGAGAGAGAGGGGGGAGAGGAGGGGCCAGACTAGGGGGAAGAGAAGGGGGGCTAGAGAGGGGGGCAAGAGAGGGGGGCAAGAGAGAGGGGCGAGAGAGAGAGGAGCGAGAGAGAGGGGCGAGGGAGAGGGGGCATCACAATTATTCTTCTTCTTCGTTTGATATGACGTCACAATTGACGCTGGGGACCTGAGTATGTTTCCCAGGTGTTTCCCAAGTTATGGCCATTTATGATATGGTTGGTCTGACCTAATTGAAACAATGCCCCAATCCAGTCGTCGTTTACGAGAGCGAAGGAACAAAGCTGCACCTACTCGCATGCACCTACGGGCACGCACCTACAGGCCCGCACTAGTATAGAATAAAGTGATAAATGTGGAAGTAAGCTAAAAAAAAAACCCACACGTGTACATTTGTGCAATCACCTCTGCAGACAGCCTTTTACCATCCAAGAGGTGTTCAGCACCACCGGTGGGATCATCAATGCTTCCCCAGTGCAGATGAAGTTCAAAAGCCACATAACGTTCTGGAAGCCCCTGGGTGATGGCCATCGAGTTTGGAAGCAGGATCCTAACTGGAGAAGAAAAGAAAAGCCCAGGGTCAAAATATCACACTGTAAAGTGGGAGAGAGAGTCAAAAAATGTTTCCAATACCAATAATTTTCTCCAAATGCTGTTTGAGCGACTAGAAAATTCAAAATTGAGGAAAGAAACACCTGCTCAGTAATTAAGAGAATCGTTTTCCCTCTCATACAACAATATGTTTAAAATTTTAACATTACAATATCGAGAAACAGCTCTACCGGCACACATTTGAAAGTATAAATGTTAGTTATGGCTGTCACATTTGCCACGGCGGCCGTGGGGTCTCCAAAATCTACGGCCACTAGCAATTATATGGCGGCCGCAGTATTTCCACGGTCACACAATGTAGCAGTCACATATGTTATTATTTTTCGGGGAGCCGCACGGCATATTTATAAATTGTGGAGACCGAAAACGTGGTGGTGCCATACGGTCTTTGATTTGATGTAGCACGGTGACCTTAGGGCGTTTCTGCGGTGGCCATTGAATTTTCAAGGCAGACGCAAGGTAGCCTCAAGGTGCCCGCAAGGCGACCGCAGGGGGACAGCAGGGGGGCCCTAAGGTGAACGTGTGGCCAGACGGACGGTAACGAGTGGGTTCATTTTTTTATTTTTTACCAGTTCTTTTGTTTCGGCTTGTCGAATTGCTACGGTGAACGTAGAAATGAAAAAAGTTATAACTCCACGTTATAATTCCACGGCGACTCCTCCGGCCTGTAAAAGATAGCCAAACGGCATAGGGCCACCCTGAGGCCACCGCAGAAACTCTGTGGCCGCCGCACGTTTCTGTCAATTCAGAGGGCGTATGGCTGCCGTATCCTCGCCGTAGAGCAAATGTGACTTAGGCCTTAGGGAACAATTTCATCAAAAGTTCGAGCTCGGTGAAACTGACTGAGCACGTCAACAGTGAATTACACAATATCCCATGGCTTGGTGTCATGAATCAAATCAAGTATGATCTTGCGTTTCGCCTTCATCAAACTCCCTCACCCCCCCCCCCACCCCGAACAGTAGTTTCGTGGTCGAATTTAATATTATTTGTAAAATTAATTTGTGAATTTTTTTTTATTTTTATGCATCGATGAGGCTCGTATGAGAGCTAACACAACGCACAGCAAGGGGGGGGGCATGAGACGAGGGGCGTGAGAAGGAAGGAAAAACAGCAGGGAACAGAGACATTAGGAGATCTGTGGAAGGGAGAGGGATGGGGTGGGGAACATGGGGCACACAAGATGGACATTAAAATCGATCATACACCTGGAGGGGAAGGACGGGTTGGCCTCAAGGAACCTGGGAGGACAGGTCGACAAAAAAAAAAAAAAAACTCACAAAATAGCACGATTTTTAATTTGCAGCCAATGTCTTGCCACAAGTCTTGCCGATCAATAAGTTCTCCAGAGTAAGTCAAACTGAAGCTGAGAAACCATTCAAATGTTATCATTGGCAATGTTGCAGTTCAAAGAAAACTATTTGGACTGATGTCTGGAAAACAGATTTATAGGCAGGATTTGAAACAATATCACACACAATTAAATATTCATTTGGCGGAAGCAGTCACATTTTATACACAGCGGAGCTTCAATGCCCTATGGGGCGGGGAACAAGTCCGTATTAGAAAATGTATCTTGTCCCACTGAACACTGCAGCAAACTCAAGATGTGCTGCACAGCTAATCTGAGTCAATAACAATCAAGCACTTCTCAGGTTTCTGAAAATAATCATCAGATAGTTACAAAATGGCTTTTCGGTTCTTTTGCAAAAATGCCATTAAAATTTGTTAGAAAAAATGCCATTAAAACTTTTGCAAAAATGCCAAAAATGCCATAAACATTATGGCTTTAGACATTAGAATAAGAAGAAGGCAAAGTGAATGATTTAGGGGGGAAGATAAATTCAACAAGTTGATGTACAGTATGGACAATAAATAACTGACATTTAAAACTCAAGTAAAATCCGAAGCAATGACAATTTATGAATTTTTTTTCGATTGCAGATTATAAAGGACTCTTGTAAGTTTTACTAACACGGAGATGTGGACAAATAGTGAAAGAGAAAAGGATCCTGGAACTCCAATTCAAGTCCGGCTCGTTGAGACTTCAAAAATCATTTATCTTGCTCGAAAATGTCTTTCTAATAAAACCAAACTCTCACACGCCAAAAAAGTTTCATGAAACCGCCTTGCCTCGTCCACGACGACCCAGAAGTGTCCATATGCCAAACGATATTGCAGTTGTGCGTGTAGCTGTTCAGCGTAGTCCACGCCGTTCGACAAGAAAACTGTCACATGCATTGAATATAACGACAACATCCCTTCAGACCATGTTGAACGATGGTTTGCACATGTTTACATACGAAATTAAAGTGGTTCATGAACTTGATGTTGATTGAAAGAAGCAGGATGGAATTTTGTGAAACATTTCTTTGGGTGAGTGAGGATGATGACAGGGTTATCGAGACACTAATCATGGCAGATGAAGCTCATTTCCAGCTCTCTTGTTATGTGAACAAATAGAACACCAGATTTTGGACACAAGAAAATCCTGAGCAGTCCCGCCATCGACCGTCACGCAGTGATCGAGTCGCGGTGTGTTGTGGAATTTCATGCACGTAAATGCAGACATGAAAATGGCGGACACTCAGAAAGCACTGTTTTCAAGACCGAGCTCGCTGATGCATTTTCTTTTTACATGAAATACAGATTTTTAGGTTTTTTTTTTTGCCAACATGTAGAATCAGCCCATTCATAAATCTGTTTTCAAAACAACGATAGCGATACTATGAAGTGCTGCACTCCAACGAGCAAGCAGCACTCGAGTGTTCAGTGCAGACATCCAAATTGAATCGTCATTTCCATCAATTACACATCCCAAGGGTTGGTCTTAAGGTATGCCAAGTTGCAGTTGTAAAGTACAAAAGAAAAATGGTAGTATCACAAAACTCTAAGAAAGTCAATGCATTCATTTTTTGGCCATAAGTGAGGCACAACGTACCACTGTGACCATTGTTGGAGAGAATAAGGTTGGTGACGTTTGAAAGGTCGTAACCTTCCACACCAATAGGCAACAGATTAGAGTCGTGCCTCACATCGTTGGAAACAATGTTCACGGGGGACTGCTTAGCTCCACCGCATTCCAAATATTCTTTCTGCCAAGATGCCTGATCTGATTAGGAAGAGGAAACTTATTACAAGATAGGTTATGACTTGTACAAGGCAGATCATGCATGCTGTCAACAGTGTATCCTTTATTAAAAATGGAGTCAGCTCTTTATGATATACAGATGGGTGTGCAGGTGAGGGAGGGGAGAAGATACCAGTACATGCAGTACATAGTGTCTAAGGGGGAGGAACACAAAATGTTCTGCTGTGCTTAAATATTTACTAAATATGTGCCCCCCCCTCGCCAACAACAAAAACAAAACACAAATGACGTGTCCGGATAGGGGTTATGTCCAGGCAGACCCTCCCCTCACACTACCTTAACTTGCCCGCCCCTCATGCTGCCTTCCCTTGACGTTTCTGGACAGTATTATGTCCAGATGGACCCTCCCCTCACACTGCCTTCCCTTGCCCTCCCCTGACATATCTGGATGGCGGTTATATCCTGACGTGTCCAGACAGTGGTCATGGCCGGACAGACCCTCTCCTCACACTGCTTTCTCTTGCCCTCACCTCACACTGCCGTCCCTTTCCGCACCCTTCCTCACTTCCACCCCCACCTCCTTCCTCACTTCCCCCACCTCCTTCCTCACTTCCACCCCCCAACTCCTTCCTCACTTCCACCCCCCACCTCCTTCCTCACTTCCACCCCTCCACCTCCTTCCTCACTTCCACCCCCACCTCCTTCCTCACTTCCACCCCCCACCTCCTTCCTCACTTCCCCCCACCTCCTTCCTCACCCCCCACCTCCTTCCTCACCCCCCACCTCCTTCCTCACTTCCACCCCCACCTCCTTCCTCACTTCCCCCACCTCCTTCCTCACCCCCCACCTCCTTCCTCACTTCCCCCCACCTCCTTCCTCACCCCCCCCACCTCCTTCCTCACCCCCCCCACCTCCTTCCTCACTTCCACCCCCACCTCCTTCCTCACTTCCCCCCCACCTCCTTCCTCACCCCCCCACCTCCTTCCTCACTTCCACCCCCCACCTCCTTCCTCACTTCCCCCCACCTCCTTCCTCACCCCCCACCTCCTTCCTCACCCCCCCACCTCCTTCCTCACTTCCACCCCCACCTCCTTCCTCACTTCCCCCCACCTCCTTCCTCACCCCCCCCCCCCCCCCCCTTCCTCACTTCCCCCACCCCACCTCCTTCTTCACTTCCCCCACCCACTCCACACCCTTAATACTCCTGTCAGCGAAGCGACGTGTTATATTTCCTAGTCCACACACTATAATTATATTTATATTTATATATATATATATATATTCCACTAAAAGTCATGACTGCATTTGCATTGAGATTTGTACTGAAGGCAATGTACTAACAGTTTGTTTTTCTGTTCCATCATTGTGTGGGACGTATATTCTCTGGCAAAGCCTGGGACCTCATTCCATTTTCAGGCAGGGTTGATGCAGCACACTACGTTACTATCATGAGCGGTCATCTGCATCCCATGATGCAGCATTTCCTCCCTGCCGGAGGGGCATCTTTCAGGGCAATGCCGCAGTCCACAGGGTATGTATCGTCCACCAGGTGGTTTGAGGAGCACGAGGACGAAGTTACACATCTTCCATGGTCCTCCCAATTGCCAGACCTCAATCGCATAGAACATTTGTGGGACTGTCTGGAGAGGCACCAAAGACAGCGCTTTTCAACTCCATCAAACAGACGTGAACTTCCTTGTGGAAGAATGGTGCCACATTCCTGCAGAACCATTCCAGATTTCATACCAAGTCGTATCTATGCCATCCTGGCTCAAAACACTATTAAGTAACATTCTATTGGTGTTTCCATTTTATTTTTGTCCACTACCTCTATATTGATAGATCATAAGGTATTTTTGTAGGGATATGGCTCATATGTTTTGGTACACTAGTCAAATTTTCTACTTGCATTTAATTGTACAATTATCTCGATAATTATCTCTGCACGCAGCAGGTGTGAGTGTTGGGATGTGAATATAATATCGCACAAGCATGATGGGCCAAGTGGCCTTTTACCTGTGCCCCAATTACTGAGTGAATTATATTCATCTTCAGGTTAGTTGGCATCACCATCGACCCACCGAAAGAGTTGCGTCGCTTGTTCGCGAGTCGCGATTGTCAGGCCACCTAAACAATGGCGAGCCAATAAAACGTCATTTATCCAGAAAACCAAACGACATGCCGAGAAACTAGGACAGTACCAAAACCCGGACAACAACAAAATGGCATGTAAAGATAATTTGGGATTAAACCACCGTACAATACATCGCAAACAACCATCAATTTGCGATAATTTGTGATGAACAATGTTATAAACAACACAACTTAGCAAATTGGCAAGCCCAATTTTGTGCAAGCAATTATGTTCAAAGAAACGGAGATCCAGGATTAGGTTACTATAGCAACTCGGTTTATGACATATTTGGTGACACAGCTTTGGTCGGTCACAAATTACCGAATGTAAACACTCGATGCTACTTTTTGCCTATTGTGATCAAAATATATCAGAAGAGTAATTCTGGTGCTCGTATGGTGGCCCAGTTAAAACATAAACCTTTCCAAACATTTAGGTAATTAAACAAATAAGCAATGATTACACACAAGTGTCAAGTCAGATGATGATACACTTCATAGCGTTAAAATACTCATAAGCAGAGCATGTTCATCACACACCAATTTAACTTACAACTGGAGGGACACTCGGTAGAGCGCATACCTCCGCCACGTAATGCCTGATCCACGAGAACATATTGGGTCCCAATACATTTTTTTATCGTTTTTGGTCCTATCTCTCAATGGTGAAGAATCAGTTTAAAAAAAATTAGAGTATTTGGATGTGGATCCAGATCTTCACCCAAATCGAATCAGTTCGTCCTTATCACACACCGAACCTGTCCACAAAATTTAATCCGGATCCATCCCAAACTTTTTGAGATATCCTGTACACAGACAGACAGAGACAGACAAACAGACAAACGAACAGACAGAAAGGGGTGAAAACATAACCTCCTTCACTTTCGGTGGCAGAAGTAACAAAATTAAAACAAAACTTTAAAATAACAATAATTTCTGCAACAATTTAAAGTATCATCATCAATGCACCGTACTCTTTACAGAACGTTGGTGCTGCCAAAGCAGTCTTTTAGCAATGGCTATGCTAAGTGGTTTGCCATCGTTTTCCTAGTGGTCAGTCAAGGCAGGAACTTGGAATTTGGCCAGGGTGCCGGTGACAGCTCGCCTCCTCTTCATGAAAGACACCAAGGGATCTTTAATGTTCATCACCGACAAGGAATGGCAGACGGGTCCTCCAGACTAACATCCTTCCGACGGACGGTACACACATTGATACCTCGCTCTGCATGAGACGCATCAGGACGATGATTTCGAGCTGGGTCAAGATTCGAACCAAGGCAAGACAGCTCGGAGGAGAACGTGCGTCCCTCTCGACTATCCTGCCAGCCTGCAAAAGTATATTACTGACAGATATCAGATTTCACTTACTCAGTGCCAAAGGCTACTCATGTATGGAGTGTGGCTTTATTCTGGATAAAAAATTATCATCAAGACTCATTTGTAACATTTTGTTCCATGGAGTATGCGGCGGGCTTTAAAACCGATTGCACGAGCGTCTTGTGAAGTGGTCAAATTGAGAATTAATCTCTTCGCTGAATTTAACATCTTCACTCTCCTCCACCAATAACATCCCTCCAGCTCAAACGGTCGTCCCTAGTATCTGTGTGCGTGACAGTAACCCGTCCATGGTGTTTCGATCGAAATAAAACAAACAATGTATGAAACACAGATACAGTTACCTCCTGGACCCAAATGTCCACATAATTGCTTTTATTTTTGATGAAACATTTTTCTCGGAGACATCCTGGAGTCACTGACACTTGCTGTCAAGTTAACAGCTATGAGCAAAAATTGAAACACATTACAGGAATATTTAATTTGGATTTGAAACAAACAAGGGATGCAGGTAACGATGAGGGAAGACCGCAAAGGGTGGACAATGTGGATACATAAACATTTTGGGAAAGGGGAGGGGGGAGGAGGAGGGGTGGTTCAACAGTTGTAGGAAAGATCAAGGTTTTTGGATAGGGGATGACTTGAGATGGTGGTGAACAGCCGTCTTGAAGACCTGGAGAAAAGAATGAAAGTGAAGAGTATGGAAGGTGGTCACACAGGTGGTAAAAAAAAAAGAAGAGGAAAAATGAGTGGAGGTGAGCAGTGGTTCTGGATTTAGGCAGCTTCACAAGGAGGGGGGTTGCTGATGGACCGTGTGCATCCTGTGGGATACCCAGGGGAACAAAGCACAAAGCACAGAGGGGGTCAGAGGGTGCAAGACCAGAAATGAGGCAGAAAAAAGCAGCAACCACCAACCTGTTCATGATGGTGAAATGATAGGCCCATAGACTCAGCTTCATCACAAGAGATTCCAATGATATTGAAGGCCTTGGTTTTCACGGCGTCAAGCTGAGCAAGATGTGAGGCAGGGGAGCCAGCCCAGAAGGGAGAGCAGTACTCCATCGAGCTGCAGATGAAAGCCATGTAAGTGGACTGAAGCTCAGGTGTGCAGAGGATGGACTTTGCACGGAGGATGCCCGGTCAGCATCTGGCTTTGGAGACCAATTGTGAAATGTGGCTTGCCCAAGAGAGATCATGGCTGGGAGTGAGACCCAAGAGGTTGAGTAACCGAACCTCTTTGAGAGGGTTGTTGAGAAAGTAGATGGAAGGGTTTGTGGTACGGTCCTTTCAGAGAGAGAGAGAGGATGAGGGATTTCTCAAGGTTGAAAGACATATCCCAACTGTTTTACCAATGTGTGATTTTGTCAAGGCCCGAGGAGAGGGAAGAGGCTGCTACCTGTCTGTCAGAAGGATGAGGGATGTCATGACAGACGAGTCATCAAAGAGGTAAAGAGGATTTTCCAGAGTCTGTGAGATCATTGATGAAGATTACGAAATAAGATGGGGGCGTAGACCACTACCTTGGGGTACTCCAGCCTTGGCAGGGACAGGTGAGGAAAGGTGTAGTGGGTGATCTTGTGATATGGAGTACGATATGTGTGATCAATAAAATTTCTTTAAAAAAAATGACAAAAGTTACAAACTGTGTTTCCATGACTGTCGCAGCACATTGCCCACGTGGGCCGAGTGGGGTACTCCTGCCCAGAGTGGGAGTGTCCGCTCATAATTAAAATAATGAGTTCTCTTTCAATGAAGTTCGCCGCAGAAGGCATACATCGGGCCCATCAAAGCCTGCACTATTATTACCAACCCATGGTTGTTTGTCCGTGCTCTATACTTTTCAAATGCTGAGCAGCAAGCAAGAAAGCAGCAAGCACCATTTTTAAAGTCTTTAGTATGCCTCGGCCAGGGTTCAAACCACGGACCTTCCATACTCAGAGCGGACGAGCTAACCATTACACGGAGCCTGGTGAATAATGACAAAAGTAGACTCATCAGGAAAACCCTTTGTGTTTAAACACGAGGTGTGACAACCTGATACTGTGAAAGTACTATTAGTGCAGGTTAAGAGTTATGGGTGTGGAGAGGGCTGTTGGCGGTCGTGAATGGCGTGCTGCAGTGGAAACGCCGGCATCGAGAAGTCCTGTAAAGGATGAGGACGATCGTCTGGATTCATTGGGAAGAAAGTTCCACAGGCAAGAGAAAAAGATCTCCCCCTGAGGAACACCGACATCGTTACCATGTCACTCATTCACGGGCAGGTTAAAGTTCACCAAATGAACGAGCACACGCCACGTCACGTGGTCACGCCAACATCATCAACCTCAACTTTTAATTTCCAGCACACATCAGCATAACCAAGCCGGACGTGCGGGGCTCGCATCGGCAATCGCGTGCTCACCGTCGTACGACCACTTCACGCCACCTGCAATGCACGCACATGCACACGCCATTTGCCAATAAACGTCAAAGGCTTCCATGAGCCTCGACCATAAAAAATTTTTTTAAAGGGCATTGCAGGAAAAAAAAACAGTTTCACGTTTAGTCTTCCCAACAGGAGCTGCCAACCCAGCATGCTCTCAGGACTATTCGGTACGAGTGATGCGATCGAATTGCTCAGTCGTGCAGGTGAACACAGTCACGATGTGGATTATAAAAGGAAGATCATGCTTCATAAAAGGTAAGCTTTGCACTTGGCCCAAGGAAGGGCAAACTTCCAAAACGGCAGTTTTGCTTTGCTTCCCACGGTCGTTTTGCACAACTGTCAACTTGCACTTCATAAAACCGACCTGGTCACCTGTCTTGAATGACGTCGGCTGAGCAACTGCACGTGCAGAGGTATATTGGACGCAATAAATGTCAAACTCCTCAATTACCTGTCAGAAAGGATGGTGATGGTGATGGTGATGGTGATGGTGATGGTGATGGTGATGGTGATGGTGATGGTGATGGTGATGGTGATGGTGATGGTGATGGTGATGGTGATGGTGATGGTGATGGTGATGGTGATGGTGGTGGTGGTGGTGATGGTGATGGTGATGGTGATGGTGGTGGTGGTGGTGGTGAAACCTTTTATAAAATAAACAGCTTCTCTCCGGCCAATCCGATTGGTTCCCGAATTCCAAATGTTCCCAATGCCAAGTGGGAGATCAAATGACCACGGTGTACATGGAGAAATAAATCAGCTGAACAAGTACACCGAGTTATGTATCAAAACCACTGAGAATTTAAATTAAAATTAGATAAAACTGCTGTTTCAACGTCGGGGGGTCGTCAGAGGGAGGGGAGTCGTCACGGGGGAGGGGGGGCTCCGCGATGTGACCGACAAACCTGGGAAGTCGCAGGATCGTAGCGGAGCGAAGGAGAGGATCACACACAAGGTGGAGTGGAGACACAGAGCAGCTTGGCTGTGTTTGAACATGAACATTGTACTTGCGTTGAGGAGGACGAGAAGGAGGAGGAGGAGGAGGAGGAGGAAGAGGAGGAGGAAGTGGAGGACGAGGAGAGGACGAGAAGGAGGAGGAGGAGGAGGTGGAGGAGGAGGAAGGTGGGAACGAGGAAGAGGAGATGGAGGCCGAGGAGGTGCAGGTGGAGGACTCGTGAATGAGACGAGTGGACGAGGTAACGAAGCCCGATGGTGGAGGCGGACTTTGTGACTCGATCGACAGGGAGGGGCTTCAATGGACGGCGAATCCGAGCACTCCGGACTTAAATCGGTATTTATGACCGTTACGAACTTAATGAGCAATTCATTGGGGGACATCTATTTATTACGTACTCAAGGACGCCAATGGCGGTTGCGTGTACACACGTACACACACACCCACACGTGTGTAAACACACACACAAACACAAACACGTGTGTAAACACACACACACACACAAACACGTGTGTAAACACACACACACACACACAAACACGTGTGTAAACACACACACACACACAAACACGTGTGTAAACACACACACACACACACACACGTGTGTAAACACACACACACACAAACACGTGTGTAAACACACACACACACACACACACACACACACACACACACACACACACACACACACACACACGTGTTACACTCGTGAAAGAGGAGGGTTATTTCTGGTGAATCAGTGTTGGTGATGGAATAGAAGGTGACGATTTGAAATGTGAACCCGGTATCACCAGAAGCAACAAACAAAATCACAATGACAGGTCAGAAATAAACATACATTATTATATGTTTATATGTATGTATATATATATATATATATATATATATATATATATATATATATATATATATATATATATATATATATATATATATATATATATATATATATATATATATATATATATATATATATATATATATGTGTTTATATGTTTTGTTTTCTTCATGGTGTTTTAACTCACTGTGTCAGTGTCACCAAAGAGGAATTTCCCTGGATACGGGACAATAAACATGATTATTAAACACATGTTATGGAGATGGAGGGAGGGAGGGATAGATGCATGTTGGAGGGAGGGAAGGAGGGAGGGATAGATGCATGTTGGAGGGAGGGAAGGAGGGAGGGATAGATGCATGTTGGAGTGTGGGAGGGATGTGGAGGGATGTGGAGTGTGGGAGGGATGTGGAGGGGTGGAGTGTGGGAGGGATGTGGAGTGTGGGAGGGATGTGGAGTGTGGGAGGGATGTGGAGGGGTGGAGCGTGGGAGGGATGTGGAGGGGTGGAGCGTGGGAGGGATGTGGAGGGGTGGAGCATGGGAGGGATGTGGAGGGGTGGAGCGTGGGAGGGATGTGGGGGGTGGAGTGTGGGAGGGGTGGAGTGTGGGAGGGATGTGGAGGGGTGGAGCGTGGGAGGGATGTGGAGGGGTGGAGCATGGGAGGGATGTGGAGGGGTGGAGCATGGGAGGGATGTGGAGGGGTGGAGCGTGGGAGGGATGTGGGGGTGGAGTGTGGGAGGGGTGGAGTGTGGGAGGGATGTGGAGGGGTGGAGCGTGGGAGGGATGTGGGGGGTGGAGTGTGGGAGGGGTGGAGCGTGGGAGGGATGTGGAGGGGTGGAGTGTGGGAGGGGTGGAGTGTGGGAGGGATGTGGAGGGGTGGAGCGTGGGAGGGATGTGGAGGGGTGGAGTGTGGGAGGGATGTGGAGGAGTGGAGCGTGGGAGGGATGCGGAGGGGTGGGGTGTGGGAGGGATGCGGAGAGGGTGGGGTGTGGGAGGGATGCAGAGGGGTGGGGCATGGGAGGGATGCGGAGGGGGTGGGGTGTGGGAGGGATGCAGAGGGGTGGGGCATGGGAGGGATGCGGAAGGGGTGAAAGGGATATGGAGAGGGTGGGGCATGGGAGGGGTCGGGGAGGGATGATAATTTACACGCGAGCTTTGTTTAATTGACACTCCACGCGTTTAATGCTCTCTTGTAGAGTTCTATAATTTACAGATTATGAGAGATTCAATAAAATTTGATTTATAACAAAGGCTTGTAATTTCATTACTGATGTATGAACATCATTCTGTTCTGTGATTGGAAACAAATGCAGCACTTTCTGTTTGGCTTAAGCTTTAACCATCTAAAGGCCCGGTCACACCTTGACGTTTTAGCCAACGTATGCCGATTTTTGAATTTTTTTTCTAAAACGCTGGCACACGTTGAATACGTTATGGGTAAGTTTTGATAACATTGAGAGCACGCTGAAAAACACTGCCATACGTCGTTGTACGTTGGCTTTAAACGTTGTACTTTTTGGTTGTCCTCAAATTTTTTCATGCTTGAAATTTCACGACGTATGCCGGCGTATGACTCACACGTTCCACTACGCTGGCCACAAGTTGTATGAACGGTCTGCGATCGTTGACAGACGTCAACACATGCTACTTGTAAGTTAATCATAAGTTGAGACACGCCGAGGTAATGTTTCACGTACCCGAAACTTATTTCTAACTTATGATTAACGTGTTGTTGGCACGTTACACGATCGTTGCCACACGTCGACAGACGTTACTTTTAAGTTACTCATAGGCTGAAAGACGTCGGTATAATGGATCGTCCTTGCGTCAGCGTCCACGGCCACGGCCAGGACACTTATTTGCAGCATTCTTCAAACTTTTCTTCGGCATGACGAGGATGTTCACACTTCGATGTCTGGCTTGGCTATGATTCCAATTGTCCATCGGCAGCGTCTATTTAAAATAGTCGAGTTTGAGCGTTTTAACACGTTCAGAAGAAACGCTTCAAATTTCCAAACCCCAGCGTCAAAAAACAAAGGCGAGTGACAGCAATTTAAATCGTTCATTGTAAACAATGAAAATAGCTGAGTGGTACCGTTTAAAAGTCGTTGAGTGTAAAAAAAATCCAATTGTTGAGCGCAAGCGTCTACTTTCAATAGTGGAGATGCAGCCATTTAAATCGTTGAGTGGCAGCCGATGAATAGCAAACCCACGTCACCGGCAAAGATAAACTGCCGCACGATATGGATAAGTTAGGCTATCGTTGGGCATAGTTTGTGAACGCCGGCTACACGATAATTATTCATTGGTATACCGGATCTATAAGTTATCGAAGCGCTCTATGCACATTATTAGTTCATTGTGCATTTGTCCAACCCGTTATGAATAGACCTAAATCGTAAAAACAAGCCATAGCTCATTGTTGAAAAAGCCCCATAAAAAAATTAGCCGCAAAGAACTTCGAACAATGGTGCAAAGATGTCTCCTACCCGTGGACACGCGGACGCAAGGACGATCCATCATAACCCACACCCTCCCCCTCACACTCACCTACTACTGCCAACATGAACAAACTACTACTAATACTAATACTGATACTGTTACTAATACTAATACTGATACTGATACTGTTACTGCTGACATGGACATCGACTCAAAAAGGACTCAAAAACACTGTTGGGTTCCCCTTTTATGAACACCATTTTTATATACCAATTCCCAAAACCGCTGGGAACACGTCTTTATATGGCAGTTGTAAGTTGGAAACACGTTAATCTTAATTTATTTTTTTTGTCGACCGGAAGACGTCATTGGAATAGGTCTACATACGTCAATGTGTGTTGGGACTACGTAAAGAATTGGTTCAAAGCACGTCAAACATAAGTTAGAAATAAGTTTCGCGTAAAAAAGACATTACCGCGACGTGTTTCGACTTATGAGTAGCTTATAAGTAGCCTTTGTGGACGTGTGTAAGCGTCCGCATATCGTGTGTACAACTTGTCCCCATCGCATGCGGAACGTGTGTCATACGCCAAGTACGTCCAAAAATTTTGAACATGTTTAAAATATCTTGACGTACTCTACTTACTACGACGTATGATAGCGTACTTTAGCGTTGTACTCACGTATACCAAACTTACTCATACCGTATTTGACGTGCCCCCAACGTTTTAGATACATTTATCTTAGGTCGGCATACGCTGGCAAGATCGCCAAGGTGTGACCGCGATGTTGTCACTTCCATTTCTACGGCAGTTATGATTCGAATCGTTGTGCGTCAGCCTTTTAATAGGCTACGTCACGACATCGTCGGCGATGCGTGCAACGCGCTATGCCTAAGTTAGACTATCGTTGGGCATAGGTTGTGTAGGCCGACAACAGGTTCAGCATTCGTTGTTATAAGTTATCTATAACACAACGAAACGTTCTGTGTCCGTTACCAATGCGTTATACATAAGACCAACTCGTTATGAATACGTCCGAATCTTTAAAAAAAAACATCAAAAGTTCAACGTCAGCCAGCGTTTTAGATACATTTTAATACGTTGCCATCGCTGGCTAAAACGTCAAGGTGTGACCGGGATTTAAGAATGGAATGGTCAGGTCATGTGGTGCAGTATTCGACAGTGGGGACAAAGTTCCAATGTCTACTTCATCAGGATGAGGATGGAGTGAGGGACAGGAAGGTCTGGACAAGCTGCTTATAACAGGTTGGGGGTGGAGGGGTTGGGGGAGATGAGTTTAAAATATCTGCCATATTTGCATACTTATTAAATAGATGGTAAAAAGATGGCCCCTGAGTTCCTTGCAGGCAATCGTCTATTTAAATCATGTACAACTTCTGCATTTCTTTGTGATCTTTCACTCAGGGGGTTGAATACTTAATCCATCCATGATCCATCCATCGGGACCATACTCTGTCCAGTGTTGGTGATGCCTCAGCAGTCTCCTTGGCCATTGGGCACAATCCTGGATGGGTCACCACTCCGACGCAGTATACCAGCAAGCTGGCACTCGTTTTGCCGACCTCGGAAGGATGACAGGCAGAGTCAACCCCACCTGGTATTAATTCAACAGCCGAGTGCGATTTGAACTCAGGATCCTCGAATCCCAAGCCCACCACCAGAACCATTAAGCCAACACCATGCAATGAATACTTAATGACTCAAAACATTTCAGCTTTCCATTTTTTAATGAATTTGTAAAAAAAATTCCAAAAACACGTTTTCACTTTGTCATTATGAAGTATTTAATGTTGATCGGTGACAAAAAATTTAAATTTTAATCCATTTTAAATTCAGGCTTAAACACAAGATAATGTGACAAAAGTCAAGGGGTGGACACTTATCCAACCTAGGTATTCTAGTTTTGTATTTTAATTAATTTCTGAAATTTTTATAATTTGTTTTTCCACTTGGAAGTTGTGGGTTACAATGTGTAAAAAATAAAGCTGGAAAAAGTCTGATATAATTCCAGGCTACAAGGCAACAAAAGGTGAAAATTTGAAAGGGGGTGTCGACTTTCTATAGGCACTGTATATACACATTGCAGAAGTGTCATCCCAGGAGCACCTGAGTGATAAAACATTGAAATGTTTGTGCAACATTGCCTAGGTCGACCGGCATCCGAAGGAATTCGAACAGGCCAACAGGCATGGTGGCTGCTGCCTTTGGGATGTGATCTGGATCCATGGGAATCTGATGGTATATGCACGAATGAGGTTGATCATGGAGAAGATTGTTGAGCTAGGAGTGTCTCGGGAAAATCCTGAATGGGTGGAATGGGGTAACCGTCTGGAACAATCGTATTGTTTGAGGACCAGTAATCATCCCTACGACGCCGCCAATCCGCAGGTGTCCTTTTGGGTACAACGTGTAACATTGAAGCCCAACTGCTGGACGATGGTCTGATTATCCCATATTGAGCATATAGTCAAACTCCTGGCAGCGATACACAATTTATCAGGTGCTACTCGGTGAGCATGCACGAAAACAATGGGTCCCTTGCTCTCGTTATGCGTGATGTGGTGTTTGATGGGTGGATTGTGGCCAGTGGGCATGTTATGGACAGGAAGTCATAAAGTATTTCATGAGAAGGACACATGGGCGTGGATGGAAGACGTGATATTTAGCGATGAAATAGTGGATGCTTTACCAAGATCACCAAGCTGTGTAGAGGCATCCAATAGACAGGCTGGAGGAGACGATTTCCAAAAGTAGCAATAGCAATGTTGTTCGCAGCATGTAATGAACATTCTTGTCAATTTTTCCGTTCTGCGGCAGACGTATAGTACAGTAGATCAAGTCAACATTTCACCAGAATCATTCAAAATGTGAAAAAGTGTGAAAACTGGAACACATGACTACTTTTATATGCTCTTTCATATAAGAGCAGGACACACATGATCAGACTACAATTACGGCCGCCATCTTGAATTTCAAAATGGTCGCCACCGAAAACTATTTTTACGATATCACGGTCACCAAGAGGCCTAAGCACTTGAATAAAGAGTCTAATTCAATGTTTTCACACACAAGGAATCCAATAAACACACTTATAATGCTCCATTTTCAGTCTTTCTGCTTTAAAATCGAAATGAGACCCTTTCATAAACAACTAAATACTTAAAAGTGTTTGCTCGATGTTTGATATCCAAATGCTATGAGCGTGTAGAAATGGCTTTATCCAATTTAATTTTCAATATAATGTTTTGAAAGGTGTTATAATTCTAAGAGTTTGTCTGTCATTCGCTCTGAAACTCTGGTCTGCGGTCGTTCCAGCTGTCAGTCGATCCATGCGTTCCAGAGAACGTCCCTGTGCGTGGGTCAATCACTATCACTCTTTGAATGCATGAATATGATCTGTATTGCAATTGATGCACTAAAAATCAGTTGCTGTCTGAAAATAATGAGATGTATGCATGTATAGATGTGTATAAGCAGAAATATATGTTGTAAATTGTAATGGTGGTGGACGAACATTTTTTCCCCCTTTTTATCAGGACATTTGATACGGTGATACCATTGCACTGACATGCTATAACGACGTCCAAAAAGTGCAAGATAATCTAAGCTGGTGAAGGTGCATCTTCTAAAAGACAATGCAAAGAGAAAACAGCATTGATCGACTGGAAATTATGTGCAATTTGCCAAGAGGACACCGAAGAAAATCCCTCCCTATCCCCTCTCGTGTTCAGTTGTCTTACCCTTCCTCCCGCCCTTGGTTTACTGAAGCTTGTGGCGATGCAGTTGTCCTGAAACAACTTGCCTTTGCCTCATGGAAAGCAAACCCAACTGAGGGCAATCTCAGTTCTTTCCACAAAGCTCGGAACAAGTGTGTATCTACCCTCAGGAGAGCCAGAAAACAACATCTTTCTCATCTCAAGTCTGAACTCTCAAACCTCTCTCCCTCCTCAAAATCCTGGTGGCGTTTAATCAAATCTGTTTCTGGTGTATGTTCCCCCTCCATCCCCTCCCTTACCTCAAATGGCCGCACTGCTGATTCCACACGTGATAAAGCTGAATGTCTAAACTCGGTGTTTGCAGCTAAATCTTGTGTCCTAAACCCATCACTATCTCTACCCACTTTACCCAGTCGCACCCAACTGTCCCTGGACTCTGTATCCTTTTCTCCTGACAAGGTGGAGAGCTTGCTTTCAAACCTCGAGTCAGATTCTGCAACCGGTCCAGACGGCATCAGCCCACGTGTCCTCAAAGCCTGCTCTTCTGCTCTTGCTCACCCTCTCTCTGTTCTATTCACCCTCTCATTTGCCCAAGGTCATCTGCCATCTGCTTGGAAATCTGCTAACATCACTGCCCTGCATAAAACAGGTGCATAAACAGATCCCTATAACTACAGACCAATCAGCCTTCTCCCAATCATCAGCAAGGTGATGGAATCCATCATCGCCTCAGATATGAAATCCTTCCCCTTCTCCAATGGCTTGATTTCCAATCATCAATTTGGTTTCAGACCAGGTCACTCTATCCTGGATATGCTGCTTCTGCTCTCCCATCAATGGATGGAGGTCCTCAATGCCAGACAGGAAATCCGAGCCGTATCCCTGGACACATCACGTGCTTTTGACACAGTCTGGCACCCTGCCCTACTCACCAAACTCTCTTCCCATGGTATTCAAGGCCAACTCCACTCATGGCTCGCAGACTTCCTCTCCTGTCGCAGTCAACGTGTGGCCCTAAATGGAGTTCTTTCATCCCCTCTTCCTGTGCAGGCTGGAGTTCCTCAAGGTAGTGTTCTGGGCCCTGTTCTTTTTCTGGTTTTCATCAATGATCTCTCGGACTCTCTGGAAAATCCTCTATATCTCTTTGCCGACGACTCCACCCTCTGCCGTACCATCTGTCATCCCTCAGACCGGCAAGCAGCAGCTTCTTCGCTCACTGCAGATCTGGATAAAATCACAAACTGGTCCAACACGTGGAACATGTCTTTCAATCCAGACAAATCTCACACTCTCACTATGTCTCTTCGAAAGGACCGTTTACAAAACCCCCCCATCCACTTTCTCAACAATCCTCTGGAAGAAGTCTTTTCTTTCAAGCTTCTAGGTCTCACTATCTGCCATGACCTTTCCTGGAAAAGTCACATTTCCAACCTCGCCTCAAAAGCCAGTCGCCGACTGGGAATCCTCCGTCGTGCTAAGTCCTTCCTCGGCCCTCTTGAGCTCCTGACCACTTACAAAGCTTTTGTCCGTAGCCTGATGGAGTACTGCTCTCCCCTCTGGGCTGGTGCTCCTGCCTCCAACCTTTCTCGGCTTCACGCTGTCGAAACCAGGGCATTTAAGATCATCGGCATCTCCCGCAATGAAGCTGAGTCTTTGGGCCTCTCACTCAATCACCGCAGGTTGGTCGGTGGTCTTTCTGTCTTCTACCGACTCCTCTCCAGCCTTGCCCCCCTGCTCTCTCTGCGATTTGTCCCCACCACATTTCCACAGGGCGCTCAAGGTCCGCCAACAACCCCCTTCTGGTAAAACTACCAAAATCACGAATCACTGCTCATCTTCACTCTTTCATTCCTCTTTTTTCCCGCCTTTGGAATAAACTTCCTCACTCTATTCTTTCCCATTCTTCCCTCCAGGCTTTCAAAACAGCTGTTCACCACCACCTCTAATCTTCCCCCATCCAAATCCTCGATCTTTTCTACCCCCGATAATCCACCCAAGCCCACTTCCTTCATTTCTCCTGCTTTCCTTCCTGAAAGTCCCTGAAATGTCCATCTTCTCTTCGCCATGTTCCCCGTCCCATCCCCATCCCTCTCCCTTCCACAGTTCACCTAATGTGTCTGTTCCCCACTGTTTTGTCCCTTCCACTCCCGCCCCTCTTGTCTCATGCCTCCTTGCTGTGAGTTGTGTGTTAGCTCTCATACGAGCCTCGACCAAGGTATACAAAAAAAAAAAAAAAAAAAAAGCTTGTTAATCCCAGCATAGCTAAATATAGAGGAAGTGATAAAGAATGTGGCTACAAACTATTTGCTGAGAATATTTTGGAGTTTCATCAAATTGATGCCTTACCAGAGGATATTGACATTGTGAAGTGGGACAGTGGAGATGGCATTGAAGCCACGCTCAGAAAAACCAAGCAGTATGGCACAAAAGCTGCAGAAACAGGTTTGACAAACAAAAGCTCCAACATGCTCAGAAAAAGAAGTCAAAAGAAAACCTGGAATATGAGACAAGTCCTGTTAAGACCAGGCGACGCAGCGTGGGTTCAATGGCAAGGACATCTAATTGTTTATTTTGTGAAGAAGATGACACAAATGAGTATCTCCATGATGCAAGGACTGACAAAATTGATATTCGAGTTTGTCGATATGCACATGTGTTACAAGATAGGAAACTGTTGGAAAAGCTCTCCGAAGGTGACATCCATGCCTTAGATGTGAGGTATCATCTATCATGTCTGACTTCCGTCACCAACCGTGTGTGAAAACACAATGCTCAGCATGTAAGAGACACCCAAAGCACTAAAGTCGATAGTCTAATACATGGTGAGCTAGTTTTGTACAAAGAAGAATTCCGCCAAGATGAAACGTTGCCAGTCTTCAGATTGTCAGATATGGGGCGACTTTACGAGTCCAGATTAAGAGAAGATCCAGACTTTTCTGGAAAGTTCAATACAACACGATTGAAGGAGACTGTTGTGCTTAATCCCAGATATGAGAGCTCAAACTCAAGAAAGGTGGTCCTCATGTTTAATTCCGACATTGGAGAAGCGATTATAATAGCTTGCTCCAACAATGATGATGATGATGATGATGATGATGATGATGATGATGATGATGATGCAATCCACTTAGTTCATGCAGCACAAATATTGAGGAAGGACATTTTTGCCAAATAATATGCTTTTGATGGATCCATGAAACCTGCATGTGAAAATGATGTTGTCCCAGAAAGTGTCCTAGCTCTTGTCAGAATGATCCTGAGACGACCAAGTATCCAACATCAAAAGCAAGCATCAGGTGCCTCAACAAAAACAGCCTCATCTCTGTCTGAGCTAATAGTGTTCAACACAAAGAAAACCTGTAGAGATTCATCTGGATCTCAATCTCGGCATGTCAAAACAAGAGAGACACCACTTAGAGACACCCTGATATTGTTGTGGGCCGGGGATCGGTGGCGATAAACGACCACGAGGTGGAGCAGTAGAGTCGTCTACCACCGAACACACGGAATTTAGGTCGTGACTCTCAGCCAACTCCGAAAGGTCACGGGTCACTTAAAGGACCATGGTCGCCAATATTTCGACTGCGTGAGGTTGGGTTAATTGCCTAATTTCAATATACTTAAATACCCACGTCGTCCAACTACCGGGGAAAACCACACCCTCAACCGACTTTGTCCGAATCGAGTCGCTATCACCGACTCGGATCCGGCGTAACCGGGCGGAAGTTACCAAAGCCGCACCGGACCAAATGAACAATCCACGGCACGAACGGCCTTACTAATTCTCAAACCCGCACCATGCTATGCCAATGGGAGAAAGCACAGAAAACGAGCTGGTACATTTAACAGGGGTTTATTTATAACAATAATCGGGGAGGGAGAGACAGAGCAGAGTTATCACGAATAAAGAAATGTAATGTACAATTAACAAAAGCACTTAACAATCGTACTTAAAGACGGGGCCCACGGACACGCGCGCACACACACAAAATAAATGGACCCCGTGGGTTTAGTTCGGTCCTCAGCCAGGCCGGGGTACCTGTCCCACCTCGTGCGGTCACACAGACTCCAAAAACCACCACGGTGGGACTCGAATCCACGACCCGAAGTCCACGGTCCTTGTCCCTGGCTGCTCGGCCGCCGCGACCACAGACAAAGCCAATCGCCACCAAAAAGGGCCGCAGACAAAGCCATTCGCCACCAAGACTGCAGATCGCTCCAACCACGGCCACAGACCACTCCAACCACAACGACAGACTGCTCAGTCACGATGACAGACCGCTCAGCAATTTCCACGATCTCCTGTCTGCCGAACCTTGGTCCTGACAACCACACCCCTCTTCTTGAGGCGGGAGGGGTTTCTTTTCCTCACCACTCGCCTCCTGATTGGACGGTCGGTTGTCAGGCGACTCGTGGCGGCCCTTCATTGTTTGGGCCGAACACTCCATCTGGCTAAGGCGGAGCCAGCCCTGAGGTGACGAAACCTCCGCTTACGTCCGTGGTCCCGAACACGTGCGTCATGGCGACCGGGTCGAGTGAGGGTGGTGTCGTTGTTGTTGATGAGGATATAATAAACCTGACTAAAAAATAACTCGTAGCGCACACCTGTAATTCCCATTACACAAAGGGGCTGGATTCTAACTATAAACACATACTTATCGAAATAAATGAACTACGGGGACTCTGGCTGCTTGTGTGCCAAGGTTTCCAAATCCGTAACAATATAACGGACACTTTCTTGAGTTTATCCCAAGAGCCTTCATCAGTCTCAGATGGGAACGTGTGTTCGTCATATGTCTTTATGATAGAACCAGTGAATGCACAGAGGTGAATCAGGCAAGGAAGCTTCTGTTCGTGAAAGAAAGACAAATAGATCGCCTACCCCCCACAAAGGCAGCCCTCATGGAACATATCAAGAGGTCGACCTACCAGGCAGGACACATCTGCGGCCAAGCGCTGATATCTAAGCAGCAGTTACCAGGCCCATGCGACTGGGGATGGACGAAGAACGCCATTGAACATTGGATACCTTTCTGGACAGCACTTGCCGAGGCGGCCAAATCCTGCACAGAGCTGATCAAATGCGGCTGCAAAAAGGCATGCAGACTACCATGCAAATGTTTCTGTGCATCTCTCCCGTGCACTGAACTTTGCCATTGTGCAGGAACATGTTATCAGACAGATTGAAGTCAGAACTTTATCTCGACAAGATGAACTATACTTTGGACAGTGTATATGTCATTTTAAAGCAAAAAGACTGATAATAGAGCATTTTAAGTGTGTTTATTGGATTCCTTGTGTGTGAAAACATTGGATTAGACTCTTTATTCATTTTGCTAGGTCTCTTGGTGACCGATATATCGTAAAATATTATTTTCGGTGGTGGCCATTTTGAAATTCAAGATGGTGGCCGTAAATGTATTCTGATCAGGTGTGTCCTGCTCTTATATGAAGGAACATATAACAATGGACATGTATGCCAATTTTCACAATCTGAACGATTTTTCTTTAATCTACTGTACGAGGAGGAAAAATGCTCACCTCGACCCCGGTATCCAGAAGAAAACGAAATCCACGAGTGTGATCCACATGCAAGAGAAGGTGACTGACGTATGGCCCAGGTGAAGTCATCTCCATTAGTTGTGGGCCTCATCATTTCACCACAGCAGTCTGAGCATGGTGCTCTTTCCTGACGAGCATTCACACCGAAGGCCATGTGGTTCCAACACCAACCTCGAGTGTTCATGGAAGGTGAAGGCGAACGATAGAGGGAGGTTCGGCATTTCTCTCTGTTCCTACCAGGAGTATGGAAAGACAGGCATGACTGGTGTTGACAGCATCGAGTTCCAGGACGACCTTCTTTAGGTCCGCCATTTAAGATTGTAGATGTGTGATCTGCTGCAGGGGAGGTATCACATTAGCCACAGTCAGTGTAACGGTGTCAATGACATGATGAGCCACATCTGCAACGGTGGGTAGTGACAGCTCTGCATTAGCTGCAAGTATCATGCAGAAGTGTGGTGGTAAACATTGCAAGAACAACTCACGAAGGAGCAACAGGTTGAAGGTGGCATGGCGGTCACCGAGAAGCTGTTGCATATGGCGCAGTAGTTGTGTGGGTCTTGGATCTCCTAAATCCTCAGTTGTAAGAAGTTGTTGAAAGTGGCAGTGTTCAGAGGGGGCTTGTGCCCTCTAAAGCATGTGCTTTATGAGTGCGGCCTTCAAAATCGTGTACTGTACGAGTTGTTTGTTGGAGGTTGCAGCAAAATATCTCTCACCTCCGTCGCATACTCTCGTGACAAGGAGCCGACAATGTGTTTGAACCGCATCAACTGGGTAATAATGTTTCGGGTGTTAAATTGCACTTCGATTAGTGTGAATCACAGATGTGGGTCATTAGGCCAGAACCGCAGCAGCTCGATTGAAAATGCTGCCACGGATGAAACTGGTTGAGCGACCAGGAAGAAGACGGCTGCTTGGTCATTCCCGGCGACTGGTTGTAAAATTGTAACTCTTTATCCATCCATTTGGATTATGTTGGGGTCACCAATTTAGCGTGGAAGAAAAGACATCCGAGACACTTGGGTTCCGAATCAATTCTCTTTATTCAAACCGCCACCGTCCGACCCACTCGTCCTTCCAGCTCACCCAGTACTGAAAATCCCCCGATCAACCAGAGCTCAAGAATATTTACATATTATAAAATCAAAGGCAAAATAATGCCGCTGCATGACGATACCGTATCTCAATTTCAGCAACCAGATAACATATGATAATGAACAGTTTACATTTTGTCTCCCACTGATGGGCCGGATGTGCATCCGGACTTTAATCAAAATCTAATCGGCTTGTTCTTGCTACCTACCCAACTCATCTACCAAATTTTCTCATAATCCGTCCACAACGTTTTGAAATATCAGGCTATTGTTACAGTTGTCACCCGTCTAACTCCAGTAGGACGGTGAGTCTTTAAATACCATGGTCGCATTTCGTACCGTTAACCTCGAACCAGGTTCGGGTTTAAAGTCATCTTGCTGTTACCAATGAGGTTATCGTTCGGAATAAATAAAGTGCCAGCAGTTACATGACAGATCTTAATTGATTTGCTGAGCTGAACAAAGTCACGTGCTGCATTCTAATATAGAGCCCAATCTCTTGATTATTCAATCAGCATTTGCCATACACTGCTGTTGGGCCAGACAGGATGAATCAGGACACAAGAGTTTTAACCATGTATTAAAACTGCAAGTATCTACAATGACAATTTTGCAGGGCATATGTGTACAGGCAATCACATTCCATCTTATCCCCTACACATGTATACCCACCCTGGAATTCCTTTAATAGTCACTTACACTTTATATACTTTCCATTTGAAGCAAATAATGACGGATGTATTCTTTCGCAATATCGCAAGATTTCCGGAACTTATCGGCATGATGACAAAGACCTCAATAATGACATGGTCCCTGGTCGAGTCGTTGAAGAGAAAATAGTCTTCAGTCATTTTAAACTGAAGGGAAAACTTATCGGGAGGGTATGGCAATTGTGCATAGCACCAATGGCTTCGCATAGCACCAACATGGTGGCCAATTGTGGGTGGAGTGAGACCAGCTGTCCAACCACTGGGTGGGATGGACAGATGAGCAAGCGTATTATTATAGCCTAGATATTATTTTGTGTATGTAAGCAAAGCTAGATCTTTAATAACATACAATGACTTCTGTTACTGGTATTGTTTAATCCTCATATTCACATCTTTCTTCTAAAGCTCTCTTTCACACTTCCTGGTGCATTTGAAAATGTGATTGAAGTGATGCCATGGGTAGTGGGTACATGTGGCATCGCCCGTTAATTTTAACCATAATAGAACAGAATGATCCTCGCTGCCTTTAGGTATTGATTGGCTGATTTCATCTTTCTTGAATCACCTGAAGGTGTCATTCACTTGTGTTCCAAGACCGTAAGCTCGGTGCATAATCATTGCGAGGGAATGGGTTGATGACTTGCCATTTGGGGAAGATACATCAGTGTCAAAATTGCCTGATACAACTTGAAGTAACCCATAATTCACATCTGATATTCCTTGCTGCGTGAGATCATTAAGGGCAGCTACAGCAGCTGACTTCTTGAAACGAAAGACTTTCGCATCGGTGCATGCAACACGATAGTCATACATGTGGGACAGTAAGGCTTTTGAGTCTACCATCAGCACACCCAGTGCTACCTGAAGATTGGTTGGTTCAGCATTGACAATGCTTGTGATTAGGTTTCAAATCAACAAAGCTGGCAAGGATTTGTCTAATTTTGGAGAAAGTTTAGCCAATAATGTTTGCAGTGTGTTGGAGACAGATTTAGCAGCTGTGTGTGTGTGTGTGTGTGTGGCAATGTGGGTATTGGAGCACGATTTATCACGTACGATTGCCTTGCACTTTTTTGCTACATGCTTGGACACATTGTCAATACTTCGAGGGATATCGTCTTCATCATCATCTTTGACAATTTTTGAGTATTTTAGCAGTGTTAGCTTTGAACAAGATCATACTTGCAAAACCTGATGAGGAGAGCACAAGAAGTTCCCCTCCAAAGTGATAACATATTAGTGCCAGACCTACCTTTTTTTGTGCCTTGCCATTATTTTTAACCTCCGCCATCGAAGATCGGAGGTTACTGTTTTCACCCCTTTCTGTTTGTTTGTTTGTTTGTTTGTTTGTGAACAGTATTACGGAAAAACTCCTCGACGGATTTCGACGAAACTTGGTGGGGGGGGGTAAGTATGGTCCAAGGATCATGCCATTAGATTTTGGACTTGGTCCTCCCCCCCCCACCAAAATAAAAAAAATTTAGAGAATTTTTTTTTTTTTGCATTTCTACATATTTTTAGTGATTTCCAACCCCCCCCCCCCAAAAAAATTTTTTTAGAGAAAAAACATTTTTTTTGCATTTCTACATGTTTTAAGTGATTTCCAACCCCCCCCCCAAAAAAAAATTGTTAGAGAAATAAAAAATTTTTGCAACTTTTTTTTCAACAAAATTTCGATTTCTTTTTTTTACATTTCTACATGTTTTAAGTGATTTCCAACCCCCCCCCCCCACCCCCAAAAAAAATGTTGGAGAAAAGAACTATAACTCTGTCAGCACTGTTGACATCATATTTAATGAATAAGATATAAGGTTCACTTGAGTGACCCAGCAGTATTGGCGGCGGAGGTTTTGCACTCTCCCGAGTGCTCCCCCTCTAGTTTTTAAAGAAATGATGGTGACATCAGATTCCTCATGTTTGAAAACATATAAAACGACATTTTAACAATGGGTGTAACCTATCCAGTTGCAAAGATATGGGATTTCAAAAAAAAATGTTTACGATTCCGGTCACCATCTTGGATTTTCTGACTTTTCTCATTTTTCCCACCGGTGAGAAGTCCACGCCCATCTGGATATCATTAATCGGATGCTTGAAATTAATAACTTGTAATAGGCGTCCGTAACCATCCTTGACCATGTTGTGGACCATGTTGCCGAGGCCCTTTTTTGTTTTTCCGCCCTCAGTTTTCACCTTTATATTTATTAGCTCGCCTGTTCGAAGAACAGAGAGCTAGAGTGATACCCCTGGCGTGAGCGTGAGAATGTTAAAGTTTTTGGTGCAAGTTATTTAGAAGCTTGCCATTCATTTAATATGTGTACTAGGATGCTGATATTTGGCATGGAGGTTCCTTTGGGGTATACTATTGGTGTAGTGAAGTTGAAATTAACAAATGATTTTTAAAAAATTTAAAATTTCAACCTAAGATGGTGTCAAAGCCACCCAATGCTCGCCTGTTTATACTAGACGCTTGCCATTCATTTATTTAATATGCGTACTCGGGATGCAATGAAGTCCAAATGAAATAAATTTTGTTGGTGCACCTTTTTCAGAGACTCAATATTTGTGAAGTCAAAACACGACATATTACTTTTTCTTTTAGATGCATTTCTCATGGCAAGGCAAGTAGGTAATGTATTATTGCATAATGTTGATAAATACCATTGCACATGCACTGCTATAATTGTGATGCCATCATAATTACAAATATTTTTTTTTAAATGATACTGCATGGTAGTTCGACTTATTCATTAATAATGCTGCCACTGTAACATGATCTGCTCTCTGGTTTCTCTGTGTGTTTATTTGGTATTTGTGAATTTGTTATTTTTTATTTCAGGGCAAAGAACCTGTTCATATTGTTGTGGTTACCAGATTCGCAAACCACCATTCAGGTCCCTTAGGTGAGGTATCTCGGCAAGTATATGTGTAGTTAGGCCCAAACCCGTTGTCGAGTGGGAATACATGTCATTTATGCGTGCTGTGACTCTTCAGGATAGCCGTTTTTCTTTTACTATCTTTATTTTGGACCAACCGCCATGATTACCACCACAACCACAACATCAACCACCAACCACAACGCCGCTTCACCACAACCGCCACGACCTTCACGTCACACCTCGCAACCGTAGCATCGCCACCGTTCTTGCCCCGCTGTGGGTACCGGTGTTGGACTCGTGCAGGGCGCACGTTGAACAGCGTGTACAAAATCACGGATTTTGTGCTTCAAAAACGGATCAAAAACGACACATGCCCACTTTTTGCCGTCCAATCGGTGAGCGAGGGGCGATTTGGCCCCGCCTCCAGAACGATCGATATATGCAAATTTGTGGATCAAAAAGCCTTCACGCCCACTTTTTCTCGGGCCCATGGGGAGCGAGGTGAAAGGTCAAAGGGAGGGGGTCAAAGGCGAAGCTACGGGGGGATAAAAGGACCGTGTTCGTCAGTCAGAGTGTGTGGAAGTCTGGAGCCCGAAGCCTGCAGTAGCTGGAGAAGCTGGAGAGAGTCCAAAGAAGAGTCCAACGGGAGAGTCCAAAGAAGAGTCCAACGGGAGAGTCCAAAGAAGAGTCCAGAGTCGGAGAGTCCAGAGGCGGAGAGGCGGCAGCGGCGAAGGCAGACGAGGGGGTGCTCGCGTCGGTGCCGGGAGCTGCACGCCCGAGGGAGGCCGGCAGCGCGACCTGGCCGAGGTGGAGACGCACACCAGGGATAATAAAGATCCTCTATACCCCGAGCATCAGCAACCCCCTCCTGTTTCCCCCCGCGCTGAGATAGTGCGACCAAGGGGGCCCCTTTCCCACCCCCTGCCAGACACTGTCCGCGAGGCCCGCGGAGTGAGGCGCCATCGCCGCTCCGCGTCTCATCACCAGACGGGTAGGCGCGACCCGGTCTCGGCCTCAGGCCCGCCTCATTCTTGGGGGTATTCTTTTCCTTGGTTTTGGGTATGTGTTGGCGGCGCCGTCTGTGAGGTAGGATTGTATAAGTGTTGCCGTGTGCTCGGTAGTCGGTATTAGCTCTGCATAGTCTTCGCTTTTATATTTGCTTTTTTGTGTAAATGGAATTGTGTTTTCTTTTGTGTGCATTTGGTGGAATTGTATTTGTGTGCTTCCCGTGTGCCGCGAATAAATGTGCTTTATTGTTGAACTGTTCTCCCGCTTCGCTTCGTCTTTTCCTCCATTGAATCCTCATCTTGCTTCACGTAAAGGGTTGGTAGTGGGCTGAATACGCCCGATAATTAATCGAACCGTCGAGGTCGACGATAACACCGCTCGGTTATTCTGATAGTACGGAACGGGTCGCTTAAGTGGCCCGTGTCCGAAGTCGACCTGCGGCGAGGTGCGATCGCCCGGTCTACCCTCCGCGTGGGTACTTAGGTAGGTCGAATTTGGCGAGCAACCCTATCCCACGCGAGGGCTGATTGGCTCGATCGCGGTGAGACCGAAAGGTCCACCCGTGACTGGTTCCCGGCGTTAGTCCGAGAGGGTCACGACTGGATTGTCCGTCCGGTGGGCGACGTGCCGCGATTCGAGTTACGTGGCCGTCAGCACGCCGGCGGGCGCGAAATCCGCAACAATATCTTATTGGAAATCAAGGAGCCCATTCATATAATGGAAACAGTTTTTTTGCAACATGTGTGGAAAAACGTACAAATCTCGAGTCAATTTTCAGAGACATTCGTGTTTGTACTGCGAAAAATGCAGCACTTCATTCACCAGGAGAGAAAACTTGAACAAACACAACTGTTTGAAACAATCATTCAAATGTGACAAGTGTTTTAAAATATATGCGGGTGAAAAAAAAACTTGAGCCAGCCATAAATGTACATTTTGTGTTTTGTGCTAGAAAAAAGTTTAGTACATTTCACAGAAAAGTTTCCCATATTTGTTCAAAAAAATAATTGGAAATATCAGAACGTCATACAAAATCATCCAGAAACACAGAACCTGAGAACTTAGAAAATGCAGAACATGATACAAAAAAAAAAAAACTTGAAAAACACAGATCATGATAGAAAAATGTTTGGAAAAACAGAACATGAGAGGAAATCAATGGGAAACACAGATCATGAGCAACTGAAAGAAAAACAGCCAGTCAAAAAATCTTGGAATGATCAAAGTTTCAAAGGCAAAATTTCAACTTCAAATCCATTATGTACACAACAAACAGACTGCAGTATCACTCAAGTATCTTTTGAGCCCTTTATGTTCAAACCAATAGACTTGACTTGGCAACTTTCAAAATGTTTATAACTGAATCTGTCTTTAATTCATGGACATCTATCAATACACTCAAGTTTACCAATCACAAAACCAGGTGTTAAGAGCATAATTGGTGATGGGAATTGTTTTTCCGTCGCTTGTCTTATGTCATTACTGGATCTGAAGTTTACCATGCAGCAATGAGAACAACTGTTGTTCGGCATTTGGAACAAAATCAACATATATTTGACACTAAGCTCACTGAAGGAACAATTGAGTATGTAATAGGCTCCAAAAGGAAACAAATGGGAACATGGGCTACAGAGGTTGAAATTATTGCTGCAGCACACCTACTCTGTACAGACATCTACACATTTACATTTACTGGTCAAAGGCATGAATGGCTTAAGTACAGTGAGAGTATTGTTGAACCATCTCCGATTAGCCATGACAAGTCCATCTACCTCAACCACGCCAATCGTAATCACTATGAAGTAGTGTTATGTACACAGGATGCAGAATATCTATTCACAAAATCAACATACGATTCAAATGAGAAAAAAGGTGATGGAGCAGTTATACTATCAAGCAAAGTTGTCATCTAATCAGTCACGGAAGCATGTTGGTGCTGGAACTGTTCGTCCTACATCTCTTAGCGAAAACAACAAAGGACAGTCTGTTACAAAAAAAAAACGCAAAATTGCAAATGAAGAGAAAGTACCTCAAAAACCTAGATCTCGTAGCAATACACACAAAGTTGAAGAATGCAATGAACAATTTGAAAATGTGAAAAATCTAAACCAGCAAGATGAAAAGTCTGGCATATCTATGTCAAAAGATAACGAGCTTCAATATCAAAGAAAAAAAAGAAGAACATAGGCTATATATGCAGGAAAAGCGCAAGTCTCATGCCTATAGGTTACAGGAAAAGGAACTTAAAAAGCAAACAGTCAACAAGGAAGCACGTAAAATTCACATGGAAGAAAAGTGAAAGTCTCATGTGTATAAGTTACAGGAAAAAGGAACTTAAAAAGCAAACAGTCAACAAGGAAGCGTATAAAATTCACATGCAAGAAAAGTGAAAGTATCATGTGTATAAGTTACAGGAAAAGGAACTTAAAAAGCAAACAGTCAACAAGACAGCAAACAAGATCCACATGCAAGTAAAACGACTTGACATTCAGTACAAGAAAACTGAAGGGGCAGTAAAACAGGAAGTGCAGAGCATCAATGACCTAATTACAACCTTCCACAAAGATGTTTCTGCTGGGCCTGAGTATGTATGCACCTGTTGCGACCAGATCTGGTATCGTCATAGCGTAAGGCTAGCCAATTCTCATATGTCTACCAATAAGATGATTCAGGAAAAATGTATAACTGGTGTAACAAGTTATGATGGGATGGAATGGATATGCAATACATGCTCCAGATCTCTGCAGTCTAGAAAGTTACCAACATTAGCAAAGGCAAATAAGACTGAGTTTCCTGTTAAACCTGAGGTTTTAGATCTTACCAACTTAGAAGAGAGACTAGGAGCTCCCCATATAACTTTCATGCAATTACATGAGCTGCCAAGAGGAGCACAAGTAAGTTTGCATGGGAATGTTGTAAATGTCCCAACAAATGTCAACACTACTGTCAGTATACTTCCACGAAAGCCAGATGACACCGCTACCATACCACTAAAACTGAAACGAAGGCTTTCATACCAGCATCACTACCAGTTCCAAAACATAACACCAAACAGAGTTGTTGCTGCAGTTCAGTGGTTAGTTGAAAACAGCAAGCTATATAGAGACGAGGACATTCAAGTAAACAAGGACTAGGTGTCTACAGACTACACAGGAAATGTAGAAGAACCAAATACAGGTACAGAACAACCACAACAATCCAATGACAAAGATAAAGATAATTGGGACGAGATGACTGAAGACAATATACTTGCAGGAAATATGGATACTATGATGCAGAACAATATGGAGGATACAAGACAGATCATATCACTGGCACCTGGTGAAGGGGGGAAACCACTAAGTATATTTCTGGATAAAAAGTCAGAGGAGCTATCTTTTCCTACATTGTACTGTGGACAAGCAAGGACTGACAAACAAAGACAGAGACGTCAAAGTATCATACAGTGACATGTGTAAATCAGAGTTAAGGAGGAAGGATAGAAGAGTTGCTTCCCATATACCAAATCTGTTCTATAAGGTGAAGAAATTACAGATAAAACATATCCTCGATAAAGCAAATTTGTGCTTGAGGAAAACTAAAGGAAAAAAAAACCTATAACAGCTGGAGTTGAAGTCTCAAGAGAATGTTAACAATCTCATTCATAGAGATGAAGGCTACAAGGTCTTTGAAGACCTCCGAGGATCGCCTTCATATTGGGAAAAGATGAAGAAAGACCTATTTGCTCTAATACGACAGCTCCGAATCCCTACATGGTTTACGTCCTATTCCTCAGCAGGGACCAAATGGGAACATCTTCTTAATATTTTGGGAAAAACTGTTGATCACAAAGTGTATGGCAAGGAGGAAATTGCAGCATCAACTTGGCAAAAGAAAGATCTTGTACAGAAAGACCCTGTGACCTGTGCCAGGCATTTTAACTTTAAAGTTCAAAAACCCATTTCCAAATTACTTTCAAGTGAACACAATCTGGTTGGACATGTTATTGATTACTTCTATAAAGTAGAATTTCAGATGAGGGGATCACCACACATCCACATGTTGATATGGACACAGGACTCTCCACATATAGACACACACAAAATGGAGGATATCATCAGTTTTATTGATAAACATGTTACATGTTCCAAGAACAACAACATTGATGAGCTGATAAGTTGACAGATACATGCCCACTCGCGAACTTGTAAAAATAAATGTGAATGCAGATTTGGCTTTCCACTACCTCCTTTACCAGCAACCAAGATTATTGAGCCTCTTCCACCAGACATTCCAAATGATGATCGGAAGCGGTACAAAAGGAACTAAATGAATGCACAACCATTAAAACATGTGAGGATTTTCTTAGTTACCTTAATGTCAGTGAAGAGGAATATCTGAGTGCCATCTGTTCGTCAATTAACAGCAAGAAGGTATTTTTGAAGAGAGATATGGATGAGACAAGAATCAACAATTACAATACAACTCTTTTGAAATCTTGGAGGGCAAACATGGACCTGCAATTCATTCTGGACGCATATATATATGCATTGTTATGTATATTGTGTCTTATATCGCAAAATCACAAAGAGGAATGAGTAACCTGCTATACCATGCCCGTCAGGAAGCCAGGAAAGGAAATCCAGATTTAAAACAGCAAGTTCGCATGATTGGACACAAGTTTTTGACACATATCAAAATATCTGCTCAAGAGGCTGTGTACTTGACTTTACAAATACCACTTCATAAAGCGTCAAGAGATGTCATATTTGTTAACACTTCTCCACCGGATGAAAGGACTGTCATGATAAAGAATTTCACGATCCTTAAGACTCTGCCAGATGACTCCGATGATGTGACCTTCTTAAATGTAATGGATCATTATTCAGCGAGACCAAACACTCTTGATGATGTATGTCTTGCAGCTTATGTTTCATAGTACAGACGAATTCCATCAAAAACATCGAATACAAAGGTTGTACATTGTGTTGGCAGTGACAGTGATAAAGATGTGGATGAACAGCTATCAGTTGACGAGAACTCAGAAGAAAATCAACAATATCAACATGATGGTGGCTATATATTAAAGAGAAGATCCACTCAAGTTGTGCTTCGATATGTACGTTATACATATGAAAAGGACAAGGAGAGTCATTGTAGAGAGGCATTGTTGTTGTTTCATCCATGGAGAGAAGAATCTGAATTAATGGGTGGCTATACGACATACCAGGAGAAATATCAACACCTACTAGAAACTTCCACAGACTTCAAAATGAAAATGCAGTACAACCACTCATCAGCAAGTTTAGATAAAGCCATGGAAGATATTGAAGTTTTAGAATTTAGAAGAATCTGATCTGGAAGATCAATGGGATAAAGTGGCACCAAATACACAGTGTACGGAAAGAGAAGATGAGGAAACTGGCACTAAACCTTCAGATCTTTATCCTTCCTATGCACCTGTGAATGAAGCAGATCTAGATCATTCAGATTTGGCACACAACCTTGGCATGACAGGAAATGTTGATATATTGGATGTCATATGCAACATGATGAAAGATGATGAATACCGAGAATTGGTTAGATCACTCAACAAAAAAACAGAAGGATTTCTTTTACCATGTGATGAAATGTGTCAAAACTGATCTGGAGCCTTTCCACATATTTTTTGACTGGAGGTGCTGGAGTAGGGAAGACTGCTGTCGTCACTGCAGTACATCAGATGCTGATTAGATATTTTAACATAGAGAAAGGGGAAAATCCGGATGAAGTGAAAGTGTTGCTTGGAGCCCCAACAGGGAAGGCAGCATTTCTTATACATGGATATACTTTACACAGCTTGTTCCATATTCCTGCCTCTCAAGGATTTTCATACAAGGCTCTGACATCCAACAACCTCAATAACCTCAGGTGTAAATTTAGTGCAGTGAGAGTTTTGATAATTGACGAAATTTCAATGGTTGGAAACCAAATGATCAATTTCATTCACCAGAGACTTCAACAGATAATGGGAACATCGTTACCATTTGGAGGGTTGTCTGTCATTGCTGTTGGTGATTTATATCGGCTTAAACCAGTCTTTGATGGATGGGTATTTGATGATCTCGCACATTGCTATGGTCCATTGGCTGTAAATCTGTGGAAAGAATACTTCTATGTATACGAACTGACAGAAATCATGCGGCAGAAAGATGACCAACAATACGCATTGTTACTGAACAGATTAAAAACTGGGACACATACCTCCAAGGACATTGACATTCTCAAAACAAGGACAGTGGAAAACAAAGATTTAGCATATCCATTATTCACTCCCCATATTTTCCTGAAAAAAATGAACTTGTGGACATGCATAACAACAAGGTTTTCCTTCAGGAACCAATTTCAGCACAGATCTCTATAAATGCATTTGATACAGTGCTTGGAGATGTGTCAGAAGATGTAAAGTTGAAAATTAAAGCCAGTATTCCAAATGACTGCACCAAAACCATGGGATTGCTGAAAACCTTGCAAACAGCTGTCAGGTTGCATGTTGAATTATATCAACAAATGTGGATGTAGAGGATGGACGAGCAAATGGTGCTTCATGCATTGTCATGTCTGTTCGGGTAGATGCAAGAACATTAAAACCGATGCAAGTTTGGGTCAAGTTTGATTATAAAAACCATCGGACAAAACTTGAAAAGCAACAGCAAACACCTTTACCAAAAGAATGTAGACCAATCATGGATTCCAATTCAGCAAGTAAAAAAGGCAATTCAAAGTTGGCAGATACAAAATGGCTGAAGTTCTGAGATGCCAATTTCCTTTAAGACCTGCATCTGCCAAAACTGCTCATCGCTGCCAAGAAGACGCAATGGATTCGGCTGTTGTAAGTTTCCAGGGACGTGGATTTCCACATGTACAATATGTAGCCCTGAGTAGAGTTAAATCTTTAGACAAGCTCTTCATCAGCAACTTCAACGAAACATCAATTTGTGTCAGTCAAAAGGTCACTGCAGAAATGACAAGGTTACAAGGTGAAAAGAAATTGGAACTGGCTCTACCATTATCTGATATGTCTTCAACATCTGAAAACACTTTCAATGTGGTATTCCACAACGTCAGGTCTCGACATACAGTAAGCATATCAGTGAAATCAAGTCTTGTCAGTTTTATACTGCTGCAGATCTCCTGATGTTTGTGGAAGCAAACATTTCACCTTCAGATGAAATAGAAGCTTATCGAATTCCAGGATTCTATTCGTACATGTATCCCTTTACTCTCACAGTGGATACCAGTCATTCAGTCTATGGTACTGCAGTCTATTCACGTACTCCATTGTTTAGTAAATACATTCAGAATGTCCAACGACAACCAGGGATTGAATTCACCATCATCGTTCGACACAACATTTTCGACATGACAATGCTGGTTGTTGTTGCACTATATGCATCTCCCAGCACAACTATGGAAAGGCTACAAACAGTTCTACAAGACATGACATCTAGGATTAATCAATGGAAACCAACGAAAATATAATCCTTCTTGGAGATTTAAATGTGGATTTGCTGAAAAGGAAGAATAATCCGATTCTTGAGATCAAAAAATCAGTTTACCAACTACAGATTATGGATCATTGGTCGACCATGTTTACAGCAATATTACAAATTCAAGAAGTGAATGGGGGGGGGGGGTGTTTGAGTCATACTTCTCAGACCATAAACCTCTATGTTGTATTACTGAACTTAATGAATAATGATAATCTGTGGAATTTTTGATGATGAAGAGGGGTGCATGTTTCTATAATTGGAACTTATTATGTTTATCTGTGAAACTGTTCAGGAGGTTGTGCTTTTTCTCACATCAGATTTGGTAAACTGATGTGTTGCCTGCTTCGCACGAGAGTTAAATGTACTTGCTCATAAAACTATTGTGTGAACTGCCATTGTCACAATGTCATAGTAATTAAGTTGTGATGCATTTTATAACTGGGATGATGATGATGCAACTGTGGAACTTTTGATGAAAAAGAGGGGGGGGTGTATTCAATAACTGGAACTGATGATTATGATGTATTGTGTGTATATATATATATATATGGAACTTATGACTATGACGACGTCGATTTATCTTTAAATGGTAAGCATGAGTCAATATTTATTTCAATATTATCATGAGTTGAACACCTTGATGTGAAACGATTTTGTCATGTTCATGTTTTCATTTTTTCCTTTCTAATGTTTTTATCTACCACACTATTTTTTACTGATTACAATATTCAAATACATATATTGCTTTAAAATTATTTGGATCAGACTTCACTGCAATGCTTTATAAAAAATATTATTAGACTCGTCTTTTAAAAACGATAAATGTATAAACAGGCGAGCATTGGGTGGCTTTGACACCAACTCTCTGGTTTACTCTGCAACGAATTGAGCGATTGACACGAAACTTTCAATGTAGGAGCGCCTAACCGTGGAGAATTTTTTTTTTAATAAAGTTGCATGATCATTGCATGGAAAATGTGGCTGAGTTAAAAAAAATTCCGTTTTCTGTTGGCATGGGTTGCTTCGACCTCGCTTTGCTGAGCCTTGGCCAAATCACTAATTTATAATTAAACCAGAGAGTTGGTGTCAAAGCCACCCAATGCTCGCCTGTTTATACATTTATCGTTTTTAAAAGACGAGTCTAATAATATTTTTTATAAAGCATTGCAGTGACGTATGATCCAAATAATTTTAAAGCAATGTATGTATTTGTATATTGTAATCAGTAAAAAAAAAAGTGTGGTAGATAAAAACATTAGAATGGAAATAACTTGCACCAAAAACTTTAACATTTTCACGCTCACGCTGACGCTCACGCTCATGCCGGGGGTATCGCTATAGCTCTCTATTCTTCGAACAGGCGAGCTAAAAAAATATTAAAATAATTTGTTAATTTCAACTTCACTACACCAATAGTATACCCCAAAGGAACCTCCATGCCAAATATCAGCATCCGAGTACACATATTAAATGAATGGCAAGCTTCTAAATAACTTGCACCAAAAACTTTAACATTTTCACGCTCACGCTGACACTCACGCTCACGCCGGGGGTATCACTATAGCTCTCTGTTCTTCGAATAGGCGAGCTAAAAAAAAAAACAAACAAAAAAAAATTTATCTGACAAAAAGGGGTTCAGCGAAAATAATTCCATTTGTCTGCCTAAATATGGAGTTGAAGCATTAAACCTTTTCACACAATTCAGGCTGTTCTTGCTCACTGGAGATTAGCTTGGAGAACCTGAATAAAACATGTTTGGCTGGATGTGACATCATGATAGAGCACGAGGACTGAAATTTAACCCATAAGCAAACACTGTAATTGATTTACTAGAGGAGTTTTCTAGAAAGGTAATGATGAACCAACCAGTATAACCCTTGCCAAGAAACTGCTTCGGCAGTGCTGAACCTGCCTTTTGGAACAACACCAGAATACGAATACATGTTTTACAAATGCAACATTGTTCAAGAATAGAATTGGAATGTGGTTTGTCATTTCTAAAATTTAGTTCATTATGATAGAGGTCTCAGAGGGAGTGCGACGTCACGAAGAGGCAAGTCCAAACCAATGGACATGCCACACTCAGGACAAAAGAGGATGAGCGTGATCCTCGCTCTTGGTAAAAAGAGTATGAGCGTGACCCTCGCTCTTGGCAACCATGCCTACAAAGGTCACCAGACTCCAACCCTCCTGGACGTATAAAAGGGTGGGTGAAAGACCCCAGCATTTGGGTTCGGTATTTTTCATCTTGCAGAACGGAATGCTAATGGAGCGTTTGGAGACCGGAGCAGGCCAAGCGCTCAGGCAGAGCAGGAGCCTGGACCAACCATACCCACGAGATAGCTCGTTCCACACAGCGACACTTATCATTTCCAATTTCCCGTCCCCACACTTGGGATCAGCTCAGGCTCACAAGTCCATGCTGCGAGAGAGAGGGGCGCTAACACGCCTCAAACTCATCTTACCTTCCGCGAAATGAGTCCGACGGGGGGCCTTGTTATGTAAAATTAAGTAAAATATAGAAGATTGAATGTTCCGTGCAAGTCTGCTTTTTGTGCTTTTTCTATTTCATGACTCAATGTACGTCTTTTGCTGCACCACACAAATATTGTATGTCCCTGCTGTATCCACACATTTAAATAAAACCTCTCCTCATTGTGCCACATGCTTTTCCTCACTCCCATCCTGTAAATAAACCCTTGGTGTTTGTTTCAAACCTGTTCCTGGTGTTCATTCCTTCATTGATTCAGCAAAGTGCACACTTATTGCTAGCCTGGGATGTTTTTGCCCCAACTGATTGGCTCATCTGATTAGCCAGCGCTGTACTTCCTGTTCCGCTCGGCAGTTGTTCAAGGTGCAGCGCCGAGGACTTAGCCCCCATTTAGGTTGCCATGCCTTTGGAAATGTATTGCATAGACATCGGAGAGTAACGCTGCCGGGCTGCTAATTCTAAGTCAAACAACTACGGCTGTATAATATCCACAGCCCGTTGGACCATGGAGTTATCCGTTGTCAGCAGCCTCAGGACTGGAGGTAGGGAGGAACTTGAGGAGTCTCTCCTCGTGTTAAACCCCGAACCCTGGATCCGCAACAATACATATTTACCCTCTTGAAAGGTCAAAGTTCCTTGTAAGGGAGCTCACGTCATGAAATACACAAGATCGTACTCCATATGCAAGGATGACATGGGGAAAAAAACGGCTGCCCATTCAAACTGTATTCGGTTTGGTGTGGATCTTTTATAGCTCCAAACTCAGACAGTGTTACAAAATGTCCCAAGTATTTGTCAAACCAAAGTGGAACTGCATTCTCGAGGTTCAATCGCACTCTTCGCTCAAGTAGTGCACCGCAATCACATGTCATGTCATCCTGTTTTCTACCCACATTAACTCGACCGAATCCAACCCTCTTACTTGCAGGTTAGTAAGATTTCCTCCCGTGGAATCACGAAGGACACCATGGGATCTTTAACGTCCACCAACTAATGCCGGCAGACGGAACGCCTAGTTTAACATCCATCCAAGGGACGGCCCACATTGATGAATCACCTGCCTGTGAAACACCGGGCTGGGTCAGGATTCGAACCCAGGCTTGACAGCTTAGAGGCAAGTGTGCGTATGTCTTAGGCATCCTGCGAGCCCAACAGGATCATCATACTTTTAAATTGTTATGATCCCATTGTCTGGTTTTTTATTTTATTTTGTTGCTCTTCCATAAGCCTCTCTTGTCGAAACAACCTCAAACATTAGCCAAAGGCAGTGGAATCTGGAAATAGTGACTTTTCTACACATTGGCTCTCATGCAGACTTGTCAGAAAATATTTACTGAGCTGGGTATAAAAGTTTGGAAGGTGATGCTCAATTATTCCAAGTTAGCTTCTCTCTTTTACAATGAAGCGAAAGATTTTGAACAAGAAAAGAACTCAAAATTAAAATAATACAAACTATACATGACAATTATCAAATTTTTCTTTCTATCCTTGAAACATGAAAATGCACCTTCTTAGCAAATGCGACTGAAGAGTTTCTCTAATTCCTGTGGAGGCAACCACATCTTGCATGAACACGTGAACAGCTGGCTATGTGAACGTGATGTCACGTGTCTATTTGCACATGACAAGGGAAATGAACAAACCACATCACGTTCACTTGTGAGTACGATGACGAGAAAGACTTTGCCGGCGCATCAGATGGACAACCACATCTAAATTCCGGTCACAACTACCAGTTCAAATGTAAAGACCAACTGTTGAATCCCCTTCTCTAAGTGGTCCATGGTAATGCCCTGACAAGATCTCTCCCACATGTTCCCATAAATACCTTTCAATTTTCCTTACCAACTCCCACTTGTACATTCCCCCTACCCCCACCCCCCCATGTCTTCCACAAATTTACTCCATATTATAATACGAACTGATGCCACATTAATGTGGGTGTCACCTCTCATTAAGACCAATACGTGGGATGGCTGGATAGTCAAGAGGTATGGGTACTAACCACTGAGCTATCAAGCCAGGTTTTGAATCTCAGCCCATCTATAAACTGTCATCCTGGTGTTTCACAGGCTGGGTGAGGCATCAATGTTTGTGCTATCCCTTGGATGGACAAAAAAAATCTCATGATATCCTGAAGGAAGAGAAGGTGAGTCATCACCAGGACCTTGGCCAAATTCCTGCTTCAACCTTTAGGGGGCACTGTATTGGGGCAATGCCATGCCTCTGCAAGAATTTATGTTAACCAGCAGCCACGTGATGCATACAATGATGATGACAAAGACCAATGTATTCAGTTATTGCCATGACCCTGGCTAAATTCCAGTCCCAATCAAATGTCAAACTTGCATCAATCTCACCCACCCTATGAGATTACTTCTGTTCTCCCCTTTATAAGGGGTGAGGTCCATTCGTGCCAATCTTCTGTCGAGCCTTGACTACGATACTCCTCCACTTCCCTCTGTCCTCAGCCAACTCTCTTCACTCTCCAACCACCCCACCTTATTGATATCCCTCCTCACCCAATCTTTCCATCTCAAGCACAATCTACCTCTTTTCCTCCTACCTTGCTACCTTTGCCATTCTCTCTCCCCCATCCATGACAAGTGTTCAGCCGGCTTCTCATACATCTCCCCATCAAGCTTATTTGCAATCCAATCTCCACTCTGTTCGTCAATAGTCCTTCGACGAGATGCTAACCCCATATTAAAATGGGATTTTGGTTTTAGAAGAAATAAACTCTCAGCAGCAGGGACTTGCAGAAATTCCACGTAATGAAAATGACTTCAAGTCCTCAACCCCACCACCAACCCCAAAGCTTCAACCCCCTCTACTAACACCGTCTCCACCTCCCTCCCTGAAACCCCCTTCTCAACACAAATCCTCAAATCCCCTCTCCCAGCTAGCTGTCTTGTCCCCTCCTCCCCATTTCTTTTTCAAGTCAAGCCCCGCCAAACACCAAATGTACAGCCCCCCTCTCAACCCCAAGTCCTCAACCTTTCCCTACCAAAACCTCAAAAAAAAAAACCCTTTCCAAACTCTGTCCCCTCTTTCTTAAGTCCTCAAACACCCCCACACCCTCCCAACTCTGCCCACCCCCCGCCCCCACCCCCATCCCCGTGGCCCCTACCCCCAATGGCCCAACTCTGTTATCCACATTCTTAACAATGTTCCTGTTCCTGTTCGTTAATGACAATGTTGAAAGTAAATTAACAAAAGAAAACACCTTTAATTCACAATCGCACGAGATTCCGTCATCTCATGCTTCTTCAGTAAAAATATTTAAGCTAAATGATGAAAAAAAAAAAGAAAAAAAAAAGCATAAGGTCACTTGTAATGTAAAAATAATATGCAACAGGAATGCCACAGACAATGACCTTTATATGATATAGGTTTTATGGACTTTAGTCGAGTAGTTTAAAAGAAAATAGTTGGAAAGACATGCATACAAACACAATACATATATCAAATCATGGTATCTGTCTGTCTGTCCGTCCATCTCCCGTTTATGGCAGCCGCTTCCCGCGCTGTGTTTGAAAAGCTGCCGATTCGTTATTATGCATTTTCATTCACTTTTCTTGATGTAATTTAGTCACTCACTTCATTGTCCCTTCCAATAATCTAAAAACATGAACATGTGGATTAAAAGTTTATTTAATACACATCTTCATGGGGTAACAATTTAAAAGACACATTTTGCCCTCTTTTCAGACAAATTAAACCTCTGCCACCCGATATTATACCATTATTTTGTGGTGGGTGGTGTAAGTAATTCAGAGCTTTGGCTCTGAGTGAAACCAAGAGTGCAACACAATCAACCTTTATAAAGTCCATGAAATAATTTAAATTGATAGATTAACTTAAAATTTCCTGTCACCGGCGACAGGTACTTTTGCTCCTTATTTATATAGAATATGGAAGATTCGGTCCAAATATGACAATACAGCATACATTACTTCACTACATCAGTGCTCTTTTAAGGCATATTTCCTTTGCATTTCAAAGAACGAATTACAAAAGACAAGAAGCGAGCCCTTGATCTCAGTTGGTCAAGGAGAAACGATCGATTCTTGTGCAAAACGTTGAAAAATTGATCAACCTTGGAAGAACCAGGGTCTTATCGACCATGAAAAGCAAGATGCTTTATGGCATCATCATGTTAGATGAGAGAATATTGTAGAGGCTTCATTCCTCTCATTTTTAGCAAAATATTTTGGTGAAACTTCAAATGTATTTTTACCTGCGGCACCGAAGTGGATGGATGTTATGTTTTCACACGCTTGTCTGGCTATGCCCGTCTGTCTGTGATCAGGATATCTCAAAAAGTTATGTATAGATTCGGAAACTTGGTGGACAGGCTGTGAATGTGACCAGGACAAATTAATTAGATTTTAGGGAAGATTCAGATCCGGATCCTAGAATTTTTAAAGTGATTCTTCACCAGAGAGATCGGGCCAAAAATTATATAAAGAACAATATCTCAAAAAGTTATGGACAGATTCCACAGACACTTGGTGGATGAGTTCGGTCGGCGACAATAATAAGCCGATTAGATTGTGGTTCAAGTCTGGATCCAGATCCGGGCTATCAGTGGAATGCAAAACGTAAACTGTTCAGCCTGGCGTATGTGCTCTACCAAGTGCCATTCCCGTTGTCATACGTTTTCCCAAAGATAGGGCTAGTAGAAGGACTTGCGAAAAAAGCTGTCGTCAGGAAGGATGATAAAGTTTGTGGTGAGTTAGAAACTGGAAAATTTGGGTGAAGGTACACATAACATGCAATCCCCAAATACAACACACCATGCATGAGCCGGCAAATGCACACAGAAGTACCAACAAAGCTCATGTAATGCAGAAGAACAATTTGAAAAATGTCAACTTTGTAATTGATTAATCAGATTAGGTTGCAAAGAACTAGCATTTCCTAGAATCCAAGACGTTGCAAAGAACACAGTAGGGAAAACAATTTAACCGACCAAATAAAAATGAACCCAGCACAAGTATGAACGATTCAAGTATGACGGAATATACGAGAGAGGAAAAAAAAACATTTGAAAAATCTTTATTTCAACGGTGATTGAAAAGGTTGCAGATCCGTAATACAGCAATCTAAGAGAAAAGCAGTTGAATCCGGAAACAATGTGCTTGGAATGCTTTTGTGTTTTCCAGTTATTTTCAGATGAAAGAAAAATGTTAGTGGTACCTCTATTAACAAGTAAAGAGTATATTCATGTACTACTAGAAATACCATGAGAAATTATACAGGCCTACACACAGCTATGGCTTAATGTACAATCTATTATTATGTTTAGATTTGATCTCGTTCTATTTGTCTACTTTGGTGATATGCAGGAGGGTGTGGGGGGGAGGGGAGGGGAGGAGGGTGGGAAGCGCCATACCCCCCCAAAAAAAATTTTTTGTCCAAGCTACGGCCAAAATCATCATCAGATATCACTTCGTTTTACACTTGGAAGCATCAAATAATTGCATAGCCAACAGTGTAATAACTTTGAAAAGAAGTTTGTACAAGTGCTGTTAAATCCTCAAATATTTCTACATTTAGAGTGCATCACAAATCATAAATTATCATAGTTTAAAATATTGACCTACACCGCTACTACTTCTTTAATGGCCCCGATTGTTCACACCTTGTGGGGTCGACTGGGAAACTTTTTTTTATTTTGGCTGAAGACTTTCATGAATTGGCTGGCCAGGCATGACGTTCGACTAAAGGTGGCAGGGTGCAGGTGAGAAATCACAGAAATGAGAATCCTTTATTCTGTAAATATGCCTCAAACCTGTCACAAAAATATTTTGCGAATCTTCTGGCAAGAAAGTGTGAGCAAGGAAGGAGAGAGGACTGGAAAGAAGAACATCATGGAGGAAATTAAAATGAGATCGAGATAGATTGGGCATGCACTGTTCATGGAAAATAACAGCATCACAAAAAGAGCGATACACTGGTATGGTGGAATAGGGGCCGAGCGAGCCAAAAACGGCATGAGTTCCTCAAGAGGTTCCATTTCTTCTCAGGCATGATAGGATTGTCAGCAAGTAAGCAAGATGATGAAAACTTAACTATTCTTCACAAAAGACACTGCGAGATCTTCAACTTCCACCAACTCATGCTAGCGGATAGGGCAATCAGTTTAACATCTATCCATGGGACATTTGATGGTTTCGCCTTGCATGCAAAATACATGGACTGTTTAACCGGATTGAGATTCGAACACATGCTACAGAGGTCAGAAGCAAATAAGCACACCTTAAGCATATCCTACCAGCCCATTAAAAAATAAATAAATAAATAAAACAAACAAAGAAAAAAAAACTACTTTATTATGCTTCACAAAAATAAATACTCAATTCTCAAAAATGATCTATTTTTATTCCCATCAACCTGCCTTTTATTACAGGTCATGCAAGTATGTGCGTCAACGGTCTGCGTATTCCTTTCCTTGCAAATCAAAACCACATAATTCTCTACCATTTCACTCTGCCACAACCCTCCACACTGTCTTTAAAAAAACAAAAAAGAAGAAAATTAAAGTGCAAAAATGAAGTCAATCCAATGTGGAGAATTAAACTTAAAAACAATCATGGACTTAAACAAAACAAAAACTTAAAAACAATCATGAATGCCAGGATCAACAATGACATTCAAAACATACAAACAAGACATTCACAAATGCATTGTGACCAAAACGAAAGCAAATTGAAAATGTCACATGACGCAATAAAAGATCAAAGTGAAAATGCAGTCTGATTACAATATGGAAAACAGTGATGATACACATCTAGAGCAGATTGCCAAGCTCAAAAAAGAAAAAAAAGTAATAATAATTAAAAAAAAAAAATTAAAAAACATTATTTGAAAGATAATTCATTCCTTGACCAAGAATGGTGGGGAAAGGGTTAAAGAAGACAAAGATGAAGACAAAGACGAAGAGGAATAGTTTGGTTGTTTTAATCCAAATGACCATCCCCAAAATACCATATTTAATCATTTTATTTGCCAAATCTGTAATGAGACCATTTCAAAGTTTTAACTGTCATGTCAACATCTTCTGTACAGATACCCAAATATGGAAAATATACCTTAGTCCATTTCTCAAAATTCAAAGCAAAAAAAAAAAAGATGTCTGTCTGTCTGTCTGTCTCTATAGATCGGCACAACACATCTTTTGAGTGAACTACATTTCCAATCCTGAGATGGAGTTAATTTTTGCTGGAGTTAATTTTTGAGGTGCGAGTTGTGTACATATTATGTGGAAGGGGGGAAGGATCTAAAACTAGATTAAGGCAAGAATAGCATGGAATATGTGACCTGGTAGCTTAGATTACTCTTGTAACAGAGTCAGGAAAACGTCAGCGTAAGTGATCTTGTAAAACTTGCCCTGAGGAGGCAGGGAGTGTTAACCTTAAGCAGCATATAGAGTAAGTTTGTTGTGTAAAACCTCTCGTTTTTGAACGAGACTGGATGAGGATTTGGGCACAAAAGGCATAACTATTATTGGGATCACCCCATGGAGCAGGACGGCCCAGAAGATGGCACGCCAACAGAAGCAGATGGCCAATGAGTGCGATGCACCGCCAAAAAAGGCAGTGCCGCAGTTTACAAGGTCCGTGACCACGCCTGAGTGCGGAAGTTCTAGTTTTGTAGTTGTCGTTCTAGTTTTAGAGTTGGGATCGGACCTTGGCAGAGGAAGCGTCCCGCTCTTCATCGCTATACATCTTTGCTATCCTCTCATTCCATGCCACATCACAGCTCTGTGCAACACCATGCGGCACGGACACACAAGCTCGTGCCTTGCCTTGAGCCCTTGCTCATCCCCCGTTGTTGTGAGAGTCCCGGTATTTATTTTTGGTGCCACAGGTGGGTTAGGTTTTAGTGTGTACACAAGTGTGTGTGCCTTCCTACTTGTTGACCTTTGAGCACCTATCCTGATCCAGTTATTTATTTATTTATTTATTAGCGTCTCGTATCCCCCCCCCCCCAACTCCCCTCCCATACACCTTTAATTGTAAAGAAATGTTTTCCCGTTTTCTGGCACGAACACCGCCAATTTCGGGTATGTTGGGTGAACCTTGGGAATCCGAGCAACTTTGAATGCAGTAACTATAAAACACCGTTTTAGAATCTAAGGAAGCATTTATAAGACCTCTGGCACAGAGCCACCATGTTAATGGACACTTCAACTGCGACAATATAAACTGGTATTTTCCTGAGAATTTTATTTGAAAAGTGCCCTGCGTATTATACACGAGTGATTACTAGTAGCCACTTAATCCAATGTTTCAAATATGAAACAATCGCGAGGTGACTTGTGTGATATTGGCTCAATTTTCATTTATTTTGGAGTTTAGAAAAGAAAAAATGCGATTTAACCAAGTATACCTTTTTAAATCAAACCAAAAGCATGATCAAGAGCATAACTTTGAGAAAGCAATAAACTAACTACCTGTTGCATTAATAAAATCACTTGCTTCCATCATTGTTTTCACCAAATTCAAAACTTTAAATAAACAAAGGAAATATAATGGTGTACTCAAAAAAACAAGTCGCTGAACAAATCTTGCACATTTTTGCCAATGATACATTTCTGATTTCATTCTTTACTTCTTAAATAGTGCGTTGTCTCGTGGTACAAACCACTATTTTCAGGTGTCCCCAAAGAAAAATAATCAAATGGCGTTAAATTTAGACGATGTGCAGACGGACCATTCTATTGGTGCCTGGTGTTGGCTTAATGGTGAGGGTGGTGGGTTTGGGATCCTGAGTTCAAATCCCACTCGGCTGTTGAATTAATACCAGGTGGGGATGACTCAGCGTGCCATCCTTCCGAGGTCGGCAAACTGAGTGCCAGCGTGCTGGTATCCTGTGTCGGAGTGGCGACCCGTCCAGGATTGTGTCCAATAGCCAAGGAGACTGCTCAGACAGCACCAACGCTCCACACAGAGTATGGTCCCGATGGATGGATGGATGGATGGATTCTATTGATACACGACATCCTATCCATCTCAAAGGAATAGTTTCAAATAAAAATAAATGAATTGAAAATATTTCCTACGATTCCAGACTTTTGAAACACCCCATTGTAGGCCTTTATTTTGGATGTACCCACTTTCTATTAAATGCACCTTTCTCCATCAAACTTCCCACTAACACTACAGACCAGTTATATCAATGAGCCAACGGTCTTTCCCCTCATGCTGTCAAAAATAACAAAAATTAAATATAATGACAAAATAAAATATAAAACAAAACAGAATTCAACTTTCAGACATTATAAAACCTGTACTGGGACTTGGACACGACTTGTTCTCTAACTTGGACTTGATGCACATTCAAGGAACTAAATAAATAGGAATAAATTAGACAAAAGATGACACGGGGAAATGAAAAAAGAAAAAAAGAAAACTGTCGAACTGTGCTCAAGCCCAATTGGGGGGCAATAATCAAGTTGATATGTGTGCATGCTCGCACACATGCACTCACAACTCTCACAGGGAAGGGCAAAGTTTAAAAAAAGTTAATGCTTGCAAAGTTAGCAAAACTCAAAAAGAAAAAAGCAAGTTGATAGATCACTATGGTCATGACGATTCCTTCCATGCTCTGCTCATCTACCACAACTCAGTATGCTGCACCACTCAGTGTTTGTGCAATGTTTTCACAGGTTTGTAAAAATGGAAAAACGTCATGTGCCGGAGGAAATGACGTTACACTCAGGGTATAATTTTTTTTTCTCCGTGTAGAAGCACCGATACATAAACAAATAATTAAGTTTACAAGCATTTTAATGCAAAACAATTCAAATTGTGTTTGTCGAAGCATCCCCTTCAGTTTATAGTTTACTTTAAGAATGATACACATTTTACTTGGTGACAAAATTCAATAAATGGACCACATGCAGAACAGTCTAATCGTGGACAAAAATTTGTACAAGCAAGAACACTGCTTCACAATAATGTAATCTTATAAGCAATAGTTACTTTAAAGAATACAAATATGAACACCTAAGTTACTTTCTTTTTGAATCTATCTCTCCATCAAATGTGACTTCAACCAGGATCCCGTCACTGCGTATTTGGTGTTCTGGTTGAATCAATGAGGTGGGATTATGCTGCTGATGTGGGTTAGCCTTTGTGGGATTGGGAAGAAATTTGGAATTTGGCCATGGTACTGGCACAATGGCCTTTGCTTTTTGCAAGACCTGTGATCTTTAATATCCACCAGAGCAGACAGGACAGCTAACTGACCATCAAAGCATTGTTAAAAATGAAAAGGAAAAGAGGGGAGGCATCCTTTCCATAAGACGGCATACCAATTGATGTGACACCCTGCCTGCAAAACATGGGGATAGCAATTTGTAGTTAGGAATTGAACACAGAGTAGACAGTAATCAGGCGAGTAAGCCACCTCCGAGCTATCCTGACAGGCCATTCTTGCCGAAACAAGAACATAAAAGTATCAAAGCAAAATTGTATGGACAAGAAAAGCAACGCATCAGAAACTGACCTGAGATAGAGGAATGAAATGTTAGCTGCATTCAAACACAATGTAAGCGAAGTGGTCCACAATGATCATGTGACAGGGGGCAAAATCAGCAGGCACAAGCTGACAACTAAAATAGCAGCAAAAAATAAAATAAAATCGGGAATTAGTATCAAAGAAAATGTATAAAGCATCAACAAAAAGTGTAACGAGAACGGCACTCGGTAGCATGCTTACCTCTGCCAGACTGAACAGTTTATGTTTTGTATCCCACTCATAGGCTGGATCTGCATCCAGACCTCAATCAAAATCTAATGGGTTTGTTCTCATCACCTACCCAACTCATACACCAAGTTTTGATGGAATCCGTCGACAACGTTTTGAAATATCATGCTACATAAAATATCGTTTTTCGTCCCATCTCTCAATGGTGAAGAATCACCTTAAAAAAATATATATATTAAATTCTTGTATCCTGATCCAGATCTCAAATTGAATCAATTCGTCCTTGTCACACCTCAAATATGTCCACCAAGTTTCATCCGATTCCGTCCATAACTTTGAGATATCCTGCTCACAAAGAGACAGACAGACAGACAGACAGGAGTGAAAATATAATCTCCGTCCACCTTTGGTAACAGAGGTGTTACTTTTGGTACTACATTATGAAGTGATCACATGTCCACCCGATTGTCATCTAAAATTGCTTTATCGAGAATCATCTTGTGCTCAAAAATTAGCTTTTATTGCCAAAGGGAAACTGTCCAGAAAAACCGTTTTGCTATGATCGATTGAAGTCCATCAGAAACTCAGAACTCAAAAAGATGACATTTACTCTTTAACAATATAAAAAAAAAAAATAAAAGCATACTTTTCATTCACTCTTGCAGAGACCAAATCCACCTTGTCTGCATAAAATATATATCACTCCTTTTGGGATTGTATGCAGCAAAATAAATCGCAGCAGACTGAAGTTTATTCTGCAGATGTAATTGCTGACAATATCTTCTCATGTCCCATAATATAGCTCCAGTCAATATTCTAAAGGACATGGCTTCTTGCAAATATAACTGATTCAACATCGATTTGATAGCAACTGCTGCCATTTTTAAAGTCCAACCACTATCCAAATTAGGACGCCAAGTTGTTCGGATATACTAACAGGACTAAAAATTGCACTTAGTAAGTCGATTCGAGGAATTCAGAAGATATTCTGTGTTCGTTTGGAATTGTCTTGACATCTTGAATCTACTCTTTGAAATTGGTTCACATGTTCATTTCAGAAGCGACCAATGCAAATTAAGCAATCTCACTTTAACGGTCTCTAAATAATGCTGATCATAAAATTAAAAGAAAGGAGAGGCAGTACAAAGACTTCTTATCAATGGCTTACTGATTTGAAACAGCACGTCGTCTCGCTTATCCAGGTGGATCTGAAGTTTGGCAATTTTCCAATGCAACCTTTTTCTTTGTTTTTTGTTTTTTTTTCCAGTGCAGCCAGTCCTCGCTCAACGTTGTAGTTATGTTCTTGAAAAGTGCGACTTCAACTGAAACGACTTTAAGCGAATCAAATTTTCCCTTCAGAATTAATGTAAATAGGGGGGTTAAGGTTACAGGGAAAAATGTTTTATCATCAGACAGACAAAAGACATTATTTACATACAGAGTAGAACTTTTAAATAGTTTTAAATAATTTTAAACATTCAATTGAATATCATCATCTCGAGTTGATTCAGATATTCAACGGTTCTTTCTTCTCCAATGTGATTGCAGAAATTGTGTAAAATCGTCTTCTTCCACCTCAACAAAACCCGCTTTATTGGCCAAGCCAAGGATAACTTTCTTCATCGTGGGGACATCTTTAAATCCTTTCAATGTATTGACACATTCAGGCCACAACTTCCTCCACACACCATTCATGCACACCTGAATAACTTCAGCCCAGGACCGACATCATCGATCCACAGCTCGGTGTATACAAGGTCTATACTGGACGTACTCTGGGTGGGCTTATACACCAGTATTTATGGTATGGTTTATAGTTTATACTGTAGCTTTATCAAAACGAGGAAAAGCATAGTTTAGCACCAAATTAGAGGTAAAAGGACTTTATAACAGAACGGTGAACAACTTTAAACGAGTATGTTCTCTAATAGATCAGCGACTTAATAACGAAACAACGTTAACCGGAATGATGTTAAATGAGGACTTACTGTAATGTAAAAGTTAGCCTTTGTTAAAGGGACATGCTAGGTTGGAGTTCATGGATATAACAAAAAGTGTATTTTACATGAGGTTATTAATAGTATAACACATTTTTGTCGATAGTACAACACCAGGATTTATTTATTTTTAATGAGATTAAAGGCAGTCCTTTATTCCAGGATGGAAATGCAAATAGATGACAACATTGGCAGCAGTCTCCAAGCCCAAACTGATATGGAAAATGATCAGACATTCTGCTTGAACTGCCAATAAAAAGATTAGCCTTCAGGAGAACAGAACAAATGGAGGCATATAGATCTACAGATGCTCTCGACGAGATCCACAATCTGCTACGTTCTCAGAGGCACAATTCTCCAAAAAAAAAATTCTCATTGTGTGCAAACTATATGGAGGTTTTCTAAAGCAGTCTTATCGAGCGTTCTGTTGAAAACATTAACCAATTTGTACAAATTTCCTTATTCCTTTGTTTAAGTTAATTCTAGAGAGATGAAGATTGAAGAAGCCTGAAACAAGCGTACACAATGGATGCATCAATTATTGCCTGGCAGTTTGGGGGAAAAAAAACAACAAATTCAGTGCTTTAAAGGTATCTTGATTTTTACCTTTTTAACCAGAGGTTATGTTATGCTATGCACGATATCTTTGTTTGTCTGTCTATGAGCAGGATATCAAATAGTTAAGGACAGATTCATTCTAAATTTGGTGGACAGGTTGTGTGTGTGTGTGTGTGAAGAGGACAAATTGACGAGATTTTGGTGAAGATCTGGATATCAGAATTTCTTTAGGGATTCTTCACCATTGTGAGATAGGGCCAAAATCGATATAGAGCACGATACCTCAAAAAGTTAAGGATGGATTTGGCTAATACCTGGTCATCTGGTTGGGAGTGTGACAAGGATGAATGCATTAGATTTTGATGAATATCCGGAGACTATAATTTTTTCAATGATTCTTCATCATTGAGAGATGGGACCAAATATGATATATAGCGTGATATCTCAAAAAGTTGACAGAGTCGGATGAAACTTGGTGGATGAGTTGGGTAGGTGACAAGAACAAGCCAATTCGATTTTGGTTCAGGTCTGGATGCAGATCCAGCCAGCAGTGGTATACAAAACGTAAACCGTTCAGCCTGGCGGAGGTATGCATTCCACCGAGCGCCGTTCTGGTTTTTTTTAAAGTTTTAATCCATCAATTCTCAGCAAAAGGTCATGTAAATTCCATTGAAGGAGAAATTTTAACAACAGCATTATTGTGATGTGTGCAACGGTTTTTCTCCATACTGCAATTACATGTCAATGTTTTAAACTTTCAAACACCACTTTTTTTTTAAGTATAAAGTACAGGAAAGGGTAAGACCCATCATCATCAAGAATGACTGAAAGTAAGCAAGGGAAGGGAATAAGAGTTAACCACAATGAGTGCAGTAGCAACACATGCACAGCAGACCAGGTGGGGAAGGCAGATTATCTCCCATCGTGAAGGTTGTTTGTGTGTCAGGTGGATTTTTAAAACAAGACAGTACTTGAAACAAATTCCACTTCCTGAAGCATATAATCCAATCCATTCAAACTGCTGCCTTTTAACTGACACACTTTGGGATGCTGGTACAGTGTCATCACCTGTACATCTGATTTGTTGGACAATGGAAAAAAATAAAATAAATAAAACGTTTGCTACTTTTAATATGTAATTGTCAGTCAGATTACAGCAAATAAACTTTTTATTTGCCCAAAACTGATTTGAAGTCTTCTTTCCATTGTAAAAAATATAACTTTTAAGTGTTCCACAAGATATGTTAAAGTGGCGACTCTCCTTTCTCACCGGTTCTCTAATGTTTTTTTTTTGTTGTTTTTTTTTTCCCATCAAAGCAGAATACAATGTTAAGTATGGTTAAAACGCACTAAAATAACTGTTTTAAAGAGAGCACTTTGTTACAGCAAATATCTTATTGATGTCAATATTTCTGCAAACAAAAGCGGTTGTTTGTCAAACCCCAGTATTCAATAAAGTGAAGTAAACAAAAGTGTGTTTCAGTCAACACATCCAAAACTCGGTAGATTCTCAGAACCAACTGCAAACATGAGCTCATTACAATGGCCAGGGCTTTACTTGAATCTATTTTCAGTTTTGGCAAGAAACATCATTTCCCACAAGCAACTTTGATGAGCGTTTGTTAACTCGGTCCGTTCAAGCTTGAACAATTTAATAGCTATTATTTTCACAAAGGAGTGCGAGATGAAATACCTAAAATAGGTAATGGTTACCTATTAAGTTAGTGTCTAAAATGTGAAAGGGAGAGGGGTGTGGGGAATTGTCATTATCTCAACAAAGAAAATACATGCAGTTTTCTGATTAAAAAATATATCTATATATGTATATATTACATGCTGAAACCAGTAAGATATATTTTCTAACATTACTGCAAACAGATTTTTTTTTAAATCTCATGGATAAAATATTTATTTTCTATAACAAATTTTTTTATCAACTTCTAGGAAGCAAATCTATTAAATAACACCAGATCAAAAGGTTGCCCTGCAATCAACACAGACAAAACACCATTTAGATACGTACAAGGACAACAGGCCCCAAAAGCACTAAAATCAACCATAACCAAGACTTTGTGATGATTCCATAACAAGAATGATAAGCCTATTCTCAGCTACTCAAGATGAAGCCAGAGCAAGATAATGTTGAGGTTTTCTGCTCACCAAAGACAGAATAATGAATTGGATGTGATGACAGAGAGAAAAGAAACACTTCATGGAGGAGTCCAACTTCCACTAACAGCGTCAATCCATTTCAAGTAAGTACTGGCAAAGCGACTCTGCACATGGTTCATACTCTTCGCCAGAAAGCCAGCAGCAAACTCTTGTTCAGCCTGCAAGTCATGGCGTTGCCATGACGGGCAACGCTTGAGTCTCTTCCTCTCGTGGCCCTCATCGTGCGTCTCCAGAGTCTGCAACGAAACTGCCAATGGGCTGAGGGACCTCAGAGGGCCATTATAGATCTCACCGCTCATTGCTCCAGCCACCTTGTGCCAAAGGTGAAATAGAAATCGCCTGCAGAGCAAAAAAGTCACCTTAAACACAAAAAAAAAAGAAACGACAGGGCTGGTTATACATGGTGTGGCAAAATTCAAGCACTATTTGGCACTGGACCTCACACCTAAACTTCTCTCTGAGGGGGGAGTTGAAGAGTGTTCTCAGTCAACTGCCGAGAAAGAACTTGATAAGATAAAGAATGCAATCCAAGTGAACCAATATCCCCATGGCAATGTTCAGGAATGCTCAAGCGTCCCATACGAAAATTGATCCACAAGTGTAATGATGTTCAGGCAATTTACTGTTTAAAGGCAATGAAATACAAGGTAAATGTCATATCCCGAAGATGCCCAACTTTTGCCACACCATGTACAGTTAAAAATAGGAATCAATACGGTATACAAACACAATGATACAGAATGGAAATGTTTAGTACAAAATATTAACACAAATCAGTAGCATTTATCAGTCTCCATCACAGGCTCCAATTGCTAATGTTGGCCCACCTGTTATTTAATGGTGAACAGGAAATGAAGTTCATGAACAAAAGAAGATTATGAGCTGATGTGTGGACAATGGATAAAATAATGAGCTTGACCCAAATACAGCTGAGAACGCAAATGTAAATTTGAAATAAAGTTGGTGCATATGCATAGTTACTGGTCTTCGTTCACGGCAACTCAATATAGACGAGAACGGCTACTTGGTAGAGTGCATACCTCTGCCAGACTGATCAGTTCATGTTTTGTATTACACTGATAGGCCGGATATTGATTTGGACCTGAACTAAAATTTAATTGGTTTGTTCTCATCACCTAACTCATGCACAAAGTTTCATCAGAATCCATCCATATCTTTTGACACATCATGCTATATATCGATTTAGCACTATCACTGAATGGTGGGGAAAAAATAAAAAATAAAAATAAAAAAATCGCCTAAAAATTTCTCAGATCCAGATCTGGATTTAGATCTTCACCAAAATTGAAACAATTCTTCCTTGTTACCCAACCTGCCCACCAAGTTTAATCCAAATCCGTCCAAAACTTTTTAGATGCTCGTGGAGGATCTCTAAGTCTTTCTCACGTTGTTGTTCTTGTGGACTTTTTTGTTTCACAGCCTACAGTTTTCATCGAAACTTACAGAAACTTGGCGTATATATGTAAAAATACCCTGCGCAGACAGTAGCGATCTCCGATTTTGAAAATTCCTCCGATAAAAAAAAGTTATGACGTCAAAATATCTCCGAAACTGGGCAAGCTTTTTGAATTCTGTTTGCGGGAATCGAATAGGGCATTAGCAGAGATGAATTACCGCACATATGATACGTCACTATGGCGTCATATCAATTTTTTATGACGTCATTCCTATTTTTTTGACGTTTTTTGTTTTTTCTTTCACAGCCTACAGTTTTCATCGAAACTTCCTGAAACATGGCATATATATATATATATATATATATATATATATATATATATATATATATATATATATATATATATATGTAAAAATACCCTGCGCAGACAGTAACCATGTCCGATTTTGAAAATTCCTCCTAAAAAAAAGTTGACGTCAAAATATCTCCGCTAATGGAAACGGCTAAAAAATTCTCAAACTAGGCAAGATTTTTGAATTGTTTGCGGGAATCGAACAGGGCATTAGCAGAGATGAATTACCGCACATATGATACATCACTATGTCGTCATATCACTTTTTATGACGTCATTCCTATTTTTTGACATTTTTTGTTTCACAACCCAGAGTTTTCATCGGATCTTCATGAAATTTGCCATGTATATGCAGAAAGCCCACGCGCAAACAGCAACCATCTCCGATTTTGGAAATTCTTCCTAGAAAAAAAGTTGTCATAATATCGCCGCTAATGGAAATCGCCTATACCATTATCTCCGAAACCAAGGCAAGCTGTTTGAATTTTGTTTGTCGGAGTCAAGCCGGGCATTAGCACAGATAATTTATCGCAAACCTGATGCATCACAATGACATCATATTCGTTTTTATGACGTCATCATTAAGAGGACGAGGATCTTTGCTCATCCGAGCTTGTTGAGATATCCTGCTATATGTCATTTTTGGCCCCCATCACTCAATGGTGAAGAATCACTTTAAAAAATTCTCAGATCCAGATTCGGATCTTCACCAAAATCTAATCATTTTGTCCTAGTCACATACCTAAGCTCTGCACCAAATTTTGTCCGAATCAGTCAACAACTTTTTGAGATATCTTGTTCACAAACAAACAGACAGACACAGACAGACAGGGGTGAAAACAACCTCCTTCCTTCCACCTTAGGTGGTGGAAGTAAAAAAGCTATATTCGGCAATGGCCGCCTGCGCTACGTCGTTTACTGAGTGTCCAACTGTCAGTTCACAAGTTGCTCTTCCATGAGCCTCAATGTTGTAAGGAAAAAGAAAAAAAAAGAACATTCAATGTAATCTAGCGTAGGAATCAGTTAAGTTAAGTCACAAGAAGGTTCCAACAAACTTTGAAGTATTCTTGGCAAATTTATAATCTTCTTAAACATGAACATCTGAGCCTTAATCTTCCCAGTAAACTCATTAAACTTCTTGTTTTTCTTCCAATGCAAATGCTGCAATTGTGGATTGGAAAGACAAATATCAATGCATCGATCTCTCGGGAATGACCCAGATTTCCCTCACATCTAAGATGTAATGCTCTAGTCTTCGTGAAGCCAGAACTGCAAATCTTCCATGATGTGTTTTATTGCGTGTAGGGTGGCCTGGCAGAGGTTGAAGGTGTCATCAGTGGTTTCGCCAAGTCTGTTTGTCCTGTAAAAGCTGTGGGTGGTGTCCACAGAGGAGGCATGAAAGGTGAATACGATCAGACCTAGAGAGTAATTTCTCTGTGCCATCGATGGGTGGGGGGGGGGGGGGTTCGTGCCCAGGTTATTGATTACGTTCACGATGATGTGGGTATGGATGTGTTTTTTGTAGTTTTGTTGATTGGTGGGGGGTGGGGGAGATGTTTTGAAGCAGGTCATTGTCGTGTCTTGTGGTGTAATCTTAATGTGTCGAGGGGTCAGTGGGTGGTTGGACATGCAGTGGCACAGGTGATTAGGGTTGACACTTGCAGCTGCAAGGAACTGCACCTCTCTCATGTCCAAATGGTCTTTGATTTTTGTCTTTTGAATTTTTGCCTCTGAGTGTAGGGTGTTGTTAATATGCAACCTGTGATGATGCCAAGGGCTTTGTTTTGTATGGTCTGTAGGGTATTGAGATGTGTGTTTGATAGGCTGGATGCCCAGGATGAGCTGGCATAGTCAGTGACTTATTTAATGTAATGTTTGCATACGAGTAATGATGTTTCGTTGTGGTGTCGGAAGTCCGTCCCTGCAAGTGCCTCAAGTATGTATGCATTTATTTTGTACCCTCAGCAGAGGAGGGGTATTGCATTTGGGTCTGTTTGTCTGTCTGTCTGTCTGTCTGTATCATGTGCCAATGTAAACCACAATTTTTGCACGATGCCTTTTTTCAACCGAATATGTCTATAAAGTATGTACAATTAGAATGAGAGTACATCTTGAAAATATGCACTGTAAAACCACACAAAACAAGTCCTGGTGAGAGTCTGCAATCTTTGATTGCTATTTCTAGTTTCATGTTTGTGAGGTGATCTGAGAATGACATGGAGGTGGTAAAAGTGACACCTAGTATTTTTGTTTGGTGTGTGGGTGTGGGATAGAGACGTTCAGTGTGATGTGTGGTGCGACACGATGTTCCTTGTTAATCTGCATGGCATTTCATCTGAGCATACAGATCGTGATGCTGGGATTCAAGGTTCAAATCCAATGTAGTGTTGATGAGCGTATTTTTCAAGAGGAGGCACACGTGATTGCGATGGCGACTCATGCCAACTGCTCTTAAATCAAGGCTGTGTGAGGGCAATTTATACACGTTAATCTAGATATTTGCATATCCAGTAGCTTTCGGTAGAATCTCAGACGACTGTGCTTCTTTCTGTGGCCACCCATAAGCCTTTGAGTGAAAATAAAGCCTCGCAGGCCTCACTTCACGTGCCTGTGCTGAACCCTCTGCAATGTTTTCACCTCACTGATGTGTCCTCACCTCGCCTGTGTGTGCCAGCCACATGTGCCCACCGGTTCTCAAGAAAGCATATTCAGTATTGGCCACCTACGCTGCATACTCAAAAAGCATAGCAAACTGAAATGAAAGTAAAAACTAAACGAAACAGGAAAAAGAGCAATCAGAGATTGTAGACCCTCACCAGGACTGCTTTTGTGTACTGGTGTGTAACATAATTAATAAAAGACATAATTAGAACTGCCACTATATAACTGCTGGCAGTGATGACCGGGTACCAAAACGTCCCGCTTTATCGGACACCTGACCTGACCCATGATGTACCTATTATTCAATAGGTACAGAAGACCAAATAGGTACAGTCCTGCATTGGAGTAATCAGAAGGAATCCAAACAATAAAAAAGAAAAGATGAAGTCATCAGGAGGAACCTGGATAGGATTCACATTTCAGCTGCTACGCCTCTACCCTCAAATCCATCAAGGCACAGCCAAGTGAGCCTTCTCCAAAAAAAAAAAAAAAGAACCCGTATCAAAAAATTAATTCTGGTGACCAGACCATGTGTCCGATAAAGTTGAAATTTAAAGAACGTATTCTCCCATCACTACGGCATCATAAATATGACCTTTCACATCGTTCGATTAAGCGGTTCCAGAGAAAACATTATTTAATATTTTTTCTTCAATCCAATATGGCTGCCAAACCATGTGACCAATGACATCATATGTGTAAACCTTTTGTTCCTCATGGACAGGCGATCATGTGTAAAGTTTCGCCTTGATCTGTTCAGCCACTTCAGAGAAGAAGATTTTTGAAGATTTTCAAAAAAAACAAACAATATGGCTGCCAAATCATGCGACCGATGTCATGATTTTTTTTTAATTAAGTGGACCATTTTATCCCAACATGACCCTCAAAAATGTTCATACTGATCAGATGTGGCGTTCTACATATGCAATTATGACGTCATAACGAGGGCACCTGTGATGTCGTTTAAAAAAAAAAAAATCACACTCATTCCCCACGAGTACTTGCCATGTGCCAAATTTCAATTTTTTCCTTGGTGCGGTTTCAGAGATAGAGGTCCAATGTTTTTCTAATATTGCTGCCACACCACATGACCTATGATGTCATAATTATCACTAAAATATTCCACATGAGTATTCGCACCAATGGTGAAAATTTTGTCTCAATCCGACAAGCGGTTGTGGAGAAAAACACGAAAGTTCTGTGCAGACAAACAGACAGACAGACAGACCCAAATGCAATACCCTCTCCTTTGACAAGGGTAACTAGAAGGGCACTCGGAAGAGCGCATTCCTCCGCCACGCAATGCCTGATCCAGTAGAACATATTGAGCCCAATAGATTTTTAAAAAAAATATATAATGCTATATCTCGTTTTTGGCCCAATCTCTCAATGGTGAAGAATCACTTTAAGAATTAAACAATTCTAGTATCCAGATTCAGATCTTCACCAAAGTTGAATCAATTTCTTGTGGTCAGACACAACATGTCCACCAAGTTTCGGCCAAATCCATCCTCAACTTTTTGAGATATTGTGCTATATATCATTTTTGACCCTATCTCTCAATGTTGAAGAATCACTTTTAAAATTCTAGTCGTGGGATCCGGATCTTCACCAAAATCTAATCAGTTCGTCCTTGTCACACACCAAACCTGCCCACCAAATTTCATTCGGATCCATTGACAACTTTTTGAGATATCCTGTACACACAGACAGACAGAGAAAAACAAACAAACAAGAAAGACACGTCATGCAGAGCACGAAACTTGCAAAATCCACCCCCTTCTACAAAGGTTGCCATGGATGCATCAAATTTTTCATTTCATTAAGATTACAATTGACAATCTTAATCTAAGTTCAGGTCAATCGGATAAAAATTGATCATTTTTAAGATTCAAATTGATGATTTTAGAAGTTTGACCTTGAGTTGACCTTTGACCTTTTGACCTCAAAAAATAGCTGCTTTCCAAATCCAGTGATGGACTATGCAAATCCTGTTCAACTTTAACATTAATAGGATGTAAATTGATGATTTTAGAAGTTTGACCTTGAGTTGAACTTTGACCTCAAAATCAATAGGCTTCTCAGTTGAGACTACCTCTACAGCTTGGTAAAGTTTCATGATGACCGGTTTAGAATTGCGACCTGTTGGCGATTGAGACAGACAGACAAACAAACAAACAGAATAACGCACAAGACCAACCAATATACTTGAAAAATCTTTGATTTTTGCAAGTAACAAGCAGACAAGGGGGGTGAAAACATAACCCCCTTCACCTTTGGTGGTGGAGGTAAAGATCCCAGAAACGTTACCAACCTGTGGCTCCAAAGGCTTTCATGTCCAGGGTAAGCAAGGTTGAGATCTGTGCAGAGGTCAAACTCATTGTGAATGTGTTGAGCTGCCAGAGATCCTCCTGCACACATCTCGACTGCAGGTATATTTGTGCTGGGATGCATATGCACACAGGCTTGTGACATTCCGACAGTATCAGCTGCCAAAGCACCGAGGAGGAACTGTCGGTAGTGGAAGCCACTATGGTCAGATACGTGATTCTCAACCCAAGCCTGAGTGCTCTCAAGTTCAGCCTGCAGTACCTATGTGGGATTGTAGCAGTGGAGAGGTTGGTAAAGAAGAGGGAGAGGAATAAAGATGGAATACATTTGGTCATCTTGGAGGGAAAAGATGAGGAAGCTTGACCATGAAGATCCCCAAAAAAAAGAGGTGGGGTGACTTATGGTTTAATCGTTTGTATTTTTTTTTTAAACAAATGCTTACTTTAAGAATCGTTTTGTACATTTCTCTGTTGAAAGACCATGTGCAAATCTTAAGGCCCGGTCACACCTTGACGTTTTAGCCAATGTATGCCGATTTTTGAATTTTTTTTCTAAAACGCTGGCACACGTTGAATACGTTATGGGTAAGTTTTGATAACATTGAGAGCACGCTGAAAAACACTGCCATACGTCGTTGTACTTTTCGGTTGTCCTCAAATTTTTTCATGCTTGAAATTTCACGACGTATGCCGGCGTATGACTCACACGTTCCGCTACGCTGGCCACAAGTTGTATGCACGGTCTGCGATCGTTGACAGACGTCAACACATGCTACTTGTAAGTTAATCATAAGTTGAGACACGCCGAGGTAATGTTTAGCGTACCCGAAACATATTTCTAACCTATGATTAACGTGTTGTTGGAACGTTACGCGATCGTTGCCACACGTCGACAGACGTTACTTTTAAGTTACTCATAGGCTGAAAGACGTCGGTATAATGGATCGTCCTTGCGTCAGCGGCCACGGCCACGGCCACGGCCAGGACACTTATTTGCAGCATTCTTCAAACTTTTCTTCGGCATGACGAGGATGTTCACACTTCGATGTCGAGCTTGGCTATGATTCCAATTGTCCATCGGCAGCGTCTATTTAAAATAGTCGAGTTTGAGCGTTTTAACATGTTCAGAAGAAACGCTTCACATTTCCAAACCCCAGCGTCAAAAAACAAAGGCGAGTGACAGCAATTTAAATCGTTCATTGTAAATAATGAAAATAGCTGAGTGGTACCGTTTAAAAGTCGTTGAGTGTAAAAAAAATCCAATTGTTGAGCGCAAGCGTCTACTTTCAATAGTGGAGATGCAGCCATTTAAATCGTTGAGTGGCAGCCGATGAACCTACCCGTGGACACGCGGACGCAAGGACGATCCATCATAACCCACACCCTCCCCCTCACACTCACCTACTACTGCCAACATGAACAAACTACTACTAATACTAATACTAATACTAATACTGATACTGTTACTGTTGACATGGACATCGACTCAAAAAGGACTCGAAAACACTGTTGGGTTTCCCTTTTATGAGCAGCATTTTTATATACCAATTCCCAAAACCGCTGGGAACACGTCTTTATATGGCAGTTGTAAGCTAGAAACACGTTCATTTATTTTTTTTTGTCGACCGGAAGACGTCATTGGAATAGGTCTACATACGTCGATGTGTGTTGGGACTACGTAAAGAATTGGTTCAAAGCACGTCAAACATAAGTTAGAAATAAGTTTCGCGTAAAAAAGACATTACCGCGACGTGTTTCGACTTATGAGTAGCTTATAAGTAGCGTTTGTGGACGTGTGTAAGCGTCCGCATATCGTGTGTACAACTTATCCCCATCGCATGCTGAACGTGTGTCATACGCCGAGTACGTCGTAAAATTTTGAACATGTTTAAAATTTCTTGACGTACTCTACTTACTACGACGTATGATAGCGTACTTTAGCGTTCTACTCACGTATACCAAACTTACTCATACCGTATTTGACGTGCCCCCAACGTTTTAGACACATTTTTCTTAGGTCGGCATACGCTGGCAAGATCGCCAAGGTGTGACCGCGATGTTGACACTTCCATTTCTACGGCAGTTATGATTCGAATCGTTGTGCGTCAGCCTTTTAATAGGCTACGTCACGACATCGTCGGCGATGCGTGCAACGCGCTATGCTGAAGTTAGACTATCGTTGGGCATCGGTTGTGTAGGCCGACAACAGGTTCAGCATTCGTTGTTATAAGTTATCTATAACACAACGAAACGTTCTGTGTCCATTACTAATATGTTATGCATACGACCAACTCGTTATGAATACGTCCGAATCTTAAAAAAAAAAAAACATCAAAAGTTCGACGTCAGCCAGCGTTTTACATACATTTTAATACGTTGCCATCGCTGGCTAAAACGTCAAGGTGTGACCGGGCCTTTACAGATCCAACCAGACACTGGTTCAAAAGGAATATCTGTGTCAATCATTGGCAGTGTGGCCATCTCTAGACAATGGATTGCGAGAGCTGCAAGACAACCTGAAATACTGTAAAGTTTTCCACGTCTACATGCAAATGCAATCAGAGACACGCAGTACAAGGTTCTATCTTAAAGATGTTCAGTCAATCTCGATCAACTTTCCAGAACTTTGTGCTTGGCTGAATGGACTGAGATATGACTTGCAGCAGGTGTGGCGATGAAAATGAGGTCCTACCTTCGGGCAACAGCCTGCAAGGTGCTGAATGACCCAACATCGGTGTGACCAAGCATTGTAGTTGCTGGGGTATCTGTCGGCAGCAGCTGTGCACACTACCAATTCTCCATGCAAGAGAGTTTGGAAGGCCTCAAAAAAATCTCCACTGGGAGCTTCGGCAATTTCTTTCGCAGCTACCAACCGTTGCAGCAGCCACCGCCTAGAAAGGGAAGGTGAAGAAAATGGTAAAAGGCAGATTAACAAAAGCTCGTTAGCAAAGAACCATGGACAGTCATCTTAGAATGCAGTTTGGGAAATATGTTGTTACAGCCACCATGTTCGGCCAGTTACCTGGTCCGAACCCTGATGCACCTTGTCAAAGCGGTCACGACGACCGAATGATTATGTCGTTCCCAGCTTGATTACAGTCCTGTTTGCCACAATACCGAGCTCCAATGGAATCACCGAGCTAGTCGATGCGTCACCCTGATCAGTGCCGTGCGGCCGTTACACTAATGGCGACCGAGCAAATCGCCAAACACAAACACAGACACAGTCTAGTGTTGGGTGCTAATCAACAGACCCAATCTGTCCTTTAACAGACATATCCAACCAGACTAGCAATAAAGACAGTCAAATTCAAACAGAGACCAAGTTATATTATAATGTATTGAACACAAGGGGGGGGGAAGGGGGGGATACAAAGGAAGCAATACAGTGTAACAACAATTAATAATAACCCAAATCTGTATGTGCCCACGACAATGAATGGGAGGCTTACATATATCTAATCCTTAAGGCCTCACACATTCCTCAAGAGATAGAGATAGATAACACAAGACAGGAAACACTGCTGCTGTGACCGGCAGGACACAGCGAGTTCAGAGGAGCTACATCTTCGGTGAGAACAGTCTCTGTTCATGACCGGAGCTTGCATGAGCACTGAGAGTGGGCACGGCTTCTTGGGTGAGGAAGACGTTCTGGCTGTGCTGAAAACGCCTGTTCTGTGGTATGGGGGAAATATGTCAATGTACCTATTAAAGCTCCCTTTGAAAGTCCTTCCTGGCAGAGCCTGGTCACTCCTTTCATCGAGTGAGCCCCCACCCGATCTTGTGATGCACCTGGCCCCTCGCCACTCAGCCGCTGTTAGTTCAGGGCCTTGTTCATGGGTGGGGCATCCCCCCTCCACTCCAAACGTGTCACTCAGCACTTTTGGCACGTTTCGCTGTCATGGCAGCCTTCCCATCGAGCGGCCTGTCAGAATGCTAAAAAGCACGTTTAATACGGGTTACAAAGGTGAGGGCATTAAGAAGCGGGATAAAGGGAAAGTGGTTTTAGACACAAACATGTGCGGAAAGGTTGACAACAGCTTTCCAAACATAAATCGATGCACATTCTCCATCCCAATTAAATTCCCTCACGCCTACACCAAAATATGCAATTTGAGAAATAACTAGCGCTATCCTATGCATAGTTACCACCGAAAAGGCATTCTCACAACAATATACATTTGAGTAACAACAGCAGCAACGGCTAAAAACGTAATCGTACGTTGGATGGAATTCACCGAATAATTTTAGCTTCCAGTATATGTGCTCCATGAAACGCCACGACAAGCTATTTATACACCTTGGCGGTTTTTGGCAGAAAACCCCCTTTGGAGAGGAGGGAAAATAAAGTCTTGACAACCTGTCGTGTGAGCCTTAAACCCCCCCCCTCCCCCGACCCCGACAAGTTTGGTTGAGATTGGATAAGTTGACGACCGAACCTATCACGGTCAGGCAGGCAGACACCAAATTGTGTATTTTTGTGCGATTCCATACCCCTGGGCGAATTGCCTCAAAAATTTGCTGTATCACATCATATTAACACGCATGGTTAACGGCACAATTAAAAAAAAATTGCAATTCTTAATCAAACTGATCGTAACTAAAAATAATACCGCTCTGGCTGATCGAGAATTCCCTCGGAGGGGGAGGGGTGGTGCTTGGTGGACGCTTCGGCCCTTCCGCATCACGTTTGAAGGTGAATTCTTTGTTGGGAATCGAACCAACTGCACTTTGGTATTTATATTCCGTATGCAGAATGGAAATGACTAAACAAAGGGACCACAGTCACCACAGGACTACACCGAGTGAAAGTAGTCATCGCACGATCCTGTGTGACCTCAAACAAGTAAACGAGGCAATTTGGCCCATCTTTGACGTGCTGGACCCCCGGGGTTAATATTTGCTCCAGCTTTAAACCTCAATCTTCTTGATGGTTTAAATTAAAACACCAACATCTAAAACACCAGACATTGGAGAAAGGATTCAAACACGAAACATGGAAATCAACAAGTTCAAAATATTGGTGAAAAAAAATTGCCACTCCTTTCTACACGCACGCACGCACGCACGCACGCACGCACGCACGCACGCACGCACGCACACACGCACACACGCAAAAACAGTATCACCAACTCAAACAACTCACAGAACTCAACCCAGCAGTCAGGATTATCTTCACTCATGGTATGCAACAATCCAATCTTGGCATATATGCTTTCCAGCCAGCAGCCTTCAGATTCTGATGGACACTTGGCCGACTGGATCGGGCGGGTCTCATGCACACACTGCCTTGCACATATTTGTGGTGATCGCTAGAATGCTTGGATCACAGAACCTGCATCGCCCTCACCACTTGACATGCGAGGTCTCCCAGGTTGTTTGTGCATATCTTGCTTGCACTGCACCATCAACTTCAAACTCATTAGGGATTCTCTAAATAGTTAATCGTGTTGGTGGGGAGAGGTTTCAAATTCTCACCTCCACCTTCTTTGCACCTTCCACGTTTTCCAACAATTTAAAGACAACCTTGTGTTGCTTTAAGAACAAGCAAGCCACCACCTTCTTGTCATTCTAACTGCCTTATGGGCAACAGTATGCCTGGTGTTGGCTTAATGGTTAGGGTGGTGGGCTTGGGATCCTTGGATCCTGAGTTCTAAATCCCCCTTTGCTATTGAATTAAGACCAGGTGGGGTTGACTCTGTCCGTCATCCTTCCGAGGTCGGCAAAACGAGTTCCAGCTTGCTGGAGTGTATCCTGTGTCGGAGTGGCAACCCGTCAGGGATCGTGTCCAATAGCCAAGGGGACCGTTTAGACAGCACCAACGCTCTGCACAGAGAATGGTTCCAATGGATGGATGGATGGATGGATGGATGGGCAACAATGAAGGTGAAATACAGGTATCTCTCGCCAACCACGGTGGTTAGGTTCTTGAAAAATCATGGTTGGTAAATCCGCGGCTGGCAAGCTGAAAGACCTATGGAAAAAGTGGTTGGGTTCCACAGCCATGCATACGGAGCTTTCCTCTGCCTTCAATAAGCATAATAAATATTTTTTATTATCGACTACCCTGTATGAGCAACAATACTTTTAACTCGAGAGTTCAGAAAACGCCTTACCCCATGCAGTCTTGAGAGAACAAGGACATGGGCGGGGTCTGTGAGCAGAAAATTTGATTGGTCGAGATGATGTAAAATACCATAGTACTGCAAAGCAGAAGGATTTTTTAAAAGTGCCAAAAAGGTGATTTGTGTTCTTGTGTTAAAGTATAACATTCAATTGAAATAAAGGTTGCAGAAAAAAAATTTTGGAGGTTTACCGCCATTGATGCAGCGTCTTTCACACCAACTTAATTGACATGTTACATTTGTTATTCGTGCCTGTTGTTTGTATCCTTTAGGATGTTGCTAAAAACAATAAGTTTCCTGCTTGGAATGATTTTCAATTTTGTTTGACTACCAGACAGGCAGACAGAGTAAAAAAAAAAAAATTGTGTCTCCTCCCTGCGTGTGCGTGATCGAGATAAATTCAGAGCCAAAGTACCACGAAGCGACAGGTTCGTTTTCCGATTCATGTCCAAAATACAAGCAAGTTAAATTAAGTTGTTCCGAGATCATAAACTGGCGTTTGCAGACAGGCAGACAAAGTGAACCAAATGCTTAGCCACACATTTTGCTTCATGTGCATGGGGTAATTGCACCAGATATTGCAAGAGCAGTCCAGATAACGGTGACAGTGACTGACATTGATGGTGATGTTGGGGGGGGGGGGTTAATGGGATGAAGGCTGCCCCCTCCTCCTCAGGCACAGGCTCCTCAATGGAAAACCAAACCCTGATGATGAAGCAGGATAACTGGCAACTGAGATTGCACGAAAGATGGTGATGATGGTGGACGTGTGTGTGGAGGTATAGAGGAAGTAGGTCTTTTAACCCATTTATGCCCCAAGTGTTTTGAATTGGAACTATTAAAGTACAACTCTTTTTTTATTTTTTTTTTAGGATGAATTAGACAAAGATAGAACAAAAATGATATTTATTTTGGAAAGAATGCAAAAATAACTAAAACGAGAAGGCCACTCAGTAGAGCGCGTACCTCCGCCACGTAATACCTGATCCACGAGAACATATTGAGCCACGTACGTTATTCAAATATCATGCCATACAGTACTATATCGTTTTAGCCCTATCTCTCAATGAAGAATCACTTTAAAAACTAAATAATTCTCGTATCCAGATCTGGATTCGGATCTCCACCAAAATCAAATCAACTCGTCCTTGCTACAAACCCAACCTGTCTACCAAGTTTCATCTGAATCCGTCCAAAACTTTTTGAAATATCATGCGATATATTAGTTTAGCCCTATTTCTCAATGGTGAAGGATCACTTTAAAAAAATTATCAGATCCGGATTTGGATCTTCACTAAAATTGAATCAATTCTTCCTTGTCACACACACACAACAAGTCCACCAAGTTTCATCCGAATCCATCAACAACTTTTAAAGACATCGTGCACACAAATAAACAAACAAACAAGCAGTCATAGACTGGTACTTACGAAATTGTCAACTTCACCTCTGACCTTGTCTCATAAAAGCTGTCTCTAGAGAAGGTAGCGACGCAAACCAGAAGTTTATACGATGATGCTGTACCAAACCATCAAAAATCAAATGTTTGACTTCACTGTGACCTTGACCCTTGACCGATTTTGACCAAAATCTAATCAGCACGAGCCATCACTCTCCTGAATCACGTGGTGTAATTTGACATTGGTAGCTTCTTCCGTTCTCAAGTTACCACGGATTAATGTAATGTAAAGGTCACACTCGACGCCCCCCCCCCCCAACTCGAAAGGACGCCGGGGCAAGCGCGATGACGTCAGCGCGCAAACGCAAAACCTCGCCACGTGACGAGCCGTGACACGGCAGGTGAAATATTTTTTACACAATCTTAAAACGGCTCCAAAACATCCGATTTTTACCAGAATTTCGACAACCGAGTTTTAAGCGTCCAAAGCGATTGCAAAAACTGAAGACAAAATTAAAATCGAAGTAAAAACGAACTCGTAACGTCGAGCGAAGCAAAAATACTCCATTTCTCCACAGGAATTTACGGAATTATTTTATAACACTGAAAATTTTAAAACAGACGTAACTCGACGAATTGACACACAAATTCCGCCGAACTCACCTCGATCTTCCAAACTCACGCTCCGTCAAAATACCTTGGTAACTTTTCTCGAGTTATCATTTTTTGGATGTTTGACCTCACTGTGACCTTGACCTTTGACCGATTTTGACCAAAATCTCATCAGCACCAGCCATCACACTCCTGAATCACGTGGTGTCATTTGACATTGGTAGCTTCTTCCGTTCTCGAGTTATCTGTACCAAACCATCAAAAATCGAATATTTGACCTCACTGTGACCTTGACCTTTGACCGATTTTGACCAAAATCTCATCAGCACAAGCCATCACCCTCCTGAATCACGTGGTGTAATTTGACTTTGGTAGCTCCTTCCGTTCTCGAGTTATCGTGCCTACAACAAACAAACAAACAAACAAGCAGTCAAAGACTGGTACTTACGAAATCGTCAACTTGACTGCTGACCTTGTCTTATAAAAGCTGTCTCTCGAGAAGGTAGCGACACAAACCAGAAGTTTCTACGATGATTCTGCACGAAACCATCAAAAATCGAATGTTTTGGATGTTTGACCTCACTGTGACCTTGACCTTTGACCGATTTTGACCAAAATCTAATCAGCACTAGCCATCAGCGTCCTGAATCACGTGGTGTAATTTGACATTGGTAACTTTTCCGTTCTCGAGTTATCTGTACCAAACCATCAAAAATCGAATACTTGACCTTGCTGTGACCATGACCTTTGACCAATTTTGACAAAAATCTAATCAGCACTAGCCATCACCCTCCAGAATAACGTGGTGTAATTTGACCTTGGTAGCTTCTTCCCTTCTCGAGTTATCATTTTTTGGATGTTTGACCTCACTGCGACCTTGACCTTTGACCGATTTTGACCAAAATCTAATCAGCACTAGCCATCAGCGTCCTGAATCACGTGGTGTAATTTGACACTGGTAGCTTTTCCGTTCGAGTTATCTGTACCAAACCATCAAAAATCGAATACTTGACCTTGCTGTGACCATGACCTTTGACCGATTTTGACCAAAATCTAATCAGCACTAGCCATCACCCTCCTGAATCACGTGGTGTAATTTGACATTGGTAGCTTCTTCCGTTCTCGAGTTATCGTGCCTACAAACAAACAAACAAACAAACAGAAACGGAAGGCATCAATATACTTATGAAATCTTTTGATTTCGTAAGTATCAAACAAACAAGCAGTCATAGACTGGTACTTACGAAATTGTCAACTTGACCTCTGACCTTTTCTAATAAAAGCTGTCTCGAGAGAAGGTAGCGATGCAAACGAGAAGTTTCTACGATGATTCTGTACGAAACCATCAAAAATCGAATGTTTTGGATGTTTGACCTCACTGTGACCTTGACCTTTGACCGATTTTGACCAACATCTAATCATCACTAGCCATCACTCTCCTGAATCACGTGGTGTAATTTGGCATTGGTAGCTTCTTCCCTTCTCGAGTTATCTGTACCAAACCATCAAAAATCGAATATTTGACCTCACTGTGACCTTTGACCGATTTTGACCAAAATGTAATCAGCACTAGCCATCACCCTCCTGAATCACGTGGTGTAATTTGACATTGGAAGCTTCTTCCATTCTCGAGTTATCATTTTTTGGATGTTTGACCTCACTGTGACCTTGACCTTTGACCGATTTTGACCAAAATCTAATCAGCGCTAGCCATCACCCTCCTGAATCACCTGGTGTAATTTGATATTGGTAGCTTCTTCCGTTCTAGAGTTATCATTTTTTGGATGTTTGACCTCACTGTGACCTTGACCTTTGACCGATTTTGACCAAAATCTAATCAGCGCTAGCCATCACCCTCCTGAATCACGTGGTGTAATTTGACATTGGTAGCTTCTTCCGTTCTCGAGTTATCGTGCCTATAAACAAACAAACAAACAGAAACTGAAGGCATCAATATACTTATGAAATCTTTTGATTTCGTAAGTATCAAACAAACAGTCATAGACTGGTACTTACGAAATCGTCAACTTGGCCTCTGACCTTTTCTAATAAAAGCTGTCTCGAGAGAAGGTAGCGATGCAAACCAGAAGTTTCTACGATGATTCTGTACCAAACCATCAAAAATCGAATGTTTTGGATGTTTGACCTCACTGTGACCTTGACCTTTGACCGATTTTGACCAACATCTAATCATCACTAGCCATCACTCTCCTGAATCACGTGGTGTAATTTGGCATTGGTAGCTTCTTCCGTTCGAGTTATCTGTACCAAACGATCAAAAATCGAATATTTGACCTCACTGTGACCTTGACCTTTGACCAATTTTGACCAAAATCTAATCAGCACTCGCCATCACCCTCCTGAATCACGTGGTGGAATTTGACATTGGTAGCTTCTTCCTTTCTCGAGTTATCGTGCCTACAAACAAACAAACAAACAAACAGTCAGAGACTGGTACTTACGAAATCGTCAACTTGACCTCTGACCTTGTCTCATAAAAGCTGTCTCTCGAGAAGGTAGCGACGCAAACCAGAAGTTTCTACGATGATTCTGTACCAAACCATCAAAAATCGAATGTTTTGGATGTTTGACATCACCGTGACCTTTGACCGATTGTGACCAAAATCTAATCAGCGCTCGCCATCACCCTCCTGAGTCACGTGGTGTAATTTGACATTGGTAGCTTCTTCCGTTCTCGAGTTATCGTGCCTACAAACAAACAAGCAGTTATAGACTGGTACTTACGAAATCGTCAACTTGACCTCTGACCTTGTCTTATAAAAGCTGTCTCGAGAGAAGGTAGCGACGCAAACCAGAAGTTTCTACGATGATTCTGTACCAAACCATCAAAAATCGAATGTTTTGGATGTTTGACATCACCGTGACCTTTGACCGATTGTGACCAAAATCTAATCAGCGCTCGCCATCACCCTCCTGAGTCACGTGGTGTAATTTGACATTGGTAGCTTCTTCCGTTCTCGAGTTATCGTGCCTACAAACAAACAAGCAGTTATAGACTGGTACTTACGAAATCGTCAACTTGACCTCTGACCTTGTCTTATAAAAGCTGTCTCGAGAGAAGGTAGCGACGCAAACCAGAAGTTTCTACGATGATTCTGTACCAAACCATCAAAAATCGAATGTTTTGGATGTTTGACCTCACTGTGACATTGACCTTTAATCGATTTTGACCAAAATCTAATCAGCGCTCGCCATCACCCTCCTGAATCACGTGGTGTAATTTGACATTGGTAGCTTCTTCCCTTCTCGAGTTATCATTTTTGGATGTTTGACCTCACTGTGACCTTGACCTTTGACCGATTTTGACCAAAATCTAATCAGCACTAGCCAGCACCCTCCTGAATCAGGTGGTGTAATTTGACATTGGTAGCTTCTTCCATTCTCGAGTTATCGTGCCAACAAACAAACAAACAAACAGAAATGGAAGTCATCAAGAAACTTACGAAATCTTAAGATTTCGTAAGTAACAAACAGAAACGGAAGGCATCAATATACTTTCGAAATCTTTTGATTTCGTAAGTAACAAACAAACAGAAACGGAAGTCATCAATATACTTTTGAAATCTTTAGATTTCGTAAGTAACAAGCAGTCATAGATTGGTACTTACGAAATCGTCAACTTGACCTCTGACCTTGTCTCATAAAAGCTGTCTCTCGAGAAGGTAGCGACGCAAACTAGAAGTTTCTATGATGATTCAGTACCAAACCATCAAAAATCGTAACGTCGACCGAAGCAAAAATCTCCATTTCTCCATGCAATTATTTAATATTATTTTATCAAAGTCACAAAACTGTAATATTCGGCCATCCACCAACAATCTTTACATAATCCGACGGTATAGCGAGTCAGGCATGCGATGATAACCCTTATTGGGATAAAAAATGACTTTTAAACACCATCTTTATCGAAAACACCGTCAGCGCGCACACGGAAAACCTTTACGTGACTCAACGACGCCTCTGCTCGAGCGTGCTGCACCACGTGACGAGCCGTGACACGGCGAGTGAAATATTTTTTATACAATCTTAAAACGTCTCCAAAACATCCGATTTTTACCAGAATTTCGACAACCCAGTGTTAAGCGTCCTAAGCGATCACAAAAACTGAAGAAAAAAAATCGAAGTTAAAACGAACTCGTAACGTCAAGCGAAGCAAAAATACTCCATTTCTCCACATGAATTTACGGAATTATGTTTGACCTCACTCACTGTGACCTTGACAATTTGACCGATTTTGACCAAAATCTAATCAGCGCTAGCCATCACCCTCCTGAATCACGTGGTGTAATTTGACATTGGTAGCTTCTTCCGTTCTCGAGTTATCGTGCCTACAAACAAACACACGAACACACACACAAACAAACACACAAACAGAGGACGGAAGTCATCAATATACTTACGAAATCTAAAGATTTCATCTTTAGATTTCACCATGACAGTGTTACTTACGAAATCTAAAGATTTCGTAAGTAACAAAGACAGACAGACAGAAAGGGGTGAAAACATAACCTCCTTCACCTTTGGTGGTGGAGGTAATAAATGATGTCCTACAAATAGAAATAGGCATTTTCACATCTTCTTGCGGTTTTCTGATGGCAGTGTGCACATCGGATTTGCTTTTCCTTGGGTACCACCCAACGTGCAGTCTTGTCGTACCGTGTGTGGAGCTGTACAAAGAACAAAGCAGGCAAGCCTGGGTCACTGCGCTTGATGCGCCACTCATGGCGGGCACTTGAGCATGGTGGTGTGAGATTTGAAATGGCGGGTGGCAGACTGATGTGCTGCCGTCAAAAACCGTGGTGACTCGAAACAGTGGTTGGCAAAAATGTTATACAGAACATTAAGAGTGGATACACGAAACCGTGGTTGGAAAACCCGCGGTTGGTGAGGGATGCCATGCCCTTCGTAATACAATACAAGGTCGTGAAAATCGTCTTGCTCGTTTCCTTTTTGGGATTCAACAAAAGTCGGTGAAAACAAATAAATGGCTGGATAACTGAATGTGTGCATGTTCATACCAGACAAAATTCGATGTAGAAAACACCACCACTCATACACCGAGTGTTATCAGTAGATCGGTTTCAAATAATCAAACAAACCAACAGCACAGCATTGAAAAGACAACATTAAAGAATTCAGGCACAGTGCAAATTCAGATATTTAAGCTATTTAAACAAACATCAACATCAACAAAAGGGTATCAAAACATGAACTGTAACAAAGTATAATAAAAAAAAAAGATATATATCCCACCGATGAATCCATGTATCAGGGCTTTTGGGAAACCTGCTTAGAGCAAGTCTTCCCAACCAAAGGTCCTTCCCAGGCTGAAGGAGGCCCACCTGTATCAACTCTTTTCTGCAAATCAAATCACAATCTTTGCATCAGTAACTCATGGCAACAAGAGAGTTTCTCAATTAGTCTCATAACAGTGAAATGACCATCTCTTAAGCTCAAGGAATGCTGCTCGTGTGCACTTTAAATCTTTGTCATCAATATTTCCCAACCAGTTGAGAGAGACCTGTGGACTTATCAAACTGGCCCTACTGTAAAAGAACTGGCATCATGTGTACTCAGACCTCAACAGGCAACTAAGTGCACATCTCGTGAATGAACTTGAGATCCACGGTGCTCTCTCTCTCTCTCTCTCTCTCTGAAGTGGAAACTACTACCACGTGTTGAAGTGCGAGAATGAAATGCATTTCCATGAGCAACTTGCTGCTCTTCACACATTCACCTGGAAATTGCATCATTTTGATTGGGGAACACGATTTCCTTTTTTACAAGCTCACTTCATATTGTAATATCACCCACATATAAAAAAATTTTTAAACATACCTATTGAATGTGGCTCAGGCGGAGGAAAGCGCATCATTCACAATGACAAGTGCAATAATCTCTGGCCCGACTGACATCTCACAATCACTAATGACAGACCTGGTTTTGATAGTCATGGTGGATTCAATTAAATATACACCTGCCCAGTTTCATAAACACAGATTCAAGCAAGCTCTGCCTTGGCATGAGCACCTGAGGGCATCAACAATGCCGCACAGGAGCAGCGATTTACTTTTCACCACTCATCAGATGAAAAGAGAAACTATCAGAGAAAGGACTGGCTGTTTGAATTGTTGCATAAGTTGCAAGAGTGTTCATAAAGAAAACCTTACCCCATGCGGTCTGGAAGAAAAATTAAATTAAATTAAATGAAAAAAGGACATGGGCGGATTCTGCAAGCAGCGAATTTGATTGGTCGAGATGATGCAATGTGCCATATGCTGTAATATTTTGTCCAAATACTGCTAAACACAAGTGTTTTGAAAGTGCCAATATGGGGATTTGTGTTCTACATTGTTGACGTACACAATTCAATTGAAATAAAACAAAGATTTTAAAGGTCGTATTAAAAAAAAAGAGATTCCAAAAGTTTACCCCCGTTGACGCAGTGTCTTTTACACCCCCCCTTTTTTTCTTCTCTCCACCATCGCGCGCACGCACGCACGCACGCACGCACGCACGCACGCACGCACGCACGCACGCACGCACGCACGCACGCACACACGCACACACGCACACACGCACACACGCACACACACACACACACACACACACACACACACACACACACACACACACACACACACACACACACACACACACACACGCTTCATCTCTATGCTTAGGGGTTAGTAACATGCTTCGTCTACTCTTACCATGACACTTTTAACCATTGTGTTATCCATACGCATGTTTCCTGCTTTCCAAAATCAGAGCAAAATACTTTTATTAAATCCTTTTCCATTTAGATGCACAATGTCTATCACAATAAAAGCCAAGTGAGAGAGAGGACAATAGGGTGTTAAGACGAGTGGAAAGAGGATAAATGGGGACACACACACACCATCGACAAAAACGTGTGAACATCATTTGTTGAACAATCCTTCACACTTTTTACATGTGTACCATTGTAAGCAAGCAGGGCCTACCGAACATTCCAAGCAGTCGTGCAGTCCGGATTCAGAAGCAGCAACGTGTGCGTGAGCTCTACCAGTGCTGTCGAGGCAAGACATTCGCAGACAGTGGCTGTAACCTAAACTGACACGTCATGCAACTCAGGTGTGCCTTTGAATTGGTGACGTGAACAAGATAACATAGCTGAGAAACTGCACGTACCATTATTACAGATTGTGTACATTTATAAATCTTGCTGATCATTTGGTTTGCATCACTGCTGGGAGTGTAGCTGTGCCGCTGAACCGGTGCTCGCTGTAGGTGAGAACAGGAATTTCGAATTTGTTCAAGTGCTGGCGATAATTTGCCTCTTCCCGAGAGACATGTGGGATCGTGATCGAACCGAGTAATGTCGGCAGACAGAAGTGCCGTCACTTCCCCGGGTACTCTGGGTACTCTGGGTACTCTGGGTACCAGCGACGTCGCAACCTTTCTCACCACACTCAGCGGGGCATTTCCTCGTCCCTATGGATGCCAACCGATGGAGATTGGCAGTGCTCTTAACCTTTTAAATGTCGAATGTCAAGCAAGGAAGCAGCACGCACCATCTTTAAACATTAGTCCTTGGTACGACTTGGCTGGGGGGTTTTAATCACCAACCTCCCAGATGCGGAGCGGACACTCTAACCATCACACCACCGAATGTGGTTAACTGGAGAGATTCTCAGAAAGCCGATCATTAAACAACACAACAAAGCACGAGCTGTCAACCGCTCCCCTCCCCCACTCCCCACAATTTAAACACCGTAACATTCAATTCCCAAAAACCTGAATTTTTGATAATTCATCACTTTTTACTTTATTAATTAAGCAGCTATTAAGTGAATTTTTTAATGGTCAATGTGGATCACACAATTGTGCAAGGTACAGTAGATTCTCACAAAAAAGCAAGACTAATGGCAAAATGGGTGAAGTGATGTGCAGTGAGTAGTTTGAGAGGTGAGGTTAAAAAAAAATATATATATATATTACGATCAATCAATGGGGCCAATGCACAACAACAAATTAAGTTAAGCAACAAAGACAATGCTAACCACAACCCAATGTTGAGACGTCAATACTCCACAGCATAAACCAATTTTACATCAGACAGGTAAATGGTGATCAATTTTAACCACGTTATTATTAAATGCCACAAAATGGGCATCTGGTAATACAATTTAGTTACACTTCGTCAAAAAACCCCACAGGTTCAATGCATTCACTTTCGATACATGCCTGGTGTTGGCTTAATGGTTATTAGGGTGGTGGGCTTGGGATCCGAGAATCCTGAGTTCAAATCCCACTCGGCCGTTGAATTAATACCAGGTGGGGTTGACTCGGCCCGTCATCCTTTTGAGGTCGACAAAATGAGTGCCGGCATGCTGGTATCCTGCGTCGGAGTGGCGAGCCGTCCAGGATTGTGTCCAATAGCCAAGGAGACTGCGTAGGCAGCAACAACGCTCCGCACAGAGTATGATCCCATATGGATGGATGGATAGATTATCAATCTCCCATTTAACCTCAATTTTTTTTTTCTTCCTTGAACCACATAAACACATGGGCACACTTGTCAATTTGCGTTCACCTCATGCACCTACCTCCTCCCTTTACCCTCTCTTCACCACCCCACAATTTCTCACCATACCGTCACTCTAGCAGCAGACCTTGACAACTTGTTCCCACCAATTTTCAACATTGTCACCAAAACTTACATTTTCTTTTAGCTACGTGCAGACGTGCAGAGCCTGTGTTTCCCATGTTAATGGCACAAGCCGCTTCCACCGCAGCTGAAGCACAACTGCCATAGACTTAACATTCAACATCCTTTTCAAAGATCAAAGGAATAAGAAGAGCCAAACACCTTGGCCTCCCCGGCACCTGCGAGTCAAGGATGGCCTTTTTTTTTTCCGGACAGCCATATAACCTTTAACAATGACCATCAACACTTAGAGATGGAGTGTAATGCAAGAAAATGTGTCCCCATCTCCAATGTATCTATAAAACTCAACATCATGAAAATTATTCACGTTATGATCAAAAAGTTTTTTTTTTTTTTTTAGGTCATTAGGTCACAATCCAAGAGTAGTTGAAGGACACGAATCAAATATCAGATGCACAAAGTCAGTGCAGGTACACGAGTATGATGCAAGAACATCTTGGAAGGCCAAGTGGTCTTTGAGATACCATCGTGGAAAAATTGAGCGATGACAAAAAACAAAAAACGCTGGGTTTTTTTTTGGGGGGGGGGTTTCGACCGCCATTTGACCTTTACCTTTATCTCGGAGGGGTATGATGTAAATTAAGTGGAAATGTGGATTGCTCGAGGGTCTTGGCGAACGCAGATTGGCTCTAGAGAGGGAAATTGTTACGATTGGCCAAATTTTAGTCGAGTTGTGGTAAAAACGAAATTTTTCTACAATTAGGTTGAAAATTAGGTCAAGATAAAAATTGAAAAATAATTCTTCCCCTTATTGGTATAAAATTCCTTTCCGAAAGTCCCAGCCAGATCCGAGATACATCTCGTAAATTAGGAGAGGAAAAAAAACCCCAAGTAGTAGTTTTATACTCTGAGGGGAGTCATTAAGCATAGGGGCAATACCCCTGGGTGCCCACCTGAAATCGGCTGGAATAGATAACTGGTAGGCATGGATGACCAACAAAATACGTAACGAAGAAGAAAGTAAACGCCTGTGGATTTTTTTTTCCAATGCCGAGAACAAACTTTGGTTCATGACAAGTGATAAAGGTTGTGTTCAAGTGTCATCGGAATTGTGTGTGTGTGTGTGGTTTCTGAGAAGAAAGCAAATACCTCTTTTGGGGGGGCAACTCCTCCAATAGACCCCCTGAAACACCGATTTTTTTTTTAATGGTGTGAACAAACTTTGGTATATCATGGGTGATGAAGGTTGGCGTCAAGTTTCATCGGAATTGTTCGTGTAGTTTCTGAGAAGAAAGCAAATACCTATTTGGGGGGGGGGGGGACAACCCCCATAGACCCCATTAGGGCCAGATTTTTTTTTAATGCCATGAACACACTTTGGTACATACAGGGTGTTGAACCTTGTGGTAAAAGTTTCATCGAAAATCATATGTGGAGTTTAAGAGAAGCTGCAATTATTTGTGGACGGACGGACAACGTGCCATCCCATAAGCTCCCCGGAGCTACGTTCCAGGTGAGCTAAAAATGAAAGACGAAGCACAGACAGACAAGCATGCAAATTAAAGCCAAAACATCACCTACCATCAGGGTCAAGCCAGATCTTTCCCCGACGGTGCTGCACGAGGCGGCTGTGAAGATGCGGCGCAAGCAGTTTGAGGCACCAACTCTCGAGGCCCAGCTTGGGTCCCACGGCCACCACGGGGCTGCGGTTATAACGGGCTTCAGGGCAGGCGATGACACCAATCTCGTCACTGCACCGATCAGGGCAACAACACGAATCAAACCTTCTCCCAGCCAGCGTCCTCCTCGAGCAGGTGGCGATGTACACCCACAAGCATTCCTGATACTGCACTTCAATAATTTTGATTACACCCTTCTGGTTGGGATAGGGTAGAGCACATAGCTCCACCAGGATGAGCAGTTCACCTTTTTGTATCCTGATAGACCTGATCTGCTGACCGGGCCTGAACCAAAATCGAATGAGAAGATTGTTATTGTCACCTGACCAACTCATCCAGAAAGTTTTGTCATAGCTTGTCCACAACTTTTTCAAATATCATACTCACAGACAGACAGGTGTGACAACATTAGTTCCGCCCACCTTCAGTGGTGCAGGTAACAAATTTCAGGAAAAAAAAAAGAAACATGCAGGTGTGTGGAGGGTTGTGGGGTGGGGGAATGGA
>NC_140971.1:16841612-16901612 GCF_056783735.1 Eptatretus burgeri
ATGAAAGTTCTGATCCTAGGTTAATATTGGTCCCTCGGATCATTTTACACAATGAAAGTACCGATCCTCACTTCATATTGGAACCTTGGTTCATGCTACACAATTAAAGTTCTGATCCTCAGTTAATATTGGTATCTAGGTTCATTTTACACAATGAAAGTTCTGATCCTCGGTTTGATATTGGTACCTAGGTTCATTTTACACAATGAAAGTTCTGATTCGAGGTTAATATTGGTCCCTCGGATCATTTTACACAATGAAAGTACCGATCCTCACTTCATATTGGAACCTTGGTTCATGTTACACAATGAAAGTACCGATCCTCAGTTAATATTGGAACCTTAGTTCATTTTACACAATTAAACCACTGATCCTCGGTTAATATTGGTACCTGGGTTCATTTTACACAATGAAACCACTGATCTTCGGTTAATATTGGAACTACGTTCATTTTACACAATGAAAGTACCGATCCTCAGTTAATATTGGAACCTTGGTTCATTTTACACAATGAAAGTTCTGATCCTAGGTTCATGTTGGTCCCTCGGATCATTTTACACATTGAAAGTACCGATCCTCGGTTCATGTTGCTTCTTTGGTTCATTTTGCACAATGAAAGTACCGATCCTCGGTTCACATTGGTACCTTGGTTTATTTTACACAATAAAACCACCGTTCCTCGGTACATTTATTGTCAGGCTCTTTTTTGTCAGGTTCACACTTTCTTACACTAAAGACTCCAAAGACCCTTTAAAACCTCGAAGACCCGAAATACCCTTTAAATAAGGGTGGAGGGGAAAGGGGTGGGAGGAGCTCGAGAGAGAGAGAGGTAGAGAGAGGTAGAGAGAGGTAGAGAGAGGTAGAGAGAGGTAGAGAGAGGTAGAGAGAGGTAGAGAGAGGTAGAGAGAGGTAGAGAGAGGTAGAGAGAGGTAGAGAGAGGTAGAGAGAGGTAGAGAGAGGTAGAGAGAGGTAGAGAGAGGTAGAGAGAGGTAGAGAGAGGTAGAGAGAAGTAGAGACATGTAGAGAGATGTAGAGAGATGTAGAGAGATGCAGAGAGGTGTAGAGAGATGTAGAGAGATGTAGAGAGATGTAGAGAGATGTAGAGAGGTAGAGAGGTAGAGAGAGGTAGAGAGGTAGAGAGGTAGAGAGGTAGAGAGGTAGAGAGGTAGAGAGGTAGAGAGGTAGAGAGAGAGAGAGAGAGAGAGAGAGAGAGAGAGAGAGGTAGAGATGTAGAGAGGTAGAGAGGTAGAGAGAGAGAGATGAGGTGAGGGTCCAGAGTGAGGAGTGGTGAGATGAAATGAAAAAGGGGCGGGAGGAGGGAGGGAGACCCTTTCCCATGCCCTTTTTCTCAAGACTGCGCGAGGTGAGCAGCTGTTGTATGAACTCTGTCGGTCCTAACGGCTTCTGTTGATATCCTGTAAAGTCATTCCCTGGACACCAATTTTAAAAAGAAATGCTCTTCCAAAAAAGGGTGCCACATTAACCATCAACCGACCCTTCAGCAGTGTATGAGGTCATTCACATATTACGTACGCAAAGGAAAGTAAATGGAAGTCGGCAGCGGTTGTATTGGGGGTGAGGGTATCAAAAAGAGGTGGCATGTGGAAAAAATGGGACGACGACGACGACGACGACGACGACGACGACGACGACGACGACGACGACGACGACGACGACGACGACGACGACGACGACGACGACGACGACGACGACGACGACGATTTCCCCCCTTGAAATCAAGCCCCACATCGTGGAACGTGCGATGTTGATGTACATCTGAAAGTTCGTGCCGTTGCTCCATCGAGCAGCAGATGGTGACGCAGCTCGCTAAAAGAGGGAACCTGAGGTGACTCAGGGACTTGTATTTAGACGAGTTGTGTTGTGATTTGAAGCGATTTCACGGATTCCAAATGTCTGCCTGAGTGAGGACGGGGAACGGGGCAGAAAAACACAAATCTTCAATCGGGATCCTTTTGTTTTGTTTGAGTGTACATGTGTTTGCGTCCCTCGCGGACCCCCCCCCCGGTGCCCTTCATCCGGTGCCTTTTGACCTATCCAGTCAGAATGAATAGTCATGAACGTTTTGTGCGCCGCGTCGATCAATTTTAAGCGAAATAATTAGTAAAGCCGTCTGCACGAAGCTGTTCAACCCCATTCCGATCCGTAGCCTTCTTTCCGGGCCGAGGAGGACGAAGAAGAGAAAAACAGGGAGAGACTCGAAACGCACAATTTGTCATTCCTCACACGGACTGTGGGGGCGCTGCCCCGGCGGGGTCGGCAATACCCCGGTTTTGAGCATCCACGGAGAGGGGATCGAGGGGCGTGTGGTTGTTCGGGCACGTGGAGCGGGCGGGGCGGGAAGGCCGGAAGGTTTTTATTTATTTAATTATTTTAATGTTTTGGTTTTTTTTTTTTTTTCCGGAAAGGAAGCGCGAGACCGGTCCGGGCTTCGACCGCAGCCTCCGCGGCAGGGTCTCGCCCGCTGGGTGTTCGTTAAACGACGTCTCATCCGCCCCGTCTTCCTCTTCCTCGCACTACTTGCTCAGGTAGTCTGATCGTCACCGCGGAGCCGGCTGTCCTCGTGTCCGTACAACTCCCGCTGCTTGTCCCGACCGGTAACCAGGGACGCCGGGTGACTGGGTGAGGAGTCTCTTCGCCCCTTAAATCGTCCTGCACTTGGGAGTTTTCCCGACAACGTGGGGGATTTCAGCTCTCCGGAGTTTGGTACAGTGTTGGGGGTAAAGGGAATCCGTTTGAACGGTTCATGACGAGGTAGTTTGACAGTCTGTGCTGTGGCCGGACTTCTCGTTGCCATTGAGGTTGGAATCTTTTTTTGTTTGTTTTTAAGGTGAGAGCGAGCGATGAAAGGTGTGGCATGTGTCGACGTGTGTCAGGTTCGGGAGTTGCTAATTGCCCGTAAATGAAAGGCAACGTGATTGCAGATTGCGTGAGTGAGTTTGAGAGCAGCGATGCCCATCGACGACGTCTGGTTTCATGGTTCGATTCCGGTTGCACGCCTGGGCTTTGAGTTGCGAGAAAAGAAAAACAAATTCATTCGAAGGATGCCAACTTGTAGGTCTGAGTACTCGAGGAAGATGACCCCAAGGTTTTGTCTTTACAGCCCCAAGTTCATGCAACGGGTCTACTCTTTTAAATAAGCCTGGTGTTGGCTTGACGGTGAGGGTGGCTGGCTTATGATCTTAGGGTCTTGAGTTGAAGCCCTTGTTTGACCCGTTGAATTAACACGAGGCAGGTTGACTCAGCCTGTCATCCTTCCGAGGTCAGTAAAATGAGTACCGGCTTACTGGAAACAGGGGGCACTGCATTAGCAGCACAGCTGTGCCCCTAGAAAACAATGCAGCCAATCAGCTACAGGCTGCGTACAAGTAAATAAAACACTTTTAATGTCACGATATGATCAAATTATCATCACTGAATAATCTCTATTATAATACCAAGCTTGCACACTACAAACTCGGCTCGCCGTCACACAATCCCTATGAAATTGCGGTGGCGCTTAGCGGACATGCCGACAATGTTTGGGAAGTCTTGGCGTTCCATAGTACCACTTGCATTTTGCACAATGCGTATTTTTGTCATTCCCCGTGTACAGTCTGTCGTCTGCTACCAGCTATGTTGTACTGCTATCCCGTGCATTTGCACGGGTATCGCTCGTCATACTTATTACTAGCCTGGTGTTGGCTCAGTGGTTAGGGTGGTGGCTTGGGATCCTAGGCTCCTGAGTTCAAGCCCCGTCAGCCGCTGAATGAATACACCAGGGGTTGACTCAGCCTGTCGTCCTTCCGAGGTAAGCAAAATGAGTACCGGCTTACTGGAAACAGGGGGCACTGCATCAGCAGCACAGCTGTGCCCCCAGAAAACAATGCAGCCAAGCAGCTACAGTCTACATACAAGCAAATAAAACACTTTAAATATCACGATATAATCAAATTATCCTCACTGAATAATCATACTTATTACCATGCACAATGCGCACTCCGAAGCAAAGTGGCATCAGGAATTAAGTCTTTCTCTTTCTCTTTCTCTTTCTCTTTCTCTTTCTCTTTCTCTTTCTCTTTCTCTTTCTCTTTCTCTTTCTCTTTCTCTTTCTCTTTCTCTTTCTCTTTCTCTTTCTCTCTCTCGTACCATACTCTTCACAGAGCGTCAGTGCCGCAGAAGCAGTTTCCTGAGCAAGGGATATACTGGGTGGTTTGCCATTGCCTTCCCAGCAGTCGTTAAGGCAGGGATATGGAATTTAATTATGGTACCGGTGATAGGTCGCCAACTCTTCATGAAGGATACCATGTGGTCTTTACCATCCATCAACTAATGCCAGCAGACGGGACATCCAGTTTAACGTCCATCCGAGAGACGGAACGTGCATTGATGAATCACCCTGCCCGTGAGACACCAGGATGGCAGTTTATAGCTGGGTCGGCGTTCAAACCCAGGCTGGACGACATCGAAGCGAGTGTGGGTACCTCTGAGCCATCCTGCCCAGCCCTTGAATTAAGTGGGAGTTAATTAATTTTTCTCTTTTCACTCACCCTGTGTGTTTTGATCCCCTGCTTTGGTCACATTTTTATTCATACACGAGTTTGAAAATTTGATTCCTGAAAATAGAACTCGAGAAGAATTTTGTTTTTTGAAACAATTATAATAAATTCCCAGATGGCACATCAATGAGCTGGAATTGGGCAAATTGGTTAAATATTATTTGAATTGTCCATCTCTAAAGCCAATTAAAATCTCTACAAGTAGTCGCTACCAATAGAACCAAGGATCTTGACATTAAAAATACTGTCGAGTTCCATCAATTGTTTATTTAACCACCTTCACCGACTGTACGTTTTATTTTTTTTTGTTCTAATCACGAGCAAGCTAAATATAACTGTACATCTGATCTGAGAGCGAGCAAGAAGAGGATCCGGCATAGCATTTCACAGCCATAACCTTTACAGGGTGGCAGGGAAGTCGTTCGTTCTGTCCACTTAAATAAAACGGCTCTTGGGTACGATTTTCTAAGTGGAGTGTTGTGTTAATATGGATCAGATACTAAAAATGTGTTTTAATTGTTCTCACAATGAAAAAATAAATGTCAGTGTTCGAAGAAGACGCAACCCCCTATTTTTAAAATGCAATATCTTTGTTCGCTAAAATTTAATTTTTGTGACTGTTCGTACTTGAAATTCATTTCTCTTAAAATATAATATGATGCAATGACGGGAACGTACAGAGGCAGTGGACTTACCTCTGAGCTTGGCGGCTTAAGAAATTATGCTCGTAGACGGGACACCCAGCTTAACATCCATCTTAGGGATTGTGCAGTTTGTGATGCAATGCCTTGCCTATAAAGCACCAGTTTATAGTTTTATTGAGAATCAAACCCAGGCGAGATGGGCTAAAAGGTGTGTGTGTGTGTGTTTGTGTGTGTGCGTGCGCGCGCGCGTGCGTGTCTAATTATAAAGAAGAAAGTTTGTTTGCTTGTTTAGCACCTGCCAAGAACCAGTGCAACAAAACTTTGCATGACCTCGTCTTTCATGCACATGAAGGTCGAGGGCGATGTTTGGATTAAAAAAAAAAACTTGAAAAATTAAAATCAGATCATTGTCCTTCAGGCCTTGATTGGGTCTTGTGCTTATACACTGCCTGCGTTTTTTTCCCAGAAGCGATCGAATAATATGTATTGTGAAGATCGTATGTTGAGGTTGTCGTGATTTGTTGTCGACAACACAAGTTTAATTGTTATTGTGTTTATACGTGCACCTGTTAATAAAAGATTGCTTTACACAGGTTTATTTCCTTCCATGTTTAGGCCGTGATTGAGTAATATGTACACTATTGTGAAGATCTATGTTGAGGTTGTATTATGTAAGCAAGCTAAATATAACTGAATATAAATACATCACTATCTATACCCACTTTACCCAGTCGCACCCAACTGTCCCTGGACTCTGTATCCTTTTCTCCTGACAAGGTGGAGAGCTTGCTTTCAAACCTCGAGTCAGATTCTGCAACCGGTCCAGACGGCATCAGCCCACGTGTCCTCAAAGCCTGCTCTTCTGCTCTTGCTCACCCACTCTCTGTTCTATTCACCCTCTCATTTGCCCAAGGTCATCTGCCATCTGCTTGGAAATCTGCTAACATCACTGCCCTGCATAAAAAGGTGCAAAAACAGATCCCTGTAACTACAGACCAATCAGCCTTCTCCCAATCATCAGCAAGGTGATGGAATCCATCATCGCTTCAGATATGAAATCCTTCCTCTTCTCCAATGGCTTGATTTCCAATCATCAATTTGGTTTCAGACCAGGTCACTCTACCCTGGATATGCTGCTTCTGCTCTCCCATCAATGGATGGAGGTCCTCAATGCCAGACAGGAAATCCGAGCCGTATCCCTGGACATATCACGTGCTTTTGACACAGTCTGGCACCCTGCCCTACTCACCAAACTCTCTTCCCATGGTATTCAAGGCCATCTCCACTCATGGCTCGCAGACTTCCTCTCCTGTCGCAGTCAACGTGTGGCCCTAAATGGAGTTCTTTCATCCCCTCTTCCTGTGCAGGCTGGAGTTCCTCAAGGTAGCGTTCTGGGCCCTGTTCTTTTTCTGGTTTTCATCAATGATCTCTCGGACTCTCTGGAAAATCCTCTATTTCTCTTTGCCGACGACTCCACCCTCTGCCGTACCATCTGTCATCCCTCAGACCGGCAAGCAGCAGCTTCTTCACTCACTGCAGATCTGGATAAAATCACAAACTGGTCCAACACGTGGAACATGTCTTTCAATCCTGACAAATCTCACACTCTCACTATGTCTCTTCGAAAGGACCGTTTACAAAACCCCCCCATCCACTTTCTCAACAATCCTCTGGAAGAAGTCTTTTCTTTCAAGCTTCTAGGTCTCACTATCTGCCATGACCTTTCCTGGGAAAGTCACATTTCCAACCTCGCCTCAAAAGCCAGTCGCCGACTGGGAATCCTCCGTCGTGCTAAGTCCTTCCTCGGCCCTCTTGAGCTCCTGACCACTTACAAAGCTTTTGTCCGTAGCCTGATGGAGTACTGCTCTCCCCTCTGGGCTGGTGCTCCTGCCTCCCACCTTTCTCGGCTTCACGCTGTCGAAACCAGGGCATTTAAGATCATCGGCATCTCCCGCAATGAAGCTGAGTCTTTGGGCCTCTCACTCGATCACCGCAGGTTGGTCGGTGGTCTTTCTGTCTTCTACCGACTCCTCTCCAGCCTTGCCCCCCCTGCTCTCTCTGCGATTTGTCCCCACCACATTTCCACAGGGCGCTCAAGGTCCGCCAACAACCCCCTTCTGGTAAAACTACCAAAATCACGAATCACTGCTCATCTTCACTCTTTCATTCCTCTTTTTCCCGCCTTTGGAATAAACTTCCTCACTCTATTCTTTCCCATTCTTCCCTCCAGGCTTTCAAAACAGCTGTTCACCACCACCTCTTATCTTCCCCCATCCAAATCCTCGATCTTTTCTACCCCCGATAATCCACCCAAGCCCACTTCCTTCATTTCTCCTGCTTTCCTTCCTGAAAGTCCCTGAAATGTCCATCTTCTCTTCGCCATGTTCCCCGTCCCATCCCCATCCCTCTCCCTTCCACAGTTCACCTAATGTGTCTGTTCCCCACTGTTTTGTCCCTTCCACTCCCGCCCCTCTTGTCTCATGCCTCCTTGCTGTGAGTTGTGTGTTAGCTCTCATACGAGCCTCGACCAAGGTATACAAAAAAAAAAAAAGAAAAAAAAAAAGCTGATAACAGAAACTGTATATTCCCTTTGTTCACTTTAATCTACCACATCATGAATCTATTCATGACAATAGATATATATCGGCACGGTAAGAATCCCACCGGAGCACTTCTGGAACTCCCAAGGGAACACTTCCATTAAGAAATATCTTAACCTACCTTATTTGCATTATAAATACTGCCACATGCCACCAAAAAAGACCCCTGATGGGCAGAAACAAATCAGATGCAAACAGAATGGGACTCCACAAGTCACTTGAAATGCAAGAGCAGACACAGGCTCGGCTTGAGGATCAAAATGCAAGACAAACAGCCTCCAGGTCAGCTGAGACTACAGAGCAGACACACGCTCGGGTTGAGGATCAACGTGCAAAACAAGCAGCCTCCAGGGAAACTGAGACTACAGAGCACACACGATCAAGTTGAGGATCAACGTGCAAGACAAACATGTTAGCATGTTTGGCATCCTTAGAAGGTTTAGCATTTTGATACAATTCCAATCACATATTGATGATTCCAACAAAACCATAAGGCCAACATTCCCAAATTTGTCATTCAGGAAATATTTCAATACATATTGCATTGAATTTCCCCTGGCAACGTCGGGTACTTCAGCGTGTTTTGTGTGTGTGTGTGTGTGTGTGTGTGTGTGTGTGTGTGTGTGTGTGTGTGTGTGTGTGTGTGTGTGTGTGTGTGTGTGTGTGTGTGTGTGTGTGTGTGTGTGAGATAGAATTGTTAGGAACAGTTGTGTGTGATGATTAACATTTCTTTTCGTGAGGCTTCTCCCACTGATTTGTCATTATCTTTTGGTGGAAAATCCACTGCATGGTTTCTTCGATATTTGTATGTTTCTTATGTATTTATTTGATTCTTGTGTATTGACTACCTGGACGCAACTGAGGCTGTGGATCTTCTGTTGTACGTCATCTCCTGAAGTGGGTCCATGATCAAGGTTGTGGATCCACTGTTTGGAGAGGTTCTGGGCTGAAAGGATTGAAACCTCGAGGAAGAACGGTGTCCAGCTGAAAATCCGTGCGTGCGTGCGTGCGTGCGTGCGTGCGTGCGTGCGTGCGTGCGTGCGTGCGCACGAGCGCGTGTGTTACCTCCGCCACTTAAGGTGAAGGAGGTTATGTTTTCACCCCTTTCTGTCTATTTGTTAGTTGCAAAATGGAAGATTTTTCAAGTATATTGGTCAGTCGATTTTGTTATTCTGTGTGTTTGTCTGTCTGTTTGTCTGTGTCTGTTTATCGCCTGCAAGTCACAATTTTAAACTGATCTTCACGAAACTTCATCACATGGTAGAGTTTGTCATAAGGAAGAAGCCTATTGTTTTTGAGGTCAAAAGGTCAACATAGGACAAAGGTCAACAACTTAGGTGTTTTCTAAAATCCTCAATTTTCATCTGATTGACTTGAAATTTAAAGAGGATTTATATTTCAGTTCACTGAATTCAACTAGCCAATTATTTTTGAGGTCAACATAGGCCAAGGGTCAACAATTTCGGTGAGATTTCAAAAAAAATCTCAATTTTCATCTGATTGACTTTCAATCTGAAGAGGATTTATTGGGTGTGAAGAAATTGAAGAAGATATTGGGTGTGTGACAGGGAAGAATTGATCCAGATCCGAAATTTGAAGAGGATTTATATTTCATGTCACTGAATTAAACCAGCCAATTATTTTTGAGATCAACATGGACCAACAGATCAACATAGGACCAAGGTTAACAACTCGGGTGGTATTCCTAAAATCCTCAATTTTCATCCGATTGACTTGAAATTTGAAAAGGATTTATATTTCAGGTCACTGAATTCAACCACCAATTATTTTGGAGGTCCACATAGGCCAAAAGGTCAACATAGGCCGAATTTCTAAAAATTGACAATTTTCCTCTGATTCTCTTCAAATTTGAAGAGGAGTTGCATATTAGGTCATTAAATTCAACCACCAATTATTTTTTAGGTCAAATTTGTATTATGGATTTTGCAAGAATCGTGCTCTGCATGACGTCTTCTTCTTGTTTGTTTGATTGTTTGTGTGCAGGATATCTCAAAAAGTTGTTGACAGATCCAGATGAAATTTTGTTGACAGGTTGGGTGTGCGACAAGGACAAACTGATTACATTTTGGTGAGGATCCAGATCTGTATCCTACTACTAGAATTTCTTAAGTGATTCTTAACCATTGAGAGATAGGGCGAAACTAATATATAGCACGATATCTCAAAAAGTCGGGGACGGATTTGGATGAAACTTGATGGACCTGTTGGGGTGTATGACAAGGACGAATTGACTCAATTTTGGTGAAGATCCAATTCTAGATCCGGATCTTATAATTTTCTAAGTGATTCTTCACCATTGAGAGATGGGGCTAAACTAATATATAACGCGATATCTCTAAATGTTGTGGACAGATTCAGACAAAACATAGTGGACCGGTTGGGTGTGGGGTAAGGACAAATTGGTTCAATTTTGGTGAAGATCTGAATCTGTATCTGGATACGAAAATTATTTTATTTTTAAAGTGATTCTTCACCATTGAGAGATGGGGCCAAAATGATACAGTACTGTATAGCATGATATTTCAAAAATGTATTGGGCCCCATATGTTCTCATGGATCAGGCATTATGTGGTGGAGGTATGCGCTTTACCAAGTGCCCTTCTAGTTCAGTTAGTGGTTACGACATTGACCCATTCATAAACAATCATGCAACTTGCATTTATTTTGGAATAGAATAAACAATGGAGCTATGCTTACATGGTTACATTGATATATTTATGGTCACTGAGTCCGGATAACTCCATATGAGTATGCCGAGTCACTAAGCGACCACTATTTGTCAATCATCCCGGAAACCTCTTGCCAGCTCCCACGTCCAGAGTCGTGTCACCGTCACAAGCGCAGTTTTCAGTCCGACCAGGTATCATGCCAGCAGTCACATAACCGTTCTTATTGATTGGCCAAGCAGAACCAAGTCACGTGCTGTGATGTTATCTATGAGCCTAATCTTTCTCAATCATCCGATCACTTCGCTGCCATATACCACTGCTGCAATAAGCATGAAGTCAGGAGATGAGTGCATTTTATACATTCATTAACGTTATGCACATACAGTCGTGGGCAAAAATATTGGCACCCTTGCACTTTTTTCAAATAATGCACCATTTATTCCAGAAAATTGTTAAAATTAAAAGATCTTTTGGTATCCACATATGTATTTCTTTGCTTTGCAGTGGAACAAAACAAAAAAAGCTGAAAAATTACGAAATCTTAACTTGTTTCACACAGAAAACCTAAAATGACCTGGACAATATTATTGGCACCTTTTCAAAGTTGTTATAAATAATTAGATTTCAGGCAGGTGATTCTTCTTTACTTTGAAACTGAACTCACCTGTGGTGAGTTACAGGTGCCAAAAATATGAAAATCACTCATTCGACCAGTTTGAATTGAGAGAAGGAGTCATTCTGCTGTTTTGTGTCACTGTGTGTACCACAATGAGCGTGGAGAAAAGATAAGAAACCAGAGAATCGTCTGAGGAGGTCAGACACGAGATTGGCCATCTTCAGAGACCTTCATGTTCCTGTGTCCACCATATGCAATGTTATCAGGAAGTTTCAGACCCATGGCACTGGAGCCAACCTCCCTGGACGTGGCCACAAGGGAAAACTTGATCGAAGATTGCAGTGAAGGATTGTGCAAATGGTGGAGAAAGCACCTTGATCAACTGCCAAACAGATTCAAGCTGACCTTCAGACACAAGGTACGACAGTTTCAACTCGCACCATCCGTCACCAACTCAATAAAAGGGGGTTCTATGGTAGGAGACCCAGGACGACCCCACTGCTGAGAGAGAGACAAAAGAAAGCCCAACTGGAGTTTGGAGTTTGCCAAAACACACCTGAACAATCCTTCTGGGAGAATATCCTGTGGACAGATGAGACCAAATTAGAGATTTTTAGGAAAGCACATCATCTCGATGTTAACAGAAAACAAAATGAAGCCTTCAAAGAAAAAAACACCTTACCTACAGGCAAACATGGAGAAGGTTCAGTGATGTTTTGGGGTTGCTGTGCTGCCTCTGGCACTGGGTGCCTTGAATGTGTGCATGGCATCATGAAATCAGGAGATTAACAAGGCATTTTGGAGCGCAATGTTCAACCCAGTGTCACATAGTGTAGTAGGTCGTAGAAAAATCATGCAAATTATGATACAAGCATCAAATTTGGCATTTCTGTTCTGCAGGGCTTTCTGATCAAATCTGCCTGATTGGCCATTTGAAAATCCAAATTTTGAAAAAATTGAAAAAAAAAAAAAAAAAATCTGAAGTCACAGCTGGCTGAAATTCTTGAAGCGCAAGTGAACATCCCAGACTGAGAACGAAGGGGAGATGCAGTCATCATTGATGGCTCAGCACTTATCAATGCCCTACCTCCATGCACTTCAAAGATATTTGATGACTATGCTAAAGAAGACATCATCCCAAAGGTGGAATCCGATGGTGCCAGGTACGAGAGGGTGGATGTAGTGTTTGATGTGTACAAGAAGTCAAGTCTGAAGTCCGAGGCAAGGTCGAAAAGGGGGCAAGGAATCAGAAGAAGAGCGACAGGAACCAGTAAGACCCCAAGTAACTGGAGAAGCTTTCTTCGAGATGACAGCAACAAGACTGAGCTGTTTCACTTCCTTGTGGAAAAGATGTGTGAAGCACAGACGACAAGCACAGTCATTGTCACAAAAGGAGAAGATGCCATGGGCAACACAAGGAAGCCACTGGATGCTGTGTCTCCATGTTGTCATGAAGAAGCTGACACTCGAATATTTGTACACTCCAGGGATGCAACGACGGATGGTAGCAAGTCCATTATCATTAAGGCTAATGACACGGACGTACTAGTCACAGCAATATCTGTACTGCCATCCTTACAGGAACTAGGTCTTGAGAACATGTGGATTGCCTTTGGCCAAGGAGCCAAGGCACGATGGATTCCAGTCCATGAGGTAGTTTCTGCAATAGGGCCTGAGAAAGCTACAGGGATCCCATACTTCCATGCGTTCACTGGATGTGACGTCGTGTCTGCCTTCCGTGGTAAAGGGAAGAAAACTGCATGGCAGACTTGGAACGTCTTTGATGATGTTTCTGAAACATTCACCAATCTCAACCAGCATCCAACATTGATTCGTGATCTTGAATTTTTTGAAGTTTTTTTTTTTTTTTTCAAATTTTTCAAAAGTTGGATTTTCAAATGGTCAATCAGGCAGATTTGATTAGAATCCCCTGGAGAACAAATGCGTCAAATTTGATGCTTGTATCATCATTTGCACGATTCCTCTCAAAAATTGCTGTTATCTGCCCCACTATCCCCCTCTGGTGCACAGTGCCGGTCCCGTTCAGTTTGACTCTGAGTGCAGCACGTTCGAAGTGCAGGATGTCAAAGTGCAGCATGTGTCCTAAAATATGGACGAAAAGTTCCGAGACTCGAAAGGCAAGCAAAAGTCAAGGCACTAGCTAAGAGACACCTGCTAAAGTTTAAAATCTCAAGTGTCAAGTCTCTATAACGTTCATGTGCCCGACGTTTTATAGTCGCCTGCCCCCCCTCCCCCTTCGCGGCTCCTCGACCTCATTGGATGATGCTTCAAAGTCCCTATCGGCGGTCCCCTTCCACGATTGTCCCTGGGCGGTGGCTCCAGCCGACCCCTAACGTGGATTGGTCCAGCTGCAATGGGTCGTGTAGACTTTTCAATCTGTATTTTGTCCCTGTCATGGCTTGGTGACTTTTATCCAGTTTCAACCGGTTTTAAGGGACTTACTGGCCTGCCGTGCTTCCAGTCGGAGGTGTCTCGTTGGCGTTAGAGGTGGCAATGGGTGACTCACCCTGGTTGAAACTGGTTTGGGAGATTGAGGAAACAAGAGATAGGAAATATGTGAAAGCCTTCTCCACTGTAGACGTGAGAGAGATGGGGAGAGATAAATACAAGAAGTTATATCGATGGAAAATGAACACACCCAACAATCTATTTCATGCATTCGCAACACATATTTATCCACATGTATTACATCGCACTTAACTATACAGATACTGTGAAATAACTATTGGTATACTATAGATTGACTCTTTTACCTCATAAAAGCCACAACCACGATGGTGTGTGTCTGTGTGTCTGTGTGTGTGTGTGTCACAAAAACTTAAGATGTTGATGTACTCCTCTATCGCCAATGCTTCCAGGTACCCATGTAATTTTAATTTGAACCTATCTGCTGTTTTTTCTGCTTCTACCTTTCCAGGGAGACCATTCGATGCATTTACCATAAGTTTAAAATCCCTGCCTTACTACCATCCAAACTCTCCTCTTTACTCTTAAACTGTGGCCCATTGTCCTGTCATCGTCCATTCTGTTAAAAAAAAGAAAACCCTTCTAGACTTATTTTGTCAATACTCTTCATTATCATAAACATCTCTATCAGATCATCGTGCCGTGGCTTCCTTTCTAATGTAAAAAGTCCTGTCTCCTTCAGCTACTCCTCGAAGCTTAGTTTAGCTTGGCCCAGAATCGATCTCGTCTCTCTGCACTGAACCCTTTATGGCAGCTATCTCCTTCCTCAGTTGTGGTCACCAAAACTGCACACAATATTCCAGATGAGGCCTCACTCGATTCATGTACAGTGTTAACATTATCTCTTTTGATTTCTAATTTGTCCCCCAATGAATACAACCGAAAACCCAATTAGATTTACCGATAGTTGCCTGGCATTCTGCTGTCCTTGCCCCACGCATTTATTACCACCCCCCCCCCCCCACGATCCTTTTCTTGTGTCACATGATCCAAGACTGTACGTTGCATTATATAGTCCCAATTTTCATTATTCCTACCCATTCACAGCATCTTGCATTTCTTTACGTTAATCTGCATCTGTCAATCTTTAGCCCAATTGATGAAAGTATCTACACTTTGCTGAATACGATCACATCCGTCTGCTATCGACCTTACCTCCAAGCATTGTATTGTCTGCAAATTTGGAAAGCCGACTTTTCATCCCACTATCCAAATAATTGATGTAAATAATGAATAATAATGGTCCCAGTACGAATCGCTTCGGTAACCCAGTACTTACAACCTCCCCCAACATCCGCCCATTCGCAGCCACTCTTTGCTTCCTATCACTAAACCAATTTTTAATTCAGTTAGCTACTCTACGAGCAACTCCACAAGCCCGAACCTTGGTTAACAGCTTTCTATATGGTACTTTATAAAATGCCTTCTGAAATTACAGATACACCACATCCACTGCACTTCCCTCATTCACCCAGTCAGAAACTGATTGATAGGACTTCAATAAATTTGTTAAGCATGACCTCCCTTTTATAAATCCATGCTCACTGTGTTTAATTAGTTTATATTTATGTAAATGGTTTGCCATGCAATCCCTAATTAACATCTCCAACACCTTCCCCACAACTGAAGTTAAACTAACAGATCTATAGTTCCGCAATTCTTCTCTGGATTATTTCATAAATAATGGTGTTACATTTGTTACTCGCCAATCGTCTGGTGCCTTGCCTGACTCCAACGAGCTGTTAAAGATGTCGGCTAACACCCTGCTTATCTGCTCCGCCACCTCCCGCAATACTCTTGGATACATATTATCGGGCCCTGGAGCTTTATCTTGGCTTCGCTTTTCGAGCTGCTCCTTAACTTCCTCCACTCCAACATGGAACTCTTCCAAAAGCCCTTCCTCGCCCCTTAGATAGATTCTCTCAGCTATTAGCAATGCCCCTGACTGTTTTTGTGTCAGATGTTGAAACAAAATAAGTTAAGTAAGCCTGCCATTTCACTTTCATCACTAACCAACCTCCCTCTGTTATTCCTCAATGGGTCCACACTTGGCTTAACCTATTCTTTACCTCTTTTGTACTTAAAGAATGCCTTCATGTTATGTCTAATATTCTTGGCCATATCCTTCTCATATTCCTTTTTGGCCTGCAGAGTTATTTTCTTTACTATCCTCTGTTTACTCCTATAATGAGAGGAGTCTGATTCCCATCCCATTATTTTATACTTGACGAAGCATTTTTACCCGTCATTTCGCTGACGGACTGAATCAAAGGACAGCATGTTGTACTTCACAAACATTCTGAACTATTCACCTTTTCATTTCCCGAGGACTTCTTCCATTTGCTTGGAAGATAGCTCACACCACCGTCGTCAGCAACCTCTTCCTCTTGTTCACCACACTTATTCCCACATTCTCGCAGAAAATCTACCGAACATAACTTCAGGCAAATACAACAAGTATTGTTGTAACAACTTGGGAGAAGGAATCTTCACTTACCAGACCACTCTGGGTACCAGTAAGGCCATCTTTTATGACATTGCTTTTCCTCTTCACACGAGCGAGCCAATTAAGTTGAAATTTCCTTCTCCCTATGGATGCTAACCCAGGGGATTTGTCCGTTATTCTTTAAATGCTGAACGTCAAACAAGGAAGCAGCACGTATCATTTTTAAAATCTTTGGTATGACACAACCAGGATTGGAATCGAACCGCTAACCACCCAGACTTAGAGTGGCTGCTCTAACCGTCACTCCATCATGTCTGATTTAGGGACCAGAATGAACCATCTTTGGTCCATGGATAGACAAATCTCTGGTTACTCAAATTTTGGAAGGCTTGTCAAAGCAGTACTCATGTACCTTGGTTCTAAGGCTGACATGCATGGTCATACAAGTAACCACTCTTTTGTGAAACCCGTTTTAACATATAAAAGTAAAAAGGGGAAAAGAATCATTGTGACAAATCTAAACACACGCACTTTAGTTTGGAAATAAAAATACAGGGTCATGCCAACCTTATCAAACCAATATAAATAGATTTGATCCAAAATCCATGTTAATGCAATAAACACATCCACCATACTCTGAAGACCAAAATGCTTGGTCATGCAAAAATTGGATTTTATTTCTACCTTGGTGGTATCATCAGTAAGAAAACATCCATCCATCCATTGGGACCATACTCTGTGCAGAGCGTCGGTGCTGCTGAAGCAATCTCCTGGGATATTGGGCACAATCCTGGACAGGTCGCCACAACGTCGCAGGATACACTCCGACACAGGACGGGTCGCCACTGTGCCATTTATGAAACAAAGTTACCAGAATTTTAACCCTCCAGGGACTTGAATTATCTTGATTGCTTGTCACTAAATGGCAGCAAACATGAGGCATATGTCGTTCCTCAAGAAATACTTGATTAAATTATGACGCAAAACGACACATTTAAAACAAGTCACACAATACTAAACCAATAAATGGCACCATTTTTCCCTCGGAACCAAACATGTACACGCATAATATAGAGACGGTGGTTCAGGGATGTGCCTCCAGGCCTGATATAGAATGGCAGAATATGCTGCAGGTTACTGGGGAACATAGCAGCTCTAGGAGACATGTTAGTTGGAGAGTGAATGCAGGGTAACCGAACAGAACCTTATGGCCACCTTTGTCTGGCCCTGCTCCCTCTTCACTTCCATTTATTTTTCTGTCCCCTCATTCCTCCCTGAGCCTGGTGTTGGCTTAGTGTTTAGGGTGGCAGCTTGGGATCCCAGTGTCCTGAGTTCAAGCCCCGTTGGCTGCTGAATTAACACCAGGGGGTTGACTCAGCCTGTCATCCTTCCGAGGTCGGCGAAATGAGTGCCAGTGTACTGGTCCCGGTGTATGCCCCGGTTAGAATAGGTGTACCATATCCCTGTGTGTCGTAAGAGGCGACCAGGGTTGGCGTCAGGAAGGGCATCCGGCCATAAAACATTGCCTCAAGAAAAAGCCAAACCCCTGCACAGCAGGGAAAAATGGCTGTAAAAACGGTCATTTTTTTTTTCATTCCTCCCTCCCCACCCCGGCCTCCAACACCTCCAGATAATCATGGAGCAAGCCTTTCTACCATTTCTTCCCTGAAGCTTTCCACCAATCTCTGCCCAAACTCATTCCATCAATCTCCACGCTGGGACTTTCCAGCAATCACTGCCATAGGCCTTTCTACCAACGTCTGCCCTGGGGCTTTCCACCAATGTCCATTCCAGAGCTTTCAACCATTGTCCGCTCCAGGGCTTTCAACCAATGTCTGCCCCAGAGCTTTCAACCAATGTCTGCCCCAGGGCTTTCAACCAATGTCTGCCCGGGGCTTTCAATCGATGTCCGCCACCGGGGCTTTCCAGCAATCTCCGCCTCAGGGCTTTCCAACAATCCCCACCCCTGGGATTTTCAGCAATCTCCACTCTGAGGCTCTCCAGCAATCTCCACCCTGGGGCTTTCCGACAATCTCCACCCGGGGCTTTCCAGCAATCTCCACCCCAGGGCTTTCTGACAATCTCCACCCCGGGGCTCTCCAGCAATCTCCACCCCAGGGCTTTCTGACAATCTCCACCCTGGGCTTTCCGACAATCTCCACCCCGGGGCTTTCCAGCAATCTCCACCCCAGGGCTTTCTGACAATCTCCACCCCGGGGCTCTCCAGCAATCTCCACCCCGCCCCGCCCTGCCAAGCCCCAGACCAAGCCCCAATCGACCCAAGATTTTCCAATCCACCAAGCTCACAACCAATCTCTGACTGAAACATGACATGTTCTTCTTCAGATTGTCTGTACACCCCAATCCACAGAGGAGAACAAAGATGACACATCTTCCCCAAACCAGACACTTAGTTTACATAGTTCATCGTAAGATGTTCTAAATCGAAATGTGAATATGAATGGTGTTGTTCTAAGGCCTTAAATTAATTCTAAACCTAAATGTGAATATACATGGTGATGTTGGTCATGAATATGGTGCTCTTGCACAAGGATCTGCCATCATACATTTCTCTTATTCACTTATTTACAAGATTAACATTTTTAATGCAGATGAAAGACCACTCCTCGTTGAACAATAGATTGAGACTGGTGAATTACCAGCCTCTGTTGATCTTGAGGTGTTGTTGACACTCACATAACAAATTTGATGCCTTTCTTTTGGAGGATATTAATGGGAAAAGTGATCCAACTCATGGCACGATGCTTATCAATGCAGAATCTGCCTCGTAAAAGTAACCAAAGTATTTTTCGACCCAAAACAGGTGTGGGTCTCATTTGCGATTTCTCCTAGAATTGCTGTGCTGGTGGAGAATGCCAATATTAACAGCCGTAGATCCTGCCATGATTTTGTTTTTCAACTGCATTGCTTGTAATGTCCTGATCCTGACAATAAGGAGATGTGACCAGGAGCAAGACGCGGTTCATAATCCCGGTGAATTATTTGGCCACGATGACTCAACAGGCTGGTGACCTTTGAGGATGAATCTTTGGAATCGACATATGAGAGTTCTGGCTGTGAATTTATTTTTCGATTCCATCGAGTATGCCTGGTTAGCATTTTATCAGTCGTTCTTGAACCAGGGTGCTAAATTGGGTGTTCATTGAGGCTGCTAAGATGTAACGGCAGTTACAACCTTTCTGCATCAAATATTGAAAAACATCCTTTATAAGGGATAACAATGGCAGTTCACTGCTGTCTCATGATGTTGAATGTTTAAATGTCCTCATTTGAAATGTTGCAGAAAAAAATGAAAAAGCAAAATGAAACTAATCATACACCTTGATCTCTTTCACATAGGTTCCCACGACTGATGCGGTCTGCTCTTCTTATCATCTGTGGATTAAGAAAGTCAAGAAGACAGGGTTTCTTCATTTCTTCATTCAACATTTGATAACTTCGACACAAGAAATGTACTTTATGATGCGGCTATTATAATGCACATGCTTCAGGAGAGTTTGATTCCGATGCGATGATCAAACCGAATGCCTTGCGTGTTGTGCATTCGTCGGTTTGCAGGTGGAATGCCAAGTTCTCACGATGCGCACTTTGCAACAGAAACCGCATAGTTTGATAAAGCAGAAAACGTGATGCTTGTTACCTCAAAATGAGGCAAATAGAGCAGATGCTTCAATATACAACTGGTTGTGGCTCATGAAAAATCGCAAACAAGGCATTTCAGAATCGTGGAGGTCTTTTGGTCGCTATTTCAATCAGACTTTGGAATGACAGATGCCTGGCCTGGTTTGGTGCATGGCACGTGTATTGATTGTTCACTGTGCAATGTGTCATGTACAGACTGTCTTTGATGCTATTTCAACCCCACCACTTTGCCACCTGACCATGCGATGTGACAGTACTCTGTGATCTGATTCATTACCTGTTTTACAAGAGAACTTGCTCTAATCACTCATTTTAAACCAAACCATCCCAGCTCTTATTGTTGTTCAGCATCATTGTAACTGCAACATTCTTTTTCTTTTCATTGCCAAGTAATTATTACAACAACACGCACATTTGCCAAGTCCATTATTGCTCATGTGCTTTGGTTGCTCACCGTGGCATATATATTTTGTAATCTGAAGGAAAAGTCACAGTCCATTTGATTCTACAATGCAGCTCTCAACTGTACTCAATGGGGTCCTGCTACCAGCCCTTGCCGCTGTTTTATGGCAGTATGGCCACCTTCGCCGGCGTGCCGAAAGTGCTGAGGCTGAAGCTCAACGGGCCCGTGAGAGCCCCTTGCTTGCTCCGGCCGACTATGATGCAGCAATTCGAGAACTCCATGCCGATGGCACTACTGCAGTGTGCACCGGGAAGGTACATACTGATCGTATCTGTAGGTTTCAACATCTCTGCTACTGGGCACCCGCAGATGAATTCCTTTTCTTCCATGGGCCTGGATCTGTAGCCCTACCAAGCCTCGGAGCTCGCCGTTTCCAGCCAGCTCTTCTCGACCTCTCAACAGTGGATGATCACAATACCCAGTATTTCAACGTTGTTGACTTGCCAGTGTCATCTCTGGATCGCCTTCCACGGCCTGCCTTTCTTTCTGATACGGCACTCATTTTCAACCGCTTCAACCCTGAGAATTTGATGCATGTTCTCCATGATGACCTCTTGCCAGCCTTCTACACTTTGAAACAGTTTGGTGAACTTTCATGGAATTATACACGACTTGTGCTGACTGAAGGTTGGTCTGAAGGACCATATTTTGAGCTCTATAGGCTATTAACAGGTCGACAGCCATTATTACGTGGAGAACTGTCTTCTCTGGGTGATCTTTTATGCTATCCTCGTGCTTATGTGGGCCTAAATAAGCTGCCTACGTGGTATCAGTATGGTTTCACTCAGCCGCAAGGACCCAAACCCAACCTTTTGGTATCTGGGAACGAAATTCGTCACTTTGCCACATTTATACGTACACAGCTCAACGTATCGGAACCTCACACGTACTCTGTTAATGGAGGCACATCGGAACCATATATTGTGCTCATTCGTCGCACCTTGAACCGGCTTATCCTAAATGAGGCTGAGCTTATCCTGGCAATTGCACAAGAGTTTGATGCTCGCTTACTCGCCATCTCTTTAGACTCACACCCTTTCAGGGAGATAGTACGCATCGTGAGTGGTGCTTCAGCACTCGTGAGCATGCACGGATCTCAGCTTGCTCTTGCGGTTTTTCTTCCTCCTGGAGCTGCCGTTGTGGAGATCTTCCCTTATGCTGTCAACCCAACACACTATACTCCTTATCGGACGCTTGCCTCTCTGCCAGGCATGGTGCTGTCATACATTGCTTGGCGAAATGAACGGATAGAGGACACTGTCACACATCCTGATCGGCCATGGGATGAGGGTGGCATAACTCACCTGTCAGCGGCTGTACAAGAACGCATTGAGCGCAGTGTGGAAGTTCCACTGCATTTGTGCTGCCGGCACCCTGAGTGGTTGTACCGCATTTACCAGGTACAGTTGGCATTGTGCCTCATTCATTCATTCATTCATTTATTTATGAACCAAAATGCCTTGCATTGAATGTGTTTTTATGAAAAAGTGGAAATGTAAGGAAAGAATGTCGGGAAGCAATCAGGAAATAAGTACGGAATCAAATATGTTATGCATCGCACAGTAAAGAGCACGGTGTCACAATGTAGCAAAAATAAATTCAGACTAATTTTGCCAAAAAGTTGCAAAATATTATTGTCTTTATTGTGCAATTATTTTTTTTTGCATCACTTATAAGAAAGTTTATTTGTGTTTTCGAGCGATCAGATTTGGGTTTAGAAAGAGCGACTTAAAATGTTTGTTCTCCTTCAATCAGAGCAATCTGGTAATTTAATTCCTCCATTATGCAGAACGAGCAGAGCCCATGGTAAAAATACTGCGATATTAAAAAAGAGGAAGCCTTTTATTCTTGCGCTGGTTGACTGATCTCAAAAATGGAAGGTTATATTTTTCTTAAGAGCAAAGAAAAAAAAAATATTTCAGGAGCGATCAATGTAGCAGTCTATTGCCTATACACTGCCTGGGTTCAATTTTGTTTTTTTTTTGTCTGATTGAAAAAGTTATAATTTTCCCATAGGTTTGGATTAATTTAAAGCAACCTTTATTTCATATATTTTTCTCTCCAAAGAGCATTTCCATGTTTCAGGGTGGGACAGACAGACAGACATACAGCATTAGCCTTTTATTTAATACACTAGTGCGGGCCCGTAGGTGCGTGCCCGTAGGTGCGTGCCAGTATGTGCAGCTTCGTTCCTTCGCTCTCGTAAACGACGACTGAATTGGGGCATTGTTTCAATTAGATCGGACCAACCGTATCATAAATTGCCATAACTTGGGAAACACCTGGGAAACATACTCAGGTCCCCAGCGTCAATTGTGACGTCATATCAAACGAAGAAGAAGAAGAATTGTGACGCCCCTCTCTCTCCCCCCCTCTCCCTTCCCCTCTCCCCTCTCTCACCCCTCCTCTCTCGCCCCTCTCTCGCCACCTCCTCTCTTCCCCTCTCTTGAATTGTGATGCCCCTCTCTCTCATCCCCCCTCTCTCCCTCCCCTCTCTCACCCCCTCTCTTGCCTCCCTTTCTCGCCCCTCCCTCTCCCCCTCCCTCTCCCCCTCCCTCTCCCCCCTCTCTCGCCCCCTCCTCTCTCGCCCCTCTTTCTGTAAATGTATTCACAAATGTCTACTAAGCACAACAATTAATTCAAACCTTGGGAAAAAACAGCTTTCAAACCCTTGGGAAACAGCTGTTTCCCTTGGGAAAATTCAAACCTTGGGATTAATTAATAATTTGAACAATTAATTCAAACGTTGGGGAAAAAACAGCTTTCAAACCTTGGGAAACAGCTGAAATGGATGAAGAACAATATCAAACCTTGAAAGGCACATACTCAGGTCCCCAGCGTCGATTGTGACGTCATACCAAACGAAGAAGAAGAATTGTGACCAATTGTGCAAAAAAAACCCAAAAATAAATAAATAAATAAACATTAATTGTGACATTCGTGTAGTCATAGCACCGTGTCATGTCATTGGTTGACAGACGTTATTTATTGGTCATTATTGGTTGACAGACAATATATAGGTTGTTATTGGTTGACAGACATTGGTCATTGTATCACGTTATTCTTTTTATTACTGCTAATTATTGTGCTATTATTATTATTATTAATATGCTGTTATCATTATTCTGAGATATCTCTGGGAAAAAATGGCATGATAAGGTGGAACGACACTTCAGCTGCGATATATACACCTTTCCAACACTGAAAAAAGCAATAAAATGGCCGTAACTTGGGAACCGCTCGTCCGATTACTATCAAACATTGAAAAGGCACATCCGCGGGTCCCCGGCAATATTCCTGGCAAGTTTCAATCAGATCGGACCGGCGGTTGTCGAGAAACGGCGGTCGCAGACAGACACACACACATTGCTGGAATTATAGATAGATAATATGGAATAGGCAAAGCCAAGAAGCGAACGTAGAATTCTTCTTACATTCGCTTCTTAAATATAATATTACCTCAACATTACCTTCACAACAACAACTACACCGCCTAGAACAGGATCTCATCTGAAAAAATAAATATTACCTTCACAACGACAACTACACCACCTAGAACAGGATCTCATCTAAAAAAATTAATATTACCTCAACATTACCTTCACAACAACAACTACACCGCCTAGAACAGGATCTCATCTGAAAAAAAAAAAATCCTCAACATTACCATCACGACAACTACACCGCCTAGAACAGGATGTCATCTGAAAAAATAAATATTACCTTCACAACGACAACTACACCACCTAGAACAGGATCTCATCTAAAAAAATTAATATTACCTCAACATTACCTTCACAACAACAACTACACCGCCTTGAACAGGATCTCATCTGAAAAAAAAATTCCTTAACATTACCTTCACAACGACAACTACACCGCCTAGAACAGGATCTCATCTGAAAAAAAAAATCCTCAACATTACCTTCACAACAACTACACTGCCTAGAACAGGATCTCATCTGAAAAAATAAATATTACCTTCACAACGACAACTACACCGCCTAGGACAGGATCTCATCTAAAAAAATTAATATTACCTCAACATTACCTTCACAACAACAACTACACCGCCTAGAACAGGATCTCATCTGAAAAAAAAAATCCTCAACATTACCTTCATGACAACTACAGTTGTCTAAAAAAAAACAAAAAACGAGCGGTTCCCAACTACATCTAAAAAAATAAATATTACCTTCACAACGACAACTACACCACCTAGAACAGGATCTCATCTAAAAAAAATTAATATTACCTCAACATTACCTTCACAACAACAACTACACCGCCTAGAACAGGATCTCATCTAAAAAAAATAAATATTACCTTCACGACAACAACACCACCTAGAACAGGATCTCATCTGAAAAAAAAATTCCTTAACATTACCTTCACAACGACAACTACACCGCCTAGAACAGGATCTCATCTGAAAAAAAAAATCCTCAACATTACCTTCACAACAACTACACTGCCTAGAACAGGATCTCATCTGAAAAAATAAATATTACCTTCACAACGACAACTACACCACCTAGAACAGGATCTCATCTAAAAAAATTAATATTACCTCAACATTACCTTCACAACAACAACGACACCGCCTAGAACAGGATGTCAGCTGAAAAAAAAAATCCTCAACATTACCTTCATGACAACTACAGTTGTCTAAAAAAAACCAAAAAAACGAGCGGTTCCCAACTACATCTAAAAAAATAAATATTACCTTCACAACGACAACTACACCACCTAGAACAGGATCTCATCTAAAAAAAATTAATATTACCTCAACATTACCTTCACAACAACAACTACACCGCCTAGAACAGGATCTCATCTAAAAAAAATAAATATTACCTTTACGACAACAACACCACCTAGAACAGGATCTCATCTGAAAAAAAATTCCTTAACATTACCTTCACAACGACAACTACACCGCCTAGAACAGGATCTCATCTAAAAAAATAAATATTACCTCAACATTACCTTCACAACAACAACTACACCGCCTAGAACAGGATCTCATCTAAAAAAATTAATATTACCTCAACATTACCTTCACAACAACTACACCGCCTAGAACAGGATCTCATCTGAAAAAAATAAATACGAGAAGCGAACGTAGAATCCTTCTTAAATTCGCTTCTGACTTCACCTATAACTTGTTCACAACTGTATACGCAATTTCTGGTTACTTCGGCCTGGATTCAGGATCAGCAATCAAATAATGTAAATCACGATTAAAAATTATTTTTTGATGATGCGGGAGATATCTTTATTAAAATCAGTGGAGGAAATATACACCATGTCTGATATTTGGGTCTTTCATGTCTCCGACGATGCCTTTATCTCCGGAATGCATCATTCCCCATGACAAAAACCGGAAGCAAAAGGGTCATAGCCGACGACACGGATTCCAAATTGCCAGCGTATTGTGTTGTGTTGCTGTTTCCTATTCTCTCATGTGCACCCATTAAGTATGAAGCTCACTACATTCGTGATAAAGCTCATTATAACATGGGTGTAACGTCCATCCAAGGGACGGCACACACGTTGATGAATCACCCTGCCCGTGAAACACCGGCATGACCATTTATAGCTGGGTCGAGATTCAAACCCAGGCTCGACAGCTTAGAGGTGAGTGTGCGTACCTCTAAACCACCCTACAGAAAACTCCTAATTAAACCAAACGCTGAAATAAAAAAAAGCAGAACACATTTTTATACATGGCATTTTCTGACATAAAAGATGTGAGGTTTAAAATCATTGAAAGAAAACGATGAAGAACAAAAATAAATGCTCCTGAGCTCAGAATTTAATTTTAAAAAGGTCAAAAGATTCTGTTACCTTGGAGATAGGAGAGAGGCATCAGGAGGAGCAGAATTAGCCATTGGATCAAGAACAAATTCAGCTTGGAAAAAGTCATGAAGTGGTATCATGGAGTAGGTGGTATCATGAAGTAGGTGGTATCATGAAGCACAGAAACATTCCATTACACTGAACAACAAAAATTTTTTACTGGAGATGTGTAAAGTGATTTAGACTAATTTGGGCACGCTGATTTCAAAAATCATAACCGTTTTGCTGTATCACGTCAGGATTTTCAGTAACAGAAATATTCCCATTGCCTAGAAGTCAGGACTTCAATGAAATTTACAAAAATTCATTTATTTCATCATGAATGCTTCAAAGTTATAGAAATTACAGAAAAACTCCACTAGAATGTAATTAAAAATGCTTTAGGCATTTGGCTTTGCGTTTGTGCTGCTCTGTGTCAGTTTCACGATGCAGGAACCAGCAGAAATCGCCCATCATGTTCGGGTTGTGCCGCCCTTGGTAACGCGTCTCCATGAGTGAAACCTCTTGGTGGAATCGCTCGCCGTGCTCGTCCGAGACTGCTCCCAAGTTGTCAGGGAAGAAGTTCAGGTGCTGGTGTAGGAAATGGATTTTCAGGGACATCCTGGAGCCAAGTTTCCTGAAGGACTCCAGCAGCTGCTGCACTATTTCTTCATAGTTGTCCGCGCGCTCGTTCCCCAAGAAGTTGTCCGTCACAGCTTTGAAGCTCCTCCACGCTGCCAGCTCTTTGGGGTTTAGAGTTGTCGGAAAAGTTTCGTCCTTCATAATCTGTCGGATTTGCGGTCCAACAAAGACACCAGCCTTGATCTTGGCCTCCGACAAGGTGTTGCCAAACTTTTCCTTGAGGTATAAAAACCCACGCCAATTCAGATCCATTGCCCGTACAAAACTTTTCATCAAGCCGAGCTTTATGTGGAGTGGTGGAAGGAAAACCTTGGCTGGGTCGACAAGGGCGACATGCTTCACGTTGTGTCGACCAGGTACATGCTCTTTTCGCTCTTCCCAATCTTTCTTCGTCCAGTGATTCTTGTCGTCTCTGCTATCCCAGAGACAAAGGAAGCACATGTATTTCGTGTAGCCTGACTGCAGCCCTAACAACAGCGCCACCACTTTCAAGTCTCCGCAGATGTGCCAGTTGAAGTCATTGTACTTGATGGAATCAAGCAGCTGCCGCATAGTCTCATAGGTCTCTCTCATGCCGAACGCGTGAGCCAGTGGGACTGATGGTTTCTCGTTGCCATTGTGGAGCAAAACAGCCTTCAAGCTGTTCTTCCCCGAGTCGATGAAGAGGCGCCAGTCTGCAGGATCGTGATCACACCCAAGTTCTTTCAACAGACCGTTGATGTCACTGCAGAATGTCATCGTGTCTTCCATCTCAAAGAACTCAGCCATGTCTCTGTGACGTGCTCTGAACAAGGATATCTTGGTGTTAGGTTCAAGTAGATTCCACTGCTGCAGCCTTGATCCAAGCAGCTCTGCCTTCGCCTTTGACAGCGAGAGATCTCTTACAAGATCATTTAAGTCTCCCTGGTTCAGAAGGTGTGATTCTTGAGTGTCGGGTTCAAAAGGTTCATCATCACCATCCTCTTCACCACTGCTTACAGCTATGTTCTGATCAGCTGGAGGTGTTGGAACGGGGTTCTCGTCATCATGAGGCACAGGTTTACGAGCAGAGACACAGTCAGCGTACTTGATGTGACCTTTATTCTTCTTGTTGAAGCCGGCGATGCTTGTGCAGCAGAAATAACAATCATCATGATGATTCTGCGGCTCACGCCATATCATGGGCACCGCAAATGGCATGCTCGCGCGCTTGCCCACCAACCACTGAGTCAAGGTTGTGTGACAGCTTGTGCAGCAGATGTGTGGTGCCCAGCTCTGTTCTTGGTCCCCCACCTTGCACCCGAAGTAGTGAAAGTAGGCGGCCTTCATTTTCACTGCTGTAGATATACTTTGCTGTTGATCTTTTTTGGTATACTGACCACAGACATAACAGAAGTTGTCAGGATGATTGGTACAGGAACGCCTACTCATCTTTATCTGAAAGAAAGAAATATAACACAAGTTAACAACAATTGTACGAAATAGACATGTTAAAGACATATGTAAATTTCATTGAAATCCTGACTTCTAGGCAATGGGAATATTTCTGTTCCTGAAAATCCTGACGTGATACAGCAAAACGGTTATGATTTTTGAAATCAGCGTACCCAAATTAGTCTTAATCACTTTACACATCTCCAGTAAAAAAAAAATTTTGAAATTTGTTGTTCAGTGAATTATCAGTAAAAGTTAGGTTATAAAGACTGCATCGGACTGGAATTGATGAATGGAAGCAAAATGTGGGCTTTGCGGATCAAAGATGTAAAAATAATTTTGAAATAACAGAGATGAATGAATGGGCTGTCTCTGAAACAAAGACTTTTGTATCCTTGAATGAAAAAAGATGAACTGAAAACAATCAGAAATGAGAAAGAGATTAAAAATCAATTCTTGTGAAGAAGAACTTATAAAGAGAAGACTGGTTGTTATGGTCATGTGTAGCAAAGGTGAGAATATTGTTACGTCTGAGGGGGGGGGGGTATGCATTCAAAGGGTAATTAGGATGTTTAATTAGGTATGCCATGCTGTTCGAGTGTACCAGGATCTCGATGTAATAAGTAGCAATTCAGTGGTGATAAGTTGTCTAGTAAATGTCCATTTCTTCAAGGGGGAAATGGTAATTGTCACGTAATTAGTTAGGGAAATGGGTTAGGGTAAGTGTGTCTGCGTAAACCCCTTTAACTATTCCCTGGAGGCTTGCCATGACGTCACAGGACAGTGCTGCGGATGGTTCCGCCCCGTGATCACGATTGGCAGAAGGCGACGGCGGAGGGCCAATAAACGGCTCGATTGGAAGTGACGAGGACTCGAGGATAAAAAGGCTCTGTTCGGGGAAAAGGCGAAGAGGAAGAAGATTGGTACACAAAAAACTGTTCTGGTGGAGGCTGTTGTGCTGAGAGCGTGCTGTGTTGTTGCGCTGATTCGGCCCTGGTTTCATCGTGTCTAGAGGCCTTCCTGAGCCTCGTGCCTCACCTTGGTTGGCTCTGGGGTTCTGCTGGCTCGGAGTACGGGGTCGAACGGCGGGCGGACCTGCCTCCCTCTCCTGCTCGCAACTTGGCGCCAGAACTGGTTCCCTGGCGGCTGTGAGCGGACTTGGGCCAGGACCAGGAGGTCGACAGCACCACGGTGTCTCCTGCCCCTGACGAGCGCAACGCCAGCTCGTCCGACGCCAATCCAGGGACTGTTGCATCCACACCACGGGCCAGCCTGACCACCAGGACCAGCTACGTTTTGTGTGTGTGTGTGTGTGTGTGTGTGTGTGTGTGTGTGTGTGTGTGTGTGTGTGTGTGTGTGTGTGTGTGTGTGTGTGTGTGTGTGTGTGTGTGTGTGTGTGTGTGTGTGTGTGTGTGTGTGTGTGTGTACCTGGTGCCTTAGAGGGTTTGAGATTTGTATATTCATTGGAATTGTCTGTGTTTTCCCCACCCCCGAACCCACACCACCATCCCGTCGAATCGCCCGGGATCCCTCCTCTTGCCGAGTCTTGTTATTTCTGGTTAGAGGAATAAATGTTATCAACTCAGTGAAAAGCGACTCGTGCCACCTTCCTCGTCCCGTTTGCGGTAGAGCGATTAGAACCGCCATCTTTGGGTTATAAATAAATAAACCGCCTCCATCGTTTCGGCTCATTCTACGTTAGCGGGACTGTTCAAGTCCCGTGGACGTCACAATATGAAGCTGCACAGAAAGCAATGAAGATAGTCGAGAGGACGTCCTCAAAAGATATGGATTGAAAATGTCAAGAGAGATACAGAATGTTTGAGTTTGCACAAAACCGGGGCAACGGATAGATCCATATGGAGGAATGCCATTATTTGACCACTCCTCTGAAAAAATGGGAAAGTCTTAAAACGTTTATTGTTGTTGTAGTTGTTTGTATTGTGAAAGAATGTTTCGAACTATTGTACCCCAGGTGGTTTCATGTCTCTACGGTCGCTTGTCAGTGTTTTTGCTGGATTCTATATTGTGCACAGGGTTTCATTTCATTGGCCTTACCCCTTCAGTTGGGTTTTGAGATTCATTCCTCGACTGTTAAAACACCATCGCTGTACCTCAATTTCACGATTATCTCTCTCTGCAGTTTTATCTTCTTTGTTTTCTTTCTCCCTCGATCCCCTTTCCTCTTTACGAGTGCATGGGAACAGCTCGTACACCCTCTTCAGCCTTATTGCTCCTCTTGGAGTACGTATATATTTTCCGTGCACACAAAGATAAGGAATTTCGACTTCCATCTCCTTTTCCCATGAATATACACCTGTATTAAATAGATGGCCCCTTATCAACCCAATTTCCAGACCACGATCTCTCAAGCAAAGCTGGCACATCTTCAGACAACTGGCAGGCTGACGGTATCGCACGTCAGCTCGGTATCATGTTGACGGGTATAACACCTTCCAAGGAAAGCCTCCGAGGTCAGTTCGGTGTTTTTTCAGACTCCTGACTGACTGTTGAAAGCATTTTACATTTCTCATCCCATTGTGCGCCCACGTCGGCAAGACGTGGCTGCAGCAATAACTGGGAAATTCAGGAATTTGTATTTGCTTTTTCAGGACAAGGATACAAAGTGAAAAATTTGATAATAATTGCGATGTTAATTCTCTCTTTTTGAAAATGGTCCTATACCAATGTCTACCTTTGCTTTCTTTTGTGACGTCATTTTACAAGATTTTTCTTTTTCGCAAGCTCATTTTTCATTTTGATAGCTACTCACACGTTACTGAGTGCTCGAGATTCCTCTTGTCTCCTGCCACTCTGACAAGGTAGGAGATGGGGGGGGGGGGACATTAAAATGCGCTAACTCCGACCGACCTCTGTCCATGTACTTTTGTGTGCGCAATATTTCAAAAAAGCGTTGAACATTTTGCTTTTATGTTACAGATATGTATTCCTCACGACATTATCTAAACCTGATTAAATTACGGCAGTGATTGGCTGAATTACGTTGCCATGGCAACCATCTCGGCAACTTGACTTGTGTACGCGATATTTGAAAAACCGTTCAAGATTTAGTTTTCATATTATACAGATCTATTCCTCATACCTCCAAAAAGGTTGGGGACCCAGAGTATCAGCTCATTGTTTCATTTCATTGAATCAAATTTTATTTCTACCTTCCCATTTGCAGCTCATCCCTGAGCGTGGGATGGTAAAAGTAGCACATGACAATTGGAGAAAAACTACTAAACAGACAAATGACTGTTCCCGAATGAGTGTGGGAGAGTGTAGTGTGTGTGTGTGTGTGTGTGTGTGTGTGTGTGTGTGTGTGTGTGTGTGTGTGTGTGTGTGTGTGTGTGTGTGTGTGTGTGTGTGTGTGTGTGTGTGTGTGTGTGTGTGTGTGTGAGACACCTTCTATGCACTCCTGAACCACTAGACAGAATGAGTTGAAAAGTAGTGGTTGCACTCAGGGTGTGAAGGGAAAGCTTTTAAGCGGTAAACCATAGTCCTTGGGGGTTGAGGATGGAGAGTGGACCCCAATTCTATCTATGTAAGTATGTAGCATAGTGTGGCTCCCCGTTGGGATGTGTGTGGTGGGGTGGGGGGGGGGGATATTACAAACCATAGTAAATAGCCCAATTTTGTGGGAATTATCCTGTCCAAAAAGACTTGTTTTTCGCAAATATTTAAAGTGTTGTATACATACAGTATACAGCAAATATTAGCACCAGATTGCAATAACCTTAACACATGCACTCGCACTGCCCAGCACCCAAGTGGAAATATATTCTCCAGAGGTTTTGCACATCATTTCGGCAACGCACTGTGCATCATAATGGCATTTCGATGATGAACCTTTAATCCTCAAACCCCCACTTCCTGAGATAATTCTCACATATTAGCACACATGTCGATGCTCGTCAGTCAGTCACTTTGACACCTTTTCATGTCTTGCTGAAAAGCACTTCTTGAAATCATTTGAAGGTGACATCACATTACAGGATAGTTATAGTGTGTCTAAAATATTGGTGTGGCACATAATTTGTATATCTCATGCATTTCATCATGATACAAGTGTAGGCAATGTGTTTTACCTTGTTTTTAAAGCAGCAAAACACTTGAGAGAGGTAAATTTAGTAACCCACAAGTAACAGGGTAAAGTTAGGTAGGGTAGGGATGCATCACCTGTTTGAAGCCCTGGAGGGAAGATTGCGATTGAACAGAAGGCAGTTCTACAAACGAGAGAAAGGAGGAACAAAGGAATGCAGGTGGGTGTAAATCTCGGATTTTAGGAATTTAACCAGGAGCAGGTGCTTGGAAGAGCACTTTCTTCATTGCAGAGTTGGGGAGGGTTGGAGGACTGATAGAAGAGGGAGCGAGAATGGAGGTGACAAAAAGACAGATAGCAATGAAACAATTTGAGATGTGAAAGCGAGAGGCGCACTGCTTCAACCACATCACAGGAGATGCTAATAATGTTCAAAATTCTGGTTTTTTAATGCCTCCATCACCGAAGTCACCTGAGGCATAATGTTTTTGGGTTGGCCATCATCCACGCTTCCATCCGTCCATCATAGGTTTTCGTTTTCGTGATAACTTAAGAATGGCTGAAGGGATCAAAGTCAAACTTGGTACAGGTATGTGTAATGATGTAAAGATTAATTGATTAGATTATGGGGTGAAAGGTCAGAGGTCCGATAATGTTACTGCGCTAGCTTGTGAACTAGTGATGGGATTTTGACCAAACTCAGTACAAGTATAAATTATGATGCAAAGATGAACTGATTAGATTTTGGAATCAAAGATCAGAGGTCATGTCAGGTAGACATGCAATACTTGAGAACAGCTGAAGGGATTTACAGTAAGTCAAACTTGGTACTAGTATTATAATGATGTAATAAAATGGGTGGAGGCATATTGGTCAATGTCGCGATGTCGACGAGTGCCGTTCTAGTATTACGCAGATTATAGGAGAGGTGGATGTAATGCTGGAGTCCCAACCCAGAGGAGAGAGAGAGAGAGAGCAATACTACATTGAGCTATGTACAAAGCCCTCATAGGCTGAGTAGTTCTGAATTTTCCAGGAATGACTTTGAAGAACAGAGTTTGCCCATTCTCTGGTTGGCATCGGAGGCCAGCTCAACTATGCTGTCAGTCCAGAAATGGTCATTGCTGATAGTGAAGCTTAGAAATTGAAGAGACAGAACCACTTCTATTGGCCTTGATGGTGGATGTTAAAGATCTTGAAGTGGCTTTTAAGAATACCATTGTGTGCCAGCACCGTGTCCATTTTCCACATTATTGTCCTAATGTGCAATGACTCTACTTAATGGCACTTCATTCGCAGCATGACTGCACTTTAGAGATGATGCAACCAACATGCCGAGTTCGTAATTGAATCGTGGTCCAACATGCATTCGCCAGAAGAGGTGTCCTCAGTTGTTGTAGATGTCCAGTTAATTTTGACAACCACTGAAACTTGTTTTATTACAATAACTGCATGATGGGGCTTAATAAAAAAGTGATATCTTCCCAATTATCAGAAGAAGAAAAACATTTAATCCAAATAAATACTTGGGGTGAAGGGGTTAAAAAAAAAACATTCTCAGGATGAGATTTAATCATCCAAGAATTGCCATTTTCATTATTTTTATCCCTCAATATTGAAGTATGAATGGAAAGGAGTGTGCCCAACCACCCCCACCCACACCCCCTTCCACTGTATTCGTGTTCCTTCCTGTATATAACAACACAATTGCAGAGGTATTTTGTGAATGCATACATGGAGAAGTCATGAAACCAACGGGATTAATTTAGCTTCAGGGCCACACATTCCACAGTTCCAGTCTGCCCTTCAAGCTACCTTCCTCTTTATTAACGTTTTATTATTAAGCCCCGCAGTTCAGTGTCACCCTGGCAGCCAATACCCCTACTCCAGGGGGAATGCAGCATTTTAAATGTGGAGGTACATTCGGCCAAGCTAGATGTGATTTGGTTGAGCTGCTAAAAGGGGGGTGAGGGTGGGGGGAGGCATGAGCTCAAATTTGAGGAGCTCTTTGGAAAGGACAGATGTAGGCTCAAGACAGAGGAGAGCTTCAGGGTGTCTTTGAATGTGGAGCTGGGAGAAAAGTGTAGGAGTCGGGGAGAGCTTGGGGCAAAGTTCAGCTGCCAATTCGTCAATTCCAACACCGGGCCGAAGCAAGCTGAGTGTCGTGGAACGAGCCTGCTCCACCTGTGCTTCAGGGTGAGAGAATGCACCCAGTTACCGCCTCTTGCTCATCCATGTTGTGCATGCGCAATGTCAGCTTTGCCAAGCACGATGTTTTCTTTTTGTTTTTTTTCATCCATGTTATCTCTGAAAGATCATTTGCCCCAGCTCACCGGTTGCTTCCCTTTTATTTTGCATCCTGACCTTTTGTGGTGTAACAATCTATGGTCATAGCTGGGGATATTTTTTTCGATAATGCAATTAGTACGTGTTGCATGTGTCTTACCGTGAGGCCTGTCTGATTCATACCTTGTGTTGTTTGTGTTGCTCATATTTATTATTTACAGAACTATACATCCTGATTTATCATGATATATTAATCGTTGATTAACTAAGCTGCTGCTTTTTAGGCACAAAGACCATCTTCCCACCAACAGTTTTGAAATGGACCTATCAGATCACTTGGTGATTTGGCAGTAGTTACATATAGCACTACCGTTGTCCACCTAGAGACCTATACAGGCACATTACAATATATGTAACAGGTAAGAAAATATTTTTCTTTATGACTATACATGAGGGGCTCTCAGGATAACTCAAGAGTTCCAGTCGCCTTGGACTCTCTCTTTCTCTCTCTCTCTCTCTCTCTCTCTCTCTCTCTCTCTCTCTCTCTCTCTCTCTCTCTCTCTCTCTCTCTCTCTCTCTCTCTCTCTCTCTCTCTCTCTCTCTCTCTCTCTCTGTCTGTCTGTCTGTCTGTCTGTCTGTCTGTCTGTGTGTGTGTGTGTGTGTCTGTGTCCTCTCTCTCTCTGTTCTCTCTCTCTCTCTGTTCTCTCTCTCTCTCTGTTCTCTCTCTCTCTCTGTTCTCTCTCTCTCTCTGTTCTCTCTCTCTCTCTCTCTCTCTCTGTTCTCTCTCTCTCTCTGTTCTCTCTCTCTCTCTGTTCTCTCTCTCTCTCTGTCCTCTCTCCCTCTCTGTCCTCTCTCTTGTCACCCAGGTGCTTCGCATGCAGGGTGATGGATGCATCTATGTGTGGAGTGTCCACATGAAGGCCCCAGCTTTAAACAGGAGGACTCGTCTGCCAGTACTGGTTGTTGGTGGATGTTGCAAATCCCATTGTGTTCCACGAAAAGGAGACGAGTAATCACTGGCGCCCTGACCAAATTCTAAATGAATATCCCCCCATGGAGTGGTGATCTGTGTAAGATCGTTTTGAAGACCCTAAATCTCTGTTCAGAGTATGTACCTCCATTATTATGAATTCTCTTATTTACTGTCACGTGGATGGCGAGGAGTATATAGGAACCCCCCTTTTTTGTAATTGTGCTCAACGTTATCACATTGGTGAATGTCCTTTGTGTGAATACATGTTGTCAGCCTCATTAGAGGATTATTTTGTGTTTGCAGCCACTTACCATGGATTAGGTATTCCCTTCACCCCACCTCCCTCGATATGACAGCAACCCTTTTAATTATGACCTTCCATTTCTGACTGGAAGACAAATTGTTATTCTTCCAGCTATTTTTATTGTTGTTGTTAATTCTCACAGATTTTTGTTGGTTCAATAGCTCCTAAACGGCTGAGACTACAAACATCTTACTTTGCACAGAGATAGATACTCACCTGAAGTCGTGCACCTGCTGAAACATGTTTGACCTTGACCTTCAATTTACCCCTTTTTCTTGTTGACGTGTTTCAGGGAAAACCTTACGTTCATTGAACATGACATTATGCAAGCGAGTCAGAATGGGTTACCTGAAGAAGGCTATTTTAAAATTAGGTCACTGCAAGGACTATTGTTCATATTTCGGTGATGATTGCAGACCTATTTTTAACCCGAATTGACCTTTAATCCATTGTCCTAATTATGGATCTACATGACGTAATTTCTTCATTTTCCCAATTTTCTCACTTTACTTACCTTTTAACGTGCTGATGAACCTTGGATTCCAAACTAGGAAGAAAAAGAACTGAGAAAACGGAAATTAAATTGTGATAGTGATGAGAATCCATTGCTCTATCGAGTCGATTGAGCTTGTAAAGAATGACAATTAAATCTGACAATTCAAACTGCTCATTGGATTGATGTACTATGGTGATCGTTCACATTGCATTTGGTTAAAAAAAAATATATATATATATATATATTGTATAAAATTGCATAAAATAAAAATAGCAAATCAGGCTATACTTCCAAAAAACTCGGAGAATATTTTGCAAAACATCGCCACTGCCTGGCACATCACTTCTATTCAGACTTCGCTCAAGCTGAAGCCTCGCCCTGAACGTTCTCGGCCTGTCCCGAATGCTCGAGGCTTCATCTGAGCACGCATAAAGTACTGCCTTGCTCGGCCCGAAAGGCCACTTTCTTTAAAAGGACAAAAAAATGAGGGAGAGATTTACAGAGAATAAAACGCTAAGAAGCGGTTAAGAGAGAAGTGGTTTTCTACACATACATTCGAAGAGGGGGGATGGGGGGGGCCTTCTTTCTGCATTATAATGGATTTTTATGATTATAATCGATGCATATTCCTATTACACTTCGTTTTACCCCACTGTTCCAATAAAACATGAAGTAATGCAAACAACTATTCTAATCTAGACATTTTTAGTCTCGAGAAGCAATTTCCACAACTATAGAAACAGTGTCCACAAAAAGTCGAGAAAGTCTACACCCCCTTTAAAATTTTTCACCATTTGTTGCCTTATAGCATGGAATTAAATTGCATTAAATCAAAATTTTTCCACCTTTTATTTACACATCATAACCCACAACTTCAAACTATATATATATATATATATATATATATATATATATATATATATATATATATATATATATATATATATATATTGTTATGAATTTGGGAATTCGATTGCACACAACATACAGGTTCCTTTTGTCAGCTATGTCGATAAGTGCTTGTTCCCTAGATAGCTCACCTTTCATTGTTTAAATGTTCAGAAATCGATTAGATGTGCTGCGGATCGATTTAATAGTTAGGGAACAAACAATGGAGACCTCCCTCCCCCTCTTCTGCGAAGAGGAAGAAGAACCCTGCCGGCGCATGACTCATGATGTCAACAATTCCCTCCCACCCGTGGTTGAGCGGGGGGAGGGGGTGGATCACGAGGGCATGAGTCGCGCCGAGCGTGGAGGAGGGGGGGGCGGAGAAGGATAAGAGGAGATCTTTTTCTTTTGTTCGTAGGCAGAGTTGGAGAAGGGAGTTGAGAGAGTAGCCGTTCAGGAGACCTTCGGGTCCTGTTTGGCTTGGGTTAGGGTCGAGGCCTTCGGAATCTTTTTGCTTCGGCTGGCTCAGTGAGCTTCGGCTGAGGCCTGGCTCGGGGGGAGGCTTTTTGCTTTGACGGTTCCGTGAGCTTCAGCTTCTGCTTGGCTCGGGAGAGCTTTTTGCTTCAAGCTGCCCAATTTGGAAGGAACTTAAGCCGGACGCTCGGCTCGAGCTGTGAGTGGTGGCTTCTTCTTCTTGGTTCGTGGAGCTCTTTGTTCTCCATTTTGGTTCCCGGCTTGGTGCGACTCATCGACCTCTTTGTGGGAGGTGGTTCCTCGGGGAAGCGACGCATCGACGGGAAGGATCGGTGCCTCATCTCACCAGCATGTGTTGAGAAGCGCGGGTGGATTCGCGGGAGCTCGGGAAGGATCACGGCGATTGGATCCAGCTCGCTCTCGCTGGAGCCCGGGTCCGAACAACTTGAAGACCACACGAGGTGGAGAGGTTCGAGATAGTTTCTGGGTTTCAGCTCACCTGTCCTCCGAGCTGGAGCTCGTTATTAAAGGCCTCTGCCACCATTTCTTGGGTGTGTGTGTGTGTGCGTACGTGTGTCCGTGGGCCCGTCTAATAAGTAGGAACTGCTGTTAAGTGCAAGTGACTGTACATAATAAGTAGACGGTTGTAGTTCTTTTGTCGTGCTTTTGTTGCTTGTATAATTGCATACGTGTTTTGCCTTGTTTCATTGCATACGTGCTTTATTATAATAAATGTCCTTGTGTGAATGTAAACCTGTTCGTTGCGTCCATTCCCTCATTGAAATGCCCCATCTTCCTCTCGGAATATAGTTGGTTTTTAAATAACCGATAAATAGAATCGGGTCCAGTGAGGTCTGGCGATAATACCCGCTCGGTTATCCCAGAATGGAACGGACCGCTTAAGCGGTTCGTGTTCAAGCAGGCCTTCGCCGAGGTACGGTCCCTCGGTAGGTTACCCGCGTGGGTACTTAGGTATATCGATATTCGGCGATTGACCCTATTTCGCGTGGGTAGAATACGGACTGGGCCGTGGTGGGATTAAAAATCCACCCGTGACTGGTTTCTGGCATTGTTCCAGAAAGTCACGACTGAATTGACCGTTCGGTGGGCGAAGCGACGCTATTGGTTAGACGCGGTTGTTCGCACGCCGACGAGCGGGAAATCTACAACAATATATTACAAGTGGGGTGTGCTTACACGTTGTGTAAGCACACAAACTGTGCTTCCCCATTGTCTCGGGTCTTACCTACATTTATTTCATTAATACCCCTCCCTTGTGTATGTTCTAAGGGTATTTTTTTTTAAAAAAATTAATTTTTTCTGTTTATTAATATTTTAATTTTTTTGAAAAAGATTTTTGAAAAATTTAAATCTTCAACTTCAGTTGCTTATAAAAATGTAATACATCATGAATGTTAAATAGATTTCTAAAATATATATATTTTAATTCTGCGTGGTGTAAATGATGACAACATGGCAACTCGCGTACTTGATCTTCATTAAAACGAGCCCGTCTCTATAGCGACATGTGGTGATGTATTTTTTGAATTGCACAGCGGGAGTTGTTTTGAATTACATGAAGGCGAGGTGCTTTTAATAACATGGTGGTTATGTGGCAGTAAGGTGTTTTTAATAATGTGGCGGTTACATGTGGTGAGGTTTTAATTAATGTGGCGGTGAGGTGTTTTCAATAATGTTGCGGTGAGATGTTTTGAATGACGTGGCGGTGAGGTGTTTTTAATAATGTGGCAGTGTTTGTCCCACTGTAGCAATGTGTGGTAAGGCGAGCGTAGTGAGCCGATCCATACTAGTATATACAGCATATACGAGCAGGGTACCCCTCACTGACGGGTTCATCGACGTCTCACATCAAATGAGTGTGTATGGGTAGAAACTGGAATTCAGTGTAAATATTCAGTGTGCAGATATCGCAATAGGTGGAGTGGGTAACTTTGGCAACCTCCACTCCACCAGCAAAGATTTCCAATGCATGCTTGTTGTATCTCCGAAGTACTGCTTGGGAGTGAGGATGATGTTATGAAAGCGTGGCTCGGAAACGAATTTAGGCATGTTTTGGGCCTATCACCTCACAGAAGATCACCAAAGTTTGTTCCATGCCAACCGAACACCGACATGAACTTATCCCTTTCCACATCGCTTCTTCAGTCCCCAAACCACCACCTCTCTACACTCTCCATAGCTTTGCTTTCAGCAATTTACATTCAGTATTTCTCACAGCAATATATATTGTTGAGGATTCAGGGGTGGGGGGGATTCGGACGAGCGCGTCAATCACTGTCCGTAACCAGTTTTGTTTTTCGCACCCCTCTCGACAGCAAAACATCACAGATTCGGCACCACCCTAACCACCGCCGTCTCCGGGGTTATAACGCCGGCCGGTTCGGCACAATTCTCGGGTTACGCGTCTCGAATCACGATACCAAAATACACCTGTACCTTGCCAGCTGGGGGAATTGACCCAGGTTACAGACTGGTTTTGTCAGAGACCGAGCGGAGTCTACCAGTCTGTAACCATTTTCGTTTTTATATCCAAACCGAGCAGATCGTTCCTCGGCGCGGCACGAATTAATTCAAAGCAGCAACTTCATACGAATCAGCCAGATTTATTGGGGACATCAGGGAACACAACACAAGCAATGCATTCACGACAATGTTATAATTAATCTATAACCCGTTCTTAACTAGGGAGCTACGGGTTTCGAAGGGGACCCTAATGAGATAAGCCTTAAACAACATGCAGACATGACATAGACAGCATGCAGACAAGACAAAAAGTACTTGATGATGTTTCATGGACGAGAGGAAAGTGTCAAAGCACGAATGTGGCTCGTGACAAGCCGATGTCCACGGATTCGAGCGCCCAAGCTCGAACACGCCGCGTGGAAAAAATGGCGCCGTCCTTTTGTCGCACCGCCCACGCATGCGGCCTCCGCACGTTCTGACCCCGCGGAAGGTCGACGGCACAAGACCGTCAGATCAATGGTGGGTTTCAGCTGGTTTCGCACAAGGTCCAGCATAAAAGTCCAGGCCTGGCCTGTTCACCAGACAAGGCCAAATCGAGGTGTTGGGCTCTGGCAGGCGGATCGACAAATGTGTCGAGGACCTTCTAATGAAAGTCGATCGCCGACTCGACGTGCAGGCAGCCTCTAGCCGTTTCTCCTGCCTCCTTCGCGAAGCAGATCGCAGACAAACACAGCCGTCCCCTACACAGCAGATCACGACTCCCACCAGTCGTTTCTCAGTTCCACCTTTTGTTTCTCGGCCGATGGCAGACTCGACCCTCAGGTTCAGTTTCTCTCCCGGCCAATTCACCACTGCCTTTCCTTCTCTCGCTCGCCTCGAAAACCGACTGGCTCCTCCCTTCAGTTTCACTTCCTTCTCTAGGCCACTCCCCTTCTCAGCGCTGGGCGGAGACTATTGTCCCGAGAGAGGAAGGAAGAAGAAGAACCTCTCGGTCCACCACCAAAGTACGAACAATAAACAACCTCTTACACTTCCCGACACACATGTGACGTCCATTTACCGAACAACCTGGCTAAACATGCATTTAATGGGGCATCTGGGCTGATCTTATATTTAATAACCCACTAAGGGCCATTTCCGCAACAATGTATATATATATGTATATATATATATATGTATGTATATATATATATATATATATATATATATATATATATATATATATATATATTGTTGCGGTGACGGATACCGAGACACCAGCTTGTCACTCAGGGGGATTAATCCCCGGTTGTCCTCGGTAGAGCCGGACCTGGGGCCACCGCTCACAATTAACGTTATGGTACGGTGGGTTGTTTTAAAACCACGAATGCCACCCAGTCGACCACGAGTTCCAGTGTCTGCCGTCTAATTATTCCGTTTAACTAGAGGTCACGTGGTTACCTGAGCGGGGAGCGCGCCCTCGGCAAAGCACCAATGTTATCTGATTAGATTGTAATTAGGGCAGCCGAGCGTTTTAACCGCTGATGCGTGCCGACGATTTTTTGGTCAAATCTGTGGTAATTACCTCCCAGTCTATCTCGGTTCGAACAATGCTAGACTAATGAAGGAAAGGACAAACACGGACAGGTTGGAAATCGACAAATAATAAATTAATAATAAAATAAATGAATAAAAAGAACTTTTTATTTGCTGGGGTAAATAAAGAATTTCAGAGCAAAAACAATCAAAATGCCAAGAAAGAGACAAAGAGCAGAAGCTTAACGGGGGTTGACTTACAGCTAAACATAGACAACAGTACCCAGCAGATCATTCAGGGGGAGGGGAGGGGGAGAAAATCGTCTCGCTCACCAGAAAGTTGTCCGTGAAGCAAACACGTTCTGAAATGCGTGAGTGTGTGTCATGTCCGTCGCCATCACCCAGCTTTGTCGTACAGCCTCTTGCGGGGCAGCCTTGAACGCCAGTCCACACGCTCGCTTGCTGAAGCTCTGGGCAGGACGAACCGTCTCGCTGTTGGCGCTGGCTAGACACCCACACGCGCACTTCCTTATCCTATTTTGCGCGCCTACACCCGCTTCTTGCTCGCTTCTCTCTCGTACCTCTTTCGTTCACGCTTTTTATTATCTCAGAACGTATCTCTTTCTCTTCAGAACGTATCGCTTTCGCTTTTTCCACACTCTCAAAACGTATCTCCTCACAGAACGTCTCTCTCACTTCAGAACGTCCCTCTTTCGCCTTTTCCTCTCTGAACGTCTCTCCTCACAGAACGTCTTTTTAGCTGCGTCGCGTTGCGAACGCTGGCTCCAAGAGAGCTCCGCGTTCTTCTTCTTCTTCTGGTGAAGACAAAACCTTTATGACGCGGCTCTTGGATACATTTGTCCTTGTTATATCTTCTGGGCGTCTCTATGGGGTGCCGTCCGCCCCAAGCTCACCCCACCCCACTGGGGCATGGTTACCATGATGACCCATGCGCTCTCAAAAGAGGCGGGCATCAGAGCTTGTGAAGGAATGTTGCTGAGGAAAAACGAGGGCGGGCCCTCTCCGTGAGGTGCCGTCTGCCCCAAGCTCACCCCATCCCACTGGGGCACGGTTACCATGATGACCTGTGCGCTCTAAAAAAGGTGGGCATCGGAGCTCGCGAAAGAATTCTGCTGCGGAAAAATGAGGGCGGGCTTCAGAGCTTGTGAAAGAAATGTGTGTGAATGTGTCTCGTAAAGAAAAAAGCTTCCCATAAGAGAGGGGATCTATCCTTTACCCTTCTCAATGCATCACATTTAAGATCCCATTAGACATGGGGATGGGGCTAATCTGAACATACATTTAAGGAAATAACTGTCTGAGGACCTGGATGTGTGGATGCATTCATCAGATCGGATTCTAAAATCCGTAACAATATATATGTATGTATGTATGTATATGTATATGTATATATATATATATATATATATATATATATGTGTATATATATATATATATATATATATATATATATATATATATATATATATATATATATATGTAGCAGAACTGTGTTCTTAATCTTAATGACTACATTTTGTCCAGCCTTTTGACCTTTAAAATTTATGTCTCATGTAATCTTTTCATTTTGATATGCCGTTCTGTATTTCATTCTTTTAGTTTCACTATTTGTATGTCAGGTTTCAAAGCAATTTTTTTGTTGGAGCTTTCTTAGCTCGAACATGTTTTCCTTCTCCACAATGGGGTCCTTAATATTGGCATTGAGATAGCCCATTTGGTATCCACAGTCATTAAACTGATGGGGCACACAGCATTTGGATTTTATTGCCAGTTCAAACGAGTCATCTTGGCAGCAGATAATTTGGCCATGGTGCAGGGACCATTCGCAGGAAGGAAAGACTGCATTCTGTGACGTTTAATCTCCTTGCTTCATTGGGACAGCTGGTTCGATATGAATGCTTAGGGATAGGACAGACCTCATTGCCAAACTCTCTTGATAATTTGTGTTTTTTTTTATTTTTGGCCTATTGTTTTAGGAAAAAGGAGTTTTCTGGAAAAGATGAGCTTTATTACGTTTTGGAAGACAAAAAGCTCCACTTGACAAAAACCAGAAATTTCTGTATGCTCCTGCTATACTGTTTGTTTTGGCCATGCTTCTTGCAGGAAGCTCAGGCATTTGATTTGCAGTTTTCTTTTATCGCTGGATTCCCCGACAGGATCCCGTCCAGTTGAATCACAAGACAAATGATGCGGGGCCATTCGTATCCAATATTATAGAGATGTGTATTTTTTTTTCCACTCTCTTTTCAAAGCTGCCTCTCAATTTCATGTTGCTGAGAATAATAATCTCGCTCGATGCAGAAATCACAAAATTATTAGTGTCATGTGTTGCTCATTTTCTCATGTTTCTTTGCAACCTGTGCTGTCAGTCTTTGGTTCAAATCTGACAGACTAATGTATTTCTTTTGACAGAAGGTTTTGCACTGAAACCTGTAATAATCCCTTATTCTGTGACCTCTTTACGGCTCGATTTAAACAGTGCGTTGATTTTCTTTCCGCTTTGCTGATCTTTATTATTAACACGCAGTGTAGCTCATGGAACTGCTCTATGACAAAACGCAGGGTTGATTTACTAGTAATCAGGCAAGAGACAACTCTGCAACATATGTGAGTGCCTGTGTGACTGCTAAAACACCTCCAGGCTTTTAAACGAATAATTATTTTGCTGTGTTTACTTAATGTTTGAAGAGCCAAGTGGTGAGAAGAAATGCGACAAAATATACAAACGAGTGCTGAGCATTTGGGTGGTTTTCAAGGGCACGGTGTGACATTTTTGGACATGTTTCATGGTGATAAAGTCATACCTGTGGTATTGCATCATTCGAAAAATAGGAAGTAACTCAAGTGTGAGATCATCTAAGATGAGAAGTGTGCACAATTATTCATCGCACGTTTGAACTGGCAAAGGAGTTGATCTTATAAGACGAGCGCACAACACAATGCTCAACAGAGGAAGTATCAGTCATGCTTGTAATGCAATCAGGTGGTGCACACACAGCGTGGAACTGAAGCACAAAGCAACAAACTAAAATGCAGATACTTATTGCACAGGGAAAGTGCACACATTGTGTACATGGAATTGATGTGAATGGCATGTGGCTCGAGCACAGTTTGGGGTGACCTTTTGGGCTCGATCATTATGGAACTTCTGGAGCACGGCCCAGTAGCACTCACCGTTGATCATCACCGTCGTGCTGTTGTCATTTTCAAACCAATAAGACCCCCAGAAAATGTTGTTGTGGCTGTTGATGGCACCATTCAAGTGGAAATGGGCTTCATCACTGAATCAGATCAGGAGAAGGAGATTGGGACCATACTCTGTGTAGAGCGTTGATGCTACCGAAGCAGTTTCCTTGGTTATTGGGCACAATCCTGGAATGGTCACCACTCCAACACTACACCAGCAAGCTGGTACTCATTTTGCCAACCTCGGAAGGATGACAGGCTGAGTTAATCCCACCTGGCTGGTATTCATTCAACAGCTGAGTGGGATTTGAACTCAGGACCCGAGGATCCAAAACCCACCGCCCAAACCATTAAGCCAACACCAGGCATAACCAGATCAGGATGATCCAGTTTCCGTACCGCTCCATCCTATCGCTGACCAATTGCACATATCAAGTCTTCTTCTCATGTCATCTTAACTCAGTGTATGCCTAATAGAGATGATGTATGGGAAAAGCTTCAATTCCTTAGAGAGGATACACCAAACTGATGTTGGTTGGATGCCTAGCTCCCAGGAGAGCCGGTGGTGGGACTTTGTGGGCCTGTCCACTGCAGAATTCCGCACGACGTCGATGTTGGCTTGGCTCTTGGTTACTGGTGCTGACCTGCCACTGTTGCCCTTGCTCTGGTTGTGCGCTGTACCCTTGTGCTCAGAATGTTTCACAATACATTGAATGGCACAATTTGTGGGTCCATCACATGTTCTGAGGTCATATTCTTGACAGAACCTCCAGCGGGTGTGTACATATGATTGTCTCATACCACAGAGCCACCACTTTTGTCATTATAACTCCCATGAGTTATAATGAATGAAAAAAACTCCCATGAAAATCATTATAACTCCCATGATGAAGCTGAGTCTCTGAGTCTCTCACTTTCACATCGCAAACAGGTCAGTGGTCTCTGTCTTCGACTGCCTCCTTTATGGTCTTTCACCCTCTGCTCTTTCTATGCTTTGCCCCTCCCCCACACCCAGGTGGTTTGCCAGTAACCCCCTTCTCGTGAAACAATCAAAATCTAGACACTACAATACTCACCTCCACTCATGTGTTCCTCTTCCCCTCCCCCCCCCCCCACTTGTGGAATCAACTTCCTCAGTCTCATATATCTCATTGCTCTCTCCAGGGCTTCAAGACAGCTATTTACCACCATCTCAGATCACCCCTCCCCCCCCACAACCAAAACCATGATCTTTTTCACATCAATTAACCCTCCCCAAGCCCACCTATTTCCAGTTTTTCAGTTTTTCCTTACACTTCCATGATTGACAGTTTGCTTCCGTATCTATATTGTCCATCCTGTGTGTCCTCCCCTTGCTCTCATTCTTCCTCACGTCCCTTATTTCTCCAAAACTTCTCTTCTATTTTGTCCCTCAACCCTGCTGTTCGGTGTGTTTCCCCTCCCCCTCTTTTTCTACGATTCTTTTTTTTTTGTCACATCCTGATCCATTCTGTGTTCTAGCTCCTCCACGAGCCTCAACACTGTATAATAAAAACATGTAAAAGATATTAAATTTAACACAGAACACTTCAATTGCAAGCAGTATTGATAAATAATCATTAAAGAAATCTAACTTGTATGACCCACATGCCAACAACCACAATGTGGCAACACTAACACAACCTCCGATGGGCCTAATGTCCTTTGAAATCCCTTGTAAGGGAACATATACTATTATATCATTAACCATAACAAGCTGGAAGCATGCACAAGAAATAAGGTCTATCATCAATCTCTATGTCAGGTACACAGGTATGTCAAGTCACTCTGTTGTTTTGCCTGAACTGTTTTCTCTTTACCTGTGTTCAACCCTCGAGAATGTTTCAGAATTTGTCATGGATGATTCTTGTTTATTTGTAAACCGCTGATACATCTGCCTTGCTCACAATACAATGGGAGATTAAAACAAAAATCATATTTCTATTAAATTTCTACATTAAAATGATAAGTTTTCTATGTAAGTCACACATGCTATTAACCTCACTGGTTGGGGCTCACAGAGCGTCCAACGAGACTGTAATCAAGAGAAAGTTATGTTCCAACAGTGCATTAACTTTTACTTGGGAGGTAATATAAAGCTTCAACCCCTGAGGATGCAGCTGTTGTTTATGCATTTTGGATGCCATCAATAGTTTGCTAATCTTCTCTGTATGATTGTATAAGCTGCAAGCTTACATTTTCAATGCCGATTCCCTGTTATTCTGATTCCAACGATCATTTGCCTATTTGAATTGTTCTACAATGCCATCGCCAGTGATGTCGTAACAGTCATTCTACTTCACCCATCCAATGCCTTTTCTGAAACCAGAATAACGATCACAACACATCCTGACATGATAGAACATCCACGGATGCATGCTTCTCGTTATTGGCATCAAAGACTTGACCCACCAACAAAATTGCTCTTGTATTGGTGAACGAAAGTTTTATCCAAGCAACACAGTGGGTGGTGATTTCAAACAAAGTTCTCCCACTCTATTCACTGTAGAACAATGCGTACTTTGTGGAACACGCACTGCTTCTTCCAAAGGGGAAGTTTCTGCATCGACTATGCGAAAGAACATTCCTTGTCAGCCTCTCACCATATAAATGGCTGATGCAAGCCAATAAGCCAGTGAGAGCTCAGTGAGTGACAGCTTTTTTTCTGCTTAATAAGATGCAACAATTAAGCACCTAATGACATTGCACTTTTAATAGGGCTCATTAATGATGAAGTTTTGTTGTTGTTTTTTCTGATCCATAATTTGTGCTACACTGAGATAAAGTTGGAAAACTTTCTCCACATGGATGTGCTGAGATTGGTGGTTAATGCAACAATTTGTAAATTGGTGAAATCAGACAGGTGTGATTCAGCAATCTTTGAAACATGCTACTGCCTTCTGCTGCTTCCATCCGCAGGACACAAGAGTGGATATCACTTCGTTCTTAGCCACCATGCGCCAGGTAATACCTGACAAGCTCACTGCTCCCACACCAGTACCCGTGACACCCGTGTTTCCAAGCCGAGTCAGGGTTCCTCGCTGCAAGTCTGTCGTCGACCCTAAATCCGCAGATGCGCACATCATGGTCACATGGCAGCCTCCATGGAACCTAGACTTCCTGCCACCTCAGGAGGTTAGTTTAAATCATTTATGCTTTTCAAAAATTATGGCCCATGGTTTTTAGGAGTTGCCAGTATTGCAGGATGTTCTATAACATGATGAAAAGTACAACGGCTCTCCACAAAGCTATTCTGTTACCTACCCCAGATTTTTTTAGGTCCCACTGGCAAAATTATATTGAATAATTTGCAGCATCTGGCTTTCTGAATACCTGACTATGGTCTGCAAACTAGGAATAGATTAAAGAAAGCAGGTAATGCACATTGTCTTGTTGTTTTCACAAATGGATACCAAAGTGGGAATAAAACCATTATGACTTGCAAATTACATTTTGAAAGCAAGTTATTAAGTTCCTTTGTCTTTTAGGTGTTGTGCATGAGCAAACGGTTTATATGATGAACGAATGCTTTATGTTGATACTTCTTCAAATTGTAGTGGATTTTGTTTTGTACTTTAGGAATGAAGCAAGAGCTTGTTAAAAAAATATAAAAAATAAAAATCAGAACATTAACATATAATTAATAAAATAACATCGCCTGTGACATTAATAATGTAACGGATTTCCGAGGCCCCTGGGGTAGCGCATGCCAGAGTACATAAAGAAACCCTAGTATAGTTATTTTGTAGTATGTTGTGTAGCGAACTTGCCCTCCATTCAATTTTCCTTTGTCTCTCTTTAAAAACCTGACCACCCCTCCTTCCCTCCAAAAATGAAAATGTCTAAACTAGAGAGTTCATAGAACACATAACCCCATGATGTCTTGAGAAACAAGGATGTGGACAGGGTCTACAAGCAGAAAATTTGATTGGTCGTGTTGACGTAGAATGCCAAAATATTTTGTCAAAGTACTGCTAAACAGAAGGGTTTTGAATGTGTCAAAAAGGTGATTTGTGTTCTCGTGTTCAAGTATATAATTCATTTGAAATAAAATAAAGAATTTAAAGGTCGGAGGAAAAATTTTTTCCAGAAGCTTACCGCCGTTGACGCAGTGTCTTTCACACCATCTTATTTAACACGTTACATTAGTTCTTCATGCCTGTTGTTTGTGTCCTTTATGATATTCTTTAAAACAATAAGCTTACCGTTTCGAATGATTTTCATTGTTTGACTGCCAGGCAGATAGACAGAGTAAAAATAATTGTCTCGCTCCTCCTTGCGTGTGCACGTTTGGGACAAAATTCAGAGCCAAAGTACTGTTAAACTACAGGTTCGTTTTCCAATCAGTGTTCAAAATGTTTAGCCAATTCAGGTGTTCCACAACATCCACCATAAAAGCAAGGTCTTGAAGCCATTTCTTCTTGTAATTCAGGTACATCCTTCCCTTTCTGATTCATGAACAGGAATGGATGGTTGTATCTCACCACGCAATTCACAAAAGCATTTCAGTCCAGCTCCCCGACTTAACGAGCAAACTTCAGTGTGATTATGGCACTCCACATTGAATCTGTCTTTACTCCAGAAAGAAGTTAAATTCCCACATTGTGGTTGAGACCTCCTGCTCAAATAAAATCCGCAGTTTTAACAACCACATCTGTAACATGATTTATTTTCAAGGTTTTACTCCATGGTGCTTCTTGTTAGACATTTCAGCTTTTCATTTTTAATTAATTTGTAAAAATTGCTCTCAAAAAATCCACTTTGTCATTATTGGGTATATTGTGTGGATCGGTGACAAAAAAAATCTCAATTTAATTCATTTTAAATTCAGGCTGTAACACAACAAAATGTGACAAAAGTAGAGGGGTGTGAATACTTTCTGAAGGCACTGTATGAATGAGGCCAGGGAGACAGTTTTGTTGGTGATGAAACTATTAAATATGTCGATTCTTTATTATGCAGGGAGGATCGTGGGGATAGAGTCATGTGTAGTTTCAAAGGAGCAGTAGTAAAGGACATTGAAGGAAGGTTAAAAGAAATTCTATCAGGTCATGGCAGGAAGATGTTAGTTGCAGTACACCTTGTTGCAAATGATGTAGAGAAAGTTTACTTTGAGGTTTTGAAAAAATCCTTTGCTAGGAAAAGGATGAAGAAGAACTAGCTTCTGGCAAGAGGATTCTGAAGGCTCATCTGAGGACAAAGTGATAGTTTCTAGAGGAATCTATTTGCAGATAACCACTCTCAGTGAACAATATTGTTCACCACATTATCAGGCAACGAGGTTCTTAGCAATTACTTCATCTCTGTTATGCTGTGGTGTGAACCATATTTACCAAAGTACGATCATTATGGTTGAGGAGACCGAGAGTGGAAGTCTAACGTTTTAATTTTTGAAAATGAATTTTAGCCTGAAACCAATTTTATTTCTGGGAGAAATCATTACAGGGAGACATAAACTTATTGCATATGTAAACATAAAAGAATTATTGACCCCTTTTACCGCACATGCTACAAATATACCTTCCCCATTACCCCTATTTCTCTTCCTTCCCCATTATTCCTATTTCTCTTCCTTCCACAGTGCCCCAATTCTCTTCCTTCCCCATTGCTCCTATTTTTCTTCCTTCCACAGTACCCCAATTCTCTTCCTTCCCCAATTACCCCTATTTCTCTTCCTTCCACAGTACCCCAATTCTCTTCCTTCCCCATTACTCCTATTTCTCTTCCATCTCCATTACTCCTATTTCTCTTCCTTCCCCATCACCCCTATTTCTCTTCCTTCTCCATCACCCCTATTTCTCTTCCTTCCCCATTACCCCTATTTTTCTTCCTTCCCCATTATCCCTCTTTCTCTTCCTTCCCCATTATCCCTATTTCTCTTCCATCCCTATTATCACCATTTCTCTTCCTTCCACAGTAACCATATTTTTCTTCCTTCCCCATTCCCCCCTATTTCTCTTTCTTCCCCATTACCCCTATTTCTCTTTCTTCCCCATTATCCCTATTTCTCTTCCTTCCCCATTTCTTTTCCTTCCCCTAAACTCCTATACGTCTTCCTTCCCATTACTCTGATTTCTCTTCCTTCCCCTTCCTCCTATTTCTCTTCCTTCCCCGTTACCCCTATTTTTCTTCCTTCCCCATTACCCCTATTTCTCTTACTTCCCCTTACCCCTATTTCTCTTACTTCCCCATTACCCCTATTTCTCTTCCTTCCACAGTACCCCTATTTCTCTTACTTCCCCTTACCCCTATTTCTCTTACTTCCCCATTACCCCTATTTCTCCTCCTTCCCCAGTACCCCTATTTCTCTTTCTTCCACATTATCCCTATTTCTCTTCCTTCTCTATTACCCCTATTTCTCTTCCATCCCCATTATCCAAAGTTGTCTTCCTTCCCCATTACCCCTATTTCTCTCCATCCCCATTACCCCTATTTCTCTTTCTTCTCCATTAGTCCTATTTCTCTTCCTTCCCCATTACCCCTATTTCTCTTCCTTCCCCATTACCCATATTTCTCTTCCATCCCCATTACCCCTATTTCTCTTCCTTCACCATTACCCCTAATTTCCTTCCTACCCCATTATCCCTATTTCTCTTCCCTCCCCATTATCCCTATTTCTTTTCCTTCCCCTTAACTCCTATTTGTCTTCCTTCCCATTACTCTGATTTGTCTTCCTTCCCCATTACCCCTATTTCTCTTCCTTCCCCATTACCTCTATTTCTCTTCCATCCCTCCTACTCTTATTTCTCTTCCTTCCTGTTACTTTGATTTCTCTTCCTTCCCCTCACTAATTTTTCTTCTTTCCCCATTACCCAGATTGCTATTCCTTCCCATTACTCCTATTTCTTCCCACAACCTTGTCCTCTCCCCACTCCTCCCCCACTCGACTACCCTACATTGCTACTTGCTCTGTCCTATGATCCTTCCTTTCATTGTTTTCCTGATTTCACCTTTCTAACTTCAGCCTCTCTCCCATTATTGTTCATTTTGATGGCGACATGCTCTCTTATATAGCTCATTGCCTTTGGTCACACTGAATGAGCAGATTCTCAAATGTGGAGGTCATACAAAGAACAGATTGGAAAAATTGAAAATCACAAATCTGAAAAATACCACTTAAATGACCTTCGCACGTAATTCAAGTTCAAAGGTGATGCAATGTGATCTTGGATATGAAAACGTATTTTTGAAGCCCACCACATTGCATATCATGTTAAACAGTTTCTTTATTATTCTCCAATTGAACGTTTTAAAATTATTAAATTATAAATTAAAAATATTAAACAAAACTGGATTTTGAAGAACTTTCACATTCTGCCAATTTCATCTCTACATGCAGTATGTTTAACCAGAGAAATTGTTTTTTGGTATTTAGGCTTTGGGATGTGTACCCAAAGATCTTGCCAAGTTGCAACTCGAGAACCACGACAGCTAGAAAGCTGATGTTTTGTCCGATTCAGTTTCCAATTAGGCCGTGCAATTTCTCCAAGTTTCGTTCAAAATAAAAGCCCTCAGGTAATTTTCATTTTCTTTGTGATTTGATGTGGACTGGTGCTTCCACCAAAGACCATTGATTAGCAGTGTGATCAATGCCAGGTTCTCCTGCATTCTATGTTATTTTAAGGTTCAATAATGATGTTTTGTGCTGGCAACATTTCCCCATGCTAAGCTATGTTGGTCATGTGACTAGTCTCTGGTCATTCAGGCAAGCTATTAACTCAAAATATGTGAATTCATGATGTTCTGAACAATGTGCTCGTATTAAGAAACAGGTTACTTACCCCAGTGATCATGATATAAAATGAAGCAAAAGTTTAATATCACAAACTGAATTACTGAATCTTATGATCATTATTTTTAACTATGGATTAAATGGTTATATGAAAAAACTTAATCATTTAGTGGTGAATCTGGATTTCATTCAAAGACCGTTCAAATCTGTGGGTGCAGACGGGGTGCAAGCTACAACTTGGAAATCCATTAAAACTATAATTACGATATTGCACGTGGAATGAGGAATATTGCTTTACAAATAGCAACTTTGTACGACAGTGGTTCAAATTTGACATGGACTTTTTATACACGATTGAATAAATTTGCGTGCATGTTGTGAAAGTGATCATTCCCCTCCACGCACTCGATGTGAAAAGCGGGATGAAGCAGTTGTTTCACTTCTGTCTGTCTGTTTGTCTGTCTGTATATCTGTCTACAAACGTCAGTTTATTATCGAGAAACAACTAGATTTAAATTGAATGTTATATTTTGAACACGAATTGGAACATGAATCAGAAAACAGACCTCTAGTCTAACAGTACTTTGGCTCTGAATTCCTCCTGATCACACATGCGCAGAGATGAGTGAGATAATATTTTTACACTGTCTGCTTGTCTGGCAGTCAAACAAATTGAAAATCATTCCAAGCAAGAAACTTACAGTTTTGAAGGACGTCATAAAGGGCACAAACCAGAAACATGAAGAATTATAGTAACATGTTAAATAAGGTAGTAAACTTTCTGGAATTTTCTTTTCTACAACCTTTGAAATCTTTATTTTATTTCAGTTGATTTATAAACTTGAACACTGTAGAATACAAATCGCCTTTTTGGCACTTTCAAAAACCTTCCATTAAGCAGTACTTGGACAAAATATTATGGCATTTTACGTCATCATGAGCAATCAGATTTTCTGCTCGTAGACCCCGCCCATGTCCTTGTTTTTCAATACAGTGCGGGGTAAGGTGTTCTATGAACTCTCGAGTTATGTTAATTTATACAGATGTTCTCCAGCTTTGGATACACACTTGTCTCAGTGGAGTGAAAGCCTTCATATTCCTTCAGTGTATAATTACCTTGCACTCACGAAGCGAAAAGCGGGGTTAAGCGATCGGTTGCATATATGTGCCGAACGTACGTGTTTACGTATGTATGTACGTACATGTCTGCATTTCAAAAATTAATTTTCTCAGCAACCGTTGGTCTGATTGACACAAAATTTTCCAAATAGGTGCAACTCCTGTGTGTATATATATATATATATATATATATATATATATATATATATATATATATATATATATATATATATATATATTTTTTTTTTTTAGTCATAATTATGATGTCATAGGTCAGGTGGTGCAGGCACCATCTTGGAAAATCCGAAAAAAATTTCAACTCAATATCCCTGAAAGCACTATAAAGAAAAGATTTGCACATGGCTCATTGTCAAGTACTCCCCATGGGGAATAAGATAGGTTAACGATGATGTCATCGGTGAATTCATTATGACATCATAATTCGACAAGTACAACGCTTGATCCGGTCTGTATGAAAACAAAATTCTCTGCAATCGTTGGTCCAATGGACACAGTTCTCATCATTGGAGCGCCTCCTGTAGAATTTTTCAATGATAATTATGATGTCATATGTCACATGGCACAGGTGCAATCTTGGAAAAACCAAACAACTTTTCCTCTTTATATCTCCGAAACCACTCCATTGAAAAAATTGAAACATGGCTCATTGTAATGTACTCCCCATGAGGATTGACATATGTCAATGATGATGTCATCGGTGCCTTCCTTATGACGTCATAATTCAATAAGTGCAATGCTTGATTCGATGACTAATTGATGACATGATTACCCTGTGCTCATGAAGCAAAAAGCAGCGTTAAGCGATTGGTAGCATACATACGTATGGCGTACGTCATGCGTCGTGTCTGAATTTTGTTGAGCATACATTGAAATTTTTTTTGAAACTTTACCGCATGTTACATGACTGTGATATAGCAGTCACTCTTTTGAGCACAACATAGGCCAAAGGTCAACATCGGTCGATTTTTTTTGACTTGAAATCTGAAGAGGATTTGCATATCATCACTGAATTCAACCACCAGCTATTTTTGAGGTCAACATCGGTCAAAAGGTCAACATAGGCCAAATTTTTTTAAATTGTCAATTTTCATCTGAGTTGAAATTTGAAGAGAATTTGCATATAAGGTCATTGAATTCAACTATCAATTATTTTTGAGGTCAACATAGTCCAAAAGGTTGATATAGGCCAGAATTTCTAAAATTTTCAATTTTCATCCGACTGACTTGAAATTTGAACAGGTTTTCCTTTTTTTTGTATACATTGTCGAGACTCGTATGAGAGCTAACACAATGTACAGCAAAGGGGGGCATGAGACAAGAGGGGTGGGAGAGGGAAGGACAAAACAGTGGGGAACAGAGACATTAGGAGATCTGTGGAAGGGAGAGGGATGGGGCGGCGAACACAGAGTAAACAAGATGGACATTACAGGGACTTTCAGGAAGGAAAGCAGGGAATTTGGAGGAGTTGGGTTTGGGGTGGATTAATGAGAGTAGAAAAGATCGTGGTTTTCGATTGGGGAAGATAAGAGGTGGTGATGAACAGCTGTTTTGAAGGCCTGGAATGAAGAATGGGATTGAACAGAGTGAGGGAGTTTGTTCCAAAAATAAATTTCAGATTTTCATATCAGCTCAAGTAATTCAACCACCAATTATTTTTGAGGTCAACAGATGCGAAAATATCAACATAGGCCAAACGTCTAAAATTGTCAATTTTCATCAGATTGACTTGAAATTTGAACAGGATTTACATATCAAGTCACTAAATTCAACCACCAGCTATTTTTGAGGTCAACATAGGCAGAGATTTCTAAAATTGTCAATTTTCATCCGATTGATATTAAACTTGAACAGGATTTTCATTAAAAAAAAAAAAAGACCATTATGTGTCACGTGGTCTGGCAGCCATATTGGATCGAAGGGAAAATCTTTGAAAGTCTTCGTAGACGAAACTGCTTCAATTGATTGGAGGGAAACTGCAAAATTTAACTAATTGATCAACTACCCATGGGATATATAGTTTGATAAAGATGATGTTATCAGTCACATGGTCTGGCAGCCATATTGGATCAAAGAGAAAAAAAAGAAGTTAAAAACAAGAGTTTCCTCACACCAAGTCCTTCTCAAGACTGCGCAGGGTATGCATTCTATGAATACCATCTAATTTTTGTGATGCATACATGGCCAGAACAGGATGTCATTCCTAATGCCTCGATTATCAAAACCCTCTTGCCCTCAATGTCCTCTTTTATGCAGATGTCATTGATAGGTAATTATCAACGTAATGTGCAGCCAGTAGTTTGCAAATTCCCGCTGACTGTAAATTTTATTATTTGTCGTATCTTTAACCTATTTGTTACGTAATCTGCCGCCATCTTAATTTAGAGCACTGCATTAAAGCAGCAACCACATGATTATGTTTTGTTATTAATTAGCATTATAAAAACAAATTATCTCAATTTTTTTTCGCAATCGATATACATTACTCTGCCTTGTCAAACTTAAATCTGAGTCGAACTTTAACCATCCTCATACTTTGATTCAATGTAATGGCATAATTACAAAGTACGGTATTGTCAAATTTGTATTTCTAAAACGAATTAAAAAGCAATTATACCATATTTATACCATATCCCTAATTTACAGGAGTAAATATAACCGACTTGAACCAACGGTCCATACTGTCTTAACACAATCTATCGATGGATCCCCCCTTCCTTCCACATAACAATATGTTCACCTAACCATGTGATTTATGTAAAATTTAAGGTTAGCATCTATTTTTCACTGAACCAGATGTGAAGTGGAAGGGAAGAATGTATTTTTCACTTAACCATGTTATGTTAAGTTGAAGGTAATAGTAGAGAGAGCTTAGACTGTTACATAATAGCAATTTCCCTTTGTCTGTCTGCTTAACTACAATCAATATTCCTGATCTGTTGAATTTAGAATGAAAATATTTTTGAGTGGGTGGAGAAGAAAATTGACTGATACGACTGTGGTCACATTTTCAATGTAGTTGTTCGCTTCAGCACGAGTGACTTAAAATATGAATTCAGATAAAGAGGCCAATCACTCAATTTCAGATGCTAGCAATTTTACCGTCGATGTCCCTTAATACCGTTTCTTGTGCTCTCAGCCAAAAGTGATAATGGCAGGCCTGTAATTTACACGTCTGAGGAGGGGCACATAATCCCAAATGGCGTGACAGCCACTTGTGATTTCACGAGAACTGTGTGAGAAAAATCTCCACCTGTAATCCTCAGGTGAAGACGAGGGTTATCAAAAACTATGTGTGATATCTTGCAATGGGTGAGCATGGGCCTGGGAACATGGTGCAGGGAGTGAGAGTTAGGAGGGAGTGTACAGGAAGAGAGGCCAGCAAATAAACTTGTACATCATCCTAAAAAGGTTCCTTGTTAACACTCTGCCCTCTCTTCTTCACTTACCTATCCTGCCTCACTTCCCTCCATCCCAAACCACTCCCTCCCTTCAATCCCCTGGACTCGATGGTTGTTCCCTGCTCTGAAAGGTGCAGTATGAGGTGTGGATCCAAGAAGAGGGTGAAAACACTTACTCTCCTTACATCCTTTCTGCTCTTAATCATACGTTTGTTGAAAACATACACCCTGGCACCTCCTACCACGTTTGGATTCGCTGCCTCCTCGGACCTTCCCTGCAAGGACCCTTCGCCGATGCTCTGACTTGCTATACGTGAATGCAGAAAATATTGAATATTTTTTATTATTATTTCTTTGCTTTCTGAAAATGTGACACTGGATCTATTTCTACTTCCAAATAGCATCATCTCTTATGCTTTCATTTTGCAACTTGTTTTCTGACCTTTTGCAAGAAGAAAATGGTCCATAAAACTCTTACGGTGAAAGCAGAAAGAAAACTTGTCAAACAAAATTGTTTTTACTTTACATAGTGGTGTCATTATAAAACACTCTATTAAGTTGACACTTCATGCCTTGTTCATGGCTTTGTCCTTTGAGAAAGATCTTGTGAAAGAACTGCGTCATCAATTTCAAATCCCAACAGTGGAAGTGTTGAAGGGAGTCGGTGGAATAGAAGATAATCGAGAGGTTTTATTGGTTGGTGGATGGTTCTGTGGACAGGAATTTATTTCACCTATTGTTGAGAAGCTAAATTGTGCATGAGGTGATAGCAGGGCATTTGAAATACTGAACACGCTGAAGTGAACCGTAAATCACAACGATTTAAGGCTACTGGGCTGTGTCCGTTGCATTTCTTCCACAAAGATCTGAGGCTCCTCGAGGAGCTTGTAAATACTTCCATTAAGGAAATAGACACTTAGAGACATTAACGTGCTGGATATGAGTTGATGATGGGTAAATCGACACAGTATGTGGGAATGTCACCCAGCACCCCAATGTCTTGAGCTAAATCCTCAGATTGGAGCACCACGGCGACACCAAGTTTCTGGCCTGCTTTCAGCATTTACCTCTTCGTGCTTTCCAGGTGATTCCTTTTCGAGGCCGTTACAATTGGGTAGGAGATTGAAAACACCCGTTCATCTGGCCGACCTTACGTTGTCCAGGTGCAGTTAATGATGCTCGATGCTTGGTGAGTTCACTGTTTCTGTCCTCGTGATTATATACACAGATGGTGCTGTCAACGCAAGGAGCAATTCGATGTACAGTTCAGAGGTAAAGGTGTGTCAATATAAAACCATCCGTATTAAATGTACAAGTGCTAGTGTATCTGCCTGTGTATCTTTGTGATTCTGTATTCGGCTTGCTTTTGAGCCCCACCCCAGGTACATTCTGAGTTGAGATTGTGCCGCCTCCGCTAAGTCAACCTGCTACGTTTTCATTACTCGGCGTCACGATTAAGCCGAATGAGCAGATTGCAATAAAGATGAACAGGGTGAGACAATTTGTCTGTGTATAAAGCTGCATTGCATGTCAAGCTTGTAAATCTGATAGTGACGGCACTAAAAATTGCATCTCAACATGAGCGCGGGTGCAACTTCCTTTGTACTGTACATTGATGATATAATGTCACTTCAAGATCGAATCTTGTTACAATAAACAACCCTGCTCGAGGATTTGGCAATTTACTCTTGTTGACATTTCAATCCACTGAATATCAGCTCCTACAAGAGATAAAACAAATGATGTGTCCCTGTTTATTGTCGACTCGCAAGTTTCCCGTGCCCGCACGGGGTTTTAAATGGGGTAGGGATGGAGATGGACAAAAATGCGAATGGCGTCTTCTGTCATTGAGCCTGCAAGCTGAGAGCAACAATTTGCATGTATTGCCACATCTGATGCAATTTAAATGCTCTAATGGTGGCGAGGTGCTCCATTTGAAACTGTTTGTTCAATATATTTAGCTTTTTGATGCCAAGGCTCCGAAATAAGAAATTGTACTGGTGTCAAAGCCAGTAACCAATTGCAAATTTATAGTAGGTCATAATCAGTCCAAGAACATTTGCTGAAGCCTCTCTCAACAAGCTAATCATAATTATACTGGATGGTCCTAGAACCAGATGCCGATAGGAATTGATCGTAAATACAAGATGGTTAATACATCATCTGGAAGTAACTAGAAATTTCCTGAACTCTCATCTAATCCATCCATACAGCTTGAAATTTAACTATAATAGTAATTCTTGTTAACTTTTTACTCCACTCATCTTTGAGAAATAACTTCCCACCTCAATAAACATTACAATAACTAGATATCTGCAATCACAAAGCAATCACCAAGAGTAAGCTGCCCAAGACCCAATATTTTTTTCGGACCACTCTATGACCTTGACCTTCAACACTTAGGAGGAGGAGGAGATTGGGACCACACTCTGTGCAGAGCGTTGGTGCTGCTTAAGCAGTCTCCTTGGCTATTGGGCACAATCCTGGATGGGTCGCCACTCCGACACAATATACCAGCATACTGGCACTCATTTTGCCGACCTCGGAAGGATGACAGGTCGAGTTAACCCCACCTGGTATTAATTCAACAGCTGAGCGGGATTTGAACTCAGAACCCTAGGATCCCAAGCCCACCACCCTAACCATTAAGTCAACACCAGACAACATTTAGGGATAGAGTGTAAATTAAGAAAATGTGTCCCCATCCACAATCTATCCATAAAACTCAACACCATGGGAATCGGAGGGAAAAGTTAACACTCATGCTGGTTTTGAAAATCAGGTCGCAATCTGAAAACTCGTGGTTGCAGCAGGTTCATCGCCATCTCAAGGAGATGGGGATGGGCCAAGCATCTGCCTGGGGGAATGGCCAGACGGAGGCACCTGGAGTGGACGCAGTGACGTGTTATGGAGTGGACAGCGAATGCAAGGAAAATTATTCAAGTTATAATCAAAAAGGTGTTTTTTGGTAATGATGTC
>NC_140971.1:16914112-16926612 GCF_056783735.1 Eptatretus burgeri
GACTCACAAATTTTGAAAAAATCAGTAAATGAGTTCTGCCTTGATGGTTTAAATAACTACCTTGGAGACTCAGGAAAAGGGTTCTGCCAAGATGGTTCTAAATATGGGGTCTACCTTGGAGACTCACAAATTTTGAAAAATCAGTAAATGAGTTCTGCCTTGATGGTTTAAATAACTACCTTGGAGACTCAGGAAAAGGGTTCTGCCAAGATGGTTCTAAATATGGGGCCTACCTTGGAGACTCACAAATTTTGAAAAAATCAGTAAATGAGTTCTGCCTTGATGGTTTAAATAACTACCTTGGAGACTCAGGAAAAGGGTTCTGCCAAGATGGTTCTAAATATGGGTCCTACCTTGGAGACTCACAAATTTTGAAAAAATCAGTAAATGAGTTATCCTTAAGAGACTTTGTAAGTTGGTTTTACTTTGAATACTTGAAATGTGGGTTCTGGATTGATAACTCACAATGTGATACATATCTTGGAAACTCAACGGGAATGTGGTTATACCTTGAAGACTTGGAAAGTTGGGTTTATGTTGGACACTTGAAACTTTTTTGGGGGCTTTTATTTATTTATTTATTTATTTATTATTATTATTATTTTATTTATTTATATTTTGGAGACTTTTGGAGTTGCTATCACTCTTTGGGATCTAAACCTATCAAGAAAGTTCTTACTCCCTCTTTCTATGTCATCAAACCTGAAAGCCTTAAAAGACAGAATTGGAAGAAAAAAAAAAAAAACGTAAAATATATATATATATAGGTGGAAATCTCATTTTGAAAAAGACTGTGTTGGGTGAGGATTGAGTTGGGGTTGAGATTTTGAATGTGAGGGTTGGGGTTGAGATTTTGAATGTGAGGGTTGGGACACACACACATACACACCAACAAACAAAGTTAAGCCTTGACTATTCAGTTGAGGATTCTGTGTTTGGGGTTCACAGATCTAAGAACGTCCCCCTTGACACACATTATATACTGTTATACACCTCGGACTTGGCCCTCGAGTGTCCACAATGGTGTATAGTAGGAGGGAGTGAAGCGCCAACCTATTGCTCCCATTGCACACACACACACAAACAAAAGTTAAGCCTTGACTATTCAGTTGAGGATTCTGTGTTTGGGGTTCACAGATCTAAGAACGTCCCCCTTGACACACATTATATACTGTTATACACCTCGGACTTGGCCCTCGAGTGTCCACAAAGGTGTATTATCTGCTTAGTTTTGTCTTTTGTAATTCCTGTGAATAAAATGAACCTAAAATCTCTTCCCCTTCCAAATCATATATTTTATAAGTCCAAGGAACTGTATCTATTACATCAACAATTTTAAAAAGTTCTTTCGTCCATCGTTCAGTAAAACCCTTTTCAAAATGAGATTTCCACCTATATATTCTTACGATATCACCAACTTTGAACTTAGGTTTTCTGACATTAATCTCTTTTTCATATTTTAATTTTGTAAATGTTTCTGATGGCTTCATATTCGTTGATGTGTGAATCGTGTCATTATACTTATCCACAATATCCTGAATAAAAGATGACCATTGTTGTGAACCGAGTTGTGTGAATTTTTTATATAGTCTCTCTTTTAAGGTACGATTAAAACGTTCAACAACAACTGCCTTCCCTTCATTAAAGGTACTGTATAATGTAATACTGTTATTTTTTAGAAAATTCATAAATGTCTTGTTATAAAACTCTCTACCCTCATCAGTCCACAATTTCTTAGGTTTTCTCTTACTTTTATTAAATATCTGTTGAAAAGCTAACATAAGAGTATTACCTGTTTTGTTTTTAAAGGGACAACCCACGCATATCTACTCCTCAAATCAATAACGGTTAAAGCATACTTGTACCCCTTATCATTATTGAGTTCAATCAAATCAGCAGACCAGATATAATCAACTTCCTTGGAATAAACTTTCCTTCTCTGAAACTTTGTGAATATTGGTTTATGTAATTCATCAGCTAATTGCTCTTCAGTCTTAATGGCATCATTAGAGCCTATAAGTTTTTGAATTTCCAAGTCCAAGTTTCAATTTAGCACTAATCATCTTCTTCACGATGAACCTATCAACTTTTTCTCTCAAGGTTGGATTTTGTATCAGAGACAAATTATATAACATTTCTCTATCGGCTTCATGCTTTTCTTCCAACGTTGTGGTATTCCCATAATCAATATCGTGTCTCATGCACACTTCATCAACTCTATTGATTGGTTTACTCCAGGATTTAGGATTGTCTGCCTCATCTAATCTTTTATCTAAGTTTGTGCCTGGACCACAGAAAGAATAACCTGGAAGATGTAATTCCCCTGGTATTCCAGTAGTTGTAAATTTACTTCCTGATAAAAACTTTTGTATATCTCCTCCGAGTTTGTGTTTGGAGATAAATTGATTTTTTTTGAACCACACACCGAACATATACCTTTTTGTATAACCCTGTTATTTTTACTTTTAATATATGAAATATTTTTAGTATTAGTTTTCTTTTTACATTTGAGACAATAACTCATTTATTTATGAGAAAAATTTCTGCAGAGTGCAAAAACCTTTTTAGTTTCCAACATGCACATTTGAATCTTAATTTTTAAAACATAAAGAATCCTTAGAAATGCCTTCACTCTCTCCTCCATTTATTTAAGAAAAAACTTGAATTAAAATCTATATCTTGTCGATGCTAATAGTCTTGTCGAAAGTATTGCAAATAGACTTGTCAATTCTTTGTTTTCCTCCTCGGTGGGTTGAGTTATTTTCTGTAATACCTCTATTCTTTTTGAATCTCACTGGTTTCCATATTTTGATATTTATTCATTCTCTCTCTTTCCTCCCTCTCTCTCTTCTCCTTTTCCTCCTTCTCTCTCTTCTCTCTTTCCTCCTTCTCTCTCTTCTCCTTTTCCTCCTTCTCTTTCTTCTCCCTCTCTCTCTTCTCTCTTTCCTCCCTCTCTCTATTCTCTCTTTCCTCCTTCTCTCTCTCCTCCTTCTCCTTTTCCTCCTCTTCCCTCTCTTCTTCAACTCCTTCCTCATCCCTTACTATACTTGAATCGTTTACACCCCATAGAATATTATACATATATTCATCAGGATTTCTTGTTATTCCTGTATCCAAAATAATTTTTTACAACAGGATACCAATAAAATTTCTTTTGAATTTCTAAAAGAGCCTTACCTTTTCTTAACCTTATAATTTTTTCATTATTTAACATTCTAATTAAATCTAAAGTTGTTGGTTTATCAACATCAGCATAATGCCAATCTTTTATTGAAAATACCTCATTCTTATGTTGTAGAACATATTTATTAAAATACCGAATACCCTTTTCTTGAAGGTATGCTTGAACACAGAAATGATAATTTTCTTGAAGCCTTCTTGCTGTCATTTATGTATTAGAAATATATGTTAGAATAATATTATGGCACGAAACACCTCCCCATCTTCCCATTGTTAAATCATTTTGTATTTCCTTACTTATTATATATAATCCTGTTTTTTCTGTTTTCATGAGATAAACAAGGGCAAAACCATTATTATATTTACCCTTATTAAATTCTTTTATTTGTTGTTTACTAATCGTGGCTCCACAAAACTCATTCTCGATACCAAGTGGATAATATTCTTCCTTACGAGACTGATTTAATTGTTCCAGGTCTTCGAGGTTAATTTTAAATGACCAATTATACCCTAAATCATTCATATCATACCCCCATTGTTCTATTCTCATACAAACGATACGCCCTTCTTTATAAAAATTTATTTTAATTCGAACTGTGAATTCTGTATGACCTGGAGATAATATCAACACTTCTGTATCTTTAGAATACACAGCCGTTTTATTTAAGTATATATATTGTGATAAATCGCTTAATCTCACCAAGTCATTCGCGTCAGTCGGGCTTGGATAATTTTTTAATTTATAAACATTTTTCATGTTAATATTTTTGTTTATATTATATTTATGTCGTTCAGCCTGTGCCTTTGTGTAATAATTTGATAAATCAATATCCAGTTCTTGAGATACACCAAAGATAGAACCATCTTTACCAACATAAGTCATTTATATTAGATTAAAAATAATATCATAAAATTTTTTATTTTTGTTGAGTTGAAATAACACATATAGACATAATTGACCACAACACTTGGAATTTAATTCTTGGACTTGAAATGTTTGATAAACACCATTCTGTAAGAATTTTATGACTTCAACAGGTGGTGGAAGACCAAAACTATCAAAATAATATTTGTCTTGACTATTAAAAATACAAACCCAATGAGAACCGTTCCCATCATTATCTTCTAAGTTCATAATAATATTCTTTGTATGTTTCGACACATTTGTTAATTCATCTCTCATACAAATAACCACATTATGAATTTTTAATTTCTTACAATATTTGGCAAGTTGTAAATTTGATGTTGTATTCTTTCCAAATTCTTTCAACCACTCATCAATGCTCATTTATTTATTAGAAAGATATAATCCATTACCTCTTTTCGTTAATTTTACACCTGCTTGTGCTATAGAAGAAAGCATATCTCCAACTAACAATCTCGCTTTATCAGGCAGACCTTCAAGTTTTTCAGCAAAATCTACAATTACACCACTTCCACTAATTTGTTTCTCCAACTCTTTGTTATGTCTTTCCAATTCTTTTTGAGCCTGGAGTTGAGCCTTCCTTTCGTTGGCAGTTTTGACCGCTGTTGAAATACCACCCGTCAATGCTCCAACCGCACTTAAACCAGCAAATAAAGGAATTAGAAATGGGAGAAATCCTCCACTCGTCTCTCTTATTGAATATTTTTTCAACATTGGTTTTGTCATTTTAATTTTAAGTGAGTCAGTGTCATTCAAGATTTTAACCTGTTCTCTTGTGAGCAAAACATCAATTCTTACTGCTCCTTTTCTCTGAATTGTATTAACGTTAATCGTACAAGGCTTTTGATTTTGAACACAAGATGATAGTTTATGAAGATTGATTTGATTAACATATACCCCAGTTGGTACTTTGCCACTCATTTATTTAACAAAAAATTATGTGAGACTAATCATCACACCATTATCTGTATTAATCTGCAATTCTGTTTCTTCCAAAAGCAAACAATATGTATCAACTTCTTCACTCTCTCCTCTTTCAATGTATAGGGAAGTATCCACTCGATTAGACTTTATAGTTTCTTTTTGAGCGCTCAGGTCAAACGTATAGATTGTATACAAACTTTTAAATGCTGTCATATCCAAAATAGGTTCTTTATTTCCATTACTTTCACACACCTTTTGGTAAGACTTGTATGCTTCAGCAAAATCATTTTTTCCCAATTAATTTCCAATCTATCTCGTGGATAAAATGTTCCATCTAGAGAAACGCGAAGTTGTTTCACCTTAGCATTATCACTCAATGCATTATTCTTATCAGTTGCAGTATCACCATCTGGCTTTTTAAAAATCATCCACAGATATCGTGGCTTTCCTTCCAGAACACCCAAATTCCACGTGTAAGTAGTTTGATTGAGTTTAACGTGTTGACATCTTCTTTTGAGGTATGATACACTGAGTGGTCTCTTTGAGTTAAGTCTTCGATTCAACATCTCTTCTGTTTTAAGATTAGGAGTATATTCACTGATATACCAACTCATCTCCTCAATTACAAATTTATTCTGATCACCAAAAGCATTACCAACACCAAAAAGCAATCTATTTTCATTATCATTCCTTTGTAGTTGAAATCTAATTTTAAGACCATACAGAACTTTATCATAATCACAAAATCCAAATATACCTTTAAGAGGAACTGCCACAGTAAAACTATTTTCTGCTTTTGTATCATCATTATACATTCCTTTCCTTTGAATATATCCAGGGTCTGTGTTTGTTCCCGTTGACATATCAGGAATAAAACCTTCGACAGACCCCTTTCCCATTCTATCACTGAATGTATAGAGTGTAAATTTCATCATTTCAGATACAGCAGAGACATAATCAACCGCTTCAACTTCTTGTGTTCCAATATACAATCGCACACTATCAAACATTTTCCAGAAGAAATCATTTACAAGTGTAGCGTTTGTGTTATTCCCAGCCTTAGTGAATTTAAATTTACACAACAAGAAACTTTCGGAGAGATTCAAATAGGTTTGTTGATTATTTATTTCAAAACTTTTTGTACCATTTGTATTCCAGTCTGTTCCAGTTATTGCATTTACCTTGAAGTAATCTTCTTTTTTAGTGGAGTTTGAGATAATAATAGTATCATCCAAATCATAGATACTATCAATTGCTTCCATACTTGTATTTATTTAGGAAAAAAGATGTTAAAACTTTTGAAACCCTGATCCAAGTATTTGAATTATTTTCTGTCGTTCTTGGGGGACAACTGAGTTTTACCTTTCTTAATTTCTTTTATTGCTTGTAATTTATGAGATTCTTTCTGAGCATCTTTTATACTCTTTACAGCACCTGCTACATTTCCCACAGCAGAAGCAGTTGAACCAATTAGGTCTTTATGTTTAAGAATAGTTGAACCAATACCCATGAGAGTATCAATTATCCCATCTCCTCTAAATTGATGTCCGACACCCCTTTGTCTCTTAGGTTTATAGTATCCTCTACCAAGATACATACCTTCACCCTTGTAGTACGCGGAAAGGAACATCCCATCCCCTGTAATTATTTTATATTTTCCCAACTCGTGCTTCCTCACAATAACCATCGTATTTATTTATTGAAAAACTTCACGTAGGTGAATTCTGATGGATATAACTTCTCCATTAAAAGAGATCACACGATTATCTTGGTCGGTTATCCTAAAATTTACTCTGTGTATGGTTTTTCCTGACACAGGTAGATAAACCAAATTTTTAGGCTCCATATTGAATTTATAACCAATTGGGGTTGAGTATGCGCTGAATGAAAATATTGTATTTGTTTTTAATCCATCATTATAAGCACCATCAATCAAATCACAGTGAATTAACACCGAATTTATTCCTGAGGATATTTGAATGACATTATCACTGTAAAACGTCCCATTAGTTTCAATCTTTTTGAGGAGAAACCTAATAACTCTCTAAATGAATTATCAATTGTGAAATCAACCTTGTAGTTATTTTTAACTTTAATCGTTGATTTTGAAGTATGTTTTTGAATGTTTATAATAATATTTTTTGGTTCATCACCCTGTTCTTTCATAAGACGAGCAATTTCGGAAGATATTTGAGAAATCTCGTATGCTCCGAATTGAGACTGTTATCGTTTTGTATCCACTTCCCGGATTATAACTAAACTTGTCATTTTTCTCGGTTATATTAAATAAGGTATTATAAGTCTCCATGGACAATAAAGATGCCTCATATTCTTTTGTTGTGTCAAGTTGTAGTGGGTATGGGAATGAAGATGTGTGGTCGCTTGTTGTGAAATTAAAACTCAGGATTGTGCTTCTCATCTTATTTAATATGAGATAAAATGTCTTTATATTGAGATTTATTAATTATTTTCATGTTCATCAACTGGTCTAAAATGGCTGATGCTTCATTAAAACAATTGTTATTTCCAGCCTTCTTACTGCCGAACAACAATAACAGTCTATTAACTAATTGCGATGGGTCATTTGGAAGAAAACTAATACCTGAACCAAGGATACTTAAAGCCTGAATAATGTGTTTCTCCTTCTCATTCTTCCTACTTTTACCAGAAAGAATAACCTTATAATTTAGAGTGTTCAGCAAATCAATATATACTCTATCATCATTATTTTCCATATCCAATGGTTTATCAATATACTTTGATTCATCCCTCACAGTTGAACCTTGCCTTCCATCTTTTGTGAGAAGAAACATTAATCTCGGAGTTAGTTTAACAGGGAGTTGAGCAGAACTTAAGAACCTTAATTCATCATTAAATATCAATACCTTTTCTTGAACAAGAAGAAATATTGCTGGTTGTTCTGTTGGAATGAGTCCTGCTTTGGTTTTTGAATCCGCTGAATATTCATTGTTTTGAACAGCATTCACAATATAATCAGGGGGTTGATTAATCTCTTCCAGTTGTTGAAATAAACCTTCATCATCATATTCTAATTCTCCTAAATGCTCTAATTCTTCCTCCGTCATTTGACTTAAATCTTTTAACATTTGAAGCTTTCTAGGAGTATATTCTACTGTGGGAACTGTGGAAACATCTTTCATTTTTTCTTGGGAAGTTTTTAAAAGTGGTTTAAAAAATTTCTCTTGTTTTTTTTCAAATGCTTCTTCGCCCGTTAGTTTCTGTCTGCGTTTCTTCTTTATGTCTTCCTGTTGTTTTACAACTTTTGAAACCAACTCTTGATGTTCCTTAAATCTTCTTGCTCTTTCTTTTGTATCCATTTATTTATTGTAAAATATCATTTAATGAATTGTAAAGATCAACAGGGAAATTTTCCTTTTCTTCATCATTCAAGTAGATGTGTTCAAATAAATCCTTTTCTTTAAATATTTCATCAAATTCTTTATTAACATTAATGCGAGTTGTAATTTCTTCTTCACTAATCCTTGCATCTCTGCTTTTCATACGTTTGTGTTGAGTTTCTTCATCAACATCAAAACCGAATGATAAAATCTTCACTCCGCTCAGATATTTAATAATTTGTCTCGTTCCTTCTGGATTAGTTTCTAATATCCCAACACCACCAGATTTTAGTTTCTTTAACTCACTCTTACAATGTGAATATTTTGTTGTACCAAGAGAAACCTCCTCAAATATTTGTCCTTCATTCCTCAATCGCATATGTTCCTCCACTGAAATATAGTGATAATCTTCACCTTTTACTTCTCCAGGTCTTATTACTCTAGTTGTTGTTGATACAATGCGTATCACGGGGTGTTTTTAAGTAAATTTACAATATTCTCATTTGTACTACACAAGAACCTTGATTTATGAAAGTTTTTTCCAGAAGCAGATTTACCCACAAGATTTATAATAATAGTTGTCATTTATATATGTAATTGTTTATAAAACAAAAAATATATCCCTTAATATCTCATCTTGTTTCACAACAATATATTTATATTTTTCAGTCGTGTGCTTCATATAATCCTCAAATTTCTTTTTACTACATAATGTAGAACAATTATCTCTCCAAAAATTATTGATATCTATTGAATTTAACTTGAATAAAATAAAAGTATTAGCATTGTTTCTGATGGAACGACGAGGAAGTTGAAAGTACGATTGACTAAGATAAATACAATTACAAGAAGAATGTCTCCCTCTTGTGTAGTAGCTGTCCATTACCGTTTGGTTTCTCTCATTAACACAATCATCAAAGATAACGAGGTTCTTTTTTGATTTATCCAAATCTTGGGAGACGGTATATCATCCGTATTATCACTAAGAATACAAGTTATAAGATTTGATTTCTTTTTACATCTCTGTGTATCACAAAATAGTTGAATTATATCTTCAATGTTATAATCATTTAGGTTTTTTTGACGTTTAAATAAACCTATTATATCTTCTTTTGAAGACCAGCATTAAAACCTTGTGAGAGTAGTTGATACTCTGGTTGAAAACTCGACTTTGTGAAAATTATTAAATTATCATAATCTAAAAAGTTGGGAGTGAGGAGCATTTTTAAAAGTAAGCAGGTTTTTCCACATCCACTTGAACCAACTATGAGACATCTTAATGAATTTGGGAGATTTTTATGGTTGTTAAATTTTATCTTATTTTCCCAAATAGGTAAAAAATCATTCATTTATATATTTGAAAAACAGGTTATTTAATTTATTATTGGCTTTTTTAGAAACTCTATATTTTATCCTAAGTTCAGGTTTAATTTCAAGATAATCCATTATTTTATTTATACAATATCTTGTGTTGATATTTCCCTGAAAATTACATCCATGAATAATATACAACAACAATCCTTTGAACATTTCTCTTATACGTTCAGTTTCTTCCCTTGTAAGGAAAGGTGTGTTATCATCCTCATACTTTACATTCATTTCTCTAATCAATCTTGTAAAGTAATTCATTTTTGGTGTAAATCTAAAAGAATTATTTTCCTTTTTATATTTTTTATTATCATTAATTAGAAGATAATCACAGAATATACATTGTTTATAGGCTTTTGACTCTGTGTTTAATCCCCGTCTTTCACACGCAGGACAATTCTCAAATTTGTCATATGGAGAATCAGGAAAGTCTAGCATATTTATAAAGTAAAACTTTACTTAAACTGAAATTCATCTATACTTTCAGTTGTATATTACCATCGATATCGATATACTTTTTTTCATTATCAGATTCAACGACAACATTTTTTATATTAAAGGTAATTTTAAAATTATCGTTAACTACTATTGAACGAAATGTCATTTCACCTGATATATTAACATCCTTTATTTCATCAAGATTTACATCTTTAGGGTTGTTGAAAAAAATACAAATTTCTCCTTGCATATTACAGATGGTCTTATCTTTTCTTTCTAAAGCTTCATCCATAAGGTTTTTGTTCTTTGATACTTTTTCTTGTTTCATTGCTTTTTCTAGTTTTGAATATATTACTAGAAGGAGAGGAGAAACTTTTGTTAGAGATACTTTAATTGATGTTCTACCAGGTATACTAAAAGCCCTTCCACTGAAGGAAATTGAAGAACTCATATTATTTACCATAATAGTTTTTATCCAATAGTTGTTATATTTATCTTTGTTCAATTTTACATCCTTGACATATTTCTCAGTATCTTTAACAGATGAAGAGATTGATTGAAACTTGTCTTTTGTGTCTTGAAACATTGTATTTATTAAGTGAAAAAGTTGGAGGATAAAATGTTTTTAAGCACAGATTCACCTATAAATTAAACGAAATTTTCATCAAGAAAATTTTAGTTCAAGCAAAGTTTTATTCTATAAATATGGTGAATACAACGTACTGCGATGTTTGTAATCACGAATATAAACATTATAGAAAACACCTCCGAACCAACAAACACACATTTAATCTATTTCATCAAATATCTCCTCTTGAGTTGGAAAGAAAACATTGTGATATCTGTTCAAAGGATGTTTTGAAGAGTAGTTATAATCAACATCTTCAATCACAAAAACACAAGAAAAATGAGTTTAAAGTAAAGGGAGACTATTATATTAAAAACACTGATGAGGCATTTAAAGGGCATATAAAAATAAGGATTTTTCAATTTGGAGAACCCGGTCCATCATCAATAGCTGAATCAATTGAAATAGTGAAACCCGATGTTGAAAAATTTATTAAAAAGACATTAAAAGAAATAAAAACTTTAAAGTTTTATATGGGAGTGAAAATGAATATGAAAAGACAAGATGAAGAACAAACTCCTTATATGAGAACAGATCTTCATTTTATAACATCATTTCAAGATTTTTTGAATAGTGGGGTTTATGAAGAACTATCAAGACAAGAGGAGGATGTTGATAATACAGTGGTAGGAAGTGGATTCAATATTAAAAAATCATCTTTTAGATATACACATTCTAAAATCAAACCCTCTTAAAGCTTCTTCTTATATTGAATTACCAAAAGAAATAAAACTAAAGAAGGCAGTTGTTAATATTAAGAACAATGATAATAAATGTTTTCTCTGGTCTGTTCTTGCTCACTTACATCCACCAAAATGTAATTCAGAAAGAGTAAAACAATATATGAAATATGAGAATACCTTGGACATTAAAGATTTTAAATTCCCAATGCCACTAACAGATATTCCTAAATTTGAGAAAAAGAATAATCTTTCTATTAATGTATATGGATTAACGGATACAAACAAAGTTCAAATATTAAAAATTTCAAACAACTATAAAAATGAAGAAACACACATTGACCTTTTATATTTTAGTGTTGGAAAGAATTCACATTACACATACATCAATAATTTATCAAGATTAATCTCTTCTCAGGTATTCAGAACAGCAAACAAAATATATCCTTGTAAGCGATGTCTTAATTCATTTCATACAAAAGAACGATTAGAACAACATTCAAAATATTGTAGTAATCATAAATCAGCTGTAATTACAATGCCTAAACCTGGTGAAAAGAATTATTTTGAAGATTATAATAAATCTATCATGCACCCATTTGTGATATACGCTGATTTTGAATGTATCCTTAAAAAGATAAATACTGCTTCTCCTAATCCAAAAGAACCATATACAAATAAATATCAAAAACATATTCCTTGTGGTTTTTGTTATTATATCAAATCATCTGTTGGAGAAAAGTATAACAAACTTGAACATTATCGTGGAAAAAATGCTTCACAAGAGTTTGTAAAACGATTAGAAAAGGATTGTATAAGACTCACTAAATTAATGAAAGAAACAAATGAACCGATGAAATTAACCAAAGAAGAAAAATTAGAATTTAGAATGAACAATATCTGTCATATTTGTGAGGGGAAATTAAGGAGTTTAAAGTTAGAGACCATTGTCATCTTACTGGTAAATATAGAGGTCCCGCTCATTCCTGTTGTAATCT
>NC_140971.1:16934112-17014112 GCF_056783735.1 Eptatretus burgeri
GCCGACAACCCGACCATGGAACAGGTTAGTACAGGTTTACATGATACCTGTAGCAGGTCACAGATCGAACCTGACCTGACTGGTGTGTATATATATATATATATATATATATATATATATATATATATATATATATATATATATATATATATATATATTTATATATATATATATATATATATATATATATATATATATATATATATATATATATATATATATATATGGATTGGTCTCGATCAGGCTATTTGAGATCCTGACCATAAGGGGTACTTTATAGGAGTTGATGTGCTCATACCTCAACCTCTGCCCCAGTCATTCCATGCTCTTTGGACCCCAAAGGTTGAGTGACTGTGAATTTAATCACCTATAGATTAATCACGATTTGCCGAGTGAACACCTGCAATATGTACACTGTAGGATAATCAGATCAATCTTTCATTGAGCTTCTACAGAAGGGGTCTTTCATATGATGTGAGTTTTCCTGTGAGGACAATACAAATGGTTCTGTCGTATTCCATTGCATCTGACATCATTGCGTAGTAAACACAAGGTTTATACTATTACAATGAAACGGATTTCTATTTTCTTCAGCAGGTTCCCTAGTACATCGGAAAATGTTGACATCACTGTATCTGGCGAAATATCTCACAAACAGTTGCAAGAGTAAAAACATAACCAACTTGAGGGGGAGTACTCGGGAGAGTGCAAAACCTCCGCCGCCAATACTGCTGGGTCAATCAAGTGAACCTTATATCTTATTCATTAAATATGATGTCAACAGTGCTGACAGTTATAGTTCTTTTCTCCATTTTTTTTTTGCGGGGGGGAGGGGGGGTTGGAAATTACTTAAAACATGTATAAATGCAAAAAAAAGAAATCGAAATTTTGTTGAAAAAAGTTGCAAAATTTTTTTTCTCTAAATTTTTTTTGGAGGGGCGGGGGTTGGAAATCACTTAAAACATGTAGAAATGAAAAAAAAATTTTCTCGAACAATTTTTTTTGGGGGGGGGTGGGTTGGAAATCACTTAAAAACATGTAGAAATGCAAAAAAAAAAAAATTTTCTCCAACAAATTTTTTTTGGGGGGGGGGGACCAAGTCCAAAATCTAATGGCATGATCCTTGGACCATACATAACCCCCCCACCAAGTTTCGTCGAAATCCGTTGAGTTTTTTCCGTAATACTGTTCACAAACAAACAAACAAACAAACAGAAAGGGGTGAAAACAGTAACCTCCAATCTTTGATGGCGGAGGTTAACTAGAGGGGGAGCACTCAGTAGAGTGCAAAACCTCCACCACCAATACTGCTAGGTCACTCAAGTGAACCTGATATCCTATTCATTCAATTTGACGTCAACAGTGCTCACAGAGTTATAGTTTGCAACTTTCTCTTTTACTTTTAACTTTTACATACTCAATTCATTCGTCATAACTGGATTCCTTGAGACAGAAATTGATTTTACGTGGGTATATCCACCTGAAGTTCCAAAATCAGCCGCAATTATAATTTTGGCATGTTTTTTGTTGGAAATCACTTATAACATGTAGAAATGCAAAAAAAATCGAAATTTTGTTGAAAAAAAAGTTGCAAAATTTTCTAACTTTTTTTTTGGGGGGGGGGGGGGGTTGGAAATCACTTAAAACATGTAGAAATGCAAAAACAAAAATTCAAATATTTTTTCAAAATGGCCACCATAGCGGCCATATTGGACTTTGGACCAAGTCCAAAATCTAATGGCATGATCCTTGGACCATACCTAATCCCCCCACCAAGTTTCGTCGAAATCCATCGAGGAGTTTTTCCGTAATACTGTTCACAAACAAACAAACAGACAGGGGTGAAAACAGTAACCTCCGTCCATCTTCGATGGTGGAGGTTAACTAGAATGGCACTCGATAGAGCGCATACCTCCACCAGGCTGAACAGTTTACGTTTTGTGTCGCACTGATGGGCCGGATCTGCATCTGGACCTGAAACCAGAATCTAATCGGCTTGTTCTTGTCACCTACTCGACTCATCCACCTAGTTTTGTCATAATCCGTCCACACCTTTTCAAAGTATCATGCTATATATCGTTATTGGTCCGATCTCTAAATGATGAAAAATCACCTAAATAATTAAAAAGATCCAGATCTTCACCAAAATCGAATCAATTCGTCCTTGGCAGACAACCAACTTGTCCACTAAGTTTCGTCTGAATTCGTTCATAACTTTTTGAAATATGCTGTGCACAGACAGGTGAAAACATAACCTCCATCCACCTTTAGTGGCAGAGGTAATTATGTTAATTTTGAGATATATCACAACACCTTGAGCTACTACTGTATATTGTTTTACTGTCACAGGTGGATTCCAGAGCCATGCCAAGGGAGATAACACACTTGCTCTTTTCTGAGTAACAACAAATTAAATTAAACCTGAAAACAATTTCAGTAACTGAACATAATTATATAGTTCGATTTGCACCTAACATGATAAGTCATCATCAGACAATGTGTTATCCGTCGCAACCATGCCAACGACTGGAATTAAAGTGTCTCGTGCCAACAATACATTGGAAAGAATACAATGCCTTCCTTCTGGACATGGTAATATCTATTCTACCCCAAATGACCTATTCCCAAGCACTCCCCTTTTCCACGTTATTGTCACCCGACCCCTCTCCCCACCACTTTTCGTTTGTTAGTTGTTGGTTGGTTGGTTTGTTTCCTTTCTGTTTCATCCCCACTTACCCCTTCCTCTTCTTGATGTGTTTCATTCAGTTTGTGTTGTGCAATTTGTTGACCCCCAAGTGTCCTTCTCCCCTTCCCTTAATCTCACTCACTTCTACTCTTGCTGTTTCCCGTTTTTCATTTTTGTTCCCTTCCATTTTGCTCTTGATCTTCCATGAGCATTTGTGCACTGGTGTGTTATGTAATTAATAAGCGACATAACTCGAATTGCCACTTTATAACTGCTGGCAATGATGACCGGGTACCAAGACGTCCCACTTTGATGCAACCCAGCTTTCATCGGGCACCTCACCCTGACCCATGGCATTCATTATTATTCAATTAAATTCAGTATAGCATTAAAATTAATTAAATTCAAATCAAATGGAAGACCAAATAGGAACAGTCCTGCATTGAAGTAATCAGAAGGAACCCAAACAAGCAAAAAGAAAAGATGAAGTCATCACAAGAGGAACATGGATATGATTCGCATTTCAGCTGCTACTCCTCTACCCTCATACCCATTGAGACACGGCCAAGTGAGCCTTATTACAAAAAAAAAAAACCCAGATCAAAAAATCAAATCATTCTGGCCAGCAGACCATGTGTCCAATCAAGTTGAAATTTTAAACATGTATTCCCCATCACGACTAGATTACATTTGTGAAGTTTCACATCGATTGATTAAGTGGTTCCAGAGAAAACATTAATGTTTTTCTTAAATCTAATATGGCTGCCAAGCCATGTGACATCAATTATTCCTTAACAAGCTTGTACACACATGCCTTGGGGAACATTTAGGTGAAGTTCCCCTCAATCTGTCCAGCCGTTCCAGAGAAGAGGATTATGTGTTTGAGGGTAAATCCAATATGGCTGCCAAACCATGTGACTTATGACGTCATATGTGAACCTTTTGTTACTCATGGATAGGCGGTCATATGTGTAAAGTTTCGCCATATGTGTATAGGTCCAAAGTTTTTCCAAAATGGCTGCCACACCACGTAACCTATGATGTCATAATTATCATTATAACATTCCACATGAGTAGGTGCACCAATGGTGAAAATTTCATCTCAATCCGACAATCGGTTGCGGAGAAAACCATGAAAGTTATGTGTGGACAAACAAACAAACAAACAGACAGACAAACAAACAAGCAGTCAGAGACTGGTACTTACGAAATTGTCAACTTGACCTCTGATCTTGTCTAATAAAAGCTGTCTCTCGAGAAGGTGGCGACACAAACCAGAAGTTTCTACAATGATTCTGTACCAAACTATCAAAAATCGAATGTTTGACCTCACTGTGGCCTTGACCTTTGACCGATTTTGACCAAAATCTAATCAGCACTAGCCATCACCCTCCTGAATCATGTGGTGTAATTTGACATTGGTAGCTTCTTCCGTTCTCGAGTTATCGTGACTACAAACAAACAAACAAGCAGTCATAGACTGGTACTTACGAAATCATCAACTTGACCTCTGACCTTGTCTAATAAAAGCTGTCTCTAGAGAAGGTAGCGACGCAAACCAGAAGTTTATACGATGATTCTGTACCAAACCATCAAAAATCGAATGTTTGCCCTCACTGTGACCTTGACCTTTGACCGATTTTGACCAAAATCAAATCAGCACTAGCCATCACCCTCCTGAATCACGTGGTGTAATTTGACATTGGTAGCTTCTTCCGTTCTCGAGTTATCGTGCCTACAAACAAACAAACAAGCAGTCATAGACTGGTACTTACGAAATCATCAACTTGACCTCTGACCTTGTCTAATAAAAGCTGTCTCTCGAGAAGGTAGCGACACTAACCAGAAGTTTCTACGATGATTCTGTACCAAACCATCAAAAATGGAATGTTTTGGATGTTTGACCTCACTGTGACCTTGACCTTTGACCGATTTTGACCAAAATCTAATCAGCGCTAGCCACCACCCTCCTGAATCACGTGGTATAATTTGACATTGGTAGCTTCTTCTGTTCTCGAGTTATCATTTTTTGGATGTTTGACCTCACTGTGACCTTGACCTTTGACCGATTTTGACCAAAATCTAAACAGCGCTAGCCACCACCCTCCTGAATCACGTGGTGCAATTTGACATTGGTAGCTTCTTCCGTTCTCGAGTTATCGTGCCTACAAACAAACAAACAAACATACAAACAAACAAACAAACAAACAAACAAACATACAAACATACAAACAAACAAACAAACAAACAAACAGAAACGGAAGTCATCAATATACTTACGAAATCTTTAGATTTCGTAAGTAACAAACACACACACAAACAAACACACAAACAGATGACAGAAGTCATCAATATACTTACGAAATCTTTAGATTTCGTAAGTAACAAACAAGAAAAATATGCCGTGCAGAGAACGATACTTGCAAAATCCACCCCCCTCTCCAAAGGTTGCCATGGATACATCAAATTGTCTATTTCATTAAGATTAAAATTCACAATCTTAATCAAAGTTCAGGTTAATCGGATGAAAATTGATTCTTTTTCAGATTGAAATGAATGATTTCAGAAGTTTGACCTTGAGTTGACCTTTGACTTTTTGATCTCAAATATAGTTGGTTTACAAATCCAGTGATGCAATATGCAATTGCTGCTTAATTTCCAGGTTAATCAGATGAAAATTGACGATTTTTCAGATGAAATTTGATGATTTTGTAAGTTTGACCTTGAGTTGACCTTAGACCTTTTGACCTCAAAAATAGTTGCTTTCCCAATTCAGTCATGGGCTTTGCATATCCTGTTCAACTGTCAAGTTAATCAGATGTATATTGACAATTTTTCAGTTGAAAATTGTTGAATTTTGAAGTTTGACCTTGAGTTGACCTCTGACATTTTGATCTCAAAAATAGTTGGTATTCCCAATTCAGTAATGTACCATGCAATTGCTGTTTAATTCTCAAGTCAATAGGAAGAAAATTGGCAATTTTTCAAATAAAATTTTATGATTTACAAAGTTTGACCTTGAGTTGACCTTTCACCTTTTGACCTCAAAAATTGTTGGTTTCCCAATTCAGTGACGCAATATGCTAATCTTGTTCAAATTTCAAATCAATCGGATGAAAAATGACGATTTCAGAAATTTGACCTCAAGATGACCTTTGGCCTTTGACCTCAAAATCAATAGGCTTCTCAGTTTGAGACAACCTCTACAACTTGGTAAAGTTTCATGACAATTGGTTTGGAATTGTGACCTGTAGAAAACAAACAGACGGACAGACAGAATAGCAATACAGTCATTCCACCTCATATCTCTGGAGGCCTCCCAGTTGACCCCCTCAGATTTACTTTAAACTTTCACAAAATAGTTCCCAGGTATCAAAATGAAGCTGCATAAAATTTTAGGTCCATAGATGCGGTCAACTCCGAGATATTGAGGGTTGAAAATGTGGTTGTGGCCCTATTTTTATGGTCTTTGCGAGCATCACAAAATGAATAGCTACTTTTAAACTCCCACAACTTTTTTAATATTAATGCTAGAGCCTTGAAATTTTCAGAGATTATTCTTCTATAACTGCTCTGTAAGAAACAAACATAAAACTGAGTATACCTCCATTAAATTTTATGACCTGATCAGTTGAAATCCAGAAAAAAAAATGTTGGTTTTGTATGAAGACCCACTTTGAGACCCCATATATTTTTTATTGAGCAATCCCAGAAGCTTGAAGTTTTTTCATGTAATAACTGTATGGTAGTAGTATTCAAATACACATTTACTTTGTGTATTTGAATGTGTATTTGAATGTGTATTTGAATACTACTACCATACAGTTATTACATGAAAAAATTTCAAGCTTCTGGGATGGGTCAATAAAAATATATAGGGTCTCAAAGTTGGGTCTTCATACAAAACCAACATTTTTTTTTTCTGGATTTCAACTGATCAGGTCATAAAATTTAATGGAGGTATACTCAGTTTTATGTCTGTTTCTTACAGAACAGTTATACAAGAATAATCTCTGAAAATTTCAAGGCTCAAGCATTAATATTTAAAAAGTTGTGGGAGTTTAAATGTAGCCATTCATTTTGTGATGCTCGCAATGACCATAAAAATAGGGCCACAACCACATTTTCAACCCTCAATATCTCAATATCTCCATCTATGGACCTAAAATTTTACGCAGCTTCATTGTGATACCTGGGAACTATTTTATGAAAGTTTAAAGTAAATCTGAGGGGGTCAACTGGGAACATTTTCTTAAATTTGGTGATTTCAGATGGAATGACTCAAGATGTCGTGCTGAGCACGATACTTGCAAAATCCATAAAAATATTTGACCTCAAAAACAATTGGTGGTTGAATTCAATGAACAAATATGCAACTCCTCTTCAAATTTCAAGAGAATCGGATGAAAATTGAGGATTTTAGAAATACCACCCTAGTTGTTGATCTTGGGTCTATGTTGACCTTTTGTTCCATGTTGATCTCAAAAATAATTGGCTGGTTTAATTCAGTGACCTGAAATATAAATCCTCTTCAAATTTCAAGTGAATCGGATGAAAATTGAGGATTTTAGAAACACCACCTAAGTTGTTGATCTTTGGCCGATGTTGACCTTTTGTCCACGTTGACCTCAAAAATAATTGGCTGGTTTAATTCAGTGTCCTGAAATATAAATCCTCTTCAAATTTCAAGTGAATCAGATGAAAACTGAGGATTTTAGAAACACCACCTTAGTTGTTGATCTTGGGCCTATGTTGACCTTTTGTTCCATGTTGATCTCATAAATAATTGGCTGGTTTTATGCAGTGACCTGGAATATAACTCCTCTTCAAATTTCAAGTCAATCTGAAGCCGCTGTCACACCTTGACGTTTTAGCCAGCGTATGCCGACGTATGAAAATTTTTTACGAATACGCTGGCACACGTCGAATACGTTATGGGTAAGTTTTGTATACGTTAAGAGCACGCGGAAGCACGCTGGCATACGTCGTAGTACGCTGGCATACGTCGTAGTACGCCGAGCTCGTCGACAAATTTTGTGCATGCTCAAAATTTTCCGATGTATGCCAGCGTATGACTCACACGTTCCGCATACGCTGGCCATAAGTAGTAGGCACGTTATGCGATCGTTGATACACGTCGACACACATTACTTGTAAGTTACTCATAAGTCGAAATACGTCGAGGTAATGTCTAGCATACCCGAAACTTATTTCTAACCTATGAGTAACGTGCTTTGAACCTATGTGTAACGTATCTCCAACGCATATTGACGTATGTAGACGTATTTGACGTCTTCCAGACGACCACAGAACTTACTGAACGTGTTTCTAACTTACAGCTACCGTATAATGGCGTATTGGCAGTGTTTAGGGGAATTGGTATATAAAAATGGGCTTCACAGGAGGAACCCGTCAGTGTTCCAAACTCCATGGTGAGTAGATTCCCATGTCATCCGAGAGATGGAGGATCCGGCAAGGCTGAGACGAGAATACCTACTAGCTGTCCTCCAACATCAACATGACCTCATCGATTTGACACTGTACCAGTTGCGTGCCAATAGAGCCAGGAGAAGAAGAGGTGAACGGAGGAGAAGGAACTGGGTGAGACCATGGATCGGGAGGCGACGGCATTTTGGCATATATGACCAGCTCATGGTGGAAATCCGTAAAAAAATAATTGGCTAGTTGAATCCAGTGTCTGAAATATAAATCCTCTTCAAATTTCAAAGGAATCGGATTAAAATTGAGGATTTGAGAAATACCACCTAAGTTGTTGACATTTGGCCTATGTTGACCTTTTGACCTCAAAAATAATGGCTTTCCTCCTTATGAGAAACTCTTCCATGCGGTGAAGTTTCGTGAAGATCAGTTTAAAATTGTGACCTGTAGGCGACAAACAGACAGACAGACAGACAGACAGAATAACAAAATCGACTAACCAAAATAGCTGAAAAATCTTCGATTTTGCAAATAACAAACAAACCCAAATGCAATACTCTCTCCTTCAGAGAAGGTAACAACTTCAGGGCTTAAAACAAGCCAGGGGTTTAACCATCTGTCAGAGCGGGTAGTAATACAATTCGATGAGACACATTCTGTGAAATGCATCTAGTGGTTGGGACCACATTCCTTGATGCGCACTGAATAGTAGGCACAATACCGTCGGAATGGTCAGTGAGTGATCAGCTGATTGGAGCAGGTACAGGGACAGATCTGAACTACATCTGACAAACGAAAACCACCGGTGTCCTCACTCAATGGGGGCTGTGTGAGTGGAAGGGTCTCCTGAATGTGACCTCGATGTCAGCGATATGAACGGCCGTTAGGTGATCGCAGTGGGTATGATCTCGGCTCCTCACAAGGTGACACAACAGCAGCTGGCTCCCAAATATGGGACCTCTGATTCGGAACATGCACAAATTGGCCTGGATGGAGAGGTGGATATTCACAAGCACGGGTATGCTGATCATGGTAAAACGATATGGAGCATGACGTCTCAAAAAGTTGTGGACGAGTTATGACAAAACTTGGTGGATGAGTTGGGTAGGTGACACGAACAAGCTTGTGTGACAAGGACAAATGCTCCAGATCCCGATCTAGCCCATCAGCGGTATCCAAAATGTAAACTGTCCAGCCTAGTGTCGGTACGCACTCTATGGAGCACCGCTCTCAGTTATGTTCTGTGTTCGAGCTTTTCCACGAGCCTTCACTTGTATCCAAAAAATGACAACCCTCTTCCTCCCCCTACCTAACCACTGTTAGTGCATCAGAATGGAAGTTTCACTCCAAATTACCCCCCATCACGGATTGAACACAAACTACACAGCTCAATGGCAGACGTGTTTCTAACTCAGCGACCTTAAGATGTTGGAGAAGATGGGCAACTCAATATCACACCACTCCTAACGATTGGTTGACCTACCTTTGTCTTAAATAAGGGCAGCTCTCGATGTGGCATCAATTCCACAATTTTTTTAAATTTTTTTTACAACATCCGGTAACATGAGCTACCATTCTCCAAGAGTGCCAATTGTAGTTGCATTTAAGCAGTTTTGGCTTTGAAGAGTTCCTCTAAAGGTCTCAACATTATCGGAATGTCCTGAGATGAGCCTGAAACACAAGTCCATTGCTCTCACTTTGCGCAGACAGGTTGGTGCACATTCATTTCAACCCCATCTTCTCTGGTCTAGCTGCCTCTGCGCTCTTACCCCCTTTGACCCTTCCCAGCTCCTCAAGTATGCACACTTTCTTCCAGTAACATCTTCATGGTTAAACCTGATCCCAAACATATAAGCTTACTGAACTCCTAAGCTTTTCTTTCTTTTTTTCTCCCGTTCGTGGAACTGCCTTCAATCCCGTTTTAATCCCCTCCAGGGTTTCAAACAGGTGGTGTATTGCCAATCTATTTCCAATCCCTATCCAAGATCTTTTTCTCTCCACATTACCACTACCCCCGACATCCCTATCCACACACACACACACACACACACACACACACACACACACACACACACACACACACACACACACACACACACACACACACACACACACACACACACATACACACTCACTCACCCCAACCCATTAACTTGCAGGTTAATTTCCTCTCCTCTACTCCTCCCTCTATCTCTCTTCTTGTTCATTCATTGACCCTTGCTTGTGTCCAAATGTGACTCCACTGTCAGTGCATTGTCTGCATTTTACCCTGTGTCACCTCACTCTTCTATGAGCCTAGATGTACACCAAAATGATCAAATATACTCTAAAGATGCTCGTTCAGATGACTTTGTGACCTGGTCATGCGGGTTCACACATTTGGATGCATGGTGGTAGATCCATCCTCAAATGGTCCATTAATATCTGGGTGTTCAAGCAGTATGAAAGTCTAATTAACCCCTTCATCACAATCCCTAAATAGGATTCGACCAACAATGAGATCAAGGGTACTAAAACACATGATGACAACTTCACCTCAACAGCCTAACTTGTCTGTTAATGAATTGGAGCTCCATTGATTCACAAGGTTGTCATAATGAACCCAACAATCGAAAGTGGGTGCATTGAGCCAACATGCTTCTTCTCGAAAATTAGCCCCTTGTGACTATGACGTCTTGGAGATGGTAGGGGTTGCTAGTAAATGGACTGTTTGGAGCAATTCATATGAGAACTGTGAGGAGCACGACCTACTTTGCCCATCACGGTTCTCATATCTTGTTTTTTTTGTAAACAGTACAAAGATGTGGCCTGCGAGTAGCATCATTGGTTGATGGGGGGGGGGGGGGCACAGCTATGCAGCAACCTCTAGGTGAGGGCAGGAATGAGTAATTTGGCCACCGTGCCGGCGATAGCTCGTCTCCTCTTTGCAAATCACACCGTACATTCTTCAACGTCCACCAACTACCAACTAATTCCAGCAGATGAAACGCCCAGGTTAACGTCCATCCGAAGACAGCACACACATTGATGAATCGCCTTGCCTGTGAATCACCAGGATGGCAGTTTGTAGCTGAGTCGGGATTCGAACCAGGTTAGACGGCTCAGAGGCAAGTGTGCGTACCTCTAGAGTCTAGACCATCCCGGCAGCCTAAGTCCTCATATATACCATACTCTCGCTTCCTGAAATACCTTCAGTGTGTCAGCAATTCCTGCCGTTGGAGCAATTCAGCAATTCCCGTGAGCAATTCCTGGCAGGGTGGCCTAGAGGTACGCACACTTTGACCCCAACAGATCAGATTGTTGATGGATGTCTTTCCATTGCAATGAGACCTGTAAGATTAAACCACTTCCACAAGCAAGTTGTTGGGTTGCCAAGCTGCACAGGATAACAATTTTTGTGAAGTCCTTTCTGCTTTCTCGTGATATGAAATGCACAATCTCTTTATTGCAAGTTCCCTTTTCTTAAACTTGTGAAGTCTGATAGGTCAGTGGACTTGCAAAAATATACACAATTTTTAAATAAATAGTGCAGAACAATCAAGCAGATTATGTAAGTATTCGACTAGTTGCTGAATTTGGTTATTGGTGTTGGCCGTAGGGTCTTGAATACTAGGTATGAATTGAAATTACTTCTCCATAATCTCCATCCCATGTGAATCGCTCTTAGTCGTGTTCCCAGGATTCGATGGACAATCTGACAAAACACAAACTGTTCCCCGGAGCTCCAGAAAACCCATCATGTTTAAAGCTTTTCCCGGACAAATCGTGAAAATCATCAAACGGGCTTCATTTGGCATTTCTCATGACGGCTTCCTCTCATTCGCGATATAATTGGATTCGTCGTCATGAGCAAACAGGAATTTTGTTACCTGAAAGCAGGTGGCAATATGTAGTTATGCCTCCCCCGATAGGATAGGGTGGTGGTGGGGGGGGCTTATAAATGTTGTTGGGTTTGTTTCTACAATTAGTGCCCCCAGTTTTTAAGGTCCCCCAGAGTTTGACCCCAAGGAGTACTAAACCACCATTTAGGGGGAGGGGGGTTCTTCCATTTCTTCTCCGAATGTCCGAGCTGTATCTCGGATCTGGCTGGGAATTTTGGAATGAAATTTTGCATCAACAATTGGAATAAAAGTTACACATGGTTGACTTAATTATTTTGACCTTGACCTCATTTTTAAGTAAACCTAATGCAACAAGAAAAAGAGCAATCAGAGGTTGCAGACCTTCACCAGGACTTCTTTAGAGTGGTGTATTTTTTATAGGTTTTAGGGTAAATCCAATATGTCTGCCAAACCATGTGACCTATGATATCCTGTGTGAACATTTTGTTCCTCATGGACAGGCGGTCATACGTGTAAAGTTTCGCCTCGATCTGTTCAGCCACTTCAGAGAAGAAGATTTTTGAAGGTTTAAAAAAAAACAAAAAACAATATGGCTGCCGAATCACGTGACCGATGACGCCATGAATTTTTAGATCCTCGTGGAGGATCTCTAAGTCTTACTCACGTTGTTGTTCTTCATCTTCTTCTTGTGGACTTGTTTGTTTCAAAGCCTACAGTTTTCATCGAAACTTCCTGAAACTTGGCATATACATGTAAAAATACCCCGCACAGACAGTAACCATCTCCGATTTTGAAAATTCCTCCGAGAAAAAAAAGTTATGACGTCAAAATATCTCCGCTAATGGAAATCGCCTAAAAAATTATCTCTGAAACGAGGCAAGCTTTTTGAATTATGTTTGCGGTAATCGAACAGGGCATTAGCAGAGATGAATTACCGCACATATGATACATCACTATGACGTCATATCAATTTTATGACGTCATTCCTATTTTTGACATTTTTTTTTCACAACCCAGAGTTTTCATTGGATCTTTGTGAAACTTGCCATGTATATGCAGAAAGCCCATGCGCAGGCAGTAACCATCTCCGATTTTGGAAATTCTTCCTAGAAAAAAAGTTGACGTCATAATATCGCCGCTAATGGAAATCGCCTATACCATTATCTCTGAAACTAGGCAAGCTGTTTGAATTTTGTTTGCAGGAATCAAGCCGGGCATTAGCACGGATAATTTATCGCAAACCTAATACATCACAATGACGTCATATTCGTTTTATGACGTCATCATTAAGAGGACGAGGATCTTTGCTCATTTGAGCTTGTTTTTCTGTGGATCATTTTATCCCAAGATTTTCATACTGATCGGATGGGGTGTGACGTCGTAACGAGGGCACCTATGATGTCATAAAAAAACAACCTCATTCCCCTTGAGGAGTACTTGCGATGTGCCAAGATTCCATGTTTTCCTTGGTGTGGTTTCAGAGATACAGAGGTCCAAGATTTTTTCAGCTTTTCCAACATGGCTGCCACGCAACCTTTGACGTCATGATTATCATTGAAACATTCTACATGAGTAGTCACACCGATGGTGAAAATTTCGTCAATCCGACAAGCGGTTGCGGAGAAAAACATGAAAATTCTGTGCAGACAAACAAACAAACAAACAAATGAAAAATCGTGCTTAGCACGACACTCGGCGAATTAGTTGACCTTTCCGTGTGGTGGTTCAAGCTGTAATGTCATGGAATGTGTGGTGTTTATTTGTTCGTACATTAATAAAATGACCCGACGTCACAAATAACAATTATCAGGCGCGCGTTGTCATGGTAACGGCAGCAGATTGAAAATTTTCACAACTCATTTAAAGCCACCATGTGACATTCAACAACTTATCATCGGTGCTTGTTGCCTTCATTCTGATCGTAGAAAATATTTGAAAATACCTAGGAACATTGCTTTTCAACCAGCTTTACGATCCCATTATCAGGTTTGAAATATGTTGTAAAACAAAAATGTGTATTTTATATGTGTTTTTCATGTTTTGGGTGACCCTGACCTTGACCTTGGGTCAATTTCGATCAAACTTTGTACACATGTTAATATTACATGCATAAATAAACAGTATAAGTTTCAATATAATAAGTGCAAAACTGTTTGAGAAATAGCCATGTGTAATTCACAAAATTACCCATTGGTTTATAATGGGCGATAATATAAAGTGATGCAGAATCCAGATCCTGATCTTGAACATCACCAAAAGTCACATATCTTTTTGCACTGTGGATTTCTATCAGCTGTTAAAATTTCATCCAAATCGGTTAAGAATTGTGACCTGTAGAACGAATATAATTTTTTTTAAATCACGCCAATAGCTAAAAACTTTGACGTCATCCGCTTGCGAAAACTGTGGATAATTTGTACTAACATGCATTTTAAAACATTTAGATATTCCATTGAAGTTTGTTTTGGCGTCAACAGGAAGTCGCTACGACTTACGGTCACTGAGTTATGTCCAAAAATGTGTTTCACATTGTGTGACGTCACGTCACGACGTTTAGTCCGATTAAGACGGGGTTTGGACGCGGACCGTCTCAGGTGGATTGCCTATCAGGTGTAAAAATTTAAGAATGACTGGTCCAGCCGTTTGGGCTGTAGATGACCGGACAAACAAACAGAACAGACCAAAATACTTGACAAAAATCGAAGATTTCGCCAAGTAACAAACACAAACACACAAACAAGCAAACAAACAAACAAACGGACCCAAATGCAATACCTTCTCCTCTGGCGAGGGTAAATATTTTAACATTTTTCACCCAAACTCCACTCAGGTTTATCCAATCAGAACGAAATTGCCCTCTCGAGATAGTCTAGAGCAAGGTGCAGTCATGCTTATTTTACATCCAGGTTAAAGGTGAAGGTCAGGCGGCGGTCTGCAAAAAATAACACCTTTATTTTGTCATCGTTCAATTTTGCCAATGCGAATCTCAAAGACAGCTTGCCTTCCAAGATGTTCTCGCAACATAATGGAGGACCCGCACTGAAGTTGTGCACCTGATATTTCATTTGTGTCCTTGACCTACTTTTTCGGTTTCAGGTCAGGTCAGGTATGTACCGGATAGCATGCACCGGAGCAGCACGTCGCTGTGTCCACTCCAGGAGCCTCTGTCTGGCCATTCTCCCAGGCAGATGCCTGGCCCATCCCCATCTCCTTGAGATGCCGATGAACCTGCTGCAACCACGAGTTTTCAGATTGCGACCTCATTTACAAAACCAGCATGAGTGTTAACTTTCCCCTCCGATTCCCATGGTGTTGAGTCTTACGGCTAGACTGTAGATGGGGACACATTTTCCTAATTTACACTCTATCCATAAATGTTGAAAGTAATATGGTGGTCTGAAAAATATACAGGCATCATTGGATCGTGGGATGGAGGCTTACCTTTGCTGATCGCTTTGTCATCACAGATATCTAGTTCTTTATTTTGTCAAGTAACATTACAACTGAATTACAGCAGAACTGAGAAGTTAGTTTCTTTAATAAAATCTTTAATAAAATCTTTAATAAAACATGCTTGGAAGGTTCCAAAAAGTCCACTGCCTTCCACAGAGAGAAGCCAGATGGGTGCTCTCCTTGAAAGGCCGTAAACTATTTTTGAACCAATCCCATCCTAGTTTCTGTGATAGTGTGGCTGCAGGATTCGTTGCATGGCCACAGTCATGCATTTTTATCGGAACGTTGCCTGCAGTCAAGTGACATTTCATTAATGGCTTCCAGGAAAATGACGGCCAAGGGAGGAGACGCTGTATGAAAGAAACCCTGCAATACATGTGCGACAATTTCTTCGAGATCTAATCAGAAATTGCATAAAGCGTCTTTGATTTCTGGGTCGTGAGTAATTTTGTGGAACTCTGGGATGACCATCATCGAGCACTGAAGATCCCACAACTGTGTGTAACCCAACATCATCTTGGTTGTTAAGATGCTATTCTTTTGCTCTGCTTTTTTTATTTTCTGTGGTTTTTGGCCAGGATTGCAACTACCAAGAAAAACACTTTGAAATATTTTAATGCCTTCCTTCTTGATACTTGCAAGCAATTCCTACCCCTCTCTCCCGAGTGTGGGATGCTAGAACGTGACACGATCGTGCGTTGAAGTGAGAACCATGAGCATCACCTAAAGACTGCAGTGAATGGAGGTCGTACCACAGCACACCATCTTTAGTGGCACGTACTCCATCATCTTTAGCACCCCCCCCCCCAACTCAGATCTTCACTCTCCATGGTACGAACAGCGTTAACTGTGCTAACCACTTTAAGTGAACTGGGATGTGGGCATGATGGGGTGGTACAGTACAATTGTAATTGTTGAATGACTGTAACAAGTGAATTACTGAACTTGCTGAAGAGTTGCAGATACCAGTACACTTTGAACCATATCGGGTCAGTAGGAGTAGGGGAAGGAGGAGGAGGAGGATGAGAAGGAGGAGGAAGCAGTTCACATGTGAAACAGATGATGAGCCGATTCAGAACCACAATGAAAATTTCAAAGGGAACTTTCTTTTTTGCAACCCCTGACACAGCAATACAATCAATTGAAGAACGATTCACACAAACGCATCAAATTCGTTCTGTGTTTGGCTTCGTCTGATGATGACCATAGTTGACAGAGTCGAACATCAAAGCAAATTATGGAACATTGCTTGAAGCTCCAGTGAGCTTTACAACATAATGATGCTTCCAAAGTGAGCTTTACAACATATTGATGGCTCCAAAGATATTGATACTTCCAATATGTTGGGTCGATTGCGAGCCATTGCAAGACGAGTTCCAAAGTTGGCACGACCACAAGATGTCTTGAACTTCATTTGTAAAAAATAAGCTCACTGATACTATTCCTCCAACATGTTCATTGCTCTCCTCATTCCTCTCCACCTCCTGGTTCTGTGGCCAATGGTGAGCGAAGCTTTTCATCGCTAAAGTTGATCAAAACTTACATCCGTTTATCAATGATGCAACAAACACTTGTTGGACTATCCAGCTCGTCAAAGGAACATTAAACAGCACAAAACATTCACTGAAAGGACCTTGTTTGCACATTTGGAGAACAAAGCACGGAAAGTGAAATTCCAACTTATAATTATCAACTTTATTGCAGGAACACAAGCTATGACATCACGTGATCCATATCACACATTTATAATGTACATTTCTTCATGTACAATCAGAATGTACAATCAGTTTATCAGATTCTTCTTTTTCATTTAAAATAAATCTGTAATTATGAATGGGGAAGTTTTATTCATACTAATGCACAATATTGTTGGGGTGGAGATGGGAGGACTGATTGAATAAATAGAGTGGGATTGGAGGGTGGATTTACATCCGGATTGGATGTTTGGGTCACAAGTTCGGTGTCACGTGCTGCATGTCTGATCCGGGTTTGTGTGTTGGGTTTGGCCTTCGCACCCACGGATGGGGGCTGTGGGTGATTGTGTAATCCTCGATAGGCAGCGTGTGCCTGAAAACCATGCTTCGAGAATTTCCCGGCTGGCCTGGCCGGGTGCTGAAGCTTTAACTGCCGTGTTTTCCCACGCGAAGTTGTGATGTAGATTGTGACAATGTGCCACCACCAGCGAAAGCTTGTCTCTGCATGCTACAGCTTGCTGGTGCTGTATTAACATTAATCTACCCTCCAGTCCCACTCTCTTCATTAAATCCGTCCCAACCCTCACACTGATTGTTCCCCCTCGCAGCCCAATCGTGACACGCAAGCGGTTCCCATTGCACATGAGAATAGTTAACGTCTCTGCAGCTGCACATGTGGTGTTTAAAAAAAGTTTTACCTCTGAGGACGGAAGATAGCGGTCTTCTGAAACGTCAGGGTTTTAATAAAGAATAATATTATTATTTTTGGCTCAGTGTGCTTTTGCTCTCCATACAACTAATACTGCACATACATACATTTTGTTGTGGTTGAGGAAATTCGCAAACCACCATTCAGGTCCCGTAGGTGAGATATCTCTGTAAGTACATGTGTAGTTAGCCCCAAACCCGTTGTTTAGAGGGAATAAATGTGATTCATTCGGGCATTCGGGCATGCGACCTTTTAAGATAGCCGTTTATCTGTTCTATCTTTATTTTGAAGCAACCACGTCTCAACCTCCATCACACAACAACCACCAACCGCAACGCCGCTTCACAACAACAACGCCAACAGCCACGACCTTTACCTTCACAACTCGCTCTCGCAAACATCGCGTCACCACCATTCCAAGCGTCACCGTGGCCAGGGACCGCCACTTTAGACCCTCCACCACTTTCGCCTCTTCTTCTGCGGCCATTCCCGCACCGCTTGTGAACGCCGAGCGTCAGGCTGTCCTGGCCTCGTACAGGGCGTGCGCTGAGCCGCGGGTACAAAGAGTGGCCTTTCCGAGGGGAAGTCGGATCAGGAATGATACACGCCCACTTCTGTTCCGTCCTATCAGCGAACGCGGGGCGATTTGGCCCCGCCTCCAGGCGCGTCGGAGTAGAATCGATATATGCAAATTCGAGGATCAGGGGAGGTTCACGCCCACCTTTCCTCCGTCCAATGGGCGAGCGTGGCTCCGCCCCCGAGCTCATCCTGATCCGGAAATTTGCATATGGGTTCTCCTGCCGCACTATAAAGCGCCGAGCGCGGGGCGAATTCAGTCAGTTTCAGTTTTTGGGCTCGGGCGCGTTGGAGAGGTGTGGCGGCGGCGAAGTGTGGCAGCAGCAGTCAAGACGGGTCTGGAGGAGAGTCAGTCTGTCGGAGTCAGAGTCTGTCGGGGAGCTGCAGAGAGGTGAAGCCGGGAGCGCGGTCGAGGTCGCAGTGGAGTCGCTCGTCGCGGGACCCAAGCAAGCCAGCTATCCTCTTTCCCCAGAGCATCAGCAATCCCCTCCTTTCCCCCCCCCCGCGCTGAGATAGTGCGGAAAGGGGGCCCCGTTCCCACCCCATTCCAATCAGTGCCAACGAAACCCACGGAGGAGCGCGGAGTCGGGGCACCGCCGCGACATTTGCGGCTCATCACAAGACGGGTAGGCTCCGCCCGGTCTCGCGCCCACAGACCACGTCTGCCCTCTTGTCGTTGAGGGTGGCTCTTTTCTTTTGCTTTTGAGTATATGTGTTGGCGGCGCCGTCTGTAAAGTAAAACTGTGTAAGTGTTGCCGTGTGCTCGCGTAGTCGGTAGTAGATCTGCATTGTTGTGTTTCTTTTGTTGCAATTGCTTTTGGTGCATAATTGTTGTAATTGCATATGTGTGCTTTCCGTGTGCCGCGGAATAAATGTGAATTATGTTGAACTGTTTTTCCCGTTTCGCTTCGTCTCTTCTTTAATTGAATCTCAATCTTACTTCACATAAAGGGTTGGTAGTGGGCTAAATACGCCTGATAATTAATCGGAACCGTCGAGGTTGACGATAACACCGCTCGGTTATCCCGATAGTACGGAACAGGTCACTTAAAGTGGCCCGTGTCCGAAGTCGACCTGCGGCGAGGTGCGATCGCCCGGTCTACCCTCCGTGTGGGTACTTAGGTAGGTCGAATTTGGCGAACAACCCTATCCCACGCGGGGGGCCGATTGGCACGATCGTGGTGAGGCCGAAAGGCCCACCCGTGACTAGTTCCCGGCGTTAGTCCGAGAGGGTCACGACGGAATTGTCCGTCCGGTGGGCGACGTGCCGCGATTCGAGTTACGTGGCCGCTCGCACGCCGGCGGGCGCGAATTCACAACTATATATATATATATATATATATATATATATATATATATATATATATATATATATATATACATATATATATATATATATACATATATATATATATATATACATATATATACATATACATATATATATATATACATATATATATATATACATATATATATATATACATATATATATATATACATATATATATATATACATATATATATATATACATATATATATATATACATATATATATATATACATATATATATATATACATATATATATATATATATATATATATATATATATATATATATATACATATATATATATATATATATATACATATATATATATATACATATATATATACATATATATATATATACATATATATATATATACATATATATACATATATATATATATATATATATATATATATATATATATATATATACATATATCTTCTTCTTCTTTCGGCTGCTCCCGTTAGGGGTCGCCACAGCGGATCATCCGTATGATCCGCATAGTGATTTGGCACATGTTTTACGCCGGATGCCCTTCCTGACGCAACCCTGGTCGGCTCTTACGACACAGGGATATGGTACACCTATTTTAACCGGGGTATACACCGGCCCAGTACACTGGTACTCATTTCGCCAACCTCGGAAGGATGACAGGCTGTCAACCCCCTGGTGTATTAATTCAGTGGCCCAACGGGGCTTGAACTCAGGACCTTTTAGATCCCAAGCCGCTGCCCTAACCACTGCGCCAACACCAGGCTTACATATATACATATATGTATATGCAAGTATATATATATATATGCAAGTATATATATATATATATATATATATATATATATATATAAATATATATATGTATATATATATATATATATATATATATATATATATATATGCAAGTATATATATATATATATATATATATATATATATATATATATATATATCTGGAAAAAATTAAGAGACCACTGCAAAATTATCAGTTTTACTAGTTTTACTATTTATAGGTATGTGTTTGAGTAAAATGAACATTTTTGTTTTATTCGATAAACTACTGACAACATTTCTCCCAAATTCCGAATAAAAATATTGTCATTTAGAGCATTTATTTGCAGAAAATGACAACTGGTCAAAATAACAACAAAGATTCAGTGTCTTCAGACCTCAAATAATACAAACAAAACAAGTTCATGTTCATTTTTAAACAACACAATACTAATGTTTTCACTCAGGAAGAGTTCAGAAATCAATATTTTGTGGAATAACCCTGACTTTCAATCACAGCTTTCATGCGTCTTGGCATGCTCTCCACCAGTCTTTCACATTGCTGTTGTTTGACTTTATGCCACTCCTGGCGCAAAAATTCAAGCAGCTCGGCTTTGTTTGATGGCTTGTGACCATCCATCGTCTTCTTGATCACATTCCAGAGGTTTTCAATGGGGTTCAGGTCTGGAGATTGAATCTGATGGTCCTCTGAGATCTGATGGTCCTCCATCCACACCTTGATTGACCTGGCTGTGTGGCATGGAGCAATGTCCTGCTGGAAAAACCAATCCTCAGAGTTGGGGAACATTGTCAGAGCAGAAGGAAGCAAGTGTTCTTCCAGGACAACCTTGTACGTGGCTTGATTCATGAGTCCTTCACAAAGACAAATCTGCCTGATTCCAGCCTTGCTGAAGCACCCCCAGATCATCACCGATTCTCCACCAAATTTCACAGTGGGTGCGAGACACTGTGGCTTGTAGGCCTCTCCAGGTCTCCGTCTCACCATCGATGATCAGGTGTTGGGCAAAGCTGAAAATTGGACTCATCAGAGAAGATGACCTTCCTCCAGTACTCTACGGTCCAATCCTTATGGTCTTTTGCAAACCTCAGCCTGGCTCTTCTTTGCTTCTCATTGATGAAGGGCTTTTTTCTAGCTTTGCACGACTTCAGCCCTGCCCCGAGGAGCCTGTTTCGAATCGTCCTCGCCGTGCACTTCACCCCAGCTGCCGTTTTCCATTATTTTTCTAGGTCACTTGATGTCATCCTATGGTTGTTGAGTGACATTCGAATGAGTTGGCGGTCATCCCGGTCAGTGGAAAGTCTTTTTCGCCCTCTGCCAGTCTGTAGCTTTGTTGTCCCCAATGTCTGCTGCTTGACCTTGTTCTTATGAACCGCCGTCTTTGAAATGTTAAGGATGGAAGCAACACGACGCTCACTGTATCCCTCTGTAAAGGGAGAATTGAACCCTTCTTTTCCTCACTCAAAACTTTTCTTTTCAACTCTTTTGACATGGTCAATAGTTATTTTTTTGATTCCAATTACTTTTTAGGTACGACAAGCACTGTTTTTGCCATCCAGCTGGTCCTATTGCAAGAGGATAGTGATGACCATAGCAGTGGAATTTATACTTTTCCTTGTTAAATAAGATTCGGTTCAGGTGATCACCTAATCAGTACCTCACTAAGTAGAATGAGGTGTGCCTGTGTTGGAATTCAACAGACACTGGAATGGAATGGCTGCCATACATGTAGAGATGCTGATTTAAATTTTTTTTGGAGTGGTCTCTTATTTTTTTTCCAGAGCTGTATATATATATTATTTCTGTTAATGTCTGCGCATAATTTGACGTATCTCCTCCAAAACTGGCGGACGGATTGTCACGACTTTCGGCATGCGGGTGGTCTGTGGTCTAATGAACAGCATGGGCTATGAGAGATTGCGCCAGACGGACAGGTTTGGGAATTTTGGGCGATTTTCTAATTTTTACATTCGTTTGCATGGCGACGTGTGATGTCACCGCTGAGAGGCGTAATTCCATCATGACATCATCGGTCATTCGCTGACGTCATTACGTCTGTCATCGACAGACCGTCACTGCCGAGAGACATTATGCCACTCCTCGAAAACAGCGTCTGCAATGTAAAACCCTCTTCTGCTCATGCTGACTACCTCAGAAGGCGAATTTGACACAAAAAATGTCACAAGAAACAGTGTATTTAAAGTAAAGATTTATTTTTAAAAAATTATTATTTCTGTTAACGTCTGTACGCAATTTGACGTTTCTCCTCCGAAACCGCCGGCAGGAATGTGCTCATTTCCCATATACAGTACTGGGGTTTCTTAATGTGACGAAGATGATGCGCTAAATTTCTAAGCTGGAATTGAATGACAACGTGGCTTCAACAAGATTTTCAACCCATCGACGGCCGCATTTATTCCCATTCGGTCGCCATCGCTGAACTGCTGTCCGGTAAGTGCTGCCATCTATCCAAAAAAATATGAACTCGAGTAAGGGAGTACTCATTGCATCAAACACTGAACATAAACACAACTGATAATAAATAGTATAGCTCAGAACATCAGCAATGGTTGTCATGTTTTAAAAATCAGCGTGGAAGGAGGGGTACGATGATCACCAGAGCTCTGCCAACATGATGAACCCCGATTGGCACCTTCCCGTACTGAACACGCCCGTTTACACTGTCAATTTGTGTCTGAAATCTAACGTACTTCCCGTACTGAACACACCCTCTTAGACTGTCAATTTGTGTCTGAAATCCAACGTACTTCCCGTACTGAACACGCCCTCTTAGACTGTCAATTTGTATCTGAAATCCAACGTACATATTAAAAAACACCCGAAAATAAGTTGCAATAGGCCTACGTCCAGATAACATCAAAGGCTATAATCTGAAGGTAGGGAGAACCAGGGAACGGGTATGAGGTCATCCCTTCATTGCCCGGATTCTCTTCTTCTCTTTGTTCTTCAAAAGCGCGGTGTCCGACAATAGATTCTGTACCTTGAATGCGTGCGTGTTAACTGTTCAAATTAAAGAGGTGTTCGATTGTCAGATGCACCCAAACAACTGCCGTTCATTACATTAATTCTTAATATCAACCACCATCGTTACCTGTGTTGTGTCTTGCGTGTGTGGTCTTCAAATTAAAGCGTCCAAGCGTTGTTCGATCGTCGGATGTGCGCCAAAAAGTGCCGTTCTTTGAAATTTGCATTCTGATTCTCGGTCACCCTCCACTGCTCCTGTTCAGTCTAGGGCTAGGCCTATATCATGTTAAACTTGCCCCATCAGACGTCAACCTTCCAGTCACACTGCAGAGGATGCAATTTCCAGTCAGACTCTCATACTCGATGACCATAAACAAATCCCAGGGCCAAACATTTGACAAACTCGGAATATACCTCCCAGCCCCTGTGTTCTCCCATGGCCAACTATATGTTGCATTTTCACGTGCAAGAGGTTACTCCCATATATATCTATCAAAGTGGACAATAATTCCTCACAATGACTATTCAGCAACAACACACTCACCCAAAATGTCATCTACAGGGAGGTCCTTTAGAAAACTAAGGGCAGGTAACCATAGCACATCACATCCCGAATGACACCCTCCACAGCTTCGAATAACATCAACTATTATGCGTCATCCACCTTTTGCCACCCATTCAACTCCGTGCGGAGCACGGGTATATGCTAGTATATATTATTTCTGTTAACGTCTGCATGTAATTTGACGTATCTCCTCCAAAACTGCCGGACGGATTGTTGCCATTTTCGGCATGCGGGTGCTCTGTGGTCTAATGAACAGCATGAACAGCAGCATTTCTAATTTTTACATTAGTTTGCATGGCGACGTGTGACGTCACCGCTGAGAGGCGTAATTCCGTCATGACATCATCGGTCATTTGCTGACGTCATTACGTCTATCATCGACAGACCGTCACCGTGGAGAGGTGTAATGCCACTCTGAGAAAACAGCGTCTGCAATGTAAAACCCTCTTCTGCACATGCTGACTACCTCAGAAGGTGAATTTGACACAAAAATGTGACAAGAAACATTGTATTTGTTAGGCTAACCCTAACGACAATGCCAGAACGGGCCCACTGTTGAAATTGATTACGATTGTCGCGGCGTCCGTAAAATCCCATGAAATATAAACAAACGTCTGAGGCTGAGGGGCCGAGCCAAAAACCTTCCCATACCAGGGCCCGACCCGACATTTTTTGTTTCAGAGGTTTCCTCCTATCTTTCACCGTCCAGGAGATTAGCGCGTGCAGCCAAACAAACAAGCAGTCATAGACTGGTACTTACGAAATCGTCAACTTGACCTCTGACCATGTCTAATCAAAGCTGTCTCCAGAGAAGGTAGCGACGCAAAGCAGAAGTTTCTACGATGATTCTGTACCAAACCATCAAAAATCGAATGTTTTGGATGTTTGACCTCACTGTGACCTTGACCTTTGACCGATTTTGACCAAAATCTAATCAGCATAGCCACCACGCTCCTGAATCACGTGGTGTAATTTGACATTGGTAGCTTCTTCCGTTCTTGAGTTCTCTGTACCAAACCATCAAAAATCGAATATTCGACCTCACTGTGACCTTGACCTTTGACCGATTTTGACCAAAATCTAATCAGCACTAGCCATCACCCTCCTGAATCACATGGTGTAATTTGACATTGGAAGCTTCTTCCATTCTCGAGTTATCATTTTTTGGATGTTTGACCTCACTGTGACCTTGACCTTTGACCGATTTTGACCAAAATCTAATCAGCACTAGCCATCAGCCTCCTGAATCACGTGGTGCAATTTGACATTGGTAGCTTCTTCCGTTCTCGAGTTATTGTGCCTTCAAACAAACAAACAAACAAACAAACAAACAAACAAACAAACAGAAACGGAAGGCATCAATATACTTACGAAATCTTTAGATTTCGTAAGTAACAAACACACAAACAAACACAAAAACAAACAAACAAACAGAAACGGAAGTCATCAATATACTTACGAAATCTTTAGATTTCGTAAGTAACAAAAACTTCAAATTATATATTAGAAATACAGAGGTGTTCTTTGTTTCCCCCTCACCAACCCCCTCAGGCCCAATAGTGATACTGGGCTCGTGTCACACAGATGTAAAGAAGATTAAATTCATTCAAAAATAACCCGGGCAACGCCGGGTGTAATCAGCGAGTATATATTATTTCTGTTAACGTCTGCGCGTATTTTGACGTTTCTCCTCCGAAACCGCTGGCAGGAATGTGCTCATTTCCTCCTCCTCCGAAAGGAATGTGATCATTTCCCATATACAGTACTGGGGTTTCTTCATGTGACGAAGACGATGCACTAAATTTCTAAGCTGTAATTGGATGATAACGTGGCTTCAACAAGATTTTCAACCCATCGACGGCCGCATTTATTCCCGTTCGGTCGCCATCGCTGAACTGCTGTCCCATAAAGTGCTGCCATCCAGGGCCGGATTAACCACTAGGCCCGTGAGGCCCGGGCCTTGGCCTACGAAAATTTCCGACGACGTTTTTTTTTTTTTTTTCAGTCTTAATAATGTGACTCGACATGTGCAGGAAGGCTGTACACACCATGAGGGAAGGCTGAACACACCGTGAGGGAAGGCTGAACACACCGTGAGGGAAGGCTGAACACACCGTGAGGGAAGGCTGAACACACCGTGAGGGAAGGCTGAACACACCGTGAGGGAAGGCTGAACACACCGTGAGGGAAGGCTGAACACACCGTGAGGGAAGGCTGTACACACCGTGAGGGAAGGCTGAACATACCGTGAGGGAAGGCTGTACATACCGTGAGGGAAGGCTGTACACACCGTGAGGGAAGGCTGAACACACCGTGAGGGAAGGCTGTACACACCGTGAGGGAAGGCTGAACACACCGTGAGGGAAGGCTGTACACACCGTGAGGGAAGGCTGAACACACCGTGAGGGAAGGCTGAACACACCGTGAGGGAAGGCTGAACATACCGTGAGGGAAGGCTGTACACACCGTGAGGGAAGGCTGTACACACCGTGAGGGAAGGCTGAACATACCGTGAGGGAAGGCTGTACACACCGTGAGGGAAGGCTGTACACACCGTGAGGGAAGGCTGTACACACCGTGAGGGAAGGCTGAACACACCGTGAGGGAAGGCTGAACACACCGTGAGGGAAGGCTGAACACACCGTGAGGGAAGGCTGAACACACCGTGAGGGAAGGCTGTACACACCGTGAGGGAAGGCTGTACACACCGTGAGGGAAGGCTGTACACACCGTGAGGGAAGGCTGTACACACCGTGAGGGAAGGCTGAACATACCGTGAGGGAAGGCTGAACATACCGTGAGGGAAGGCTGAACATACCGTGAGGGAAGGCTGAACATACCGTGAGGGAAGGCTGAACATACCGTGAGGGAAGGCTGAACACACCGTGAGGGAAGGCTGAACACACCGTGTGGGAAGGCTGAACACACCGTGAGGGAAGGCTGTACACACCGTGAGGGAAGGCTGTACACACCGTGTGGGAAGGCTGAACACACCGTGAGGGAAGGCTGTACACACCGTGAGGGAAGGCTGTACACACCGTGTGGGAAGGCTGAACACACCGTGAGGGAAGGCTGTACACACCGTGAGGGAAGGCTGAACACACCGTGAGGGAAGGCTGAACATACCGTGAGGGAAGGCTGTACACACCGTGAGGGAAGGCTGTACACACCGTGAGGGAAGGCTGAACACACCGTGAGGGAAGGCTGAACATACCGTGAGGGAAGGCTGTACACACCGTGAGGGAAGGCTGTACACACCGTGAGGGAAGGCGGCTGGCACGCTGCCAGACAGTGATCGTCGACAGCGAGTGTGGGAACCACGTGATCACATCACATCACAATCAGCCAATCACAGGCGTCGCCGCTATCGTCTGGCTGATTGGTGGAGTAACGTTCACGCTGAGTATGAACACACTGGCCTCCTCTTACCTTCCTGTGAGTTATCGAGCATCCTGACGCTTGCAGTTCTTCGTTTTGCTTTAATTTGTCGTTTTTTATTCTTGACTATGGCCGACGGATATATTCGGCACCACGAAAGTGGGGAACTTGCAAACGCGACAAAAAGAAGAGGCGTGAAACAGAAACAAAAAGTCTGTCTGGATCCATGTTGAATTTTTTTTCACCTCACCAGAGTCGAGATGAGTTTATGGAATGTGCGCATGCAGAGTCTTCTGATGTCAATGTCGAGGGATCAAGTAATCTCGCACTGCCTCACATTTCGAAAGCTGATGACACTGTTGTGGATTCCCGCCCGTCGGCGTGCGAACGACCAGATTTAACCAATCGCGGCCGCTTCGCCCATCGAACGGACAATCCAGTCGCGGCTTTCCGGATCAACGCCGAAAACCAGCCACGGGTGTGTTTTCAACCACACCACAACCTTGTCCGTACTCTACCCGCGCCCTACAGGGTCCGATCGCCAAATCTTCGATTTACCTAATTAATCGCGCGGGTAGATTACCGAGAGATTGTACCTCAACGAGGCCCGCTTGGAAACGAGCCGCTTAAGCAGCTCGCGCCGTTTTGGGATAACCGAGCGGGGTGTTATCTCGAGGCCCTGTTGGACCCGATTCTATTATCGGCTATTTAACAACCAACTATATTCCGAGTGCAATATGGCAGTTCAATCAAGGGAAAGGACACAACGAAGGGGTGACATTTAAACAAGCACATTTATTTCACGACTAAACATGCACGTATACGGTCAAAGATGCGGTTATGCGGTCATGCATGCAAACAATGCACGTATTCAATCATGCAATGAGTGGGGGCAGGGACAAGACGCCAGCAAGTCAAAGAGCAACCACCGTCTATTTATTATGTACAGTCACTTATCGACAGTTCTACTTACGGACATGGCGCCACAACATTCACGCAAAAGAAACAAAGGAAAAACCCCACGACAGACTAGGGATAGATTGGACCTCTTGGGGTCTTTATAAACACGGAGCCGTGTAGACCGCAAAGGCTCCGAGAGACCGGGCTGGCTACGTTCACCCTCGTGGTGACTTGCTAGGGCGACCCTCGACGTCCCCTCTCCAATGACCCACGGTAAGGCACGGTACGGCAGGCGGCGCGCCTTGGCTCCGCTGCGCTCCTCTCTCTCCAGCTCCCTACCGTGGCTCCACACACTGCCCACAACTCCAACACGACACTCTCTCCTCTCCTCCACACACCTCACAACCTCCAGCAGCCGACCGCGACCTTGCGTTCAGCACGCCCTTTTATCTTCACGGCGCCTCGCCCCTCCCTTTCGCCCCCCTCTTCCAGAAGCAGGGCGTTTTCCTCAACGAATCGGGGCCTTTCTTTTATGTCTTCATAGCTTTCGTCTTTTCTGCACATGTTTGTCGTTGGGGGGAGGGGTGAGGCCGTCGTCCGTTCTCCCCCAATGAATGCCAGGCCTCTCTGAACCGTGCTGAGGTGGAAATGCGGTGGTGGTGTGGTTGGCGTTATGGTGGCGTGGCTGGCGTTTTGTGGTGGTCTTGATGGTGGTGTGGCTGGCATTTGTGGTGGTGGTGAGGGTGGTGTGGTTGGGCGGTGGTGGTTAAGGTGGTTGTTGTGAAGGCGGCTGTTCGTTGTCTGTGGGGATGTTGGCGGTTGATGAGAAGGTGGTTGTGGTGATCATGGTTGTTGTGGTTGGTGGCGCTTTGTGGTGGTAGTAATGGCGGTTGATCCAAAATAACAATGGTAAAAGAAAAACGGCTAACTCAAAGATTCACAGCCCGGTTACACGAATAAATCTCTTGGACATCGATGGGGAAATCTATCTGAATACACACTTATCGACATAATTGATCTAAGGACCTATATGGTGCTCTGCGAATTTCCACAGCCGTAACAATACCAATACCATCGCATCAAGCAACGAGAGAAGCATTGGAACAACTGCAGCCAGTGCTACGGCTCGTAGTTTCAATCCTGATCCTGCTGAATGGACTCTTTCTGCAGAACTCGTGGATAATTTCATCCAGAATCCTCCCTGCCAAGATAGGAACGCAGATTTTTCGTATACGGCCCGAGTGTATCCAGATAAAACACGGTATTTTCGGCACGAACACTTTCAGCGGAAACTCACAAACGGGGAAATGGTGAACAGGGACTGGATGCTGTTTTATCCATCAAACGGTAAACTTTACTGCTGCGTGTACAAACTCCTATGTTCCGACGGCGATGATCACGAAAGCCATCACAGTAATTTTCGAATCGGATTCAATTATTGGAAGAATGCCTCTGCACGTCTAGCATCGTACGAGCGTGGGACTGCCCATATTCTCGCAATCAAAAAGTCGCTCGAAATGAAGGTGACAGACAGGATTCACACATCATTTGAACAGAGGTACCTCCACGAGGAAGCTTATTGGACTAATGTCCTGAAGCGAATTGTCGCTGTAATATCGTTCCTCGCCGAAAGAGGGCTTCCGTTCTGGGGCACGACTGAGCAGCTGGGTTGTGCTAACAATGAAAACTATCTTGGTTGTCTTGAACTAGTCTCAAAATTCGATCCATTTCTCGCCCAGCATCTTGAAGTGTATGGGAACAAGGGAAAGGGAAGTGTATCGTACCCGTCATCAACAATATGCGACGAGTTTATCCTACTACTGGCCGAAAAAGTGAAATCTACCATCGTGCGAGAGATAAAAGATGCTAAATATTATGGTGTTTCCATCGATTCGACGCCAGACGTTTCGCATATCGATCAGTTGACAGTAATATTTCGATATGTGATGCAAGATGGTAGCGCCGTCGAAAGGTTTCTACAGTACGTCATCATTGAGCATCACGATGGTGAATATATGTTTGGAAAATTGCAAGAGGTACTGGAAGCCACTGGGATTGATCTCATGGATTGTCGAGGGCAGTCATACGACAATGCAAGCAACATGTCCAGTGACTATTCAGGTGTACAAGCAAGAGTCTGTGAAATTAATCCATTGGCTCAGTGGGTACCATGTGCTGCGCACAGTTTGAATCTGGTAGGAGTCGCTGCTGCAGAGAGTTGCTTGGAAGCCGTCAAATACTTTGGACTTATTCAAGCCATGTATAACTTTGTCAGCATCTCCCCAAAGATGGGCCATTTTAAATAAGTCACTCGATGAACGTGCCATCAAACTCAAATGTTTGTCCGAGTCTGATACGAGGTGGTCAGCTCGTGCGGACGCTTGTAAAGCGTTTTCCGCAAGCTACAAAGACATAAAGAAGGCGTTAATGAAGATAGCCGAGCGCCCCAAAGACACTCTGTCAGTGAGACTGGAAGCCAAAGCATTGGCTGAGAAGATGGAACTGACCGAAACAGCAATCATGTGCGCAGTCTGGTCTGATATACTTGGCAACATTGATCGAGTAAACAGATGTCTCCAACAACCTGGAATAGATGTCGGAGCAGTTAAGCAGCATTATGATGCCCTCTATGAATACATAGTCGCTTCGCAATGGTGAAAGATTTGATGCATTTCAGGACCGCGCCAAAAAGATGGTTGAGTCCATCATTTACGCTGATCATAATCGTCGGGTCAAGAGGCGAAAGAAGGCCTTCGATGAAAATGACGAGGAAGAAGAAACCCCAAAATCTGGCAGGGAGAAGTTCAGAGTTGAGACGTACTTCTCCATACTCGATCGCCTTCTGACAGAAATCCATCGGAGAAGAGAGAGAGAGCTATCAGAAAATCACGGATCTGTTTGGATTCATCCCCATGGTCAACAGTCTCAACCATGATACACTCTCTCGCAGAGCAGAGAAACTAGTTTCAGTGTACCCTGCTGACGTTGAAATGGACATAGTTCAGGAAATAGAACTTTGCTCGAAATACTCCAAGTTCATCGATGCATCGGACATGCTCAAGTACATTATTCACAACAATTTGACACAGACATTCCCCAATATTTTTGTTGCCCTCCGAATATATTGTTCGATGTTTGCTCCTAGCTGCGAGGGTGAACGCTCCTTCAGCACACTAAAGCGCGTGAAAAATGGTCTTCGGTCGACCGTGGGGCAGGTGCGCGTGTCCACGCTCGCTCTGCTCTATGTTGAATCTGAGCTGATGAAGTGATCGCGTCGTTTGCCAACCAAAAGGCACGAAAGAAGGTGTTTCAGCAGGGTGGAAATTGAATATACATACATTCCTCCGAATTTGTTTTCTGTATCGTTTGTTTCTCAATTTCGATGCCGAATTGGATTTTACAGGCACTTGTATATTTGAAAGTTGGACAAATCGCCATTTACCGTAGTCTGTTCCGATTAAATTTCATGTTCAAAATCGTCGTTTTGGTCACTTGAATTTGGCCTACGAAATCTCAAGGGCCTTGGCCTACGAAGACCTTAATCCGGCCCTGCTGCCATCCATCCAGAAATATGAACTCGAGTAAGGGAGAACTCATTGCATCAAACACTGAACATAAACACAACTGATAATTATCTATTTATTATAATATACTATTTATTCAGACACAAATTGACAGTCTAAGAGGGCGTGTTCAGTACGGGAAGTACGTTTTTACGTTCAGTACGGGAAGTATTTATTATAATAAATACTATACTATTTATTATAATAAATAGTATAGCTAAGAACATCAGCAATGGTTGTCATGTTTTAAAAATTAGCGTGGAAGGAGGGGAACGATGAGCGCCAGAGCTCTGCCAACATGATGTACCCCGATTGGCTCTTTCCTGGACTGAACACGCCCTCTTAGACTGTCAATTTCTGTCTGAAATCCAACGTACTTCCCGTACTGAACACGCCCTCTTAGACTGTCAATTTGTGTCTGAAATCCAACGTACTTCCCACACTGAACACGCCCTCTTAGACTGTCAATTTGTGTCTGAAATCCAACGTACTTCCCGGACTGAACACCCCCTCTTAGACTGTCAATTTGTGTCTGAAATCCAACGTACATCCCGGACTGAACACGCCCTCTTAGAATGTCAATTTGTGTCTGAAATCCAACGTACTTCCCGTACTGAACACGCCCTCTTAGACTGTCAATTTGTGTCTGAAATCCAACGTACTTCCCGTACTGAACACCCCCTCTTAGACTGGAAATTTGTGTCTGAAATCCAACGTACTTCCCGGACTGAACACGCCCTCTTAGACTGTCAATTTGTGTCTGAAATCCAACGTACTTCCCGCACTGAACACGCCCTCTTAGACTGTCAATTTGTGTCTGAAATCCAACGTACTTCCCGGACTGAACACGCCCTCTTAGACTGTCAATTTGTGTCTGAAATCCAACGTACTTCCCGTACTGAACACGCCCTCTTAGACTGTCAATTTGTGTCTGAAATCCAACGTACTTCCCGTACTGAACACGCCCTCTTAGACTGTCAATTTGTATCTGAAATCCAACATACTTCCCGCACTGAACACGCCCTCTTAGACTGTCAATTTGTGTCTGAAATCCAACGTACTTCCCGCACTGAACACGCTCTCTTAGACTGTCAATTTATGTCTGAAATCCAACGAACTTCCCGTACTGAACACGCCCTCTGAGACTGTCAATTTGTGTCTGAAATCCAACGTACTTCCCGCACTGAACACGCCCTCTTAGACTGTCAATTTGTGTCTGAAATCCAACGTACTTCCCGTACTGAACACGCCCTCTTAGACTGTCAATTTGTATCTGAAATCCAACATACTTCCCGCACTGAACACGCCCTCTTAGACTGTCAATTTGTGTCTGAAATCCAACGTACTTCCCGCACTGAACACGCTCTCTTAGACTGTCAATTTATGTCTGAAATCCAACGTACTTCCCGTACTGAACACTCCCTCTTAGACTGTCAATTTGTGTCTGAAATCCAACGTTCTTCCCATACTGATGCCCTCTTAGACTGTCAATTTGTGTCTGAAATCCAACGTACTTCCCGGACTGAACACGCCCTCTTAGATTGTCAATTTGTGTCTGAAATCCAACGTACTTCCCGTACTGAATACGCCCTCTTGGACTGTCAATTTGTGTCTGAAATCCAACATACTTCCTGGACTGAATACGCCCTCCTAGACTGCCAATTTGTGTCTGAAATCCAACGTACTTCCTGGACTGAACACACCCTCTTAGACTGTCAATTTTTGTCTGAAATCCAACGTATATAATAAAAAACACCCAAAAATAAGTTGCAATAGGCCTACGTCCAGATAACATCAAAGGCTATAATCTGAAGGTAGAGGGAACCAGGGAATGGGTATGAGGTCATCCCTTCATTGCCTGGATTCTCTTCTTTTCTTTGTTCTTCAAAAGCGCGGTGTCTGACAATAGATTCTGTACCTTGAATGTGTGCGTGTTAACTGTTCAAATTAAAGAGGTGTTCGATTGTCAGATGCACCCAAACAACTGCCGTTCATTAAATTAATTGTCAATATCAACCGCCATCGTTACCTGTGTTGTGTCTTGCATGTGTGATCTTCAAATTAAAGCGTCCAAGCGGTGTTCGATCGTCGGATGTGTGCCAAAAAGTGCCGTTCATTGAAATTTGCATTCTAATTCTCGGTCACCCTCCACTGCTCCTGTTCAGTCTAGGGCTAGGCCTATATCATCTTAACCTTGCCCCATCAGACTCCAACCTTCCAGTCACGCTGCAGAGGATGCAATTTCCAGTCAGACTCGCATACTCAATGACCATAAACAAATCCCAGGGCCAAACATTTGACAAACTCGGAATATACCTCCCAGCCCCTGTGTTCTCCCATGGCCAACTATATGTTGCATTTTCACGTGCAAGAGGTTACTCTGATATATCTATCAAAGTAGACAATAATTCCTCACAAGGACTATTCAGCAACAAGACACTCACCCGAAATGTCATCTTGAGGGAGGTCCTTTAGAAAACTAAGGACAGGTAACCATAGTGCATCACATCCCTGATGACACCCTCCCCAGCTTCCCATAACATCAACTATTATGCATCATCCACCTTTTGCCACCCATTCAACTCTGTGCGGAGCACGGGTATATGCTATTATATATATATATATATATATATATATATATATATATATATATATATATATATATATATATATATATATATATATGCATATGTTTACACATTGATGGCTGCACTGGCAGACAACTCCAAACTCGGCGTGTCTATAAAAAAGCCACGGACACCTTCAACAACACTCACCTCTGGTCGGATTCTTGCACCCAATGTCGGTTTACCGCATATGTGAGATGAATGGAGTTGATAGGGAAACTTGGCGGGGACTACGCTGCGGCTACCTAATTGACTGAATGAACCAATGCCATGTGCTGCTCTGTATGGGCCACCGTTACAATTCATAAACTCAGACCAATCACTTTGGGTGCGTGACCCCAAATCAAACGCGAGCAGGATAAGTCAAGACATGAAGCAACAGTTCCATTAATTTATTGCACAAGTAAACCAACGTGAAAGAGTGGGAAATGTTGGGAGGAATGGCAAGGGAGAAATCAAAGTGAGAAATGTGGGAATATTCAAATGCAAATATGGTGGGAAAATCAAATATGGCATCGCAAGCAATTCAAGGACATTTACAGGTACATATACATTTCATCAATACCACGACTCGACATTCCACCCTGGGCAACTTAGAACAATGACTTGACACCTTCACAATACACCTATCCAGACTCCCAAAGAAAAACGCAAGTAGATTGGGTAGAGAAGGTGGAGTGTGATGAGAGGAAGAACGGGGACTTTGTCATGCCCCGGCACACCTTCAGCGACCTTGGTTGAGGAAACCGGCCCACTGGTCATCAGTTCAGGTTTGCCCCTGAAATTTTTTTTTTTTTTTTTTGCATTTATTCATTCATTTTTTTGTTATTATTTCACATTTTCATTTCACTTTTGTGGATACAATAGTCACTTTTTTGTCCCTTTATAGTCAGTCACAATAGTCACCGACAATTTTTACCGTCGGTGCAGGTACCGGTACCATTTGGGTTGTGAGGAGAATGCGATTTCAAATCTTGGGTTGTGGACAAAAAAAACTTTGGGAACCACTGCTTTAGACCTTTAGACCTTCAGACCATTAAGAACCTTTTGACCTTTTTGACCCCTTGACCTTTTAGACCTCTTTATACACTTTAGATTGCTTTGACCCCTTGACCCTTTTAACCTTTAGACACTGTAGACCCGAGAGATCCTGTTAGACACATTTACAACATTTTCACCAACTACTATTGTAGCTCTTTTAGACCTTTTATAACCTTTAGATATTTTAAAACTCTTTTGACCTTTCAAAACACTTTCGACTCTTTGATTCTTTTGAGTTTAGACCTTTAAGCTCCTTCAGAACCGTGAGACACTTTACAGTTCAAACCACTTTAGGCCCTTTACAACCTTTAAAACCCCTTTGACTCTTTAAACCCCGTTTGACCATAACTACCATTGGAACATACCCATGAAACCTTTAGGACCCTTAAGACCCTTATAAACACCTACAGACCCTTTGTACCCTGACCTGAGGATCCTTTTAACCTCTTTGACCCTTAAGGCCATTACACCCTTCAGACACCTTTAAATACACACCACACAAACATCAAAAGTCTTCTTGCAATATACAGACTATACATTTTCAGCAAGGAATGCACAAACTCTACCCACCTTGAGGGTGGGTACTCTGCTAGTATTATTGAAATTTGAATTTCATACTTTTTTGTTGTTACTTCTACTTTTCAACCCTAATTCTTTAAGATCGACAAACATGCAAAACCCCTTGTGCTCCTTCCTCTGACTCCCCATTTCATTATCTTTATTTCCCTCTTTCTCGTACTCTGGAGCCGCTGCTAAAGGCGCTGTCACACCTTGACGATTTAGCCAGCAATGGCAACGTATAAAAATGTATGTAAAACGTTGGCGTACGCTGAAATTTTGATGTTTTTTTTACTTACGAAATCTAAAGATTTCGTAAGTATATTGATGCCTTCCGTTTCTGTTTGTTTGTTACTTACGAAATCTAAAGATTCCGTAAGTATATTGATGACTTCCGTTTCTGTTTGTTTGTTTGTTTGTAGGCATGATAACTCGAGAACGGAAGAAGCTACCAATGTCAAATTACACCACGTGATTCAGGAGGGTGATGGCTGGTGCTGATTAGATTTTGGTCAAAATCGGTCAAAGGTCAAGGTCACGGTGAGGTCAAATATTCGATTTTCGATGGTTTGGGACAGATAACTCGAACGGAAGAAGCTACCAATGTCAAATTACACCACGTGATTCAGGAGGCTGATGGCTAGTGCTGATTAGATTTTGGTCAAAATGGGTCAAAGGTCAAGGTCACAGTGAGGTCAAACATTCAAAAAATGATAACTCGAGAATGGAAGAAGCTTCCAATGTAAAATTACACCAGGTGATTCAGGAGGGTGGTGGCTAGCGCTGATTAGATTTTGGTCCAAATCGGTCAAAGGTCAAGGTCACAGTGAGGTCAATCATCCAAAACATTCGATTTTTGATGGTTTGGTACAGAATCATCGTAGAAACTTCTAGTTTGCGTCGCTACCTTCTCAAGAGACAGCTTTTATTAGACAAGGTCAGAGGTCAAGTTGACGATTTCGTAAGTACCAGTCTATGACTGCTTGTTTGTTTGTTTGTTTGTTTGTAGGCACGATAACTCGAGAACGGAAGAAGCTACCAATGTCAAATTACACCACGTGATTCAGGAGGGTGATGGCAAGTGCTGATTAGATTTTGGTCGAAATCGGTCAAAGGTCAAAGTCACAGTAAGGCCAAACATAATTCCGTAAATTCATGTGGAGAAATGGAGTATTTTTGCTTCTGTCGACGTTACGAGTTCGTTTTAACTTCAATTTTAATTTGTCTTCGGTTTTTGCGATCGCTTAGGACGCTTAAAACTCGGTTGTCGAAATTCTGGTAAAATCGGATGTTTTGGAGACGTTTTAAGATTGTATAAAAAATATTTCACTCGCGCGTCACGGGTCGTCCCATGATGTAGTGCACTCGAGCAGACGCGTCGTTGAGTTACGTTAAGGTATAATATAATTGCGTGGAGAAATGGAGATTTTTGCTTCGGTCGACGTTACGATTTTTGATGGTTTGATACAGAATCATCGTAGAAACTTCTGGTTTGCGTCGCTACTTTCTCAAGAGACAGCTTTTATTCGACAAGGTCAGAGGTCAAGTTGACGATTTTGTAAGTACCAGTCTATGACTGCTTGTTTAAAGTTTTGGTCGTATTCATAACGTGTTGGTCGTATGCATAACATATTAGTAATGGGCACAGAACGTTTCGTTGTCTTATCGATAACTTTTCCAACGAATGCTTAGCCTGTTGTCGGCGTTCACAACCTATGCCCAACGATAGTTTAACTTAGGCATAGCACGCTGCACGTATCGCCGACGAACTCGTGGCATAGCCTGTTAAAAACCTGCCGCACACCGATTTAAATCATAACCGCCTGAAAATTGAAAGTGTCAACCTCGCAGTTACACCTTGACGATTTAGCCAGCATATGCCATCCTATGAAAAATTTGCCGAACCAAGATGGCACACGTCGAATACGTTATGGGTAAGTTGTGTATACGTTAAGAGCACGCTGAAAAACGATGAAGTATGCTGTCATATTTCGTGGTGCGTCTCGTACGTCGTGAAATTTCAAGCATGCTGAAAATTTTACGACGTACTCGCCGTATGGCTCACATAAGCCTGGTGTTGGCGCAGTGGTTAGGGCAGCGGCTTGGGATCCAAAAGTTCCTGAGTTCAAGCCCTGTTGGGCCACTGAATTAATACACCAGGGGGTTGACTCAGCCTGTCATCCTTTCGAGGTCGGCAAAATGAGTACCAGTGTACTGGGCCGGTGTATACCCCGATTAAAATAGGTTTACCATATCCCTGTGTTGTAAGAGGCGACCAGGGTTGTGTCAGGGAAGGCATCCAGCGTAAAACGTGTGCCAAATCACTATGCGGATCATACGGATGATCCGCTGTGGCGACCCCTAATGGGAGCAGCCGAAAGAAGAAGAAGAAGAAGAAGAAGAAGAAGAAGAAGAAGAAGAAGAGACTCGCCGTATGGCTCACACGTTCCACTACGCTGGGAATAAGTTGTAGACACAATATGCGATCGTTGACACACGTCGACACAAGTTCCTTGTAAGTTACTAATAAGTCGAAACACGTCGAGGTAATGTTTAGCATACCCGAAACTTATTTTCTCTGTCAAGGCACATTTTCTTTTTTTCTCCTTGGCTCCGTGAAGGCACGTGACGAAATATCTGAAGTTGTTGTTGTTGTTTTTTATTATTATTTTTTTTAGTCTATCACGGATTTTACAATATATTCGGACATTTGCTTTTAAGTTTCGACGTCGACGTGACAATATCCTCAAACAGAAAATATTCACAGAGGAGGAACTAAGAATAAGATATGAGCAAACTGAAGAGGCAATCGGACGTGACGTAACGGCACGTGACGAAATATCGGAAGTTATTGTTTTTTTTTTTTTTAAACTCTGCCAATACGCCATTATACGGTAGCTGTAAATTAGAAACACGTTCAGTAAGTTATGTGGTCGTCCGGAAGACGTCAATCAAATACTTCTACATACGTCAATATGCGTTGGCGGTACGTTACACATAGGTTCAAAGCACGTTACTCAAAGGTTAGAAATAAGTTTTGGGTACACTAAGCATTACCTCGACGTGTTTCGACTTATGAGTAACTTACAAGTAACGTGCCTCGACGTATGTCAACGATCGCATAACGTGCCTCAACGTGTGTGCAACGATCGTGTAACGTGCCTACAACACGTTACTCATAGGTTATAAACAAGTTTCGGGTACGCTAATCGGGTACTCTGCCCTCGCACATACCATGCCCACTTCCCGGGGCTGCGCTGGACAGCTCCTAGCTTTGGTATAAAGGGCCCATGTACATGATGATACCAAGTGATTTGTGAAGTTCACAGAGGTTCTTCGGATCCAGTAGGCTGTGGATCGCATCCACTTCTCCGGGGCCTGGGTGGGAACCTTATTGGTCAAAGATGAGACCAAATAACTGAATCTGTGGCTCTTTGATGCTGCAGTTGGCACTGTTGAAATGCAGGCCAAATCTGGTAGCTGTTCTCATGAGGTGGTGAAGTTGTTGATCATGTTCTTGCTCTATTTTGATGTAGACAGCAACATCATCTGCAATGCCGACGACACCTGGGCACTGCTCGAGGATTTGGTCCATCTTAGCCTGGAATATGTCCTGAGACATCACAAGTCCAAATGGCATTCACTGTAAGCAGCAACAACCATATGGCGAGTTGAAGGTCATGAGCAGCTGCTGAGGGATGATCAAGATTGGAATCCATTTTGGAGAAAACTATTGAGCCTGCGAATATATCTGTGAGCTCAGTGGGAGTAATATGGTATGAGTCTGGTGTGGCTTAGTGGTTAAGGTGGTGGCTTGTGATCCTCAGGGTGCTGAGTTTGAGCCCTGCTGGCTGCTGAGTTTGCATCAGGGGGGTTGACTCTGCCTGTCATCCTTCTGAAGGTTGGCAAAATGATCACTAGTATACTGGTAATTATTCCTGCAGATTTGAAGGCGATTAAAGGGTTGGCATCAGGAAGGGCATCTGGCCATAAAAACATTGCCACAAGAAAGGGTACCATGATTAGAGCCCGCAAAAGAAAGCTGACCCCTGCTCAGGGATAGAGGCTTTCAAATGGTGCGAGTGGGAGTAATATGGTGGCACCTCTTGAGGGCATGGTTCAAAACTTTTGGGGCCAAGCATCGTCTCAGCTTGCCGTTTGTTTTCCACACACCCAGTCTGTAGGTTCGTTAATATTTTTTATGATGCTTTGTTTCAGCATTATATCAAGTTCTGACTTTAATTAACCTAGCGTCTGGATGTGGCATTGATGTGGTGTGTGTATTAGAGGGTTAGGGTCTAACACTATGCGATACTGGCCAGGGAAATTGGCAATATTGTCAAATTGGTCTGGATATGTGGCCAGCAGGTCATCCAACGTGTTGACTAGCTCGTTGCTCACACATCTCCTTCATCGAGCAGTGGAGGGTTAGGAGCTGAAGGTCCCTACAGGTGGGCAGGCCAAGGATCGCAGGGCTAGCGGTCTTGACTGAAAAACTCAGTATCAACCCATTAGGAGCTGAATGTCCCTACAGGTGGGCAGGCCAAGGATCGCAGGGCTAGCGGTCTTGACTATGAAAAACTCAGTATCAACCCATTGTGCATTTCATTTCCTGCAGGAGACCACAAGGGTAGCAAATTGCTCAATTTGCGAGCTGTTGTAGGCTGTTGGGGTTTCTCTTGAATACGACCTGGCAGGAGCAATCGAGATGAGTCAACGTTTTGCGGATACATTTGCCTGTATATCTGTAGGAGTAAAGTATTGTTGTACACCCCAAAGTCGACCTTGACCCTCAGGAAGTGAACATCAGCTCGGTCAGGTTGTGAAATCGCCAACTCAGTGAAAATATCACACTGGGAATCGATAGTCTGGCTGTGAATTTTCATGGTGGTGAAGCTCAGTGTTTCGCTGTCCCCGTTGGGTTCTTCATCTCTCCCCAGGGTGTGAATGGGTTTTCAGGTGAAGGATTTGTGCCCTCTGCTCCCAAGGTGGTTTGTCTGCTGGCCTTGTTCTTGCCTCAATCTCGAGAGGCAAATGGCCTTTCAATGGTTTTGCTTCCCGCATGCTTCACAAGTCGAGCCCTCTGCTGCACATTGGTGGCAGGACTTGGGGGATGGGTGTTGTCTTCCACAGATGTGGCACTCTTTTGGGTGGTGCCCAATGGTGTGGATGAAATTGGTTGTCTGTTGAGCCTGGGCGAACTGCTGCATCTGAGTACTCAAGGCGTCATGCACACGACATATTTTCAGGTCTTTATCCAGTGTGAGAGACTTGTCCTTTGCAAGGAGATCGTTCTATAGCTCCTGATACCATGTTTCCACAACTAGCCATTCTATTATTATGTGGTCTGCCTCAGATGTATTGAACTTGCACTTGCTCACTTGCTGGTGGCATCTGGATATGAACTTGTCGATGGTTTCATTGTCGCCCAGCTTAAATAATTGTAGGCAGAAACCAGTAACTAAGCCTGGGATTTCATCTCCTGGGGTTTTGGCTCAGCTTCAAAACGGTGCCAAACAATCACGAGAATCACATTGGTAGGCCTTGTGCTGTCAGCGTTAAGGTCCCATGAACTGTAGTGTCTCAGACCCTCCTCGCCTGATAGCAGGAAAACATGGTCCATTTGTTTGTCATCTTGTTTGTCATGTCTTTCATGGAAAACCAAGCTGGGTCTGCTTTCTGAATAATTGAAAGGCGTAGGTTGGCGCTGGGCCAATATACGTGTGGACGTGAAATTACGACGAGAGAAGAACCTTCAGAGTTTAGGCTTTATTCCATTTGATTGAAGCCGCTTCTACGGGCACACCAGGAAATACAGACGCAGCATGGAGTACAAGCAGTAAGGTACACACGCGCAACTAATCACCGCAAAATAAATCAGTATTATATATCAATCAGTATTCTCACCATTCAATGAGCACCAAGTGAGCCGCCGACATAAAACGGCAATGCCCCAGGGACAAACCCCGCGGCCGAGCCGAACCTCAGCTTTATCTCTTCTGTGCTCGAGCCGGGCAACATGTGATCACACGTCACGACCTTCCATTCACCACATTCTCCCCGTCTTTAAAATGTAACTAGAGGCCCAGCTAACGCACCATGATTACTTCAGCGCTACAGGAGTATACATTTCAAGCAACGTGAACTATCTAAACTACAGAAGCATACATGCCAAGCAGTGAGGATTATTTTGAGTTGTAGGAGCATGGTCAAGAGCATCGATATATTATGTAACGAGCATATTGGAGCATGAGCATCGAGGATGCCGATAATCCCCTTTACAGATTGAGTCGGCGAGGGGGTATTATTCGCCGGCCTCTCCGGGAGTAGATGGCGGTTTCACTTGAGGGAGGCTTCCGATCCTCTTGGTGAGCCTCGACTCGTGCCGGAGATGACTCCCCGATCGCTCTCGGGTGGAACGCGGCAGCTCCGTCGTCACCCTTCTCGGGTGGAGTCCCTGGGGGGGGGAACACCTGGGGAGGGGATGTCAGAGGGAGGTGTGCCAGATGGTGGTGTACCTGCGGGAGGAGTGCCTGAGGGAGCCAAATGACGAACCGACACAGTGGTCTCCCTGCCATCCGGGAGCCTGACATGAGCGTATTCTGGATTCGTATCGATGAGTTCGACCTCTTCCACCATGGGTTCATACTTGCTTTGTCGTACCGGGCGTTTCATGAACACTGTTCCGGGATGGGTTAGCCAGCTGGGCACCGATTGGCCGTCAACATAACGTCGTTGGTGAGTAAACATTCGTTCGTGAGGAGTTGCATTGGTGGACGTGCAGAGCAAAGAGCGTATGGAATTCAGAGCGTCGGGAAGGGTAACCTCCCACCGCTCGGGGCCCAGTCCTCTTGATTTCAACGCCAGAGTTACGGCTTTCCAAATAACTCCATTATATCGTTCCACCTGACCATTACCCTGTGGGTTGTAACCCGTCGTTCGACTAGTTGCGATGCCGTGCTCTAATAGGAATTGTTTTAGCCCGGCCGACATGAAACACGGCCCTCTGTCTGAATGTATGTACGAAGGTTTCCCAAACATAACGAAGAGGTCAGACAGACATTTCACGACAGTGCCCGAGATCATATCCGAGCACGGAAACGCGAAAGGGAACCTTGAATACTCATCAACAACAGTGAATATGTATCTGTTGTCTGTCTCGGTCGGCAGGGGCCCTTTGAAGTCAATGTTTAGTCTCTCAAAGGGAGAAGTGGCCTTGATCAGTCTGCCAGAAGCCGAACCATAGAATCTGGGTTTTAGTTCAGCACAAACAGGGCATGAAGCATTCATTTGTTTAATATCTTCAATAGAATAGGGCAGGTTCTGTCTGCGTACGAAATGTGCCATTCTGGTTACCCCCGGGTGGCAAAGAGACACATGGAGGTCTTGCAAAGCCCGACTGATTGCCGCCGAGCAGTAGACCCGCGAGAAGGTGTCTGCAGCAGGGTTTTCCCTCCCGGGCCGGTAAACAATGTTGTAACTATAGCAGGCTAGGTCTATTCGCCATCTCATAATTTTTTCATTCTTAATTTTCCCGTTATTTTTCCCATCAAACATGAATGCCACGGATCGTTAGTCCGTAACGAGCGTGAAGTGGTTTCCCAGTAAATAATGTCTCCATTTACGCAGCGCTTCGACGATGGCGTACGCCTCCTTCTCTATCGCCGAGTGTCTGTGCTCGCTTCCAGAGAGAGTTCTCGAGAAGAACGCGACGGGTCGCCCAGACTGATTAAGCGTAGCAGCTATCGCGTGATCTGAAGCATCGGTCTCCACCACGAAGGGCACCGAGCTATCGATCGATAATACCACGGAATTACTGATATCGTCTTTGAGGTTGTGGAAAGCTGTTACAACAGCGGCATCTGGTGGAAAGGTTTTGCAATGCACTAGGGGATGTATTTTCTCGGAGTATTGCGAAATCCATCTCGCATAGTAAGCGAACATGCCGATCACCCGGCGCATTGTCTGCAGGTCCTGAGGTGGGGGTAGCTCACGAAGTGGGCGCAATCGCTCGGGATCAGGCTTAATCGTGCCGTCGGCTATTGTGTAGCCGAGAAGGTCAATTGACCTTGCCGAGAATACGCATTTCTCGTAGTTGAGAGTCAGATTATATTTTCTAGCAATGCTCAAGAATCTGTCCAGATTCATGTCATGTTCCCCCTGATCCCTACCGCACACTGTGACATTGTCCACGTAAACAAAAGTGTCTTTGAGGTTTTCATCTGAGATGATGTCGTCCATAACCCGTTGGAAGCAAGCTACTCCATTCGTGACACCGAATGGAATTCTCCTGAATTGGTAGAGGCGCCTCCCTGCCTGGAATGCGGTGTAAGGTTTGTCTTCCTCTCGGATGGGAATTTGGTGATAGGCGCTTCGCAAGTCGATGGTGCTGAATATCTTATAATTGGCCACGCGTTCGACCATCTCGTCTATGCGCGGCAGGGGGTAGGCATCGAATTGGGTAAAGCGATTGACCGTTTGGGAATAATCGACAACCATTCGTTTCTTATGGTTCTGACTGCTGGTTACCAACACCTGTGCGCGCCATGGCGAATCGCTCGGTTCTATAATTCCCTCTTCCAGTAATCGCTTGGTTTCTGAAGTGATGAAATTCATGTCAGCAGTGGTATATCGCCGCGATTTGATCGCTATCGGTTTGCAGACCGGCGACAGGTTAGCGAACAGCTGGGGGGACGTTACCTCCGCGGTAGTCAAGGCATTTAAAATCAGACGAGGTTTGCTTCCTCCAAAGGGTATTTCGACGCTCGTGTGCTGCTTGAGGACATTATGACCCAGAATTACGTCTGCGCATAAATCACGAAGCACCAGTACCCTTACATCCCGATGCGTGTACCCTTTTACCTCCAATTCGACATTGCAGTACCCTCATACGCGGGACTGTAGTGATGTGGCGGCCATGCATACCGTATTGTCTGTCGGGTGGATTTTCCATTTAATTTCCTGCCCTTCACTAGCGAGCTGTTGACGAAACTTTCAGAGCTACCGGTATCAATCAGTGCCTCAGCCATATGCCCGTTAATTCGTACGTTGATGATAGCCTTGGATAGATTCCCCGGGGAGGCTGCAGTTAGTTTATTTTGCGAGTAGAGAGCCGCAGAAGTGGGTTTATTTCTCCTTAGAGTAGATTTACATACCCTGGCATAATGCCCTTTCTTGTCACAGTTCATGCATGTGGCATCTCTGGCGGGGCATTTTTGGCGGTGGTGCCTTTTGTACCCACAAAAGAAGCATTTACCAACCGGAGTAGTTGCTGAGGAGTTTGACGTGGCCTGTGTATCCGGCTCCTCGGGTGTTTCTCCATCCCCTATGTCTGGCTGTGTCTGTGCCAGTGGGGTTCCTTGAGTTCCCATCGCAGCAGCGTTCATTAGCAGCATCGGTGTCCCAAATGACTCAGATTGCTGCTGTGCCGTATCCATCGCTTGAGCCTGATCAACTACCTTGTCAAGAGTGGGTTGCGCTTTCTATAGTAAGCGTTGCCATATGTGGGCTGATCTAAGTCCTTGGATGAATGCCTCCCAGGTCGCTTCCTTTCGGTGTTCCTCGGCGCTTACGGCCCGGAAGCTGCAGTCTTTTCCCAGCTGATTCAGAGCTTGCAGGAACTGATCGATGGTCTCCCCGGCTGCTTGCCTGCGTGTGTTGAGAAGATGTCGTATGTATACCTCGTTCTTGCGCTTCACGTAGAGCGCTTGCAGCACGTCGATCGCTGCTTCGTAAGTGTCGCACTCCAAGAAGAGCCTGTATACGCTGGGCGAGACATGATTCACGAGGGCGGCCAATTTGTCAGCTCCCTCTTCGATGATGGTCAGATAGTGTGAGAAGGAACAGAACCAATGCGACCATTTCATTTCTGAGTCAGTCGCGTTTGGGTCTGCGTCGAACCTCTCGGGTTTGTAGATCTTGTCCATCGTTGGTTGAGAGAGCCGAGAAAACCAAATGGAATAAATTGAAATGAGGACGAGAGAAGAACCTTCAGAGTTTAGGCTTTATTCCATTTGATTGAAGCCGCTTCTACGGGCACACCAGGAAATACAGACGCAGCATGGAGTACAAGCAGTAAGGTACACACGCGCAACTAATCACCGCAAAATAAATCAGTATTATATATCAATCAGTGTTCTCACCATTCAATGAGCACCAAGTGAGCCGCCGACATAAAACGGCAATGCCCCAGGGACAAACCCCGCGGCCGAGCCGAACCTCAGCTTTATCTCTTCTGTGCTCGAGCCGGGCAACATGTGATCACACGTCACGACCTTCCATTCACCACAGCATCATGGGCCCGTCCGGCATTGTGCGCTTTGCCAGAGCTAAATCAGGTTCAGAGGTTTACGTTTCGCTGCCTCCATGTAATTAGATGTCATTGAGTCGCAGTTTGAGAGATGGAGGCTTTGTTGATCACCATAGAACATGGCGTCAATCGGCATCTCACCTAGTCATGGAGGCAGCCATTTCCTCACCATGATCCTTCCCCCTCTCACATGCTACGCCCATTTCCCAGCACCCTAGCAACAGACAGCTCCTATTATAACTGTGTCCTTCACAAAGGCACCCTGAACAAATTAAAATTTCCTGCCCTGACCTACAGAGGGCACCTCATCGATCAGCGGTGCAATCACGCTCTCAGCCAATGATGCTACCCCGCAGCCTCGTGCTGCATAGGAAATATGAAGGATTAGCCAATTTTGTTTTTACATGTATCACTCTGCTAAATATTTTATTAGGGTTGGGGGGTGGGGTGCTCAGAAGTTCGAGAATCTTTTTGTTGGCTTGCAACACCACGAGACAGCACACACACACATTGATAAGTCAACCTAATGACAGTTTATAGCTGGGTTTCGATTCGAACCCAGGCTAAACAGCTCAGAGGCTATCCCTGCACAGGCTTGAGAAGTCAAATAACACCCTCCCCCCCTCCTTTGCGTTGAAGTTCCTTGCAATTCCTTGTAGCACTCATTGCCAACAAAATGGAGACCAACTAACCAGTGATATGCAACACAATTCACTCATTTAACTTGCAATGCTGACAAAACGAGGACTAATTTAACAGTGACATTCAACACAATTTGCTCCTTCGATTTGCACACTGCTGACAAAATGGAGATGTGTGTTCAGGAATCACGTGCCCCTCATGCGCATACAGAAGCCCTTTTATTCACGTGCAAATGTTTTGGCATCGCAGAGCCAGCGGTGCATCATGGTGAATGCATCTCACAGCAGGTGGGATTTCCTTTCTTCCCAAAACGCTCACACCTTCATTACAATGTCAATCCCCTTGACTGGTCTGCTTTTCATGAAACTGATTTTGCTTCACCGGTGTAATTTCCCTTCCATTTGTGACCCAATTTGATATCGAACGAAATAAAACAATCACAGGATGAGTAAGGCAATCAATCACGACACTGACTTATTGTGGATAAATTGTCCTTTTTTTGTGTGATTTATTTGTAACCAAAAAAAAAAACCTAAATTCCATGATGTGTGAACTGAACGGGTGCATTGTGTTCTTTCTTGCAGGTCTCAGGCTCAACTGATATCTACAAACAGTCTTATAAATGTGGCCCAAAAGGTGAGTTTACCGAGATTAACAAGTTTATTTTCACCCAAATAACTGCACGTCAGGCAACACTGTGACATAACTTTACAATCCTTTTGGTTTCTTTTATTATCTTTTTCTTTACAATATCGAGATTTATGGAGAGTGAGATGACGGAGGGTGAAAGGGCAAAGAATGGACAGTGGGGGCAACAGTTGAACTGAATAGGTAAGGGAACGAGAGAGCTCATAGAACACCTTACCCCGTGTAATCTTGAGAAACAAGGACATGGGCGGGATCTGCGAGCGGCAATTTTGATTGGTCGTGATGACGTAAAATGCCGTAATATTTTATCCAATTACTGCTAAACGGAAGGTTTTTAAAAGTGCCAAAAAGGAGATTTGTGTTCTGCAGTGTTCAAGTGTATAATTCAATTGTAATGAAATGAAGATTTTATAGGTTGTTAAAAAAAAAAAAAAATATATATATATATATATATATATATATATATATATATATATAAATATATATATATATATATATATATATATATATATATATATATATATATATATATATACATTGGAACTTTACTGCAGTTGATGCAGCGTCTTTCAAACCACCATATTTAGCACGCTACATTAGTTATTCGTACCTGTTGTTTCTATCCTTTATGGCATTCTTTAAAGTCTCCTGTTTGGAAATATTTTTACATTCTGTTTGACTGCCAGACAGAATTGAACCATTCTCTCACTCCTCTCTGCGCAAGCGTGATCAGGACGAATTCAGAGGAGCCAAAGTCCAGCTAAACTACAGATTCGTTTTCTGCTTCATGTTCCTATTTGTGTTCAAAATATAAAATTCAATTTCAAATTAAATTGTTTCTCGATCATAAACCGACGTTTGTGGACAGGACAGACAAACAAAGTGAACCAACCGCTTAACCCCCGCTTTTCGCTTCATGTGCGCAGGGTAATAAACGAGTAGTAAAAGAGGGGAGGAAACAGTAACCTGCAACTAAGAGGGTTATATTAGGTAGGGTTAATACAGGTAGGTTAGGTAAAAATGGAAAATATTCTGGGTAAGGATGAGGGATGACATAACATGGTAGTGCAGTGCCTGCTTGAAACCTTGGAGTGAACAATGGGACAGATCATCCTCTGGAAGGTGATTCCATGGATGGGCGAAGTGAGGAACAGAGGCGTTGAAGTGTGCAGTCAGCCTGAATTTTGGAAGTTTAATCAGAAGGAAGTTACTGGAAGAACGCATACCTCCTGCATTTACTGAGAAGGGATTGGTGGCTGAGAGACTAGAGAGAGCTAGAATGGTGGAGAGGCGGTAAAAATGACCGACGTGCCTGCGATGTGAAAGCAATAGACCTTGTGCTTTGACCTCATGTGGGAGTAACCAATATTTTGAGGCCTTTAGATTCCACAGATGTGAGGCTGGGGTGCTTGCCCCAAGGGGAGAGTAGTACTCCTTTGTACTACAGACAAAGTTTAAATGGCTTCCGATTTGAAAATGTATTTGTGAAAATACGAGTATTTGCACCATGACTCAATTTTTGGCTCTTTAGGTTTCTGCAGACAGTGTGGGTTCTTGTTGAGTTAATCACTATGAGATGTGATGGAGCCTGGTGGGTGAGATTTATTTTTCACTGACAAACGCTCGACAGGGATATTACTTTAATGTCGCACACCTTTATCCATGATTACTCCAAATAGCTGTAACCGTTAACTGTGCTGGTGTTGGAAATGTCCAAATGTAAATGTTCCAAGGTTCAATGCAGTTCCTTCAGAAAATATTCACACCCCTCGACTTTTTCTCATTTTGTTGTGTTTCAGCCTCAATTTAAAATGGATTAAAGTGAAATTTTTTTGTCACTGATCTACACAAAATACCACATAATGACAAAGTGAAAACAGGTTTTTAGATTTTTTTGCAAATTAATTAAAAATGAAAAGCTGAAATGGTTTGCATCAATAAGTATTCAACCTCTTTGATATGACACTACAGGTGCATCCTCAGCTCAGGTGCATCCAATTTCCTTTGATCATCCTTGAGATGTCTCTACAACCTGATTTTTTTGGCCACCTGTGGCCAATTCAATTGATTGTACATGATTTATAAAGAAACACACCTTTCTATATAAGGTCCCACAGTTGACATTGCATGTCAGAGCAGAAACTCCACCATGAAGTCCAAGGAACTATCCATTTAACTTCGAGATAGAATTGTGAAAAGGCATAGATCTAGGGAAGGGTATAAAATAATTTCTAGAGTTGAAAGTTCCCAAGAGCACAGTGAGCTCCATCATTAGGAAATGGAAAGAATATGGAACTACACAGACTCTTCCTCGAGCTGGCCGTCCAACCAAACTGAACAACCTGGAAAGAAGGACCTTGGTCAGGAAGGTGACCAAAAACCAAATGACCACTCTGACAGGATTCCAGAGTTTGTTGGCTGAGATAGGAGAACCTGCTGGAAGGCCAACAGTCTCTGCAGCACCTCACAAACTTGGCTTTATGGGAGGTAAGCCAGACAGAATCCACTCCTGAGAAAATGGCATGTGACAGCACACCTGGAGTTTGCAAAAAGGCACGTGAAAGACTGAGAGCACGAGGCAAAAGATTATGTGGTCTGATGAGACAAACATTGAACTCTTTGGCCTGTATGCAAAGCACTATGTTTGGTGGAAGGTGAGCACAGCTCATCACACATCTAACACCATATCTACCGTGAAGCATGGTGGTGGCAGCATCAGGTTATGGGGATGATTTTCAGTGGCAGGGACTGGGAGACTTGTAAGGACAAAGGGAACAATGAATGAAGCCAAATACAGGCAAATGCTTGAGGAGAACCTGCTTCAGAATGCAAAAGACTTGAGACTGCGGAGAAGATTCACATTCCAACAAGACAATGACACCAAGCAGACAGCCAAAGCAACAATGGAATGGCTTCAGAACAAGAAGGTGAAAGTCCTCGAGTGGACCAGCCAAAGCCCAGACTTGAATCCCATTGAGAATGTGTGAAAAGACTTGAAGATTGCCGTTCATCGACGCTCCCCATCCAACTTAAGAGTTTGAGCAAATCTGCAAGGAAGAATGGGAGAAAATCCCCAAGTCCAGATGTGCAAAGCTGATACAGACATACCCAAGAAGAATCGAAGCTGTAATCACTGCCAAATGCGCTTCTACAAAGTATTGCCTCAGGGGGTTGAACACTTATTGATGCAAAACATTTCAGCTTTTCATTTTTCGTTGATTTGTAAAAAATCCTAAAAACATGTTTTCACTTTGTCATTATGAGGTATTTAGTGTAGATAGGTGACAAAAAAAATTAAATTTACTTCATTTTAAATTCAGGTTGTAACACAAGAAAATGTGACAAAAGTCGAGAGGTGTGAATACTTTCTGAAGGCACGACATGGGATTTGTGCATATGCCATGGAATAGTTCAGTTGCACATCAAACATGTTGCTTAACATCTGAGGATGAAACAGGAGGAAACACTGAAACGAACATGAAAATTTTGGGTTATGAAAGGTTAATGGGGTAATAAATATCATGGAACAGAATTGGGGATGACAAGAGATGGTGTTGCACTGCTTGCTTTTGAAGCACTGGAGGGAAGAATGAGACAGAACAGCCTCTGGAAGGTGGTTCTATAGGTGGGAGAAGTGCAGAATAAAAAAGTTAAAGTGTGCAATCAACCTAAATTTTGAAAGCTGAACCAGGAGAGGGTTACTGGAAGAATGCATGCATCATGAAGTCGATAGGGAGGGTCAGATGACTGAGAGAGTAGAGGGTGCAACATAGGAAAATATACAATAAACAAGGACAAATGTGTCCAAGAGCACATTTTTTGGTTTTGTCGGCTAAAAAAAACAAAAAAAAACAAACAAACAACAACTTCCGATATTTCGTCACGTGCCTTGATTAAGCCAATAGCGAGACACGTCAGTGTATTTACGTATTTACAAAATATAGTGTATTTACGAAATAAATAATGTATTTACGAATGTACAATACATTAAATGGAATAATCTTTAAATAGTAACGTGAACTTTTCAAAACTTTAAAGCAAATGTCCGAATATATTCAAAAGTTCATGATAGACGCTCTCAAAAGGCACCCTCAATGCGACGATGTGTACAGGTGCTTAGTATTTAAGGAGATCCGGATCGTGTTATTAAAGAGCCGAGTCCTAATATAAAGGTTTTGTCTTCATAAGAAGAAGAACAACAACAACGCCGAGCGTTCTTAGAGCAGTGTTCACGACGTGAGACACTTCTAAAAACGGGGAGACCATGGACCTACTTGTAATGTGAGAGAAACAGACTCTGAGCTTTGGTTTAATCATGGGAGATTCCAATAATTTTGAGACCTTTAGATTCTACAGAATCCAGCAGAGAAAGATGTGATGCTGGGGCACCATCCCATAGTGGAGAGCAGTATTACATCGAGCTACAGCCAAAGGCCTTATACACTTTGTAGCTCTGATTTTCCAAGGAAATACTTTGACCGAGGATGCCCAGTCTGCAGCTGCCTTTGGAGGCCAGCTTTGCTATGTGGTCACCACACATTAATGCAAATATGATGTCCTCTGCTCTGTGGCACTCAATTACATTGAAATATGTTCTATTATCTACCTGTAAACTATTTATCCTGTTGTTGGTATTTCTTCCAGTTGCTCTTTGTTATCCAGCTCCATATTTGTGAAGTCTCATGGACTGGGCATGAGAAACAATTTTTCCAACACTCTCATGAAGTTCGTTACCCTGTGCATGCAAAGCAATAAGTGGGGTTGAGCAATTGGTTCATGTCTGTCCATCAATCCATACATCTTATCAGATTATGATAGAGGAACAACTTATTTAAGTTGAACATTATATTTTGAACACGAATCAGAAGATAAATTTTCCGTTTTACAGTACTATTATTTTCGCTCTGAATCCGTCCAGATCGGCATGCGGAGAGAAGAGTGAGATAATATTTTTAGTCTGTCTGCCTGCCTGGCAGTCAAACAGAATTGAAAATTATTCCAAACAGGAAACTTACTGTTTTTATGGATGTTATAAAGGGTAGAAACAACAGGCACGAAGAATCAATGTAACATGTTAGATCAGGTGATGTGAAAGACACTGGATAAAACGGTGGTAAACCCTGGAATTTATTTATTCATACAACTTTTACAATCATTATTTTATTTAAAATGAATTATATACTTGAACACTGCAGACCACAAATCACCTTCTCAATACTTTCAAAAACCTCCAGTTTTGCAGTACTTGGACATGTTAAATAAGGTGGTGTGTAAGACCCTTTCTTCTCCTCTTCGTGTCTTGGCTGGTGTACCCCAAGGCAGTGTTCTCAGCCCCATTTTATTCCTAATCTTCATTAATGATCTCACTGACTCTGGAAAATCCTCTATCTCTTTGCTGATGACTCCACTCTTTGCCGTGACATCCCTCTGACAGACAGGCAGCAGCCTATTCCCTCTCCTCCATGACCTTGACAAAATCACAAATTGGTCAAACTCTTGGAATATGTCTTTAAATACTGAGATATCTCTCTCTGTCTCTCTGTCTCTCTGTCTCTCTGTCTCTCTGTCTCTCTGTCTCTCTGTCTCTCTGTCTCTCTCACCACAAACCCTTCCATATACTTTTCTATAATCAGCCCTCTCAAAGAGATTCAGTCACTCAAACTCTTGGGTCTCACTCTCAGCCATGATCTCTCTTGGGCAAGCCACATTTCAAAATTGGCTTCCAATGCCAGACTGGGCATCCTCCATTGTGCAAAGTGCTTCCTTGGCACACTTGAGCTCCTATCAACCTAAAAGGCTTTCATATGCTGCATGATGGAGTACTGCTCTCCCCTGTGGGCTGGCTCCCCTGCCACATATCTTGCACACTTGATGCAATTGAACCAAAGGCTTTCGACATCATTGGAATCTCTCGGGTTAAAGTGAGTCTGTAGGCCTATCACTTCTCTATCACCAATAAGTTGGTGGTCTCTCTGTTTTCTTCCACCTCATTTCTGGACTTGCACCCTCTCCTCTCTCCGTGCTTTGTTCCATTCCCCACCCCATCCCCTCCCCCAACCAAGTATCTGCAGGACGTATGCGGTCCATCAGCAACCCCATCTGAGTGAAACTGCCTAAATCCAGAATCACTACCCACTTCCACTCATTTATTCCTCTTTTTCCCTGCCTGTGGAACTGCCTTCCACACTCTCTTCAATCTCATTCTTCCATCCAGGTCTTCAAGACAGCTGTTTACCACCATCTCAAGTAATCCCCCATTTAAAATCATGATATATTCTCAACCAATTAAACCACCACCCCCCTCCCAAAATTTTGCTTATGTATCCATATTGTCCACCCTTTGCGTTCTCCCTTACCCCTCATCGTTACCTGTATCCCTTGTTTGTCCATCCCCATCTACTTTCTCCCTCCGCTCTGCTGCTGGCATTCCCTCTTTCTCATGCTGTTCCCTTTGTTGTGTTGTGTCCTGAGAGGTTCTGTGTCATAACTCTTCCAAGAGCCTAGAGCATGTTTAAAAAATAAAAGGTGATGTATAAGACTGCTTCAATAATGCTAAACTTCTGCATTTTTAAAAGCGATCTTTAAAAATCAATATTTTAGTGAAATTGGAATACTGTATATACCTGAACACTGTGTGGTGTATCGTGTTCTATGATCTCTCTAATTGTCAATGTGGTGTCACACACTTACTATATATTAGCAGAGCAAGGGAAGGTTAAGGAGTGTGGCCACTCCCAGGCATAGCTTTGGTAGGGGTGCAAAATTGAGAATCATCAAGGTAATTTCATTAATTGCATTAATAAACCATAACAGCACTCGGTAGAGCGCAAACTTCCACCAGGCTGGACAATGAACAGTTTATATTTTGTATCCCACTGATAGGCTGGATCTCGATCCGGACTTGAACCAAAATCGAATTGGCTTGTTCTTGTAACCAAACCAACTCATCTACCAAGTTTTGTCAAAACACATCCATAATTTGAAAACACATAATAATCAAAGCACATTTTGGAATATCGTGCTATATATCGTTTTTAGCCACAATTCACAATTGTGAAGAATCACTTTGAAAAACTTAAAAATTCTCGTATCCGGATCCGTATTTGGATCTTCAGCAAAGTCGAATCGATTTATCCTTTCACACACACAACCCATCCACCAAGTTTCATTCATATCCGTCCACAACTTTTTGAGATATCCTGCACACAAACAAACAGACAAAGACGTGAAGAGCACGAAACCTTGAAACAAATTTGACCATAAAAAATAATTTGTGGTTGAATTCAGTAACCTGATATGCAAATCATCTTCAAATTTCAAGTCAATTAGATGAAAAATGGTTTTAGAAACTTCCCTGAAATTGTTGACATTTGGCCTATTTTGACATTTTGGCCTATGTTGACCTCAAAAATAATTGGTGGTTGAATTCATTAACTGGATATGCAAATCTTCTTCAAATTTCAACTCGATCAGATGAAAATTGACAATTTCAGAAATTTGGCCTATGTCGACCTTTTGGCCCATGTTGACGTTTTTGCCCATGTTGAGCTCAAATAAAAATTGCTGGTTGAATTCAGTGGCCTTTTTTTGTATACACTGTAGAAGCTTGCATGAGAGCTAACCTGATATATAAATCCTCTTAAAATTTTAGGTCAATTGGATGAAAATTGATGATTTCAAAAAAAAAAATTTTTGTTCACTGTCGAGGCTCGTATGAGAGCGAACACACAGAACGTACAATACGGGGAGCAGGAGAAAAGAAGGGCAGGAGAGGGAAGGAAAAAACAGCGTGGAACAGAGACATGAGGAGATCTGTGGAAGGGAGAGGGATGGGGTGGGGTACACAGTGTAAATTTGACAATGTTGTCGACTTTTTGGCCCATGTTGACCTTTTGACCACAAAAAAAAACTTGTTCGTTGAATTCTGTGACATAATATGCAATTCCTCTTCAAATTTCACGTGAATGGGATGAAAATTGAGGATTTTAAAAACATCACTGAAGTTGTTGACCTTTTGGCCTATGTCCAAATCTCAAAAATAATTGGTGGTTGTCATCAGTGACCTGATGTGGAAATCCTGTTCAAATATCTAGTCAATCGGTTGAAAATTGCTGATTTTAGGAACTTGACAAAGTTGTTGATCTTTGGTCGATGTTGACCTTTTGACCTCAACAATCGGCTTCTTGCTTATAACGTACCAGGTGGTGAAGTTTTGTTAAGATCGGTTTAAAATTATGACCTGTAGGTGATTGCCATACAAACAAACAGAATAACGACACGACCAAGCAATATACTTGAAATATCTTAGATTTTTGCAAATAAACTAGAAGGGCAATTGGTAGAGCACATCCCTCTGCCATGCAATGCCTGATCCACGAGAACATATCAAGCCCAAAACATTTTTGAAATATGCAAAATGTCGTTTTTGGCCCAACCTCTCAATGGTGAATAATCACTTTAGTAATGAAAAAATTATCGTATCCGAATCTGAATTCGGATCTTCACCAAAATCGAATGAATTCCTCCTTGTCACACACACAACCTAACCACCAAGTTTCATCTGAATCCACCCACAACTCTTTGAGAAATCGTGCTATATATCGTTTTTTGGGCCCAATCCCTCAATGGTGAAGAATCACTTAAAAATTAAAAAATATTCTCGGACCTGGATCTAGATCTTAACAAAAATCGAATCAGTTCGTCCTTGTCGCACACCCAATCTCTCCACCAAATTTCATCCAAATCCATCCACAACTTTTTGAGATATCCTGCATACAAACAAACAGACAAACAAACAAGAAAGATGTCACGCATGGCACGATACTTGCGAAATCCATAAATCAAATTTGGCCTCAACAATAATAGGTTGTTTAACTAAATACGAAATTTGCAAATCCTCTTCAAATTTTAAGTCAAATTTGGAATTGATTTCGCGTGAACGGAACCGATTTTGAAGGTTTTTCGGTTGTTGCGAGGGAACCAAAGCGTCCCGAGCAACCATCACAATTTCCAAAGCACGAGGTCATAAGATGTACCTACCACCCGAGTTTGGTCAAAATAGGCCCAAGTTTACTACCAATTATGCTGATGACAAACGAACAAACAGATAGAATTACTGACAATAAGGGTCACCTATTTTGGCGACCCAACAGACACAGACAGACACACAAACAGAATAACGCACAAAACTAATCAATATACTAGAAAAAGCTTTGATTTTTGCAAGTAAAAACAAACAAAAGGAGTGAAAACTGAGTGCACCCTTTTGGTGCGTGCCTTTGGCGATGACGGAGTGCAGCACCTGGAGATGCAATCAGGAAGGACGGTGTACAATACCAATAATAGTAGTATCATTTAGCAATAACAATAATAATAATAATGAATGTATAATCCCCACCCTGGCCCAAGCTTATCTGGACTTGGTGAAAAGCCAAGCTAATGCTTAAGCAGGACAGCACGCAGCTATGCCACAAGGCCGTGAAGACCAATGAAAATTTGGTCCAATGGGCCGACGGGCCCGCTTGGTGTTTTTTAAACATCACGCATCACAGTGACACCTGGAGCCGATCCGCAGCCTCCATCGAGCAGTCAGAGTTGGAATCTGTAGATATCCTGACAATATTGTCGACAAGGCTAATCCCTTCAGCAAAGAGCAGCGGTTTTGTTATATCTTTCTCTGTAAGTGTTTGGGGGAATGCTAAACTTGTAAGGATTTAAGGAAGCAGACAAATCCCGTCGGAGTCCCTGTGCAGTGCCAAGGGATTAATTCCGAGCTCCAATTCAAGTGGCAGCAAATGCAACACACGATGTCGTCGCTTGACCTGCTGTTTACCTCCAAGCTAGTTACATGCATGCCCATGATTTGTTTGCCTAACGTAATGCCATCAGTATGTACAGCCACCAACATTCTCTGTCACCCTTGCCATTGACATTTGAACCAATTGCCTAACTTTCATGCATACATATAGGTTATATAACAAGTCTTCGCTTTCTTGCGATTCTCCTTCCACAATCTCATCAATATATCCAGAAAATCAGAATGGATAACATTTTGCGGAGCAGGTGAATCATATGTCGAAGCAATCCTGCGACGAAGTCATAACTCCAGTCTCTACCCGCTCATGAATCCTCCCGGAATGACCATTCTGCGTGTACGGTGCTGAAGGCAAATTGAAACTGATGAATGGTAAACATATCAAAGTCAGCCATCACATACACCTCGCAGGTACACAGTTGTAATGTGATGTATCTCCTGTGGTGTAATTGCATTTGAGACCATGGATAGATCATCTCGGACTATGAAAATGTAAAAGTCTTCCCTCCTATCTTTTCACAGATTTTCTTCGAGACACACAGCAAAACACTTTTGGGACCCACATCCTCCCCATTCGCCCACTTACTAACATCTCCTTGAAAACTTATTTTCCTTCTCCACAAGCTATTTATTTTTGTATACAATGTCGAGGCTCATGAAATAGAACATCGAATAAGAAGAATGTAGTGGAAATGGAGGGGGGGGCATCAACAGCAAAGTAGATGGACAACGGAGGGACACTTGGAGGAAGAATGGGTGTGGAGGAGAATGAGATCAAAGAGAGGGGTTGGAGGGCACAGGGATGAAAGAGCTGGATAAGGCCTCAAACACAGCAAGAGGAGGAGGAGAAAACAGAAAATAAACAGAAATGGAACAAAAACATGACAAAAGGCGATGGAGGGGGGGGGGGCACAATAAACAGGAAAGGAAGGCGTAGGCTTGGGGAGGCCTAATAAGGGTAGAAATTATCATGGGTATGGATAGAGAATGACCTGTGGTGGTGGTGATGAACAGCCATGTTGATGTTCTGGAGTTGGATTGAGGAAGTTGGTTCCATAGGTGAGAGAGAAGAGGAACAAATGAGTGGTGAATAGTGGGCCTGCATTTTGGGAGTTTCACCGGAAGGGGGATTCCTGTGGGCCATGTGCGCCCTGTAGAAACCCGGTGGGGGGACAGAGCACAGAAAAGACCAGAGGGAGCAAGGCCAGAAAGGAGGCTGTAGAAGACAGAGAGACCACCAACCAATCTTCGATGGTGAAATCATAGACCCATAGACTCAGCTTAATCGTAGAAGATTCCAATGATCTTGAAGGCCCTGGTTTCCACGGCATCAAGCTGAGCAAGATGTGAGGCAGGGCAGCCAGCCCAGAAGGGAAACAAGGGCAGTACTCCATCAACTTGTGGATGAAGGCCATGTCGGTGGGTAAGAATATCCATTTTAAGTGCTGTGGTTAAGAAGCAAGATAAGTTTAGATTTAGGAAAGAATTGTAAGATTGGATTAAGAGTGGATAAACTGTGTTAATTATTGAATGGACATCAATTTTAGCATTACCATGGCATGAATCATGTTTTCCAAGTAATTAGTTAATTAGTATCTTCTTAACACTTTGGTATCAGGGACTATAGGCAGGCACCATAATTCAAGGAGAGATTTTGCAATTGTGAGTCATGGTCACAACTTGATGTGCTCTGTGGGCAGTCACAAACTCCAGGTGAGTGGAAATATGACCTTATACACATCAATAAAAATGCTGTCTTCTTTGTCAAGAGCAGCTGTTTAGTGTGTTGGACCTCATGAAATCGAGTGAAAATCATTCTTCACCTTGAGTGGACCACCTGCTTATGGATGAATTAAGATATTGTATAACAAATGTATTGTTACGAATTCTGGCCCACCTGGCGTGCGATCGGCCGCGTACCTCTAATGGCAGCCGCGTCGCCCACCGGACGGACAATTCAGTCGTGACCCTCCTGGAACTACCGCCAGGAGCCAGTCACGGGTGGGGGTTTAACCTCACCACAACCCAGTCCGCATTCTACCCGTGCGAAATAGGGTGAATCGCCGAATGTCGATATACCTAAATACCCGCGCGGGTAACCTACCGAGGGGTTGCACCACGCCGCAGGTCGGCTTAGGACACGAACCGCTTAAGCAGTTCGTTCCGTGCTACAGGAATAACCGAGCAGTGTTATCGCTGACCTCGACGGTTCAGTGATTCTTCTTTACTTGGGTGTTCAAAACCCACTACTCATTCCACGATGCAAGATGGCAGTTTCAAAGGGGAAATAGGACACGACGAATGGGATACATTCAAACAAAGCACATTTATTTATACAGCACGTATGTACAGCCAAGGCAGTCATGCAATATACAGAAAAAAGCATGGAAACAAAAGCAATACCACCGAATATGCTTATAGTGTACAGTCACTTAAACAGGTTTTACTTACGGACACGGCGCCACATCATTCACACAGAACAAAAGAAATGACCCCCTCATAGGCAAGGGGGTAGACGGGGTTCGTAAACCTTTATGGCCGTGGGCCGTGGATGACAGAAGGGCCCACGAGACCGACGCTGGTTACCTGCACCCTCGTGGTGCGACGGTCGGCGAGCTCTCTCCGGCACTCTCCTCTCGTGTGCACAGGCTTGTGTGCCCGAGCTGGCAAAGCGGCACCTCCCGTCCGTATCCCAAGAAAAGAAGAAGCCCGAGCTCACAAACTTGCTGCTCAAATCACGAGAAGAATCACCACGAACTGAACCGCACCTTGGCGACAAAAGGCAGGAACTGAACTGAACACGAGCTGCGAGCTCGACGAGCAGCCACCACGAACTGAACTGAACACGAGCTGCGAGCTCGACGAGCAGCCACCACGAACTGAACTGAACACGAGCTGCCCGAACCGCCAAGAGAGAAGAGAGAGCCCACGTGCGGTCCGCCTTGCATAGCATGGGGCTCCGCCCTTCACTCCTCCTCGTTTTCGGCTCCGCCTCCCTTCGAGAAGCTTCTCGAAAAGGGGCGTGTCCTCACTCTGACCACCTCACGCCGTGCATCCACCAATCGGCAGCGAGCTGCCCTGCCCCCTTCCCTTCACATCAAGCGCGGAGAAAATAGGCGGGAAAACCCACGCGCACTCGCAGTTCCTTCCTAGGCGCCTTTGTTTGCCGTTCGGAAGCGGACGTAGTGGCGAAGATGGGGGTGGTGGTTGTTGTGCGGTTCAAAATAACGATAGATAAAGAAAAACGGCTATCTCAAAGGGTCGCAGCCCAATGAACACGAAGAAATCCCTTTAAACAACGGTGGGGACCTATCTGAACACTCACTTACCGGCATAGCTAATCTAAGGAACCTTTATGGTGTATTGCGAATTTCCACAGCCGCAACACTAACCCCTCCCTTTTTAACAGACTCGTCCCGAGTCGTCGAATTTTCGTGTGCCATCATGTGTAAGTTCTCCCCAGTACGATTTACCTTCGGATCCCTGGGAGCGACATTCAGTGTATTTGTGTCACCAAAATAAATAACCTATGGGCTGAGTAACTAACTAAACAAACCCACTCATACAGACGACTTAAATAAATTGCCGGCGCTAAGACTCACATGCGGGGGCGCAAAACACATTTATAATTACATCTTATCCTTACAAATTTTACACTAAACCATGGCCCAGGATCTATGGACTCTGTGGAGAAAAGAGCAAAAGTCACAACCGGTGCACGGGCCACCAGTGCAGTCCCGTGTTGCAGCTGCCTAAAGGGCAGTCCTTGCAACTTGCGTGATGATCATGGCCCACATGGTAATAAACAGGGTGGGGGGAATGCAAAACAGAACGGGGCAAGATGAACAAGGGCAGCAGGCATGGGCCAAAGCTAACGCAAGCAGATAAGGTGTGGCATGACAAGGCTGTTGCAGCAACAGCCGGCAGATGAAGTGGCCGGCACAGGCCTCGAAGCAAACAGCCAGCAGGCGATCTGACCGGCACAGGCCTTGCAGCAACATCCAGCAGATGAAGTGGCCGGCACAGGCCTCGAAGCAACCACAGCCAGCAGACGAAGTGGCCAGCCTCTTGCCTTGAAACGGAGGTTGGTGGAAGGAGTGCGGTGGTGCTGGCCACTCGGAAGGCGGGCTCGGACCTACCCTGCTGTCTCCCTCCCAACCTATCGCCTTTGCCTGTCTCTGTTCATACCCACTCCCTTAATTTGTAAAAACCAATTTAGCCCCAACTTATTTTTTTGTTTTTATTTTTATTTTTACTTCCCCCACTATAATTTCGTCTCCCTAACCCCCTTTATGGTCCTTGTTCGGCTAACCTATCTTGTCCTAGCCTACTCCCAACCCCTAACTTCCCTCCCTAGAGGGGAATAAGGGAGAGCTAGCGTCCTGTGTCGAGGCCCAATGAAGCCTCAGAATGACCTCCTCAGATTTCAGCGATCTTTAACCAAAAGTGGGTCCAGCGGCCCACAACGAGAGCGAAGGGATATATGGTGCAGAGGGGTACACTTCCTATCTACCCTAACCATTTAACTGTTAACTACCCCGGGGCTTTCCAAAAGCGCCTCTTGCTTAAACTATTGGTTCTAAAAACCAAGATTCCCGTCGCCTGTGTTAGTGTCCTCACAATTTTGGGCCTCGCCCTCCAATTTTCCCTCGTGCCCTTGCACGGTCTCACGGCTGGGACGCGTGGCTCCCTTGGCAGGAACTACCCTCTGCTGATTCTCCGACGATGGCACCCACGGGCACTACACTGCCTCCGAGCCTACCAGCTCCCTAAACACCGGGGAGTGCCCTCTCTGGCGACTCCCATTCGATGCCCACGTGACGTGTTGGCGCCCCGGGTCCCTTTCCGAGGGTCGCCCGTGCCCAGTACACTGCCCCCGTGGCATATGGCGCCCCGGGCCCCGCATCAGCGGGTCACCCGTGCCCACTACACTAAACCGGCCCCCCCCATGGGCCCTTGGCCTACCACCGCCGACTAGCCCGGTGCCCGGGGTACCCACTCAACGATACTCACCATTCGTAGCCACGCTCCCAGCCCGTCAACAGGGCTCCTGCACCCCTACAAATGGGTTTCGAGCCTACACTCCCACCAACAGCAAAACGACCTCCATTTTGTCAATTTGACTAACCCACTAACTCACATTACTCTGACCCTGGGGTCCCTTGGGTGGGAGTCACTCCTCCCCCCAATCACTCATCGCACCATGCATTTCACATTCACTCCATTCACTCAGGCCCGCTGGCCTCACTCACTCAACATGTCTCCACCTCACTACTCTTCAACACTCACATCGCTGATCTCTGCCATTATTCTATCGAAAACCCTCAACTAACTCGTGCCCCCACGTCGTTTCTTAAACTACAGCACATTCCTTTTAACACTACATAGCTAAACTACGTCCCCTCTACACATCCACAAGTCTGTCATTGTCCTCAAATCCTCAAAAATCCATTTTCCATCCTAAGTCTCATCCCCTCTTCCTGTGCAGGCTGGAGTTCCTCAAGGTAGCGTTCTGGGCCCTGTTCTTTTTCTGGTTTTCATCAATGATCTCTCGGACTCTCTGGAAAATCCTCTATTTCTCTTTGCCGACGACTCCACCCTCTGCCGTACCATCTGTCATCCCTCAGACCGGCAAGCAGCAGCTTCTTCGCTCACTGCAGATCTGGATAAAATCACAAACTGGTCGAACACGTGGAACATGTCTTTCAATCCAGACAAATCTCACACTCTCACTATGTCTCTTCGAAAGGACCGTTTTCAAACCCCCCCCATCCACTTTCTCAACAATCCAGTGGAAGAAGTCTTTTCTTTCAAGCTTCTAGGTCTCACTATCTGCCATGACCTTTCCTGGGAAAGTCACATTTCCAACCTCGCCTCAAAAGCCAGTCGCCGACTGGGAATCCTCCGTCGTGCTAAGTCCTTCCTCGGCCCTCTTGAGCTCCTGACCACTTACAAAACTTTTGTCCGTAGCCTGATGGAGTACTGCTCTCCCCTCTGGGCTGGTGCTCCTGCCTCCCACCTTTCTTGGCTTCACGCTGTCGAAACCAGGGCATTTAAGATCATCGGCATCTCCCGCAATGAAGCTGAGTCTTTGGGCCTCTCACTCAATCACCGCAGGTTGGTCGGTGGTCTTTCTGTCTTCTACCGACTCCTCTCCAGCCTTGCCCCCCTGCTCTCTCTGCGATTTGTCCCCACCACATTTCCACAGGGCGCACAAGGTCCGCCAACAACCCCCTTCTGGTAAAACTACCAAAATCACGAATCACTGCTCATCTTCACTCTTTCATTCCTCTTTTTTCCCGCCTTTGGAATAAACTTCCTCACTCTATTCTTTCCCATTCTTCCCTCCAGGCTTTCAAAACAGCTGTTCACCACCATCTCTTATCTTCCCCCATCCAAATCCTCGATCTTTTCTACCCCCGATAATCCACCCAAGCCCACTTCCTTCATTTCTCCTGCTTTCCTTCCCGAAAGTCCCTGAAATGTCCATCTTCTCTTCGCCATGTTCCCCGTCCCATCCCCATCCCTCTCCCTTCCACAGTTCACCTAATGTGTCTGTTCCCCACTGTTTTGTCCCTTCCACTCCCGCCCCTCTTGTCTCATGCCTCCTTGCTGTGAGTTGTGTTAGCTCTCATACGAGCCTCGACCAAGGTATAAAAAAAAGAAAAAAAAAAAGTCTAAACTGAATCCCTCGAAATAATCCATTCCACGGGCCCCATGAGGACTTATCCCTGCCCCATGAAGCCGGTCTAGCTATTGGTATCCTGTGCCCTGGCAGGGGGGTCTTCCACCCCTTGCCCAGGAATCCTGTTCACTCGAAGTGAGGCTTGCTTTTTGTTCTTTTTTAATGCACGTGCACCAGCGCGGCAACTCGCAACCTGCGCACCTTGCCCGTGACGTCATGGCAGCTGTTCGCGTACCTCGTCCCTCTTGGATGGTACTATCCGGCAGGGATCTCCCCTCCTGCCGGATTCCAACCCTATGTGCAGCCAGGACGTCACCCTGCGCATTCAAAACAAGCCTCGCGTTTCGAGGGGTTCCCCATGTGAACACATGTGCCCTGCTCGTCGGAGCTTTACACAAACACGCTCGCGTGGAGAACCCATCCGGTCAAAATCCGTAATCCAGCCTACCTTTTGTCCGTCCACGGGATCGGCAACATCCACCGCTGGCGTTTACGGACCGGGTTTCATTCCCGCAAGCGCGCACGTGGCGGCCTCGTGCGCTGCATGGCACGAACCTCGCGCTCGCCGCTGGGTAAACCCGGCGTGATCCCCAATCCAGCTACGGCCGCTACCTGGCCTCTGTCCCTTATCTGTCGCCATCGTCATCTCCATTCAACACACGCACTCCCACGTGTCACGACTCTCACACACCATTCCATGTCACACACTCGGAGACGCGGCTGCATGCTCCCACATGCCGACCGTCATCTCCCTTGCATACCGCTCTCTCACACACACGGTCTCTCTTGCACTCGGCCGTTCACTCACTCACAGCATTTCACTTGCACAGGGGGTCTCACTCACACCAGGGAAAACCCACGCGCACTCGCAGTTCCTTCCTTGGCACCTTTGTTTGCTGTTCGGAAGCGGACGTAGTGGCGAAGATGTGGGTGGTGGTTGTTGTGTGGTTCAAAATAACGATAGATAAAGAAAAACGGCTATCTCAAAGGGTCGCAGCCCAGTGAACACGAATAAATCCTTTAAACAACGGTGGGGACCTATCTGAACACTCACTTACCGGCATAGCTAATATAAGGAACCTTTATGGTGTATTGCGAATTTCCACAGCCGTAACAGTATAATTACACAAATATATAATGGAGAGCTAAGGATTTTCACTTTGATATTGAGTCGCCACAGCATCACTTGAACATAATATAAACACATACCAATAATTATGAAGATTTGTGCAGATAGCTAACTGTGGAACAAGGAACCTCAACTGGCCTCCTTCATGTCAAATTGGAAAGAATCATCATCATTATGTACAGAGCGTTGGTGCTGCCGAAGCAGTAACTTGGCTACAATCCTGGACCGGTCACCACTCCGACTCAAGCAGTCAGGGCAGGAATTTGGAATTTGTTCAGGGTGCCACCGATAGCTTGCCTACTCTTCACGAAGGACACTGTGGATGTTTAACAGACACTAACGAATGCCAGCAGATGTGGCACCCAGTTTAACACCAATCGAAGGGATAGGCACTCGCATTGATGAATCACCCTGCCTGTGAAACAGTTTATAGCTGGGCCAAGAATTGAACCCGGGCTAGACAGCTTAGAGGTGAGTGTGCATACCTCTCGGCCAACCTGTCAGCCCAACTGAGAACCGCGTAAATCAATAGCAACGAAATATAATTGATGAAAACATTTTCTTTCTCCTCTTACCTCTTTTTTTTGCTGCTGCTTTTCTTTCCTTACTGGTTTTCTCCAATTGTTGCCCAACTGCTCCACTGTCCGTTTTTTTATCCTATGCCACCACGCTCTTCGATGAGCCTCCATCTCATAGAGAAGCAAAAGTAGAAATTAATGGATAAAATTGAAACCAAACTGCGATTTCATGAAACCAGAGTTGTTTTTTTAATTCATTTGGAAAAACCGATTTGTCAGAAGGCACAGGGGTCAATAAATGAAGTCCACCCCAGGGATGGAGTTTGCTGATGGAATACGCTGATGGATTGAAAATTGAATGAACGGTGGAGTTCCTGTTCCCAAGTGCTTGTTGATAAGGATGTTCGGTTCTCTGAAGGCACCACAGTGATTCTGCTCTAAAACATGGCTGCGCTGAATCTGTGCCACTACACACTGAATATGGTGACCATAACAAGTGAAAACCGCAGCAATGGACCATGGACGGTCCGTGTATTGGGGAAGGAAGAGGGATAAATGTGAAAATGGAAAATTGAGAAAATAATGTCTTATTGGAGACAGAAAGGATGGTGGGGGTTAGGGGGTGGTGGAGGTGTGGTGAGAAAAGGGTAAAAAAATGGGTGAGACAAGAAAACGTGATTGGAGGGGGAGAGGCATCCACAGGGCATGTGGAGGAAGTTGCGAGTAAGGGGAAGAATGCATAGAAGGGTTGGCGGGGGGGGGGGGGGCTAAGGGACAAAGATTGCACTATATACATACATACATGTGTATAGTTATCAGAGACTCCTATAGAGAAGGACTGGAACCTCCCATGCTCGGGGTTTGTAACTTGAGTCTGAAGGATTAACTTGAGTCCGGGGCTAAAATGACTTCTAGAAGGGCTAGAGACACGATCTCGGGATCCATATAGGGGTTTTTGAGGACGGCGAGTTCAATAGTGTCATTTTCAACACCACCTGAGGTCATCTTCAAGGTCAAAAGGTCATATTACTGAATTTTGGTATTTTTTTGCCCGTTTTTGTGTCTAACTCATAAACGGTGAGAGATGGCTGATTCTAATAAGATGCAAGTGTGTAGAGCTGTCAAACTTTGATATTTATTGTCATATATCATATTACATAAACATTATATGCATGTCACAACACTATGCCTATTACAACTATGTCTATGTCTATCACTAGTTGGAGAGCTTTTCTTGCCTCCTGGGGCATCCCAAAGCTTTTTCTTTGTCACTTACATTGAGGACATGAACTTTCAATGGAATGTTAGCGAAAGTAGTACATGATGCATTACTACTAGCTAAAGGTGCATCTTCAGAGGATAACAGCTCAGCAAAATGAAATCGGCAATGCATTTTAGTCTTGTCATACAAATTATAGGCATTATGTACAAAAAATATGGTTGAGATAGTCGGCACACTCATTCCACCTCTATTCAAATTATCTAGAAACTTAGATGACACCTCGTTACCATCTTCATCATCAATGATCTCCTCCATACTCGTGCTATCGCCATATTTATGAACAAGGTGTCCGGCCAAATAAACTACTTTATGCTTAAGGGCATCGTCAGACCCCAAGAGATCTTGAGTGTCTTGAGGAGTAATCTCGTCAATGAGTTCACTTCGCTCATCTGGATTTATGGAAGTTGTACAGTTCTTGTCGCAATCAATCACACGAAAACTAGATTCGGGCATAATGTCATGCTTAATGAGTGTTTGCAAATTTACAATTTTAGCTGCAGCCATAATGTCAACTACGTCAATGTAGAAGTTTCCACCGCTTCTTTGCCTGGCTTGGCCGAAAAACTTTCCCAAGGCTTCATCTGCAAATATAGCAGGAAGAACGTAGTCAAAGTCTTTCTCTGCCAGAAGCAATTTGGCAGCATCCACATTATTACGTGTGGACACAGTGAAGGCTTCAGCAGTTTGCTAAGTTAGCTTCAGCTTACGACCACCACCTCCTTGCCATGCGCAGGTAGATATAATTTGGCAGGCCTGCTCCAGCCTAGTGAAACTTGTACAGTCTGCTGTCCAAGGCTGTCTGGATTCGTTGCGCAGATGGATAGCTCAGAAACGGTCTTTCACATTCATCATCTTGAACCACTCACTCATTATCTGGGTGAGGATGATTGTGCTTTCGCTGATGCCCAGTGAATCATTGAAGGTCTTTAAAGCAGCGACAGTCTTGTCATTGAACACTTGGCATACCAATGGTACGCTCTGGCGTTGAAGGGGCTTGGGGAAAACAGCGGTGTGCGTCTGCTTGGTTAAGCGAATAGGAGTAGCCCGGTCGATCTCATAAACCTTCTGAATATCACTCCAGTAAGCTTTGTACTCATTACCATCTACGACAAATGAGAGTGTCTTGCCATCAACAGTAGTCCAGTTGTTGCGAATATTTTTTGAAGATGTGCACATAGTTGTACACTAAGAACAGATTGCTCTTGAATTGACAGCACTTGGCAACTTCCTGGTCGTCCAAGTTTTGAATAAATACTGCGGTTGGTATTGCAATTGTCACATATCAAAGAAATCACATTACCGCCAGCACAAACTACAGCTGATGCAGCTTCGATAAGGAGTTCCTTCAGCTGATTAGCAGTTAGTTTTTTGCAGGACAAAATGCGTAGAATATAGCGTGGACCACCGACATGGCAGGCAACTTCAACAACCATAGCATGTGAAGCAAGCATTTCGTGCATATCCTACAACATGCCCTCCAGAAAATTGCAATGTCTAGACCAGCTTCACCTCGTCAAACATTAAATTGACCAAACGCTGCTGTGGTTTAAGCTGGTCGAACAAGGTTTTGAGGTTGGAGTCCTGCTGACTATTAGCAAGCATCTGTTTTACCTTTTTTGTTGATGGTAGAATGATTAAGCCGGATCGACGAATCATTTTGTATGCACTGGGTGATATGTTGTGAAGCTGCATTGTGAAAATCATAGTATCAGTATCAAATCGGCGACGATCAAGAGGTTTGAACATAAGATGCAGCTGCGACGGAAGGAAGGTGAAATGAGGAAGCTCATGTGCCTCAGTCATCCAACAGAGCTGGCTTATTACAAGCTGAAGAATTTCCTTGCTTGTGCATTCATAGATGTTTACCTGGTCAGTTATGGATCTAATCTGGGACCATTTTGAGAGCAGGCTGTTCTTCTGCAAAGGAAAAAGTCGTTTGGGCACCTCAATGCCATCTTTCTCAACTCTATTCAAGAATAGAAATCCAAAAGGTGAGTGAACTTGTTGGAAATGAAAGAACTGCTTGACAGTTTGTCCAGTAGCATCAGTTCTTGATAGGTAAAGGTTTTCCTGGTCTTTTATGACGTTAAAGCCAGGAAAATAGGAGCTGATTTTAGCACAGAAGTGGTCGAAATCTTGGATATTGTCTGCAGCCTCATCAGCTGCCTGCATCTTCTTTGCTTTTGATTCTGACGTAGAAGATGATGTTGGGCGTGGGGCTGAGGTCACCTGCTTCAAAGCTGATTTCGGTACTCCAGGAAATATTGATGGGGGTTCTTTGGGTTGTTTGCCACCCCTAACTGACACCCAATCACACTTGAAATGTGTCTCACAAATATATATCTCCCTTAAGCACCTCAAGCTTTCTTTCTCATTTGGCATTGCCAATATCCATCTCTCCCTCTCCTCAGGATTTTTTGGGAAGGATATGACCTTTACATAGGGCGTCCCATCATAGTTTCCTCGACAACCAAAGCAGCTGCAATGACGTGGCATATTGTCACCAAAGCAGGAAACAACACAAAGATCCTGTGAGATCACCAGCTGGACAGTTTCTGAAAGAGAAACAAACAAAACATACATTAGTTAACGATGATAGAAATCAGCAAGTAGGTGCAGTAGGTGCACAATGTCATGTTTTGTCATAGACTTTACAAAAGTTTTCCTCTATGAGTTAGACACAAAAACGGGCAGAAAATACCAAAATTCAGTAATTTGACCTTGAAATATGACCTTTTGACCTTGAAGATGACCTCAGGTGGTATTGAAAATGACACTATTGAACTCACCATCCTCAAAAACCCCTATATGGATCCCGAGATCGTGTCTCTAGCCCTTCAAGAAATCATTTTAGCCCCAGACTCAAGTTACAAACCCGAGATCGTGAGGTTCCAGTCCATATATATATATATATATATATATATATATATATATATATATATATATATATATATATATATATATATATTATCCCTGTGTCGTAAGAGGCGACCAGGGTTGCGTCAGGAAGGGCATCCGGCGTAAAACATGTGCCAAATCACTATGCGGATCATACGGATGATCCGCTGTGGCGACCCTTAACGGGAGCAGCCGAAAGAAGAAGAAGAAATATATATATATATATATATGTGTGTATATATATATATATATATTTATATATATGTATATATATATATATATATATATATATATATATATGTACACACTAGCTGGATTACCCGGGAAATTTGCCCTATTTTCCTCACGCTAGTTAGACTGAGGCATTAGTTGTATGGAGAAAATTCGGAAGGCTTTTTTATTCCTCAGATTTATGGAAGGAAGGCTTTATGCTGCCGTAATCCTCAGAGAGGTCATAGTTGAAGGCGGCCTTGAGCCACTCAATGTTTCTAGCAGCAGTGGCAACTGTCCTTGATGTCCTGCCAAAACCCGGACCGAGAAAGCTGGAACGTGAGTTTTGTGCTTCTCTCGCCCGTCGGTGTGATGCTCTATTTGCAGTTAGGCGACGCTCTCTCTCTGCAGCCGACTCTGCTTGCCTGGCTCATTCATGAGCAGATACTGTATATCATCAGTAAGATCTCTATCTCTATCTCTATCTCTATCTCTCTCTACTCCACTTGCCTGGCTCTTTTATGAGCAGATCTATCAGCAGTTAGCTGTTGCCGTGCGCGTGCAGTTCGAGAATTCAAATAACGGGAGGAGAATGTGTATGTTTAAAAAGTCAACGAATACGAACATTTTGTATTTCAAAAAACCCTAGCGTTTTTAACCATGAAGCCTTTTGTTATGATTAATACGCCGGCGCACTATTCGAAAGCCATTTTTTTTTTCTAATGGAAATTTTATTTATATATATATTTATATATATATATATATATATATATATATATATATATATATATATATATATATTTTTTTTTTTTTTTCCATTTTTATGGAGAGCCACTTAGTGCATCCTGGAGCTGAATGTTAGTTCTATATATGTGTAAAGTTTCATCAAGATCGGTTCACTGGTCTAGGAGCTTATTCGTCACAAAAAAACAGACAGACAGACAGACAGACACGGACAGAAGGACTGCCATTTATACAGTGTATATATATATATATATATATATATATATATATATATATATATATATATATATAACAAATTAATTCTACACTAAGGCAATGCTTTGCACAATAATTATGAAGATGCAAATTTCAATCAACCTTGCTGCAAGATTGTGTGTGTGTGTGTGTGTGTGTGTGTGTGTGTGTGTGTGTGTGTGTGTGTGTGTGTGTGTGTGTGTGTGTGTGTGTGTGTGTGTGTGTGTGTGTGTGTGTGTGTGTGTGTGTAGGGGGGCAATGACAATAAAAAAGACATCAGCACCATAGGCTCTTTATTCTTGAACAAGCAAATACCACCCAAAAACGAGGGAGGAGAGATAGAACGATGGGGGAGAGGGTGGGGGGGAGTGAGGAGGTGGAGGAGAAAAGTGAGATTAGGGAAGAGGGGGCAAGGAGAAGTGTGGGAGTGAGGAGGGGTGGGGAAAGGGAAGGCAGCCTGAGGTGAGAGCAAGGGAAGGCAGACGTGTGGTGGAGCATCAATTATGACTCATACTGTTGCATCAAACTGATTCTGCATAGAATAACAGTGAAGATGGAAACAAAATAATGTCTGAAATCCATTTTCTACCGGTCATACTATAAATACCGCCCAAAGACAAACACCGCCCGGACATGTCCCGAGATAAACACAGTCCAGAAACAAACAGCACCCGGCGACAAACACCATCCGGACACATCTAGAGACAAAATCTGTTGGACATTTCGAGAGCCAAGCCGTCTGGAGACAAACACCGCCTGGACACGTCCATAGACAAACTCCTGTCTGGACAAAAACACCACCCAGACACGTCCGGAGAGAAACAAAACACAGCCCGGACAGGTCCAGATACAAACACCGTCCGGAGATAAACAACGCCCAGGCACAAACATCGCCCGGACATAAACACTGTCTGGACAGGTCTGGAGACAAACACCTGGAGATAACCACTGCCCAGACACAAACACCATCCAGATACATCTGGAGACAAACACCGTCTAAACATAATCACCACCCGAGCATGCCCAGAGAGAGAGAGAGACAGACAGACAGACAGACAGACAGACAGACAGACAGACAGAGATATGTGGGAGGGTGCTGCACTGTATTAGGAGGGTGGGGAGCGAGGCGAGGCGCACGCACACACACACACACGCACACACACGCACACACACGCACACACGCACACACACGCACACGCACACACAATGCATATCAGTGCTTAGCCGATATTGGCAGTTTTTCGGGAATCGGCAGGTTGGAGTTTATGTGATTACCAACTCCAGTATGTTCTGTATCCAACCCAAAAACCTTGTACAGCTTTCAGTGTTGTTTTGGGGGGATTTCAAAAAACAAATTTTAAAAACATTGCATTATAGACGCTTCAAGAAGATTGGCATAAACATTAATCTTTATAAACAGCTGCGTGTGATGGGTGGAAACAAATTTGGCTCGGTAATTGAGAAAGCACATTAATACGTCAAACGGCTCAGAAATCGGGCGTCATGAAATACATTTTGCTTTGAAACCCACAAAAAGAAACGTTTAACCTTTGTAAAGCAAACCCGAGTCATAACGTAACCAACTGCTTTAGAAAGAGACACGTGGACAAAGGAAAACGTGACCGCTCATACGCAGATGAGGTTAAAAGTTAAAACCTCCATAAGCTACGGGATGAAACTTTGCTACCACGGTACCCGTAACCAAGCATGTAGGCAGGCACACACCTTCACGGAGAGTTCCTTTACAGATCCAAATCTACCCATATGTACCACATCCGTGTGTCCTGTATACGTACCTCTACCTTTGCATCGCAACTGCCAACTGTACATCCCGATCAGGACATGAACTGTACCGCTTTCGACTGCGGGGCACTCGGCAAGTGGCTTAAACATTCAAGCAAGCACTCCAATTAAATTGTTGATGAGGAACGGCTGGCTTGGCAAGTGATAGCAAGCTGATTGGTAATGGCTCATACCCGTGAAACACTAAACATCACCGATTTCTTTATTTTTTCAGATTTCACTCCCGATTTCAAGTTATTTAGTCCACGTTAACCGATCCTCAATATTCAATTTATATTCTGACCAGCAAATACAACCCGTCACTTAGCTGATGCGAATATTAAGGGGGAGAAAAAGAGGGAGCAGAGAGAGAGAGAGAGAGAGAGAGAGAGAGAGAGAGAGAGAGAGAGAGAGAGAGAGAGAGAGAGAGAGAGAGAGAGAGAGAGAGAGAGAGAGAGAGAGAGAGAGAGAGAGGAGGAGGAGGAGGAGGGGGAGGAGGAGGAGGAGGAGGAGGAGGAGGAGAGAGGAGGGAGGGAGGGAAGGTATGGAGAGAGGAGGGAGGGGAGGTGGAGAGGGAGAGAGGGAAAGGGATCAGAGAGAAAGGGATCAGAGAGAGGGAGAGTGGTTGGAGCGAGAGCGGCAGGGTTGGGAGAGAAAGGGACAGGGGTGGGAGAGAAAGGGACAGGGGTGGGAGAGAAAGGGATAGGAGTGGGAGAGAGAGAGGGATGGGGTGGGAGAGGGAGAGATGGGGTGGGAGAGGGAGAGATGGGGTGGGAGAGAGAGGGGTAGAGGTAGGAGAGAGAGAGAGAGAGAGAGAGAGAGAGAGAGAGAGAGAGAGAGAGAGAGAGAGAGAGAGAGAGAGAGAGAGAGAGAGAGAGAGAGAGAGAGAGAGAGAGAGAGAGAGAGAGAGAGAGAGAGAGAGAGAGAGAGAGAGAGAGAGAGAGAGAGAGAGAGAGAGAGAGAGAGATAGGGATGGGAGAGGGAGAGATGGGGTGGGAGAGAGAGGGGTAGGGGTGGGAAAGAGAGGGACAGGTGGGATAGGGGTGAGAGACGCAGAGGGGTGAGAGAGGGAGGGGGAGAGAGGGGGGAGTTACCTTGCTTCGCTGACTTCACCCTCCATGAAACCTCTGAACTCAATCACTGCCTCAAGCCAGAGTAGATGGAGATGAAGATGATGGAGATGGAAGTGCGGTTGGGCATGTGTTTCCAATAAAATACAGTTTTATCGAGGTTAAACACCTGGCTTGGTGTGTAACCTCCATCTGCAATCACTGATTTGAAGATAGCTGGAAATTTTTCGGCAGCAGCATGATCTGCAGTAGCAGCTTCCCCAGTCAACTTGAGAGTGTGGAACACATGGCGACTCTTGAAGCGCTCAAACCACCAATGACTGGCAGCAAAAGGTGCTGGATCATTGGTATCTTTGGTTAGATCGCCATACAAACTCCTCGCCTTGTCTTGAATGTCCATTCCAGACAAGGGCATGTTCTGTTGGTTCTGATTTTCTTTCCACATGGTCAGCATCTTCGTAATTTTTTCAATAGCATCAGGCTGAGATCTTGCAGTTCTGGTAACACTGAGATTCATTGTTGTCTGAGCGCTCTTACAGATTTTATCACGATTGTCACGAATGGTTCTCTCTGTCGAATCATGAAGTTCCATCTCTCTGAATATCAATGCTGCACTCACCTCTATAAAACTGATCTAAAACTTTTAATTCCACCTCCAATGGGTGAGACCTTCTTGACTTCTTCACTTGATCATTATCTCAAATGCCACTTGTTACACGCCTTATGGTCATAGTTTCAGCCGCTGTGAGTGAATGACTCACTCAGAATGATGGAGCACAAAGGACTTGCACAGGATGCCATAACGCTGCTGCTGATGTTGTTGTTGTTGTTGTTGTTCTTGTTCTTGTTCTTCTTCTTGTATTAAATCCGGGCTGCAGCTAAAATGCATTATCAGAACATGGGTTATATGAGGGTCACTCGTACAGTATTCAGTGACAATGCGAATATTGTAGAGTGCTCTCCAAGTGACTTAAGCACTCAAGCACGACACTCTCTCCTCTATAACGGCTGGCTTGGCAAGCAATTTGCGATATGTCATTTCATTCAACACATCCCGGAGACAATGAAATGTTAAATACGTTGTCCAAATTGGACACATGAACAATTTTTTAGCAGTCGGAAGTGCTCATTTAAAAGGAACACACCCTTGGGCCATGTTTGGTTTGCAAGTGACATGCTTTTACTTCTATATTGGAAACAGCACTCCCCATACCATGGGCATGTTCCATTTCAAGTAATACATTACCAGACCATGTGTAACCGGAACATGCCCAACAGGGACAAAAAAGAGTTCCCGGAAAAAAACCGCATATTTCTCGGAAGTAGGAATTGCTCCGAATCGACGTCAATTCCTGTTCACCAGAATATTCCTTTTGATTCCATGGTTGGGATAGAGTACTTTGTAATTGATCCACCCACCACCATTAAGCACTCAAGAAAGTACTCCAATGAAACGGTTGATAAGGAATGGCGGGCTTGGCAAGTGATTAGTAATCAGTTATAACAAACACCACCCGCAGACGCTAGGAATGTCAAACAATGTCTGAATTGGACAAATGAACTCCTTTTTTTTTACAGTCGGAACTGTTGCTATGGTCAATTCTGCAGTTTAAATTTTGAAATTCGGCTCAGGTTAAGAGATTCTTGAGCTTATCGCATGTGCAGAAATAGGCATGAACACTGGCGTCAGGTCAGGTCAGGTTCGGTATGGGAGTATACGCCGGAGCAGCACATTGCTGTGTCCACTTTCCACCGGTACTCCAGGGGCCTCCGTCTGGCCATCCCCCAGGCAGATGCCTGGTCCATCTCCATTTCCTTGAGATGTTGATCAACCTGCTGTGCAACCACAAGGCATGTAGTCGGCCCATTTGGCCTCCTCCACTCACGAGGCTCCCTCGCTGAGAGAATCTGACTTCCGGTTCCGGTTTTGGAGCAGCAAGAGGTCTCCTTCGGGGCTCCCTGCTGACGTTCTCAAAGCTAAGTTTCCGGTTGTTATTTGTCCCGTTTTAACTGTTTAATTTTCTCACCTACATGTTACTGTGTGTTGCTAGTTCGGTTTTGTTTCAAAAATCGTGCTATTTTGTGAGTATTTTTGTCGACGTTCTTACCTGTGCTTGAGGCCTAGGCCTAGACTTGAGGCCTACCGGTTCCACTCGATGTTCGATCGTTTTTTTTTTTTGTTTGTTTTTTCTCCCCATTACCTTCAATTTCTATCCTCCCCATTACCTTCAATTTTGATCCTCCCCACTTTCCAAACATCCCCCATTCTCCCAACTAATCTCTTTCTTATTAAAAAAAAAAATAAAAAAAAATAAAAAAAAGACCCTACAACAACAACACGCTCACCTTCTCCCAATTTTGCTTCTTCTTCTTCCTCTTAACTTCCTCCTCGTCTTCCTCGATTTTTTTTTTTTTTTTTTTACACTTCCATGACCTAATCTGTTGAACTCTCTCATACATTAATATTAACAACAAAAATATATATATATATACCCAACAACAACAACACACTCACCTTCTCCCGATTCTTCTTCCTCTTAACTTCCTCCTCGTCTTCTTCCTCGATATATATATATATATATATATATATATATATATATATATATATATATATATATATATATATATTTTTTTTACACTTCCATGACCTAATCTGTTGAACTCTCTCATACATTATTTTTAACAACAAAAACGATCTTATAATGCTTCATCTTCCTCTCTCACACATGTGGTACTCTTTACTGTTTCACAATGCACTACTCTTCTGCTATTTTAACAGACTGCTCTCATTTCGACCTCTCCTTCATTCCTTGCCTAAAAAATCCAACGATTACAGCGCTTCTTCTCTCCATTCTCTGAATTCGCCTTCATTGCATCCATCAAGAATTGTGTTAAATCGCATCTCTGACCTAAAACTTTTAAAAACCACAGTTTGCCATGGATGCTCGCTTTCCATCAACCATTCTTTTTTCCAACTTCAGTGCCAACTCACCCCCCTCACCCCTCACTCTCACTCTCAAAGCAAACATCTCACTCTTCTCCCTCCAAGCCTCCCTCTCACCTCTCTCAAAAATTCCCCCTCACCTTTCTCCCACCTTTCATCCCCCTCACTCTTCCTTCTCAAAGTTGCCCCCTCTCTCATCCACCAACCAACCTGCCTCCCTCCACTGCCCTCTCACCTCCATCTCTTCACTCCACCTCCTCAAATCCTCACCTGCCTTCTTCCTTGTCTCTTGTCCCCCCTCTCCCCCAGCACCGCAGAGCCTTTTCTCCTCCTTATTCGGCCCCCTCCCCTCGCTATTCTGCAATACCCCACACTCCTTCAGCAACCCTCCTTATCTGCCCCCCTCATCCCTTGTCCTACCCTCCCCCTCCCCCTCCACCTCCTGCACCTAAAGCCTCCTCCCCTTCCTCTTCATTAAAAGTGTGGACCTCAAATATCCGGGGCCTTCTCTCAAACCTTTCAGATCTTTCCATACAGGTTGCCACTGACAAACCAGACATTATCTGCCTAACAGAAACTTTCCTCTCCCAAGACGTGCCTGACTCCCAAGTATCTCTCCCTGGCTACTCCCTCTTACGGTATGACAGACCTGAGCCTCGTCCTGGTGGAGGTGTTGCTCTCTTCATCAAAGACTCTATTCCTCACTCTCCATGCACTGCTCTCACTCCCCCACACCCCTAGGAATACCTCTGGCTTCGGCTTCCCCTCCACTCCCACCTTATGTTTATATGTGTACTGTACCGTCCACCGAACAGTGATGACTCCATCTACACCTCACTATCCGAAATCATGGACCATCTTCTATCTTCTCATCCAAACTCTCTCTTCCTCTTATGTGGTGACTTCAATTGTCATCACGCCAGTTGGCTAGGTGTGGGTACCTCTCTCACCTGCCATGGCACCTCAGCAAAAGCTTTCTGCGACTCATTGGGACTGACTCAATCGGTCAACTTCCCGACCCGGATCTCAACCAATGGTACTCCATCTCTTCTGGATCTGGTTTTGACAAATTTCCCTGACAATATCTGCTGCTCTTCCTTCGCTCCAATTGGTTCTTCTGACCACGTCCTTGTCAAAGTGGACATCTCTCTGGCTGTTATCAGAGAACCACCTCACCGCCATCGAGTCTGGCATTTCACTCAAGCCGACTGGCAGGGTCTCCGAGCAGCCATCAAACTTACAGACTGGTTTCCTATCACTACTTTCTCAAACATCAACTCATCCTGGGAATTCTTTCAAAGAAACTTGCTCTCCCTCATGCACAGATTTATCCCCTCTCGTGTTCAGTTGTCCTACCCTTCCTCCCGCCCTTGGTTTACTGAAACTTGTGGCGAGGCAGTTTTCCTGAAACAACTTGCCTTTGCCTCATGGAAAGCAAACCCAACTGAGGGCAATCTCAGTTCTTTCCACAAAGCTCGGAACAAGTGTGTATCTACCCTCAAGAGAGCCAGAAAACAACATCTTTCTCATCTCAAGTCTGAACTCTCAAACCTCTCTCCCTCCTCAAAATCCTGGTGGCGTTTAATCAAATCTGTTTCTGGTGCATGTTCCCCCTCCATCCCCTCCCTTACCTCAAATGGCCGCACTGCTGATTCCACACGTGATAAAGCTGAATGTCTAAACTCGGTGTTTGCAGCTAAATCTTGTGTCCTAAACCCATCACTATCTCTACCCACTTTACCCAGTCGCACCCAACTGTCCCTGGACTCTGTATCCTTTTCTCCTGACAAGGTGGAGAGCTTGCTTTCAAACCTCGAGTCAGATTCTGCAACCGGTCCTGACGGCATCAGCCCATGTGTCCTCAAAGCCTGCTCTTCTGCTCTTGCTCACCCTCTCTCTGTTCTATTCACCCTCTCATTTGCCCAAGGTCATCTGCCATCTGCTTGGAAATCTGCTAACATCACTGCCCTGCATAAAAAAGGTGCAAAAACAGATCCCTATAACTACAGACCAATCAGCCTTCTCCCAATCATCAGCAAGGTGATGGAATCCATCATCGCTTCAGATATGAAAACCTTCCTCTTCTCCAATGGCTTGATTTCCAATCATCAATTTGGTTTCAGACCAGGTCACTCTACCCTGGATATGCTGCTTCTGCTCTCCCATCAATGGATGGAGGTCCTCAATGCCAGACAGGAAATCCGAGCCGTATCCCTGGACATATCACGTGCTTTTGACACAGTCTGGCACCCTGCCCTACTCACCAAACTCTCTTCCCATGGTATTCAAGGCCATCTCCACTCATGGCTCGCAGACTTCCTCTCCTGTCGCAGTCAACGTGTGGCCCTAAATGTAGTTCTTTCATCCCCTCTTCCTGTGCAGGCTGGAGTTCCTCAAGGTAGCGTTCTGGGCCCTGTTCTTTTTCTGGTTTTCATCAATGATCTCTCGGACTCTCTGGAAAATCCTCTATTTCTCATTGCCGACGACTCCACCCTCTGCCGTACCATCTGTCATCCCTCAGACCGGCAAGCAGCAGCTTCTTCGCTCACTGCAGATCTGGATAAAATCACAAACTGGTCCAACACGTGGAACATGTCTTTCAATCCAGACAAATCTCACACTCTCACTATGTCTCTTCGAAAGGACCGTTTTCAAAACCCCCCCATCCACTTTCTCAACAATCCTCTGGAAGAAGTCTTTTCTTTCAAGCTTCTAGGTCTCACTATCTGCCATGACCTTTCCTGGGAAAGTCACATTTCCAACCTCGCCTCAAAAGCCAGTCGCCGACTGGGAATCCTCCGTCGTGCTAAGTCCTTCCTCGGCCCTCTTGAGCTCCTGACCACTTACAAAGCTTTTGTCCGTAGCATGATGGAGTACTGCTCTCCCCTCTGGGCTGGTGCTCCTGCCTCCCACCTTTCTCGGCTTAACGCTGTCGAAACCAGGGCATTTAAGATCA
>NC_140971.1:17021612-17039112 GCF_056783735.1 Eptatretus burgeri
CCACAACGAGAGCGAGGGGATGGATGGTGCGGAGGGGTACATCTCCTAATCTACCCTATCCATTTAACAGTTAAACTACCCCGGGGCTTTCAACAAGCGCCTCTCGCTTAAACTATTGGTTCTAACAACCCAGATTCCCGTCGCCTGTGTTGGTGTCCTTACAATTTCGGGCCTCGCCCCCCAATTTTCTCTCCGTGCCCTCACACGGTCTCCTGGCTGGGACACGTGGCTCCCTTTGGCAGGCACGACCCTCTGCCGAATCTCCCGCTATGGCACCCCCGGGCACTACACTGCCTCCGAGCCTACCAGCTCCCCAACACCGGGGAGTGCCCCCCATGGCACCTCCCCTGAAACGCACACGTGGCAGGCCGGCCTCCCGGGCCCCTTTCCGAGGGTCACCCGTGCCCACAACACTGCCCACGCGGCTAATGGCGCCCCGGGCCCCCGCACCAAGCAGGCGCACCCGTGCCCACTACTCTATCCCGGCCCCCCATGGGCCCATGGCCTACCGCGGCCGACTAGCCTGGTGCCCGGGGTACCCACTCAGCGATACTCACCTTTCGCAGCCACGCTCCCAAGCCCGTCAACAGGGCTCCTGCACCCCTCCAAATGGGTCTCGAGCCTACTTTCCCACCAACAACAAAACGACCTCCATTTTTCAATTTGACTAACCCCCTAACTCACTCTACACTGACCCCGGGGTCCCTTGGGCGGGAGTCACTCCTCCCCCCAATCACTCATCGCACCATGCATTCCCCATTCGCTCCATACACACACAGACCCGCTGGCCTCACTCACTCACCAAGCACATGTACTCACCTCACAACCCACAACTCTTCAACACACACACCGCTGAACTCTGCCATCCTTCTAACTACATCCCCTAACTAACTCGTGCTCCCACGTCGTCCCTTAAACTAGTAGCACGTTCCTTTTAACCTACGTAGCTAAGCTACGTCCCCACTACACATTCATAAGTCTGTCCATGTCTCCAAATAAATCATTTTATTTCCCAACCTAAATCTGGCTACAATCCCTCTAACTAATCCATTCCACGGACTCCATGAGGACTTACCCCTGCCCCATGAAGTCGGTCTAACTAAGCTAACCCTTCCCCCTAACTAGTTTCCATCCTGTGCCCAGGTAAGGGGGTCTTCCACCCCTTGCCCAGGAATCCTGTACACCCGAAAGTGAGGCTTGCTTTTTTTTTTTCTTTTTTTTTTTTTTCCATGCGCAGCACCTGCGCGGCAACTCAGAGCTCGCGCACTTTGCACCTGCCCGTGACGTCATGCAGCTGCACGTGTTCCTCGTCCCTCCTTGGACGGGACCATCCGGCAGAGATACCCCTTCTGCCGGATTCCAACCCCACGTGCAGCCATGACGTCACCGTGCGCAAAAAAAAAACAAGCCCCACGTCTCGAGGGGTTCTCCACGCGAACACATGTGCTTTGCCCGTTGGAGCTGAACACACACGATCGCGTGGAGAACCCGTCCGGTCCAAATCCATTTACCTGCCTAAACTTTGTCCGTCCGCGGGATCGGCAAATCCACCGCGTGCGTTTCCGGACCGGGACTTCACTCTCGCAAGCGAGCACGTGGTGGTCTCGTGCGTTGCACAGCACGAACCTCGTGCTCACTGCTGGGTGAACCCGGCACGGTCCCCGAAACAGCTACAGCCGCTACCCGGCTTTCTTTCTTCTCATGTCGCCTTCGTCGTCGCCATTCAACCCACGCATACCTGCGTGTTACGACGCACACAGTCCACTCCATCACATTCACACCGGGAGATGCGGCTGCGTGCTCCCGCATGCCAACCGACATCTCCCTCTCATACCGCTCTCTCACACACACGGTCTCCCTTACATAACCCATACCACTCACACGTGGTGCTCCATTCACTCGTGCCTCACTCACACACGCGGGGGCACTCACCCGCGGTGCCTCATCCATACTCCGTGCCTCACTCACACACGCGGGGGCACTCACCCGCGGTGCCTCATCCATACACACGGCGACACTTACACACACGGTCTCTTCCACACACGGTGCCTCACCCACACACGCGGGGGCACTAACCCGCGGTGCCTCACTCACACTGGCCGTTTCATCCACACACGCGGGGGCACTAACCCGCGGTGCCTCATTCACACTCGGCGTGCTGGGAAGCACGCACTCTGGCACCATCGCCACCACACCACTCACACACGGGGTCGCTGCCACACACGGGGACGCACTCACACCTTGCACCACACACACGGGGACAACCACACTGGGGATTTGTGTCCCCACAAGGGTCTCCGGGGCCTCTATACCCCCCAAGCTCTCCAAGCACCTGTCCACAGCACTCGTCCCCTCAACCTCGCAAAGCACGACCGAACTCACCTGGTCGTGACTCGCCTCAAGGGGGCATACTCCCTCCCCTCGTTCCTGGAGGAGGCCATCCAGGTGCTCGCACTGGGTCTCTACCCAGTCCGCCAGCTCACCCCCATTGTCCTCCACTACCTCCGTGTGTGTGTGCGCGTCACTTACCCCGTCTTCCTCGTGTAGTCCTTCCTCTATTTTTTCTATCTACCGTGTCTCTGCCAACTCTTCACCCTTTACCTCCCTTGTCTCAACTATTATTTCCTTTGTCACGGCCTTCATGCCCGCCTGCAGGCATCGGCCCATGTTCTGCGTCTCACCCCGCAGCTCTTTCATCTCTTCCCTCATTTGCTGTGTATTCGCATCCATCGTCGTTTTCACTTCATTTGTATTTGTATCCATCGTTTCATCCATTTTTTGTGTATTCGCATCCATCGTCGTTTTCACTTCATTTGTATTTGTATCCATCTTTTCATCCATTTTTTGTGGATTCGCATCCATCTTTTCGTTCATGCCTTTCATTTCCGCATTCATTTGTGCCAGCATGGTGAATAGCTGGGCCATGCCGGATGCACTCAGCTGAGCCGTTTCGGCAGGGGTTGGGGAAGGGTTTTGGTGGAGAGGGGGGGGGAGGTGTCATACACCGCGGCCGCTGCGGCACCTTTTTCGGGCTCTGGGCTCAGTTGGGGGAGTTCATGTTCCTGCACAATCAACATTTCCTGCACGGGGATTTCATCCTGAGCCATGGATTCTACACATTCTACATCCATTTCTAATACCCCCGGCTCCCGCTCGCCTTGAGACGCCATCTTGCTTCTCGTGAAGGGTTAATTTGCTCGCTCGTAATTTGGAGGGAATCAGGGGTCGCTTCTCTCACCCCTGGACCGATTCCCGTGAATTTAGCCGGAGACAGGAGAGCCTGTTTTCCTGTTCTCCGATACCAGTGCCGCGAGGAGGGCGATGAATTTGTATCGCACGACCTGACACCAGTGTTGCGGTTTTCGCGCCCGCCGGCGTGCTGACGGCCACGTAACTCGAATCGCGGCACGTCGCCCACCGGACGGACAATCCAGTCGTGACCCTCTCGGACTAACGCCGGGAACCAGTCACGGGTGGACCTTTCGGTCTCACCGCGATCGAGCCAATCAGCCCCCGCGTGGGATAGGGTTGCTCGCCAAATTCGACCTACCTAAGTACCCACGCGGAGGGTAGACCGGGCGATCGCACCTCGCCGCAGGTCGACTTCGGACACGGGCCACTTAAGCGACCCGTTCCGTACTATCAGAATAACCGAGCGGTGTTATCGTCGACCTCGACGGTTCGATTAATTATCGGGCGTATTCAGCCCACTACCAACCCTTTACGTGAAGCAAGATGGGGATTCAATGGGAGAAAAAGACGAAGCGAAGCGGGAGAACAGTTCAATAATAAAGCACATTTATTCGCGGCACACGGGAAGCACACATTCAATTCCACCAAAAGCACACATAAAAGACACAATGCAATTTACACAAAAAGCAAATATAAAAGTGAAAACACAGTGCAGAGCTAATACCGACTACCGAGCACACGGCAACACTTATACAATTCTACTTCACAGACGGCGCCGACAACACATACCCAAAACCAAGGAAAAGAATACCCCCAAGAATGAGGCGGGCCTGAGGCCGAGACCGGGTCGCGCCTACCCGTCTGGTGATGAGACGCGGAGCGGCGATGGCGCCTCTCTCCGCGGGCCTCGCGGACAGTGTCAGGCAGGGGGTGGGAAAAGGGGCCCCCTTGGTCGCACTATCTCAGCGCGGGGGGAAACAGGAGGGGGTTGCTGATGCTCGGGGTATAGAGGATCTTTATTATCCCTGGTGTGCGTCTCCACCTCGGCCAGGTCGCGCTGCCGGCCTCCCTCGGGCGTGCAGCTCCCGGCACCGACGCGAGCACCCCCTCGTCTGCCTTCGCCGCTGCCGCCTCTCCGCCTCTGGACTCTCCACCCTGGACTCTTCTTTGGGCTCTCCTCGTTCGACTCTCTTCAGCTTCTCCAGCTACTGCAGGCTTCGGGCTCCAGACTTCCACACTCTCTGACTGACGAACACGGTCCTTTTATCCCCCCGTAGCTTCGCCTTTGACCCCCTCCCTTTGACCTTTCACCTCGCTCCCCATTGGCCCGAGAAAAAGCGGGCGTGAAGGCTTTTTGATCCACAAATTTGCATATATCGATCGTTCTGGAGGCGGGGCCAAATCGCCCCTCGCTCACCGATTGGACGGCAAAAAGTGGGCGTGTGTCGTTTTTGATCCGTTTTTGAAGCACAAAATCCGTGATTTTGTACACGCTGTTCAACGTGCGCCCTGCACGAGTCCAACACCGGTACCCACAGCGGGGCAAGAACGGTGGCGATGCTACGGTTGCGAGGTGTGACGTGAAGGTCGTGGCGGTTGTGGTGAAGCGGTGTTGTGGTTGGTGGTTGATGTTGTGGTTGTGGTGGTAATCATGGCGGTTGGTCCAAAATAAAGATAGTAAAAGAAAAACGGCTATCCTGAAGAGTCGCAGCTCGCATAAATGACATGTATTCCCACTAGACAACGGGTTTGGGCCTAACTACACATATACTTGCCGAGATACCTCACCTAAGGGACCTGAATGGTGGTTTGCGAATTTGGTAACCACAACACTACCCCCTCCCCTTTTTACAGACTCGTCCCGAGTCGTCAAATTTTCGTGTGCCATCATGTGTAGTTTTCCCCTAGTACATTTTACCTACGGATCCCTGAGTGCGACATTCATGGTATTCGTGTCCCCAAAATAAATAACCTGAGGGCTGCGTAACTATCTAAACAAACTCACTCACACGGACGACTTAAATAAAATTGCCGGCGCTAGACAGACATGCCGGGGGCGCACTCATATTTACAGTACATCTTAACCTTAACTTACAAATTTTACACTAAACCATGGCCCAGGATCACTGAACTCTGCAAAAAGAAAGCAGTTAGCAGGGAGCCAGGCTGCCCACATGCAGTCTCTGGCTCAAACGATGCAGGTGACAGGGAACGTGGCTGGCTGCTCACACGCAGTCCAAGGCCTTCCCTTTTGAACTGAACGCAGTGAACCACAACGGTGCATGGGCCGCACAAACGTAGTCTCCGTGCCAGCTCAAGTGGCACACGCAATGAGCACAACGAATGGATGCATGAACACAAACACGGTGCACGGGCCGCCACTGCAGGCCCGTGTTGTAGCTGCCAACAGGGCAGTTCTCGCAGCTTGCAAACTGTTGCCTTGATCCTGGCGCACATGGAAATGAACAGGGGGGGGCAAAGCAAAATTGAACGGGGCTGGTGAACATGGGCAGTGGGCATGGCATGGCAAAGGCAGCAGGCAAACACAGCCCGCAGAAGAAGGCCGCTGCAGGCAAACACAGCCGGCAGACGAACTGGCCGGCACAGGCCTCGAAGAAAAACAGCCAGCAGATGAACTGGCCGGCACAGGCCTTGCAGCACACAGCTGCCGATGAAGTTGGCCGGCCTCCGCCTTGAAGAAAAACACGGCCAGCCGATGAAGTTGGCCAGCCTTTGCCGTTCAATGGAGGTTGGTGGAGGGAGTGCGGTGGTGCTGGCCACTTGGAAGGCGGGCTCGGACCTACCTACCTGTCTCCCTCCCAACTATCGCCTTTGCCTGTCACTGTACATACCCACTCCCTTAATTTGTGAAAAACCAATTTAGCCCCCACTTATTTTTTTGTTTTTATTTTTACTCCCCCACTATAAATCGTCCCCTTACCCCCTTTATCGTCCTTGTTCGGCTAACCTATCCTGTCACCTAGCCTACTCCCAACCCCTACGTTCCCTTCCCAGAGGGGAACAAGGGAGAGCTGTGTGTGGCGACTTCAATTGTCATCACGCCAGTTGGCTAGGTGTGGGTACCTCTCTCACCTGCCATGGGACATCAGCAAAAGCTTTCTGTGACTCATTGGGACTGACTCAATCGGTCAACTTCCCGACCCGGATCTCAACCAATGGTACTCCATCTCTTCTGGATCTGATTTTGACAAATTTCCCTGACAATATCTGCTGCTCTTCCTTCGCTCCAATTGGTTCTTCTGACCACGTCCTTGTTAAAGTGGACATCTCTCTGGCTGTTATCAGAGAACCACCTCACCGCCGTCGAGTCTGGCATTTCACTCAAGCCGACTGGCAGGGTCTCCGAGCAGCCATCAAACTTACAGACTGGTCTCCTATCACTACTTTCTCAAACATCAACTCATCCTGGGAATTCTTTCAAAGAAACTTGCTCTCCCTCATGCACAGATTTATCCCCTCTCGTGTTCAGTTGTCTTACCCTTCCTCCCGCCCTTGGTTTACTGAAGCTTGTGGCGAGGCAGTTGTCCTGAAACAACTTGCCTTTGCCTCATGGAAAGCAAACCCAACTGAGGGCAATCTCAGTTCTTTCCACAAAGCTCGGAACAAGTGTGTAGCTACCCTCAGGAGAGCCAGAAAACAACATCTTTCTCATCTCAAGTCTGAACTCTCAAACCTCTCTCCCTCCTCAAAATCCTGGTGGCGTTTAATCAAATCTGTTTCTGGTGTATGTTCCCCCTCCATCCCCTCCCTTACCTCAAATGGCCGCACTGCTGATTCCACACGTGATAAAGCTGAATGTCTAAACTCGGTGTTTGCAGCTAAATCTTGTGTCCCAAACCCATCACTATCTCTACCCACTTTACCCAGTCGCACCCAACTGTCCCTGGACTCTGTATCCTTTTCTCCTGACAAGGTGGAGAGCTTGCTTTCAAACCTCAAGTCAGATTCTGCAACCGGTCCAGACGGCATCAGCCCACGTGTCCTCAAAGCCTGCTCTTCTGCTCTTGCTCACCCTCTCTCTGTTCTATTCACCCTCTCATTTTCCCAAGGTCATCTGCCATCTGCTTGGAAATCTGCTAACATCACTGCCCTGCATAAAAAGGTGCAAAAACAGATCCCTGTAACTATAGACCAATCAGCCTTCTCCCAATCATCAGCAAGGTTATGGAATCCATCATCGCTTCAGACATGAAATCCTTCCTCTTCTCCAATGGCTTGATTTCCAATCATCAATTTGGTTTCAGACCAGGTCACTCTACCCTAGATATGCTGCTACTGCTCTCCCATCAATGGATGGAGGTCCTCAATGCCAGACAGGAAATCCGAGCCGTATCCCTGGACATATCACGTGCTTTTGACACAGTCTGGCACCCTGCCCTACTCACCAAACTCTCTGCCCATGGTATTCAAGGCCATCTCCACTCATGGCTCGCAGACTTCCTCTCCTGTCGCAGTCAACGTGTGGCCCTAAATGGAGTTCTTTCATCTCCTCTTCCTGTGCAGGCTGGAGTTCCTCAAGGTAGCGTTCTGGGCCCTGTTCTTTTTCTGGTTTTCATCAATGATCTCTCGGACTCCCTGGAAAATCCTCTATTTCTCTTTGCCGATGACTCAACCCTCTGCCGTACCATCTGTCATCCCTCAGCCCGGCAAGCAGCAGCTTCTTCACTCACTGCAGATCTGGATAAAATCACAAACTGGTCCAACACGTGGAACATGTCTTTCAATCCAGACAAATCTCACACTCTCACTATGTCTCTTCGAAAGGACCGTTTACAAAACCGACCCATCCACTTTCTCAACAATCCTCTGGAAGAAGTCTTTTCTTTCAAGCTTCTGGGTCTCACTATCTGCCATGACCTTTCCTGGGAAAGTCACATTTCCAACCTTGCCTCAAAAGCCAGTCGCCGACTGGGAATCCTCCGTCGTGCAAAGTCCTTCCTCGGCCCTCTTGAGCTCCTGACCACTTACAAAGCTTTTGTCCGTAGCCTGATGGAGTACTGCTCTCCCCTCTGGGCTGGTGCTCCTGCCTCCCACCTTTCTCGACTTCACGCTGTCGAAACCAGGGCTTTTAAGATCATTGGCATCTCCCGCAATGAAGCTGAGTCTTTGGGCCTCTCACTCAATCACCGCAGGTTGGTCGGTGGTCTTTCTGTCTTCTACCGACTCCTCTCCAGCCTTGCCCCCCTGCTCTCTCTGCGATTTGTCCCAACCACATTTCCACAGGGCGCTCAAGGTCCGCCAACAACCCCCTTCTGGTAAAACTACCAAAATCACGAATCACTGCTCATCTTCACTCTTTCATTCCTCTTTTTTTCCCGCCTTTGGAATAAACTTCCTCACTCTATTCTTTCCCATTCTTCCCTTCAGGCTTTCAAAACAGCTGTTCACCACCACCTCTTATCTTCCCCCATCCAAATCCTCGATCTTTTCTACCCCCGATAATCCACCCAAGCCCACTTCCTTCAATTCTCCTGCTTTCCTTCCTGAAAGTCCCTTTAATGTCCATCTTCCCCTCGCCATGTTCCCCGTCCCATCCCCATCCCTCTCCCTTCCACAGTTCACCTGTGTCTGTTCCCCAATGTTTTGTCCCTTCCACTCCCGCCCCTCTTGTCTCATGCCTCCTTGCTGTGAGTTGTGTGTTAGCTCTCATACGAGCCTCGACCAAGGTATACAAAAAAAAAAAAAAAAATAAAAAAAAAAAAAAAAAGGGAGAGCTAACGTCCTGTGTCGAGGCCCAACGAAGCCCCAGAATGGCCTCCCCAGAGTTCGGCGATCTAACCCAAAGTGGGTCCAGCGGCCCACAACGAGAGCGAGGGGATGGATGGTGCGGAGGGGTACATCTCCTAATCTACCCTAACCATTTAACTGTTAAACTACCCCGGGGCTTTCAACAAGCGCCTCTCGCTTAAACTATTGGTTCTAACAACCCAGATTCCCGTCGCCTGTGTTGGTGTCCTCACAATTTCGGGCCTCGCCCCCCAATTTTCTCTCCGTGCCCTCACACGGTCTCCTGGCTGGGACACGTGGCTCCCTTTGGCAGGCACGACCCTCTGCCGAATCTCCCGCTATGGCACCCCCGGGCACTACACTGCCTCCGAGCCTACCAGCTCCCTAACACCGGGGAGTGCCCCCCATGGCACCTCCCCTGAAACGCACACGTGGCAGGCCGGCCTCCCGGGCCCCTTTCCGAGGGTCACCCGTGCCCACAACACTGCCCACGCGGCTAATGGCGCCCCGGGCCCCCGCACCAAGCAGGCGCACCCGTGCCCACTACTCTATCCCGGCCCCCCATGGGCCCATGGCCGACCGCGGCCGACTCGCCTGGTGCCCGGGGTACCCACTCAGCGATACTCACCTTTCGCAGCCACGCTCCCAAGCCCGTCAACAGGGCTCCTGCACCCCTCCAAATGGGTTTCGAGCCTACATTCCCACCAACAACAAAACGACCTCCATATTTCAATTTAACTAACCCCCTAACTCACTTTATACTGACCCCGGGGTCCCTTGGGCGGGAGTCACTCCTCCCCCCAATCACTCATCGCACCATGCATTCCCCATTCACTCCATACACACAGACCCGCTGGCCTCACTCACTCACCATGTACTCACCTCACAACTCTCCAACTCTTCAACACACACACCACTGAACTCTGCCATCCTTCTAACTACCTCCCCCTAACTAACTCGTGCTCCCACGTCGTCCCTTAAACTACAGCACGTTCCTTTTAACACTACGTAGCTAAGCTACGTCCCCACTACACATTCACAAGTCTGTCACTGTCCTCGAATGTCCCAAAAATCAATTTCCCAAGGGGGGGAATTTCCTCCCTTCCTACTGGGCTCGTGAACTCGTCGCAAGACTCTGAGAGCCCTGCGCCTCTGCGGGAGCGGCTGTTCCAGCACCGACTCCTCCGGCAAGACATATCCATGAGGGCGTAAGGTCGCCCTTGTAAGGCCTCAGGCGGTCCGCGTGGACGATCCGAGAGAGGGCTCGTGGTCCCATTTTAATTTTTAGGACCACGTCACTGACTTGCGCCAGGACGACCCCCGGGCCCTGCCAAGGTGAGGTGAGCTTCGGGCATCTGCCCTTCCTTCGCCGGGGGTTAAAGAACCAAATCTTTGCCCCCGGTGGGTATTTGCTCACCTGGCTCCGGTGGTCGTACCTGCGCTTCATCTTTATGCCCGCCTGTTGGAGCTGGTGTCGTGCGAAGGCGTGGACCTTCTCCAAGCCCTCCTCCAACCGACGGGCATAGCCCTCCCCGGGGGCCTATCAAGCCGCTCAGGCGTCGGACCGCACAATAAATCGACGGGGCTTCTCAGCTCCCGTCCATACATCAACAGCGCCGGACTACATGCGGTAGACCCGTGCTGGGACGCGCGATAGGCCATCAGGAGGTACGGAAGGTGTTCGTCCCAGTCCTCCTGGTTAGTGGCGGTGAAGAGGGCCAACTGTTGGACCTGGGTCCTGTTGAACCTCTCCACCATGCCATCAGACTGTGGTCTCAGGGGCGTTGTCCGTGTTTTTCGAATTTCCAGGAGCCTGCACACCTCTTTTAGTAATTCACTCTCAAAATTTCGTCCCTGGTCCGTGTGCAGCTCCTGCGGAATCCCATACCGGCATGTAAATCCTTCTACGAAGGCCTTGGCCACAACCCCTGCTTCCTGGCTGGGAAGGGCAAAGGCTTCTGGCCATTTGGTGAAATAGTCCATAATTACGAGGACGTACTTATTACCCTGGCGAGTGGGGGGCAGTGGTCCCAAAATGTCCATGGCCACTCGCTCCAGGGGAGCCCCAACCTGATGTAGTTGGAGTGGGGCCCTCATCCTCTGTGGCGGTCCCTTTTTGCAGTACAGGCGTCGCATGCTCGACACCAGTCCTGTACATCGCGCCCCATGTTAACCCAATAGAACCGCCGGCGGGCCCGAGATTTTGTTTTGGTCCTGCCCAAATGGCCGCCGGCGCGGGTACCGTGCACCTGTTTCAAAATTTGGGTCTTAAACCCATCAGGGACTATCACCATCCAAGAAGTTTGTTCAGAAGGAATCTCCACCCACTTGCGATACAAGATGTTGTCCCTCATTTCTAGGGTCCTCCACTGAGCCCAGTATGCCTTTGTTCGCGCCCCGAATGGGGCGATTTCCTCCCCACTGGGCCTCCTGTTTTCCTGGACCCATTTGTACACTGGCCCTAGCACGGGGTCTTCCCGCTGGGCCGTGCTCCATGCCAATCCACCAAATTCCTCTCCCGCGGTTAGTGGCAAAGTTGGGCCTACCACCCGGGCCGCACGGACTGGGAGTTTCGGGGAGGCGTCTGCCAATTGGTCCCTCTCCTCATGTCTCGTACAATATTTGCAGTTTTCCCTCAGACAGGGGCGTCGAGAGAGCGCATCGGCATTCCCATGAGCCTTACCGGCTCTATGGACCACACTGAAATCGTACTGCTGCAATTTTTCCAACCACCTTGCAATTTGGCCCTCCGGTTCCTTGAACCGTAAGAGCCATTGCAAGGAGGAATGGTCAGTTCGAACCAAAAATTTCCTCCCGTACAAGTACGGGTGGAAATGGTTCACGGCAGACAGCATAGCCAATAGTTCCTTACGAGTTACGCAATAATTTCGTTCGGGCCTACTCATGGCCCGACTGTAATACGCGATCACTCTTTCCACGCCCCCCTGTGTCTGAGACAAGACTGCTCCCAATCCTTCCTGGCTTGCATCCGTGTCCAGGGTATACATCCCGTCATCGGTGGGGTACGCTAAAACAGGTGCGGATGTCAAACACCCCTTTAATTTGAGGAAGGCCTCCTGGCACTCCTCCGTCCAATTAAATCTCAACCCCTTCTCCGTCAACCGGTGAAGGGGCCTGGCTATCTCCGCAAAGTTTGCCACGAAATGCCGGTAGTAGGAGCAAAGTCCCAAAAAGCCCCGCACCTGTTTGACAGTTGTAGGTACGGGCCACTCCTCTACCGCTGTAATTTTCCCGGGGTCGGTCTTCACCCCCTCGCGGCCTATCACGTGTCCGAGATAGGCCACCTCTGTCGCGAACAAAGTGCATTTCTCTGGGCTCAATTTCAGCCCTGCCTGCCTGAGGTGCCCAAACACCTGGTCCAAATTGGCTATCTCCTGGGTGAATGTTTTAGCGTGTACCAGGACGTCATCCAGATACACCAGGCATGACTGCCACGGCATGCCGCCTAGTACACGCTCCATCAGTCTCTCAAAGGTGGCGGGGGCGTTACACAAACCGAACGGCATCACAGTGAACTGATACAGTCCCTTCCCTGTGGAAAATGCCGTTTTCTCCTTCCCCGTCTTATCCATCTCCACCTGCCAATACCCACTCTTGAGGTCCAAAGTTGAGAACCATTTAGAGCCTGCAACGGCGTCGAGGGTATCGTCAATTCTAGGCAGGGGATAGGAGTCTTTGAGTGTCACGTTGTTCAGCTGGCGATAGTCCACACAGAAACGCGTGGTCCCATCCTTCTTTTTAACCAGCACAACTGGTGACATCCAAGGACTTCCCGAGGGCTCGATGACACCTGCATTGAGCATCTTTTCAACCTGTTCATCAGCCTCCTCTCTTTTGCTCCATGGGAGCCTTCGAGCAGGCTGACGGACAGGCCGGGCCCCATTGGTGTGGATCTGATGTTGCACCAGGCCCGTACGTCCAATATCCTCGGGTGACAAGGAGAAGATCCCGATGTGTCGGTCGACCAGCTTGTATAAGGCCTCCCGCTGGGCCTCCTCCAAATCTACACTACTATTTCCGTTGTCACGGCCTTCATGCCCGCCTGCAGGCATCGGCCCATGTTCTGCGTCTCACCCCGGAACTTTTTCATTTCCTCCTTCATGTTTGCTTCCATTACGTTTATTTGCTTGTTCATTTCGTTTTTCATTTCATTTGTATTTGTATCCATCTTTTCGTTCATGCCTTTCATTTCGTTTGTATTTGTATCCATCTTTTCGTTCATGCCTTTCATTTCGTTTGTATTTGTATCCATCTTTTCGTTTATTTGTTGTGTATTCGCATCCATCGTCGTTTTTACTTCGTCCATTTGCTTGTTCATGTTCGCAATCATCTTCGCTGTCGTTTCCGCATACATTTTTGCCAGCATGGTGAATAGCTGGGTCATGTCGGGTGCGCTTGGGTGAGCCGTTTCGGCAGGGGTCGGGGAAGGATTTTGGTGGAGAGGGGGAGGGGAGGTGTCATACACTGCTGACGGCCACGTAACTCGAATCGCGGCACGTCGCCCACCGGACGGACAATCCAGTCGTGACCCTCTCGGACTAACGCCGGGAACCAGTCACGGGTGGACCTTTCGGTCTCACCGCGATCGAGCCAATCAGCCCCCGCGTGGGATAGGGTTGCTCGCCAAATTCGACCTACCTAAGTACCCACGCGGAGGGTAGACCGGGCGATCGCACCTCGCCGCAGGTCGACTTCGGACACGGGCCACTTAAGCGACCCGTTCCGTACTATCAGAATAACCGAGCGGTGTTATCGTCGACCTCGACGGTTCGATTAATTATCGGGCGTATTCAGCCCACTACCAACCCTTTACGTGAAGCAAGATGGGGATTCAATGGGAGAAAAAGACGAAGCGAAGCGGGAGAACAGTTCAATAATAAAGCACATTTATTCGCGGCACACGGGAAGCACACATTCAATTCCACCAAAAGCACACAGAAAAGACACAATGCAATTTACACAAAAAGCAAATATAAAAGTGAAAACACAGTGCAGAGCTAATACCGACTACCGAGCACACGGCAACACTTATACAATTCTACTTCACAGACGGCGCCGACAACACATACCCAAAACCAAGGAAAAGAATACCCCCAAGAATGAGGCGGGCCTGAGGCCGAGACCGGGTCGCGCCTACCCGTCTGGTGATGAGACGCGGAGCGGCGATGGCGCCTCTCTCCGCGGGCCTCGCGGACAGTGTCAGGCAGGGGGTGGGAAAAGGGGCCCCCTTGGTCGCACTATCTCAGCGCGGGGGGAAACAGGAGGGGGTTGCTGATGCTCGGGGTATAGAGGATCTTTATTATCCCTGGTGTGCGTCTCCACCTCGGCCAGGTCGCGCTGCCGGCCTCCCTCGGGCGTGCAGCTCCCGGCACCGACGCGAGCACCCCCTCGTCTGCCTTCGCCGCTGCCGCCTCTCCGCCTCTGGACTCTCCACCCTGGACTCTTCTTTGGGCTCTCCTCGTTCGACTCTCTTCAGCTTCTCCAGCTACTGCAGGCTTCAGGCTCCAGACTTCCACACTCTCTGACTGACGAACACGGTCCTTTTATCCCCCCGTAGCTTCGCCTTTGACCCCCTCCCTTTGACCTTTCACCTCGCTCCCCATTGGCCCGAGAAAAAGTGGGCGTGAAGGCTTTTTGATCCACAAATTTGCATATATCGATCGTTCTGGAGGCGGGGCCAAATCGCTACTCGCTCGCCGTTTGGACGGCAAAAAGTGGGCGTGTGTCGTTTTTGATCCGTTTTTGAAGCACAAAATCCGTGATTTTGTACACGCTGTTCAACGTGCGCCCTGCACGAGTCCAACACCGGTACCCACAGCGGGGCAAGAACGGTGGCGATGCTACGGTTGCGAGGTGTGACGTGAAGGTCGTGGCGGTTGTGGTGAAGCGGTGTTGTGGTTGGTGGTTGATGTTGTGGTTGTGGTGGTAATCATGGCGGTTGGTCCAAAATAAAGATAGTAAAAGAAAAACGGCTATCCTGAAGAGTCGCAGCTCGCATAAATGACATGTATTCCCACTAGACAACGGGTTTGGGCCTAACTACACATATACTTGCCGAGATACCTCACCTAAGGGACCTGAATGGTGGTTTGCGAATTTGGTAACCACAACAATATATATATATATATATATATATATATATATATATATATATATATATATATGTTTTCAGAATGCTAAAATGAAGCTGGGGTAGTGGGGGAGTGGAACATGGGGATCAGTATTCTGGGAAAGAATCCTGCCTTTGTAACTTACTCCCGAATGCCCTCCAGGAGCCTGAAGTTGAGATTTCTTTCCGCTTGGAACAGCCTCGGCGAGTTATCGACAAATACCAGCTGGCTTGCTTGGATTTGATTCTTGCACCTGCACCAGGGAATTGCAACAGAAACATAGTGCATGCAATTACGCACACAAACACTTTGATATAAACACAAATGGACATCTGAAAAAGAAAAGAATGGATGGTTGAGCTATAGTTAATAGTAATCTCTATTTACTTTGAAATTAAATCGTATTATATATCCACAGGAATCCGCACTATTCATGTCATGTTCTCTGATGGTTTATACAGCACCGCCTTTGCCTGTGATTCAAACCTCCTTGCATTTAATACCTTTGCAGACTTCTCGTGCAAAATTATTCCATTTGTTGGTTGCGCTTCATCCAAAGAACACAACTATAGCTGCTGCAAAGCACTTATAATGTATCTTTTTGAAAAGGTATATGGACCATCACAATGGTATTGAGAGTTATTGTGCTGTGTTCCCGACATGCGTGTCTGGTGTAGTGCAGGAATCAGAAAAAAGAATATCAATTGGTACTTCTTCTTTTATATGCAACACATAACTGGCTACGAGTAGCATCATTGGCTCAGACAGTCATGGCTGTGCCGCTGATGCAACACCTGCAGTACATGGTAGCCATAATGTCTTGTCACCTATTTTAAAAATTGACATTCCCTTTGCATGCAGAGTGTTAATTTGTTTCCTTTTTCCATGTTTTTTCCACATTGAGTGAATGTAACTGTGGTTGGGTGATATAAGCAATAACACCGTTGAACAACGGATTGTTGTCAGTGTATGGGTTTACGAACGTCCACAAACAAGGAAAACAATGGAAGGGGTATGCATCAACTTCCAGCAACGATTCCGCAAAGAAGCTCCCTATAAAAAGATAACTCTGCATTGGTTATCTCTGCATTTGCAACAGGCAACATAAACGATATGCCAAGAACGAGAAGGCCATCAACCAGAGGTCAGCAGTGCGAATTGGTCGAAGAATCTGTTGCCAGGTCACCGAAACTGTCAACTCGTAAATAATCCGCAGAGCTTGGAAACCCGCGTTGGACAATGCAAAAGCGGATGAAGGTCGACCTAAAATTGCACCCATAATCCACCAATGTTGGTTGGAGAGTTATCAGACAATTTAAACCACAGATGGGATGCATGTGCAAGGATGCTTCGGACATTTGACACAACCCCAAAATGTGGAAAGGTGGACTTCAGTGATGAATGTGCCAAACACCGAAGTTCTTGAGCACTGAACATTGTGTTCTGTTTCAAGGAGAACCTACATTTTAATGAAAACGTGGAATATCATCCTCCACATGGCATGATGGGCTAGGATGGACAGGAAACGACTATTTGGACCAAATTTCTTTGCTAATCCAGTTAATCAGCACACTTATCTGGACATGTTGCAAAACTGCTTTGTGCTACGAGAAAACCTTGGTATTAACTCGATTAAGGACAACGTGTGGTTCTAGAAGGACGAGGCACTGGCACATTACGCAATCGCTGTTAAGGAATACGTTCGTGAGGTTTTCAGGGAACGTTGGATTTGTCGTGGGTCACCGGTGCTGCCTGCTCCACTTGACTAGCCAGATCGAAGCCCAGACCTGTCAACATGTGATAATTCCCTTTGTGGCTTCATAAAAAGAGATTGTTGGACAGCAGTGCTGCAAAACTACTGGTGACCTTAAACAAGCAGTGAGACTTCCTTTTAATCCGATCACCCCACAAATTCTCCGGAAAATGTCCTACAGAACATGGCGCAAAAGTATTCTCCATAATGACAACTTGACAGCCCGTGAACCCGTTGGGTTCCTGTTGTGACAGCGTTTGATAAAAAAATTCAAAAAAAAAAAGATAGCTCCAGCGAACTATACCGCTGAGGTTGTTTGCATTGATCAAATTCTCCCGAAGAGTACTTGACTGAATTGGGAATTGTTTTTTTCATAAATTTTTTTGTTACCCGATTTGAACGAAACTTGATACTGCACACCGCAGGCGAATGGTGAGTCAGGGGGGGCTGAAAATTTTTGCGCTATCGTGTACCGTTTTGGCTGTATTTCGGGAACATACATACTTACATATAGGCCTACACAAGATGAGAGTTTTAGTAATATATAGATGATGGAGCAAAAATGGATCAACATGACACTGAAGGCTTGTGTCAGATGCTGTAAAATGTGCAATAACGTAAAAGAGTACTGCAACTGTCTGTGGTATGACTTGTAGAACCCTTCAGTGTTGTCAGC
>NC_140971.1:17046612-17064112 GCF_056783735.1 Eptatretus burgeri
CTCTCTCTCTCTCTCTCTCTCTCTCTCTCTCTCTCTCTCTCTCTCTCTCTCTGTCTCTGTCTCTGTCTCTGTCTCTGTCTCTGTCTCTGTCTCTGTCTCTGTCTCTGTCTCTCTCTCTCTCTCTCTCTGTCTCTCTCTCTCTCTCTCTCTCTCTCTCTGTCTCTCTCTCTCTCTCTCTCTCTCTCTCTCTCTCTCTCTGTCTCTCTGTCTCTCTGTCTCTCTGTCTCTCTGTCTCTCTGTCTCTCTGTCTCTCTGTCTCTCTGTCTCTCTGTCTCTCTGTCTCTCTCTCTCTCTCTCTCTCTCTCTCTGTCTCTCTCTGTCTCTCTCTGTCTCTCTCTCTCTCTCTCTCTCTCTCTCTCTCTCTCTCTCTCTCTCTCTCTCTCTCTCTCGGAATATTGGTGCCTGGTGCCCTTGAGAGGGTTCCATGCATGATGGCGTAATGTATCGCCCGGCCGTCACTTTCCTGCAACTTGAATCTTGAGTCTGCCATCACAACTGGTGTTGGCTCAGTAGATAGAGTGGCTGGCTTAGGATCCTGGAGTCCTGAGTTTGAGCCCCGTTGGTTTCTGAATTAACACCAGGTGGGGTTGACTCAGCCTGTCATCCTTCCGAGGTTGGCGAAATGAGTACTAATATACTGGTAATAGGGGCATAGCATCAGCGTTACAGTTGTGCCCCAACAAAATGATAGCTCCCTGGCAGCCAAACTGCCATACGAAAGAACAGAACAGAACTTCTTCGGACTCGACAAAAGGTGCTCTTCTAATGTTAATAGGAAATTGTAATCATATTCCACATTTCCGATACGATTATGAATCACAGTGCAGTCAAACTCCTTGCAACGCTCCAAATATCACATATGCTGATTAAAGTGGTTCTTGCATTGAATGGGTTATGTTGTACTGTTCTTAATAAATCGGTTACCTGAGGTTGTCTACCTGTGAGTCTATCTTCCATGCCATTCGTAACTAAGCAACAGTTTATTCAAGACTGATGTTCATTCAAACATCCTTGCCCATGGTTTTATTGTTCTATATCTCCTGGGTGTTCCTTTTCTGTTAAATGTGGCATTGATCAGATTTTTTTTTAAGGGCGCTGTATGTGATGTGCTTGTAGACTGCAGTGAATGGTATGGAATGACTTATTTGTGCTTTCAGTGCATGAAAGACAACCTGAGTCCAAGTAAACAAGTAGCATTGAAGAAAGAACATCACTCTTGTGCTGTATACATCACAATACATTCCAAGAGGTGAGATAACTATCCCTCAGCATTTGTAAAAAGACAAAGTATTCCACTGTCTTACCAAGTTACTCAGTTCTCATTTCTTAGTAATTTATCAGGAGCTTGTATTGCAAATATTGTTTTAAGCATTTAAAACACCATGATAGTTTCAGTTCACCATCAATGATATCATTTACCCCTCAATGTTAATATTGTTTTGGATGGAAATTGTTGTCTCATGGAGAAGCAAGAAGATATTGTGATGGAAAGGCAACATACAGGCAGTAAGAGACAACAGCTGGAATGTACCAAGCAAGGGAATGAATGAAGGAATGAATGATGAAGGAAAAGAGGAGTAATTAGAAGGGGAGGCAGAGAGATGGGGGGGGGGGTCAGTGACACAGTAAGCTAAGAGCTTGAATTGGGTAGGGTTAATGTGGGTACAGAAGATCATGGGTCAAAATGGAGGATGGTGAGAGATGGTGGTGAATAGAGCCACTTTGAAGGCCAAGAGGCGATGAGTGGGATTGAATTGGGATTGAACCACCTCAGGCCTGTGGTTCTAAAACAGGAGTTGGTTATGAGAAGAATTAATAAGGACTTATCTTTTCTGTTTGTTTGAGACAACAGATAGCACAGAAGTAGATGAAATGTTTCAAATGAAGCACTCCAATTTACTTTTTTAATTGAATTCTTCATGAAGCCAAGTTATTCCTTGGCTGCTGTCCCAGCCCCGAACAGTGTAGAAATCTGTCATCCACCGTGGTTTCAAGTACAGCTCTGCGGGCTACCACTGCCACATCTCACCTTGCACCCCTGGAGGAAGTGGAATTGAAGACAATGAGAGTAATTGGTGCCATTCAGTAGGTTGAAGTGCTGCAGGACCTGCTCATATCCCATCACAGACCAGGAGATGGCCAATAATGTTCTACCACCTCATATTGTCTCATGCCTAGTGTTGGTTTAATGGTTAGGGTGTGGGCTTGGGATCCTAATGTCCTGAGTTTAAATCCTGCTTGGCTGTTTAATTAATACCAGGTGGGGTTGACTCAGCCTGTCATCCTTCCGAGGTCAGCAAAATGAGTACCAGCTTGCTGGGATGATTGAGCCACTTGAATGTTGCGTGTCACAGTGGTGAACTCTCCATGATTGTGCCCAATATCCCAGGAGACAGCTGTGACAGCACCAATGCTCTGTACAGAGTATGGTCCCAATGGATTTGGATTTTAGATATGATCTTGACTGATGAGCCCCATCAGGCTGCACCCAGTCATCAAGCAACTTGTTGCTTGGTAACCTCCCTAAAAGCCTGACCTTGGCTTCGTGGTTAGGGGGGCTGGCTCGGGATCCTCGGGGCTTGAGCTTGAGCCCTGTTGGCTGCTGAATTAATACCAGGTGGGGTTGACTCAGCTTGTCATCCTTCTGAAATTGGCAAAATGAGCACCAATGTATTGGTATAGGGGCACAGCATCTGCAGCATAGCTGTGCCCCAAGAAAATGATAGATACCTGGCAGCCAAGTTGCCATATTCAAGAAGAAGAAGAAGCCTCCCTAAATATAAGCTGTTTATCTTTCTTCCTTGTTCCCTCCTCTCATCTTTGTAATTGCCTTCCTTAGTCTGTCTACCCCTGTTCTTTCTTCCACTCCTCTAAGATGTTGACACAGCACCATCTGATGCGACCTCATAGTAGTAATCTTAATTTACTCTCATTAGCTCTTGTCGTTCCAATCCAACTGCATCTCCTTTCCCAAATGTCCAATGATTTTCAGCTCTTTCTACCTTTGTGTATTTATTCTCCTCTGATCCAGTATTCTTTCCAGTTACGCTATTTGTAGGTTTGTTCCTTGTTTCTTTCTCTGTCCCTTTTCTGTCGATTTTCCTTTGTTCCAATGTCGGTGCATTGTCATCTCATTGTCTGCTATTCATCTCATCCATCAGCATCAAATCCATTCATAGCCATGATCTTTACAGTTTGTCTGCGCTGCCAAAGTAGACCATCGTTGCTCCATGAGGTCTTTGCATAAAGTGCCGTTCCGCAGTTGTCCGTAACACAATGGATTGACACCCACATATCACTCTCTTACCAAGTTACTAGGTTCTCATTTCTTAGTAATTTCTCAGGAGCTTGTATTGCAAATATTATTTTAAACATTAATAACACCATGATAGTTTCAGCTCACCATCAATGATATCATTACCCCTAAATGTTTCCCCTCAACTGGTTGCAGCAACATACATGAAAGACAAAAGGGACAGGCCAAACGAATGAATAACTAACTTTACAAATTCACTTGAATAATTTGTATAAAAACACTGCGGCAACCTCAATATTTAACCTCCGCCATCGAAGATCGGAGGTTACTGTTTTCACCCCTTTCTGTTTGTTTGTTTGTTTGTTTGTTTGTTAACAGTATTACGGAAAAACTCCTCGACGGATTTTGACGAAACTTGGTGGGGGGGTTAGGTATGGTCCAAGGATCATGCCATTAAATTTTGGACTTGGTCCCCCTCCCCAAAAAAAATTATTAGAGAATTTTTTTTTTTGCATTTCTACATGTTGTAAGTGATTTCCAACCCCCCCCCCAATTTTTTTTTTACCCCCCCCCCAAAAAATAGAGAATTTTTTTTTTGCATTTCTACATGTTTGAAGTGATTTCCACCCCCCCAAAAAAAAAAATTGTAAGAGAAAAAAAAAATTTTGCTACTTTTTTTTCAACAAAATTTCGATTTTTTTTTTTGGGCATTTTTACATGTTTTAAGTGATTTCCAACCCCCCCCCCAAAAAAAAATGTTGGAGAAAAGAACTATAACTCTGTCAGCACTGTTGACATCATATTTAATGAATAAGATATAGGGTTCAATTGAGTGACCCAGCAGTATTGGCGGCGGAGGTTTTGCACTCTCCCGAGTGCTCCCCCTCTAGTGTTTTTTTTGTATACATAGTCGAGGAAGAGCTCTTGCAGTGATGGGATCAGGACGTAAGACAAAAACAGAACACAAAACACACATGCATCTGGTGGACAATAAGGATAAAATAGCAATGCAATGACGAATAACATACACAAAACAGGACGAATCCGGTTTGGAAAACTCAGCTTTGGTGAGGTGGGATGGAGGAGCTCAAATTTCACTATGCACATACAGAGAGCCTGAACTGGAACCTTCAGCCAAACGTCAGGCTTGGCCAGCAGGTTGGTCAATAATCTCGGCCAAGCATACACTGGCTGTCCCAACAAGGTTCCGTAGTAGTAGTAGTAGTAGTAGTAGTAGTAGTAGTAGTAGTAGTAGTAGTAGTAGTAGTAGTAGTAGTAGTAGTAGTAGTAGTCATCGTACAGAATCCATGGTGTGTTCATTTGCACTGTATATTTTATTATTGTTATTCTTAATGTATATATATATATATATATATATATATATATATATATATATATATATATATATATATATATATATATATATATATATATATATATATATATTGCGTGATGTGAATCCACATTTAATTTAAATTGTATATTCCATGAACGATGATTCTTCATTAGGTGTTTGATGCAACAAACTCCACTCGAGAACGTCGGGAGCTCATCCTTAACTTCACAGAGGAAATGGATACAAGGTGAGGGCAAAACTGATTGAAAATGTTTGCTTTTGGCCAATGTATTGTCCCTTGGTGTATGATTATTCTGCATAGTTTCTTTCAGACTTCCTGACTTTAAATGTCCTTCATCGGTATGGCGATTCATCCGCGATTGTAACCCTTGCCAAGAGACTACTTTGACAGAACAAATGCTCTGCAAAGAACATGGCATGTTGTGTGTTGTGTGCATGAGTTTATGTTCGTTTGGTTATCAGGCTCGGTGGAATGAAAACCAGATTTGGTAGCATTATCGTTAGAGGGTATCCTCTCAATTTGTGAAGTCGGCGGTTCGAACCCTCACCGAGTTTTACCAAAGACTAAAGATGCTACATACTGCTTCCTTGCTTGAGGATCAGCATTTACAGGATGGAGCATAGATAAACCCCAAAGGTTGGAATTTAATAGGGGGGAACAGGGTTAGATAGGGTGGGGGGGTGGGGACAATGGTTGGAACAGGGATTAGGGGGAGGATTTCTTCTTAATTGCTCTTCTGAGTGCGGAGCTAAAATAAAGATTGCATCACCACTAACAGGGGTGACCCAGGAAGTTGAGTAAATTTCCCAAGCTTCGTGGCTTTGCTTGCCTGAAGTCAAGTCTGGTGTTGTCTCATGTATTTGTCTGCATGTGTGTGCATGATTTGTTTGGCAGCTCTTCCACGAGCTTTAGACTCCATAAAAATAAAAAAATAACCAGAGAGGAGAAGAGAGGAGAGAATAAAAATGAGGTGGAAGGAAGGAGGACTAATCTGAGAAAAGGCCAAGGGCATCTATGAATGAAATGGGCATGAGATAAGTCCCAAGTTTTCCACATGCATTTCAAAGTATGAAAGAATGAAATAGGTTATGAGAGTGCTCACATGATAACCTGATTTATACAAGTGGAACTATTTTTCTTTCTGCCAAAGTCCCTTGGAAGTCAGATTGAGGATGACTGAGGCATACCTCAGGCGTGAAATGTATATCGTCATTGAGTTCTTGTATTGAATACCAAGTTGCTATGTTTTCAAGCTGAAGCAGAACAACATTTCCAAGTGTTCTATGTCATCGTATCTTTTACCCCATGGGCTCCTTCAAGGAATGTTACCAAACTCGACAGCATCCAATCATCGTGGAGTTCCTGTGACGTCATCTTTCAAATAACGCCGTCAGGTTGTGAAGCCTCCTCATATAGGATAAGGGAGGCTTATACCTGTTGTTGGGTTTGTTTCTATAATTTGTGTCCCAATTTCTAATGGTTCCTCAGTTTATTGGACCCTTAGGAGTACTAAACCATCATTTAGGTATTGGGATTTTTTTCTTCCTTTTTTTATGCCAATATCCGAGTTGTAACTTGAAGCTGAATGGGACTTTCGGAATGAAATTTTGCCTCAATAAGAACGAAAAGTATGTGGGTTGACATATTTTTGACCTTGTCCTAATTTTTACGGTCATGACAATTGTAGACATTTTACATTTTTTCACCACAACTCGACTTTTGTTGTCTGATCAGAAGGAAATTGCCCTCCCTATACAGCCTCGAGCAAGTAGTATTTATACTTAATTTACATAATATCCCTCCGGGTCAAAGGTGAAATTGCAGTCTGGGGGGGGAAAAAATCAAACACTTTATTTTTATTTTTATTTTTATTTTTTGTCATCGCTCAATTTTGCCAATGTGGAATCTCAAGGACCGCTTGGCCTTCCAAGATGTTCTCACATCATAAAGTATACCTGATATTTGAGTCGTCTCCTTGACCTACCTTTTATAGGCCGGGGGCCAGTGGGACCTACCTTGCACCCCCCCACGCCCCCCCCCGTGACAATTTTTCACTGACACCACAGTGTTCATATCTATCCCAAGTATCAGAAAAAAGATGTTCCCAGAAAAAGAACTCATTTGCACTATGCTTTATTAAGCTGTTTCCATTTTTGCATGTAATTAAGCTATCCAAACATTATTCTACATCTCTGACAACAAAGGAAATATGTTCACTTTTTCCTTGACCCTCCAAACATATGTGTAGATTCCTCATTTAGAAATTTCCATGTACCAGAAGTTGAGATATTTACGAAAATGAGAATTTCCATAATGGTGGATCCTAATTAGCATATCAATGCATTTAAAATTATTTCCACTACTTTGACTCAAACAGAAAATAGTTGTTTCCCTTAAACACCAACAGACATCATAAGTCGCAGTTATGTATTATATCAGGCCCAGGTAATTAATTATATTGATTAATCTGATTTCGCATGATTTTCGAACGATTCATTGTGCTTTGTATTTTATACGAATTAGCCTACTTTAAAAAATTCAAAAATTTTTATATATTTTTTGCCAACCTGGCTTGTATCTGGCAACACTTAAGTAATGTTTAAAAAAAAAACTGACGTGTGGTAATTACAAGGAAAGAAAATGGAAATTCTTGCATTTTTGTGGGAATTATCGTCTTTCAGTCAAATTTAATTAATATGTGAATGTATAAGCTTTAATTTGACACCAATTTTGTGATTTTATGTTTATATTTGACAGAGATATTGACATTTTGCCGATCTTTGTGAGATTCGTCTATTTTTGATATGTTGCCATGGAAACAGCTTAATAAAGCATAGTGCAAATGAGTTATTTTTCTGGGAACATCTTTTTTCTGATACTTGGGATATATATGAACACTATGGTATCAGTGAAAAATTGTAGTGGGGGGCGCGGGGGTGCAAGTAGGTCCCACTGCCCCCCGGCCTATAAAGCAACATAAACGAGTTGTGACAAAATGAGATGGATGAGTTGGATAGGTGACGAGAACAAGCCGATTTGATTTTGTTTAAGGTCTGGATCCAGATCTGGCCTATCAGTGGGATACAAAATGTAAACTGTCAGCTTGGCGGAGGTATATGCGCTCTACCGAGTGCTGTTCTCGTTAACTCTGGAATGTCCTCACATATGGAAGCAATTTCTAATGTAACATTCCAGAGAAATTTACAAACTCTACATGTATACTCACAAAACACATCACTTTACATTAATGCCATATATAACTAGAGAGTTCATACAACACCTTACCCCATGCAGTCTTGAGATAAATATAAGAAAAAAAAATAATATAACTAGAGGAAAATATAATACAACAAGAACATGGGCGGACTCTCCGAGTGGCAAAAAAAGCCGTAATAATTTGTCCACGTACTGCCAAATGGATGGGTTTTGGAAGTGCAAAAAGGCGATTTATATTCTGTAGTGTTCAAGTATGTAATCCAAATGAAATAAAATAAAGATTTTAAAGGTCATTGAAAGAAAAAATTCCGGAAGTTTACCGCTGTTGATGCAGCGTCTTATGCACCACCATATTTAACACTAGCATAACCCACGCTCTGCGCGACATGTTGGGGTGGGTGTGTGTGAGAAAGGAACTGATGCAGAGTATCAGTAGTAATTTTACTTTAATGCAGTAAGTGGAATACGATTTCACTGTTTCAGAACCATTTTATTTACTTGTTTTTGTACCATGCACCTCATATGGTCTTTCAGATAATGTAAGCCGAATATCACGTTACTCAAGCGCAGAACAAAGTCGAAGATAGCGTGACACGAAACCACAAACTCGGAAATAATATATAAGATGTTGCATTCGTTCTTTGTGCTTTCTGTTTGTATCCTTTATAATGTCGCTAAAAACAGTAAGTTTCCTGTTTGGAATTATTACCTCCACCACTGAAGGTGAAGGAGGTTATGTTTTCACCCCTTTTCTGTTTGTTTGTTACTTGCAAAATCGAGGATTTTTCAAGTATATTGGTCGGTTGATTTTGTTATTCTGTCTGTCTGTCTGTTCGTCTGTTTGTCTGTCTTCGCCTACAGGTCACAATTTTAAACCGATCGTCACGAAACTTCACTATGTGGTAGAGTTTGCCCTAAGGAAGAAGCCTGTTGTTTTTGAGATCAAAACGTCAAAAGGTCAACATAGGCCAAAGGTTAACAATGAAGGTGGTATTTCGAAAATCCTCAATTTTCGTCTGATTAACTTGAAATTTGAAGAGGATTTATGTTTCCGGTCACTGAATTCAACCAACCAATTATTTTTTAAGGTCAACATAGACCAAAAGGTCAACATAGACCCAAGGTCAACAACTAAGGTTGTAGTTATAAAATCCTCAATTTTCATCTGATTGACTTGAAATTTGAAGAAGATTTATATTTCAGGTCACTGAATTCAACCAGCCAATTATTTTATAGGTCCTCATGGGTCAAAAAGTCAGCGTAGGCTGAATTTCTAAAATTGGCAATTTTCATCCGATTCACTTGAAATTTGAAGAGAAGTTGCAGATTTGGTCATTGAATTCAACCACCAATTATTATTTTTGAGCTCTAGTTTGTTTTATGGATTTTGCAAGTGTTGTGCTCTGCACAACATCTTCTTCTTGTTTGTTTGTTTGTTTGTTTGTTTGTGCACAGGATATCTCAAAAAGTTGTGGACGGATCCTGATGTAATTTTGTTGACAGGTTGCTAACATTTGCTAATTTTGCTAACAGCATGACAAGGATGAACTGATGAGATTTTGGTGAAGATCCAGATCTGGCTACTCAAATTTTTTCAATGATTCTTCACCATTGAGAGATCGTGCTGAACCGATAAATAACACGATATCTCAAAAAGTTGTGGACGGATTCGGATTAAATTTGATGGACAGGTTGGGTGTGTGACAAGGACGATTTGATTCGATATTGGTGAAGATCGGAATCCAGATCTGGAGATGATAATTATTTAATTTCAAAGTGGTTCTTCATCATTGAGAGATAGGGCCAAAAACGATATAGTACTGCATGTATAGCAAGATATTTCAAAAATGTATTGGGCCCGATATGTTCTCGTGGATCAGGCATTACGTGGTGGGGTATGCACTCTACCGAGTGCCCTTCTAGTTTTCAATTGTGTTTGACTGACAAACAGAGTAAAAGAATGATCTCGTTCCTCGCTGTACACGTGCAATCGGGATGAATTCAAAACCAAAATACTGCTAAATTACAGGTTCGTTTTCCATTTCATGTGCCAATTTGTGTTCGAAAATAATATTCGATTGAAATTAAATTGTTCCTCGATCATAAACTGACATTTGTAGACTGAAGGACAGACAGACAGACAGACAGAAGTGAGCCTATTGCTTAACTCCACTTTCCGCTTCGCATGCATGGGGTGCTGCATCTGAGCTATTCTGCCAGCCCCTTCATGAGCTCAAAATACATAGATAATCTTGAGAAAAATTCCAGGGCGCATAGAAAAGGACCCTTTACATGGTACAGTATGTGCTATGTAGCAAACTATAGAAAAGAAGGGACATTGCATCGCTTGAAGAAAATGCCAAAAATATAAAAGAAGGGATATTGCATGGTTTGTGGAAAATGCCAGATGATAAAAAAATAAGGCACATTCAAAAAATCTCATGTGCATGCTGTACTACCCTTATGTTCTTTGGGGGAATAAAGTAATGCTCTAGAAAAGTTCATATAAAGGGGTTTATGTTGACCCTTTATATGAACTTTTGGCCTATGTTGACCTCAAAAGAGTGTCTGATATATTACATGGTCATGTAACATGTGGTAAAGTTTCAATTTCCTCTGCTGATCGGTTTTCGATCTTGACAAAATGCAGACACGTACGATGTACAACATATGTACGTACACTACCGATCGTTAACCCTGCTTTTCGCTTAGCGAGTGCAGGGTAATGAGTATGTACAATTATCGATGACTTATTTTATGCACAAATAAATTGATCAACTAATGCATATCCATAAATGATACATAGTGCTGCCCTCCGGTGAAAACCATGCAGAATTGCATAATGTTTCTGAATGGATGATGCGTAGATAGTTGAATATGAGCAAAAAAATAGCAAAAAAGAAAAAAATATGGCACTTAGGTGGAATTTGTTTCGAGAGCCAATAATTACATATATTGTCCCATGTATATTCCAAGTTTCAGCTCGTTTAAATGTATAGCCTTTGAGATATGAGCGCCAACACATTTTGGGCAGGTGGGTGGACAGATGGACAGACACCAACGTGAATTTCGAGGGTTTTAATTAAAAACTCAAGAATGCGGACATGGACGTTGCTGAAATTTGGAACATATTACCTCGACGTACAAAGGATTTACTTCTGAAGTTTGCAGCCAATTTCGTCCAGTAGAATCTCCCACCCCTCTTGTCTCCTGTCCCCCTAGTTGTGCATTGTGTGTTAGCTCTCGTACAAGTCTCGACTATGTGTACAAATGGAGGGGCACTTCGCACTTCCCTGATTAAACGCACTTCCCTTGCATATTTACTATCTGTATCAATGTCCAATCAGGAATTCTCCTACTTTGGTCAGTATAATGCTCACTGATATGTTTTGGTTGTGGCAAATTTTTAGCTCACCTGGAATGTTGTTCCGGGGAGCTTATGGGATGGTGCGTCATCCGTCCATCCATAAACACTTGCAACTTCTTCCACAGAAACCACAGACTTTGAAACCACAGACACGATTTCGATGAAACTTGACCACAACCTTCATCACCCAGTATGTACCAACGTTTGTGCACAGCATTAAAAACAATCGGGCCCGAGGGCGGTCAACAGGGAGTTTGCCCCCCAAAATAGGTATTTGCTTTCTTCTCAGAAACTACACCAACAATTCTGATGAAACTTGAGTACAACTTTCATTACCCGTGATGTACCAAAGTTTGTTCATGGCATTAAAAAAATTGGGGTCTGAGAGGGTCGATGGAGGGAGTTTATGGAGGAAGGGGGATTGCCCCCCAAAAGAGGTGTTCGTTTTCTTCTCAGAAACTACACACATGATTCCAATGAAACTTGACTACAACCGTCATCACCCATGATGTACCAAAGAATGTTCACAACATTAAAAAAAAAAATTGGGATTTAAAGGGGTGTACGGGGAGGTTTCCCCCCAAAATATGTAATTGCTTTCTTGTACAAAACTAAACGCACAATTTCGATGAAACGACCACAACCGTTAACACCTGTGATGTACTAATGTTTGTTCACACTATTTAAGAATAGTTATCTCAATGGGTTTATGGGGGTGGGGTGGGGGAGGGGTTGCTCCCCCAAATAGGTATTTGCCATAACATTGGTTCATTGGGCCTCCTCAGTATCATTATTCTACGAGGTGAGTGCCCAGTGGTATTGCCCCTATTTTTGTAATATATACTGCTGCAGTTTTGCCCAAACTTAATATGTACATTCATGATTCCATTCACATTCGAAATAAGATATGTTTGTGCCAGTCGCTTGTACAAATTTATGGTACTCATAAAGGTACAATGTGGGGAAGTATTACATTTGGGCAAAACATTTTGCAGTCATCATAACCCACTGGAAGAGGAACATATATGAAAGATGGGTGTGATGCACTGAAAATATCCCCCCCCCCCTTCAAATTCTGATTTATGGTGGTAATGCTCATAGCAGAGCAAGTTGGATTATAATTTGCACAGCTGATTACTCTTTCACTCTTATATAACCACCATGCTTCTTCAGCACTTGTGCAAAACAATCAAGAAACCATCACTCCAGGAAATTTCCCTGATTGCAAACTCATTTTGAACCTGACCTTTCCCAAAAAGTCATCACATTTGTTATTTTAATTCAACGCAAGGCGTGGGACATCACATCGGAGGCCAAATTGTGTCGCGATTTTAAGGTTAAAATATATTTCAACGATGAAAAAACATTTTTGACTTCATTGAGGCATGAGAATTTTCTTTTCTGTTTTTTTTTAAACAAGGTCAAAGGCTTGTAGAAGAATGAAATGGGATGGGAAAACGGCAATGGACTTACAGTGGAACAGTGGGCCAACAGTTGGACTCAGCAAGCAAGGGTGTGGAGGGAAGAGTGAGATAGAACAGCCTCAGGAAGGAGAGGAGAGAGATTGGGACCATACTCTGTGCAGAGCGTTGGTGCTGTCTAAGCAGTCTCCTTGGCTATTGGGCACAATCCTGGATGGGTCGCCACTCAGACACAGGATACTAGCATGCTGGCACTCATTTTGCCAACCTCGGAAGGATGACAGGTCCTCAGGAAGATAGTTCTACAAATGAGAGAAGAGATGAACTTAAAAGGGTCAAGGTGTGCAGTAAATCTGTTCTGGGTAGTTTAATCCCTTCGCCTCCCTCTGGCATCTGCACGAGCCTGGGATGTGACATCACCATCAGTGCCATCAATGTCATCACCTGGGGTGGGACTACAGGGAGGACTCTCCCACTGCCGCAGAAACGTAGTGTGCTATTGGCCAGACCCACTGGCAAGACACTTCATCTGTTTGGTGACAGCATTTGATCTTGGCATCTTGGCACTGCAAGAAGCCCTTCTGAGGCTGTATTTATGACGTCGTCGATGGTATCATCCCGGCATTCATCCAGGTCAGAGAACATTATATCGTTTTTATTTTAAAACGGCTTCTCCAGAGTGTAGCATGTATGGATCCAGTTTTGAATGAGCCGACCAGAGGGGGCAACGGTCGCTACATATGGACCATGCATGCAGGCAAGCCTTTGCCAGGTAGATAGCGTGCGTTTTAAATGCTCCCACCCACTTTTATATAGAACCCGGCGGTCAAAAAAAACAATATTGCTGTTTGGGTGCATTTTATCACCCAGGTAATCCATATAGCTCGGGATGGGATAGTAAGGCAGCTGCCCATACTGCAAACTCCCGACCGTGTGGGCCAGTGCTCGGCCCGATTGGACGGGCGTGTGCTACACAGACCTCGAACGGATCTCAATCAGTAAATGGACTTTGAACCTCGTAGGAGTGCCTGATATGAACATGGCAGGCTTGGTGATTTATTTAATTGGAATTGGAAAGATCATGCTATGTGTGATTACCAAGTAACGATAACCAACTCTTCGGCAAAGGACTTTTACGTGGGTAGACGTGGCGATCTATCAGGTAGACTTCCCTGTGGAAGACACCACATCTGGTTCTCGTATTAACAGGAAATGATAGGAAGCCAACACCTCTCAGTCTCATCCATGGATATTTCTGGTATTTCCTGTATTTCCGTGAGTCCGATTTTCACCCAGGAACAGAACAATTATGGTTAACCATTTTGAAATTTCCATTCTTTAGTCAAAATGCTAAAAATTATGTTAAAAAGGCTATTTCACTTCCAAATTTTGTGCTAGGAATGGCAGGTAAATAGTGTCGGGATGAGTAGCAACGAATCACTGAAAACGCACACACAGCAAATGCGTGAAAGGCCTCGTTGGCACTCACCTCATTTCAAAAGTCGCGTATTGGAGATCTGCTTTACTAACTACAAAAGCACACCAAATTTATGTACAGCGATAATCCCAGAATGTATGAATTTTTTTAACTCCACCTCTGGGGACATTAGTCGGGATGATGGAAAAATTATTTTTGGTTTTGACCTCCCTATGTCCCCCATATTAGACCCTCCACTTCCATTTTAACATCCAAAATATTTCCACTTTAAAACTCCTATCATTCTCTGCCCGCTCTTCCCACAGTCATTATTCCTGTTCCATATTTTCTATTATAATTCCCCAATATATTTTCATTTTGATACTTCAATATTTCTCTGTCCACTCTTTACACACTCCTTATAATTCCCATACTTGCTCCTTTCCTCCCCTTCCAATTCAATACTCCAATCTTTCTCTCCCCAAATTTTTCTCACTCTCCATGAATACCCTCCTTTTCTCTTATATCCTCCCAATTATTATTTTCCTAATTTGGTGGCATAAACTGGACATGCCAGTTGTCGCTCCGCCAAACCTAGCTGCTGAAACAGCCACCAACACCACAAACAAAAAATATTTCGTTTCAAAAAATGTTTCAACATCCCAAATATTTAGGTGTTTGGTGAAACATCTTTTCATCACCTTTGTTATTTATAATCGTAAAGGGGATCGAGGTGAATGGGTGAGGACATAGAGTGTTCTAGCTGTGGGTGTGTGGTTCATTTGAGAAAGCCTCCAGTGAGTGCCTCGGTGCACTCAGCTGCACTCTTTGCCCATGTCTATTCATCATCTCAACGTAATTAAATTTTCCAGGGCCATTTGTAAAATCCGAGAATCCTTCATTGTCTCCTATATCAGTGCTTAAAAACCAGCAAGCACCCCAAGCCCATAATGTGAATCGTCTGTACACCAAAGGTGCCTCTAGCCACCTGTTTCCAAATGCTCGGTATATTCATGGTGTTCAGAACCCTTTCCTCAATAATTCGAACAAAGTGCCCTGTTATATGAAGTGCTGTTCTCATTGCTCTGTCGGGTGTTTGCATTCTCTCCACGCACAACCCCGAAACGCTTTGGTGCTCGCCCGTTCCGCTCCGTCTCGCAGCCATCAACTTCTTGTTTTGCTTTATATTTCTTTAACAATTGCTTCTTTTCAATGTTATGTGGGCCGTTCAAATCTCCTAGGATTCGAGATATTCGTAATCTTGCAGGACACGCCAACATGTTGTTATTGTTCAGTATACTCTACAAGCATATTTAATTTGAATTCAAATATTTTTCTACTAATATTATACATGTGGATTAAAAAAAAAATTAGTGAAAAATATTTGTGATTCAATTATTCATGAATAAATTAATAATGTGCATTATACGAGTTTTTTGTTTTTACCTCTGCCACCGAAGGTGTAAGTTGGGTGATGTTTTCACCCCTGTCTGTCTGCTTATCTGTTTGTCTTCGTCTTTTTGTGTGCAGGATATCTCAAAACTTTGTTGATGGATTCGGACGAAACTTGGTGGACACGTTGGGCATATGACAAGGAAGAATTGATTCGATTTTGGTTAAGATTCGAATCCAGATCTGTATCCGAGAATTATTTAATTTTTAAAGTTATTCTTCACCATTGAGAGATAAGGCCAAAAACGATAATATATTTCAAAAATGTATTGGGCCCGATATGTTCCACTGGATCAGGCGTTACATGGCGGAGGTATGCGTTCTACTGAGTGCCCTTCTACTTCTTACTGTTTTGTATTCATTTAATTGCGCATATCTTTTGGTGCCATAAAACATTCAGAATCCCAGTATTTTTTGTTGGGAACAAATTTCCGTTTCTGGAGAACTTGTGCATTTGTTATTTGTGATTACGCTGTATATTATAGAGTGTTTCAAAAGTGCAGAATCATGGGGACATTTATTTTACTATTTCATTAAAATGATTGCTCAAATTGCGAGCAACGAACATACATATGGTCGATTGTCACGAAACTGTGCTTTTTAGGGTCCAGAGGACATCTGCACCAAATTAAGGCTATAATTATAAATTTCTGTGGTCTTACAGAAAACATGTTGAGGGATCCATGGGAGAATTTGGGCACCTTTACTCCGAAAATTGAAATTTTCACAACGCATTTAAATTATGTGCGGTGACTGCTTGAAACCATGAGTATGCATCTAATTAATCACACTAAGAAGCAGTTACTTCTGTGTAATATATAACTGACCTATTATATATCAGTTTTTATCTATATACAATAAATATGTGCTCGCGATTCAGTAATAAATGTGACTGAGAAACGGTTTTGTTTAAAAGTAGAACATAATTGCATTTTGTGTTATTAAAAATCAATTTGTTTTTATAAACATGACCTTATATCAGTTCTCACCATTACCGGGGCAGTTCAGTGTTCATAAATAAATACATCTTAGGCTATCTAGAAGAGTCTGGGTGGTCAAGTAAGGTATGACTTGTGCACACAGGACATCAATATTTAAAGTTGGAGTAGATATATTAATGCATATTCATGGTTTCATTTAGATTTATATTGGTTATTTTCTCTGTAAAATAGAGTAACTTAGAATTGAGAATACTGATCCACCATAACATATTACAAGGTATTTATATGCTTATCCAACACTCTATCCTCTCTACTAAGAAGGTGTATGTGGCAAATGAGTTAACAAAATTTTTTCATTAATACATACTCATGGTTTCAAATTTAATGATAAATAATGACCGTTTTTACATCCATTTTTCCCTGCTGTGCAGGGGTTTGGCTTTTTCTTGAGGCAATGTTTTATGGCCGGATGCCCTTCCTGACGCCAACCCTGGTCGCCTCTTACGACACACAGGGATATGGTACACCTATTCTAACCGGGGCATACACCGGGACCAGTACACTGGCACTCATTTCGCCGACCTCGGAAGGATGACAGGCTGAGTCAACCCCCTGGTGTTAATTCAGCAGCCAACGGGGCTTGAACTCAGGACACTGGGATCCCAAGCCGCCACCCTAACCACTAAGCCAACACCAGGCTTATAAAAATTTAATGATAAATGATTGACACAAATGTTCCTGAAATAACAAACATTTAATTTGAGGCATGTAAAATCATGAAATACAAGCACAAGTACCACATCTGTGTGGGAAGGCCTTAGTATCTTGAAACAATGAACATATGCACTGAAGAAATGATGCATACTCATTGTTTCGTGCATATCCATGGTTTCAGGTTAGGCAGAAATTGCAATAAATGGAAGGGTGATGCATCCACAGATTTGGAATTAAGCATATATTAAGGGTGATGTATTACCCTTATGGTAACTTAATATCTCTTACTAATGTTTTAATCCCTGCACACTGTGAATAATCAAAAGGCATACTCATGGCTTCAGTAGAAACTGCCCCA
>NC_140971.1:17074112-17086612 GCF_056783735.1 Eptatretus burgeri
GCTACATCACTGCTCATCACGCAGGCTATGATCACTAAACCCAACTTCATCTTTGCATTGAGCTGAAGGCCCAGATGCTCATCCTCCACATCACTTATCACACAGAAACTTTCCTATATGCCTGGTGAACATTCAATAGCTTCACACTGACTATCTCCTGTAACACTATACAGTACCGTCTTCAGGGCTTCTCCAAAGCAACTCAGGAACACAAGATTCTCAGGCAACTCCGCTTTCGGAACCAATGCCCCCATTTTACTGAGACCCATCCCTCTCATACCGCTGGTTGACAGCTCCCCGACTGGGTGAGGAATAAAGCCACCTCTTTACCATCTTGCTGCACAATACAGGGTTACCGTCTATACCTACTATGAGAGAGCCGTTTATCTGTGTGTGTGTCTCCATTTTCCTGAGATGGCTTGATGGATCTTCATTAAACTATCAAAAGTTCATCAGTGAGTGCCAGGGAGTGTTTTAGACAAAACAAAATTGAAAAATTAGAAAATAAAATTTTCCTTTTTTTGGGGGGATTAAAAAATAAAAAAATAAATAAATGAATAAAAAATTTTTAAAAACAATGTCACCTGCAGGGTGACCCGTATCTTGCCAAAAGGTGACCACGTGTGACTTCTTTAAGGTCACACTGAGGTGAACAGAGCTGCTATCCACCAGGAGCGACTCCTTAAGGAATATCTGCCTACGAGAGATTCCGATGAGAATCGTTCTACAGAGAAACCATGAAAAATATGCGTTTGTCTCATAACGTCACCAAATGACGTCATAATGTCTCAAGCTTGACATATCTAGAAAGCACTCATCGAGGTGTTCAATTTGAGGTACTACACGATATGGTTCCTAAAACTTGAAAATTTGACCTTGGGGTCAAATATGTTTGACCTGAGGCGCTAACCATGAAGATCAAGGCCAATCGCCACCAAAAATTAATCAGCTGAGCGCCAGACCATGAACTATATTCCCATGAAGTTTGAAGACGATCCGATCAAAATTACTCAAAAAATAAGGGTTTCGTCGACTCCCCTGATTTGCGACAAAGTGACCTTGACCTTTGACCTTGACCTTCAAAATTTTGTGCGCTGAAAGGGACCTCTATAGGCCTCTGATATGCGAAGTTACAAAAATTTCCAATGATAACTGTGCTCTGCAGAATTTTTTATACGTGATTACAGACAAACAAACAACAAAAAAAAACATACAAGCTGACTAACATATCTTGCAAAAACTTCGTTTTGGCAAGATAATAAATAAAATTGTTCTATTGGGCCTAAGCATTTGCAGCTATGTGAAATGAAATGATCCCTGACCCCATTCCTTAGTGGGTGTCCGGCAGTGTTTTAGGCCCCCACAAAAAAAATAGAACGGGCAACGCTAGGTACCCCTGTTAGTTACATATCCAACTCGAAGGGCACTCGGTGGAGCACATACCTCTGCTACGCAATGCTTGATCCAGCAGAACATATTGGTCCCAATAAATTTTTGACATGTCATGCTATATATCGTTTTTGGCTCCATCTCTCAATGGTGAAGAATCACTTCAAACATTAAATAATTCTCATATCCACATTTGGGTCTTCACCAAAATCGAATCAATTTGTCCTTGTCACAAATACAACCTGTCCACCAAGTTTCTTCTGAATCCATCCATAATTTTTTGAAATGTTGTGCTGTATATCGTTTTTGGCCCAACCTCTCAGTGGTGAAGAATCACATAAAAATCTGGTGACTGTATCCAGATCTTCACCAAAATCAAATCAATTCGTCCTTGTCACATATCCAACCTGTGCCCCAAGTTTCATCCGAATTCATCCATTTATAATTTTTGAGATGTCCTTCTCACAAACAGATAGACAAGGGTGAAAACATAACCTCCATCCACCTTTGGTGGTAGAGATAACAATTGACTTGGAAAGGTCCACTGCGATAGAAATATCACAAACCTCTAGCATCCAATACCCATTCTACGTTGAAGGTCAGTGAGAGCATCACCTCCATTTTAGGTGTGTACAATTTTGGGTGTACAATGTAGCACATGGGGTTGACTCAGCCTGTCATCCTTCTGAAGTTGGCAAAATGAGTACCAGCTTGCTGGGATGATTGATCCACTTGAGTATTGGGTGTCAGAGTGAGACCTGTCAGAGTGAGTATTGGGTGAGACCTGTCCAGGATCATGCTCAAAAGCCCAAGAGACTGCTTCAGCAGCACCAATGTTCTGTGCGGAGTTTTGTCCCAATGGTTATGTTGTATCAATGAAGAAAGATAAATATACAGAAAGGCATTTTATTTTACTGCCAGTTGAGTGTGAAGAGCAGAATTAACATTTGTATGAAATTATCTCCATGCTTCACAGGCGTTGGCATGAGAACATTGCACTTGGAAAAAAAAAAAGAAAAAAAAAGAAAGACATCTGGCCAGAAAATAAGTTTGTGATAACAGTGACTGAAGCCATAATTAGATATTATGTTTTGAAGCCTCTGCTGAATGGCTTGTCGGCCTTTAATCAGTTTTCTCACATACCTTCGTTAAAGGTGTTGTGTGCTTCAAGTAAGAACTTCCTCATTTTCACAAAACTTTTTGTGCACCAGACACCATCGCGATTGGCTGCGTGGAGATGAGGCCTTCAACCCACAGTTCATCTTGCCATATTGTAAAACTCTAAAAAAAAGCAGACAAGTCAAGTAATGCTGAGCTTCAGCAAGCCGTGGTCTATGTTTTGGGGGAAAAAAAAAAAATTATATTTATATTTTTTCGCCCATCTTGGAATTTTCATCTTTTGCGAGAGAGGGTGGGTGCAATAGGAATTATCTGAAAAAAATAACAACAGTGCATTATATATGCACATAATTATTACGCATGTTTTCGCTTCATATGCGTAATGCGTGTTAACTTTAGAAGCATTATATACACAAGATGCATCCGGGAAGTGGGTGCTTCTTGTGTGTATAATCCACTTATTGAGAACAGATTGAAAAAAAACATGTTGAAATCGGAAATTGTTTTGAGTTTTCTGTTTGATTTTAATTGGGACTGGCTCTCACGCCTGATGACATTGAGTTTCTCATTCTTGCATTATGGAAATGAATCTGCATGCAGCACTCAGCCATGCTGAGTTGCTTGTAACAACTAAGTGACTTTTCCTCTAACAACATTCGGCCAAATGCCTTCAAAAGTACAAAGAAAGTATTCTTCCACACCAGGTGTCCTTGGCAAATAATATATATTTATTTAATCATGTTTCCCCGTGGTTGCATTGCAATATTCCTTCAGTGCAAAGCAAAATGTTCAATGAAAGGAAGTGATGTGGGGGTGTGCATACTGCATAGACACATGACAACAGGTTTTTAATTGGTGAGGAAGCATTTGTTGGACTGAGAATCGATTCCCAAAATAAAAGAACTACATCGAACAACCACATTAATTTCACTGCTTACTTTACTATTCAGGGTTTGCGTTTGACAGCCATTAACAAGATTGAATCTGCATCCCCTGCTAAAAGAATATGGTCTGCAGTACTGACACTTAGGTATTCTCCTTATGTCTTACAGGGACATCTTCCAAGGAGCTCGGAACCGATTTGTCTGGGACATGAACTATGACCCACAATCTCACATTGAAAGCCCCGGCACACGGTTACTCCATCATCGGTACGTGCCGTCGCTGCCATGGAACTCCCTGTGCTCTCCTCCTGAATCGACCTTCTGTCACTCTGTGTCTCCACGTAATTGTCTCTCTGTCTCAGTATCTTTGTTTCAATTTAGTTCTTTTACTTATTTGCACCATTGCCTTCTTCTAATGACATCTTTCTTAAAGTCTTTTCAACAAGTCCTACTTTTTTCAGAATATATTAAACTTACAAATAATTAGAGTTGAATCCATTCACTAAAGACTTAAGGATTACTCTGCACTTCACCTGTACAAGGCAAGTCACATTTACACGTAACCTGGTGCTCATTAAAGCATCAAATCCCACATTGTGAAAGATGAAAATCCTCGAGTTATTGGTGCAATCTGGTATTACATAGAAGGCTGCCAGACGACGAATGCAAATGTTCATTATATGCACATGTACACTTTAACCAAACATGTGATAACTGTGTGGCAAAGTTACAGTCCTTATGGTAATGTTAACAACAAGAGGTAGTTTGAGACTTATTTTGTTTGAATGCTCCTGAAGACTGCGTAATTGGTCATCTTTTTCATCTGCCCAAGATGATGTCCAGCAGGTATCATGGGAACCACACAAATGATAAACAGGACTGCCGAATTAATACAACCCTGAAAGTAAAATATAAGTCAACTTGTAAAAAAACAAATTTTAATTTAAAATTTTTACATAACATTCTTCCACAATTTGGATGAAAAATAACTGTTACATCCTCCAAATCTTGGGTTCCCAACCCATCGCATTCTGTGTCCACCTGACCCTGACATACCCACCACTTGCTGGACTCTATGTCCTTCTCACCCGAAAAGTAGAAATAGTTATGTCCGATCTTGACTTCAGCGACCAGCTCAAATGGCATCAGTCCCATGTTCTCACATCTTGCTCTGCCGTTCTTGTTCCTGCTCGATCTGCCGAATTCAGTCTGTCCTACTCTAGCCACCTCACCTCTGCATGGACTGAGAAAACATCACTCCAATTCACAATAAAGGTGCAAATAGACCTTACCAACTCTAGGCAAGCGATCTTGCTTCCGATATGAGTTTCAAAATGACATAATCTGCCCCAGAATGCTTCGATGTGCATGCGCAGAAACCCCTACCAAAAACGCTCATCAGGGCAGGAAACATATATCGTGCATGCCAGGTCAGGATTTTACCCTGGAAAAGTACATGAGAAAAGGAAACTTGGAAAATACTTGGAAAAGTACCTCTGCACAATGAAACGTTTGGAGAACTTTCTGATCAACTCGCCCAAAAAGTTGATATCTTGCGGCCAGTACTGCAAAAACACCCACCGATGTGGGCCCATGCAAGGTCTGTGGATGGGCTGTGGAAGGGCGCGTCCTACCCGACTTTCCCGATCATCCCTGTCAATGAGTGGACTTTGAACTTTGTGGGATTACCTTGTGTGAACATGGCAGGCTTGGTGATATATTTAATGGACGTCTGCATTTGGAAAGCCTATGCCAGACAGACTTCCCAGATGGAGACACCGGACCTGGTTTGGGTGCTTCTTAACACCGATGAGGTCATGGATCCAGATGAAATTTAGTGGGTGGGTTGGGTGTGTGACAAGGAAGAACTGATTCAATTTTGGTGAAGATCCCAATCCGGATCTGATATTTTAAAAAGTGATTCTTCACCATTGATAGGGCCACAAACGATATAGTGCTGTCTTGCATGATATCTCAAAAATGTATTGGACCCGATATGTTCTTGTGGATCAGGCATTACGTGGTGGAGGTATGTGCTCTACTGATTGCCCTTCTAGTTACTACTGCGCTCACTTTAATTTACAACTTTACCGTTCCCCAAGGTCGCCCAAATAAGCCAAAATTGACAGCAACACGCACAGGAGGTAGACAGATCGAACATGTTGACCCCCGCCAGAGGAGAGGGTATTGCATTTGGGTCCATTTGTCTGTCTGTCTGTTTGTTACTTGGTGAAAAAAAAATTTCACCCAGTATTTTGGTCTGTAGCATCTGTCTGTCTGTTTATTTGTCACACGAGATTTGGCCACAGTTTTCAAGCAATTGTTCTGAAAAATGTTTGTGTTTGTAGGTGACAGGCCAAAGACAGCAACGCTTAATTTTGGTGAAGCTCCGAATCCGGATCTGGATCCGAGAAAATTTTAAGTGATTCTTCACCATTGAGAGATGGGGCCAAAAACGATATATAGCACAATGTCTCAAAAGGTTATGGATGGATTCACACAAAACTTGGTGGACAGGTTGGGAGTGCCACAAGGAAGAAATGATTCAATTTTCGTGAAGAAACGAATGCAGATCTGGACACGAGAACGTTTTAATTTTTCACCGATTCTTCAACATTGAGAGATGGCGCTAAAAACGATATACTGTATAGCATGATGTCTCAAAAATTTATTGTGCCTGATATGTTCTATCAGATGAGGTGGAGCACATGGAATGTGCTCTACCGAGTGCCCTTCTAGTTTGGCTCTGAATTCGTCCCAATCGCACATGCATAGGGAAGAGAGTTAATTTTACTCTGCGTACCTGGCAGTCAAACAAAATTTAAAATCATCCCAAGCAGGAAACTTGCTGTTTTTAAGGATGTTATAAAAGACACAAACAACAGGCACGGATAACTCCTGTAATGTGTTAGATAGGGTAGTGTAATAGACACTGCGTCAATGGTGGGAAACTTCCAGAAGTATTTTGTTATATGACCTTGACAATCGTTATTTTATTTCAATTTAATAATGTACTTCAACACTGAATGAGGTGTTCTATGAATGCTAGTCAATACAGGTTCTCGTTCAGACTCTCCCATTCACCGCCTCACCCACTTCTATCAATTGTGACGTCAATGGTTCCCAAATGCTCGCTTCCTGCGGGTTATGATCACTAAACTCGATGCCATATTTTAAGTGAACTTGGATGATCATTCTTTACATTGGTCGGTGCACAGAACAGCACCCACGCCTCCTGAACATTTAATAATGGCTCAGCCCTACCATCTGCTGTAGCACTTGACTCTCTTCAAGAATTCTCCCAAATAATTCCATAACACAACACAAGGGTCCAGTAGGAAATAATAAGAATAAGAAGAATATATACTCATACCACATTAGCATTTGTGCCACCCAACTCTCTTACTTGAAGGTTGTTGTATTCCTCCCCTCACTCAATCTCTGGTCGTTTCCTGTTCATTCATTCCCCTACTTATTGTGCCCAACTATTGTCCCGTTATAAGTTTGTTGCCTTTTTACCTTGTCATCTCGCTCTTCCATGGGCCTCAATATGCTTGGTGTTGCCTTAACGGTGAGGGTGGCTGACTTAAGATCCTAGGGTCTTGAGTTCAAGCCCTCTTACCTGTCGTTCTATTGAATGAACACCGGCTAGGTTGACTCAGCCTGTTATTGGCAAAATGAGTTCCACCTTATTGGTAATGGGGGCACTGTATCAGTGGCACACCTGTGCCCCAAGAAAATGATGCAGCCAAGCAGCCACAAGCTGCACACAAATAAATAAAATGGGCCTCAATCTTATACATAAAATAATTAAATAAATATTCAAATGCTATTTCTCAAATTTAAGTAAATTGCTGGACTGAATGCTTTGTGCAGAAAACTCGAGCATTCTCCTTTACACAAGTCACAGGTGAAACAGTCGTGTCTTGTGTGCATTGTCCTAGCTGTCCTTTAGCAGATGCGAAATTGACGAACATTCCCTTTTTTGAACTTTCAGCACTGTAAAATGAAAAGTGAAAGAGGACAGGTGACCTGTGAAAGGAGATAGGTGAATGGACAGAAACAAAGACTGCCCCAGGAAAACAGGGCTTCCTGAAAGAGAAAATAAATTTGAGGCAGCCTTCCTCCTTTCCCCCATCACTCCCCTCCTTCACATCCATCTGCCACTCGGTAATGGAGTTGTCAGTCGTTTGAGTGTCTTTCCCTGGGGTTTTAAGACATCACTTAAAAGAGTCACCTCGGGGTAATGGCAAAGGAAACGTCTTTAAGCACTTTCTTCACAATTCCTTCTCTTGATACCAAACTTTTCTTTTCTTTTTTCTTTTCTTTTTTCTTTTTTCTTCTCTCTCTCTCTGTCTCTCTCTCTCTCTCTCTCTCTCTCTCTCTCTCTCTCTCTCTCTCTCTCTCTCTCTCTCTCTCTCTCTCTCTCTCTCTCTCTCTCTCTCTCTCTCTCTCTCTCTCTCTCTCTCTCTCTCTCTCTCTCTCCTTCACCAAGGCCTCCAACTCGCTTTAAAATCAAAAAAAAAAATAAAGCGGAATCAGTAAATGCAATCAGTATTTTAATGAATTCTGTCAATAATTTTAATTCTCAATTCTGTACAGGGTGGCTACAATCTCAGGTGGTCGCCCCTTGTAAAAATTGTGGCATTGCCTTTTATCATAATAGCTCATTATACTGAAGGGTTTTTACTACAAGTCATACCACTGAGATACAGTTGCAGTACTCTTTTACTTTATTACACACCAGCAAATACAACCCATCACTTCGTTGATGGGGGTATCAAAGGGGGTAGGAGAGAAGGGAGGTGAGGGAGAGAGAGGAAATGAGGAGAAAGGGAGGGGAGAGAGAGGAGGCAGGAGGGAGGGGAAGCTAAGAAGAGGGGAAGAATGAGGAGGGGGGGAAGAGCGAGGAAGGGGTGGGAGGTGGGGAGAGCTACTGTATGCCTCATCAAATGTTGCTATACCCTGCGGGAGGGAGGGTGTGTGAGGAAGGGGTGTGTGTGTGTGTGTGTGAGAGAGAGAGAGAGAGAGAGAGAGAGAGAGAGAGAGAGAGAGAGAGAGAGAGAGAGAGAGAGAGAGAGAGAGAGAGAGAGAGAGAGAGAGAGAGAGAAAAGAGAGAAAGGTGTGAGGGGTGAGGTGGACTTAGCAAGGAGAATACGTGATGCTTAATGACCGAACACAAAAAACAAACTCATGTCAGAACAGCTGTACACACAATGACACAACAGAGTTTATAATGTAATCCGCTGGCACATCTGCAAAAACTTTGATTTCCCAGTTCCAAAACATTTGTGGGACCCTGAACCAAAAGCAAACACTGAAAACATGGAAGTACCTACAGCTCATGTACAACCTAATGATCACATCGAGCGTGAATGTCACAAACGAAGCGTTGCGACCAGGTATCATATTTAGGTTCAAAAAAAGGAGAAGGCGGCATTGCTTATTGAGGTTTTGATAGCGGTGATTTTGTACTAAACGATGCAGAAATCAAGAAAATGACCAAACACCAAGACCTCAAGAATGAAGTGAGAAGATCCTGGAAGCTGAAGAATGCCAAAGTTGTACCAGTGATGACTTGACCTACAGGAATGATGACAAAGAACCTCACAGAGATATTAAACATAGGGACAATACCCACTCCGATCTCGTCATCATCCCAGGCGGGAAGACATCACTCATGCAGCCCCTCAATTTGTCCATCAACAAGCCGTTCAAGGACGGGCTACATCGCTGCTTGTCTGACTGGATAATGAGTGAGGAGAAAACCTACACCAAGAGCAGGAGGATGAGAAAGGTCAACCTTACGATGATCTGCAGCTGGATCGTAAAGGTGTGGGAGGAGATACCAGACATCTTCAACAAGCATTTCTGAAATGCTGCATCTCCAACAACATGGACGGCACAGAGGAAGACATAGTTTGGGAGGAGGAGGCTGCAAATGACGGTGACCGACGTGGACTTGCTCGACCCTGATTCGGACAAGGAGTCACGTGCCGTCTTCGACGAAGAAAGCATTGATGAGGATTTCCTCGGGTTTAGCTGAAAAGTTTCATCAAACCCAACAACCGGCCCTTTTTAGGGGCACAAATCCACAAGAAATGTGTGTGATAATGGTATGAATCCCTTTTCTTCCTTTTTCTAGCAACAACAACAAAAAATCCTCTATAATATGAAACAAGTTCGAATTGCAAACATACCCTGTGGGAGTTCATTCGCACAACTCTCAGATGAGCGACAGCATGGAAGACAGATAGTTTTGAAATTTGGTAAGATTTTCATCGCATCAGAAAAAGAAACCAGAACACCTCACAAGAGTGAGGCTAGTTTCATATCATCATTTGTGACTTTATTTTGCATTGGGCATCGCCTAGCACATTTAATTTTTTTTCATAACATTTTAAAGAAAATGGGCTGAAAGGGCCATTTCCTGGCCCAAAGAGCCAGAATCGCACTTTGGGCTCAGTTAATGCTTGAGGAATGGTCTCCAGCATATACCTGTCAAGTTTGGTTTGGTTCCATCCACTAATAACCGAGAAATAACAATTTTAAGAAAATGGGCCGTTCTTCAGCCCGAAGGGCCACAATCGCACTTTGGGCAGAGTTAATACCTACGCATGTGTATCTAGTATATGCTTGTCAATTTTCATCGAATTCTGTTCACAAATAATGGAGAGATAGACATACAAATGAACTGTACACAAGAAAAGAGAGAACGCGAGCGGCGCTTAAGGCCCAGTCACACCTTGACGTTTTAGCCAGCTTATGCCGATTTTTGAAAAATTTGTCTAAAACGCTGGCACACGTCGAATACGTTATGGGTAAGTTTTGGAAACATTGAGAGCATGCTGAAAAACACTGCCATACGTCCTCGTACGCTGGCTTTCATCGTTGTACTTTGCGGTTGTCCTCAAATTTTCCATGCTTGAAATTTTACGACTTATGCCAGCGTATGACTCACACGTTCCACTACGCTGGCCATAAGTTGTAGGCACGTTATGCGATCGTTGACACACGTCGACACACGTTAATTGTAAGTCAATCATAAGTCGAAACACATCGAGGTAATGTTTAGCATACCCGAAACTTATTTCTAACCTATGAGTAACGTTTGTAGACACGTTACGCGATCGTTGACACACGTCGACACACGTTACTTGTAAGTTACTCATAAGTTGAAACACGTCAATGTAATGGTTAGCGTCAGTGTTCCAGACTCCCTGGTTTTTTGTTTAAAAAAATTTTTTTTTCTTCGGTATGACGGTCATGTTGACACTTCGATTTCTAGTGCGGTTATGATTTAAATCGTTGAGCGGCAGCCTATTAAATATATCATATTATAACCGCACTAGAAATCAAAGTGTTAACATCACCGTCATACCGAAGAAAAAACCCCCCCCAAAAAAAAAAACAGGGAGTCTGGAACACTGACGCTAACCATTACCTCGACGTGTTCCGACTTATGAGTAACTTACAAGTAACTTTTGTCGACGTGTGCCAACGATCGCATATCGTGCGTACAACTTATTCCCATCGCATGCGGAATGTGTGAGGCATACGGCAAGTACGTCGTAAAATGTTTAACACGTTTAAAAGTACAAGACGTACTCCACTTACTACGACGTATGATAGCGTACTTTAGCGTTCTATTCACATATACCAAACTTACCCATACCATATTTGACGTGTGCCAGCGTTTTAGACTTATTTTTCAGAGGTCGGCATACGCTGGCAAGATCGCCAAGGTGTGACTGCGATGTTGACACTTCCATTTCTCCGGCGGTTATGATTTGAATCATTGAGCGGCAGCCTTTTAATAGGCTACGCCACGTGATCGTCGGCGATACGTGCAGCGCGCTATGCATAAGTTAGACTATTGTTGGGCATAGGTTGTGAACGTCGACAACAGGCTAAGCATTCGTTGGTATAAGTTATCTATAAGACAACGAAACGTTCTGTGTCCGTTACTGATATGTTATGCATACGACCAACTCGTTATGAATACGTCCGAATCTTTGGAAAAAAAAAAACATCAAAAGTTCAGCGAAAGCCAGCGTTTTACATACATTTTGATACGTTGCCATTGCTGGCTAAAACGTCAAGGTGTGACTGGTCCTTTAAACTCCGTGGGGTGGAAGACCCTATGGGGTAAAAATAAGAAAGAAAAATAAAAACTTTTTGGTATCCTCTCCTCTCTCTTTAACTTCTTGAAAATGGGAATAAGACTGTTGCACAAAATTAAGCGAACAAGGGAAAAGCATGTTGATACCTCCATCACATTGTTCCATACAAAGTGAATGTACAAACACATTTAGATCCAGATCAGAAAATATAATGATCAATATATTAATTTATTTTGAGGGTGAAAAACTGGGGTGCGGTTAAAACACGGCCGCGGTTTATATGCCAGAAAATAGGTAATCATTTCATCCTTGTCACACACCCAACCTCTCCATCAAGTTTCGTCAGAATCCATCCCCAACTTTTTGAGATATCTGTTCACAGTCAGGCAAACATCATCTGATCGAGCGAACTCGGGCACAGGCAAACAAGCGGCGATGAAAACACAACCCTCGTTTACCTTCGGTGACGGAGGTAATAACATTCATTTCATTTTGCGCCATTTTCAGTGACACCAGCCAAAAAAGAATGAGCAAAACGCCAGTTATTCATTGAACCTTTGTCTTCTCTTGGGTATTATAACAGAGGCATAATTGTTTCTTCTGCAGCAATGTATCCGGCCTTACCTCGTATAGCGCAGAGTCGCTTTCATTTAACACAAATATTCCTGAACCAATCCCAACAAACTGTGACCTCATTCACATTCCTTCTCCTGTCCATAAACTCCTTTTATTGCACTTTAAACAGTCATTGCTCTCTGAGAGCTTAGGACCTTAATCCACTGAATTTGGTTCTATCCAGCCAGTGAAACAACATAAAACCTGATATCATGATTTGTGACCGGTTAATACAAGTCTATGGCAAATTTGGGGAAAGAAAAATTCCGCACTATGTTGTGATGTTGACTGAAGTGTACTTGTGTTTCGTAGATGGACTATTGGGAATCAAACCGAGACGTCAGAAGAACTTCGTCGACTTGGTGCCTCT
>NC_140971.1:17094112-17119112 GCF_056783735.1 Eptatretus burgeri
GCATCACAGCTGCTTTTGTGGGCCAAGGCTATAAGAGGGCATGTCATGAATAGTGGGCGAGCAGATGCCTATGGAGCATTGCGGAGAAGCTGCATATGAACTACATTGGGGTCTTTGTGAAACTGGCCTTGCGTTCACTGGCCGACAGCCATACCCTCACCCAGCAGACTGCACCCACTCTCCTCCTCAGGCTGACTCCACATGCAAACTAGGACTGCCAAGCCGTGTCACCACTCAGGACTTGCTGTGTCCTATCGGACATAGCCTGGGTCTTCCTGTCTTGTGAATTTTACCTATTTATTTTTTGTAAACAGTCATGGCTCGTGGAAGAGCTAATACAAGTAAAGGGTTTAGAAATGAGATTCAAATACGGAGTTGGAAAATGGAGGTTTGGAAATGAGGAAGAGAACAATGGGGAAGGTTCTACAAACAATCAAAACGCGTCACCCTTTCCCATGATATGAGGGGATGGATAACCTAACTAAACAATCACAATGGAGATATTTACACTCAAGGGTTCTTTTATGTCGGAACATAATGAAAAGGCTTTGTGGTTCTCTGAAATGTCATGATAATTATGAAAGTTGCTATCGCCATACTAAAACATTTGCAGCAAAAGACAATTCATTTCGCATCTTTTTGCAGGAAAGCCTACATGATTCTCAATGTGATGCATTTTTAACCTGTACTGTAGGCCCCTGAAATGTCAGTGGATGAAGATGACACTGCCCAAGGCTTTGGTTTGAATGCCAGCATTGATACCATGAAGAACATCGCTTTGCAAGGGGAGTTCAGTGGGATTGGTTCTCCAGCTCATGTCAGCGAACAGTGTGTTGGAGTGCGATTTTGTAGTAATTGTAAATTTGCTATGACTTAAAAGCCGCAACTACCGATGCATTGTGAAAGTCATTATTGCGTCTTTTAGTCTATTACCACTGTAAGCAATTTGACTCAATTGGTAATTTATACACAATGAAGTTGCTGAGTCCTTGTTCCATATCTGAATTGTATGATCTGACTGTACATGTTTTGCAGGTATGATGATGAATTATAGAGTAGGCCTGACCTATAATTTGAGGGTATGTCAAGATGTCTGCTCCATCTGCTTGTACTTTATTGTAGATATTAAATATCTCACAATATCTTTTCAAACCAAATTAGGTGTTGGCAACGCTAGCAAAATTATAATATTCCCATCTCTTGATTCTTCATGGGGAAGGCAATGGCAAACCACCCAAACACAGTACATTTCTTCCTTAGATACAGCTTCGGAAGTAGATGCCGTCAGTTGACCTAGATGGGTGAAATGTGAAGAGTATGATGTAAAAATATTTATATTTAGGGATGGCAAGACAGCTCAGTTGACAGCTCAGTATAAATGATCTAGCGGGTGACGAATCTTTGGAAAGACCAGACCTCACTGAAAAATAATTTTCTGGGGTAGTGTCTGGGACCAGTGCATGAGCAGGGTTGAAGGATAAAATAGAGCGAGACTTAGACAAATGATGGGTGTGGGGTGGACAAGATGGATACACGAGAAAATTCTCAGTAAGGAAAAACTGAAAATTTGAGAGGTGGGTTTGGGGACGGAGAAGGGACGGAGAAGGGGGTAGAAAAGATCACGGTTTTGGATATGATCTGAGATGGTGATGAACAACTATCTTTGAAGATTTGGAGGGGGAGAATGACATTGAAGAGAATGTGAACGTTGGTTCCACAGGTGGGAAAAAATGAGGAACGAATAAGTTGAGTTTCACCAAAATGGGGTTGTTGGCGATGATTTTAATGTCGACATGTTTGTGTGTTCATATGATCGATCCATGCTAATCGGTTGACATTAACATTGTTATAAGTTTGCATGAACCATTATTGTTATTACATGAGAAATGAGATTGTAAATATCTGTGCAGTTGTTAAATAAATTAGTTTTTTTAGATCCTCATGGAGGATCTCTAAGTCTCACTCATGTAGTTGTTCTTCATCTTCTTCTTGTGGACTTTTTTGTTTCACAGCCTACAGATATCATCGAAACTTCCTGAAACTTGGCATATATATGTAAAAATACCCTGCGCAGACAGTAACCATCTCCGATTTTGAAAATTCCTCCAAGAAAAAAAGTTATGACGTCAAAATATCTCCGCTAATGGAAATCGCCTAAAAATTATCTCCGAAACTAGGCAAGCTTTTTGAATTCTGTTTGCGGGAATCGAACAGGGCGTTAGCAGAGATGAATTACCACACATATGATATGTCACTTTGACGTCATATCAATTTTTATGACGGCATTCCTATTTTTTGACATTTTTTGTTTCACAACCCAGAGTTTTCATCGGATCTTCGTGAAACTTGCCATGTATATGCAGAAAGCCCACGCGCAGGCAGTAACCATCTCCTCTTCTTCTTCTTCTTCTTCTTCTTCTTCTTCTTCTTCTTCTTCTTCTTCTTTCGGCTGCTCCCGTTAGGGGTCGCCACAGCGGATCATCCGTATGATCCGCATAGTGATTTGGCACATGTTTTACGCCGGATGCCCTTCCTGACGCAACCCTGGTCTACTCTTACAACACAGGGATATGGTACACCTATTTTAACCGGGGTATACACCGGCCCAGTATACTGGTACTCATTTCGCCGACCTCGGAAGGATGACAGGCTGAGTCAACCCCCTGGTGTATTAATTCAGTGGCTCAACGGGGCTTGAACTCAGGTCCTCTTCGATCCCAAGCCGCTGCCCTAACCACTGCGCCAACACCAGGCAGTAACCATCTCCGATTTTGGAAATTCTTCCGAGAAAAAAAGGTGACGTCATAATATTGCCGCTAATGTAAATCTCCTATACCATTATCTCCGAAACTAGGCAAGCTGTTTGAATTTTGTTTGCGGGAATCAAGCCGGGCATTAGTACGGATAATTTATCGCAAACCTGATGCATCACAATGACGTCAAATTCGTTTTTATGACGTCATCATTAAGAGGACGAGGATCTTAGCTCATTTGAGCTTGTTTGTGTAAATGCTATCTATGTTCTACATTGTCTCTCCTGTGCAAGTCCATGATGTGTTTCCACTTGCAATATGTAAAGTAAACTTCTGGATACAATTGCAAGGGCCATATTGCTCGGCTTATTCTTGTGAATTGATGATATTGAAGTATTTTGGACCAATTGCACTGTGCTGCATCATTCCCTAGGAAAGTCAATTGTACTCTCGGACCATCCTGAGGCATCAGTAAGTCAGGGACAATATGATATGACGACTGAAGAAATTGACGTCCCATATATTGTCCTCCACTCACAAAAATTGGCTCTGTAATTGAGGAAGCCTCACGTTAGGGCTCTGTCACACCTTGACGTTTTAGCCAGCGTATGGCAAGGTATCAAAATGTATGTAAAACGGTGGCGTACGCTGAACTATTGATGTTTTTTCCCAGTTTTGGACGTATTCATAACGAGTTGGATGTATGCATAACGTATTAGTAACGTACACAGGACGTTTCGATAACATATAGATAACTTATATCAACGAATGCTGAGCATGTTGTTGGCGTTCACAACCTATGCCCAACGATAGTCTAACTTATGCATAGCGCGGCAGCGTATCGCAGACGATCACGTGGCGTAGGCTATTAATAGGCTGCGGCTCGACGATTCAAATCATAGCCGCACTAGACATCGAAGCGTCAAGCCGCTGTCACACCTTGACGTTTTAGCCAGCGTATGCCGACATATGAAAAATTTGCCGAATACGCTGGCACACGTCGAATACGTTATGGGTAAGTTTTGTATACGTTAAGAGCACGCTGAAGCATGCTGGCATACGTCGTAGTACGCCGAGCACGTCGACAAATTTTCAGCATGTTGAAAAATTTTCGACGTATGCCAGCGTATGACACACGTTCCGCATACGCTGGCCATAACTTGTAGGCACGTTACGCGATCGTTGACACATGTCGATACATCTTACTTGTAAGTTACTCATAAGTCGAAACACGTTGAGGTAATGTTTTACGTCGGTGTTCCAGGCTCCCTGGTTGTTGTTTGTTATTTTTTTTTTCTTCGGTATGATGGTGATGTTGACACTTCAATTTCTAGTGCGGTTATGATTTAAATCGTTGAGCGGCAGCCTATTAATTATATTATATTATAACCGCACTGGAAATTGAAGTGTCAACATCACCGTCATACCGAAGAAAGAAAGAAAAAAAAAACACAGGGAGTCTGGAACACTGACGCTAACCATTACCTCGACGTGTTTCGACTTATGAGTAACGTACAAGTAACGTGTGTCGACGTGTGTCAACAATCGCGTAACGTGCCTACAACACGTTACTCATAGGTTAGAAATAAGTTTCGGGTACGTTAAACATTACCTCAACGTGTTTCGACGTGTGTCAACGATCGCGTAACGTGCCTACAACTTATGGCCAGCGTATACGGAACATGTGAGTCATACTCTGGCATACGTCGAAAAATTTCAAGCATGGAAAATTTGTCTAACAGCTCAGCGTACTACGACGTATGCCAGCGTGCTCTTAACGCATACAAAACGTACGCATACGTATTCGACGTGTGCTTGCGTTTTAGACCAATTTTTCATACGTTGGCATACGCTGGCTAAATCGTCAAGGTGTGACAGGGCCTTTAATACGGCGAACAGCTCAAAAATCGGGTGTTAAGGCCCGGTCACACCTTGACGTTTTAGCCAACGTATGCCGACTTTTGAATTTTTTTTCTAAAACGCTGGCACACGTTGAATACGTTATGGGTAAGTTTTGACAACATTGAGAGCACACTAAAAAACACTGCCATACGTCGTTGTACGTTGGCTTTAAACGTTGTACTTTTTGGTTGTCCTCAAATTTTTTCATGCTTGAAATTTCACGACGTATGCCGGCGTATGACTCACACGTTCCGCTACGCTGGCCACAAGTTGTATGCACGGTCTGCGATCGTTGACAGACGTCAACACATGCTACTTGTAAGTTAATCATAAGTTGAGACACGCCGAGGTAATGTTTAGCGTACCTGAAACTTATTTCTAACCTATGATTAACGTGTTGTTGGCACGTTACGCGATCGTTGCCACACATCGACAGACGTTACTTTTAAGTTACTCATAGGCTGAAAGACGTCGGTACAATAGATCGTCCTTGCTTCAGCGTCCACGGCCACGGCCAGGACACTTATTTGCAGCATTCTTCAAACTTTTCTTCGGCATGACGAGGATGTTCACACTTCGATGTCTAGCTTGGCTATGATATGACAGCGTCTATTCAAAATAGTCGAGTTTGAGCGTTTTAACACGTTCAGAAGAAACGCTTCAAATTTCAAAACCCCACCGTCAAAAAACAAAGGCGAGTGACAGCAATTTAAATCGTTCATTGTAAACAATGAAAATAGCTGAGTGGTGCCGTTTAAAAGTCGTTGAGTGTAAAAAAAATCCAATTGTTGAGCGCAAGCGTCTACTTTCAATAGTGGAGATGCAGCCATTTAAATCGTTGAGTTTATCATTTAAATCGTTAAATCGTTAAACGCAAGGACGATCCATCATAACCCACACCCTCCCCCTCACACTCACCTACTACTGCCAACATGAACAAACCACTACTAATACTAATACTGATACTGTTACTGATACTGTTACTGCTGACATGGACATCGACTCAAAAAGGACTCGAAAACCCTGTTGGGTTCCCCTTTTATGAGCAGCATTTTTATATACCAATTCCCAAAACCGCTGGGACACGACTTTATATGGCAGTTGTAAGCTAGAAACACGTTAATTTATTTTTTTTGTCGACCGGAAGACGTCATTGGAATACGTCTATATACGTCGATGTGTGTTGGGACTACGTAAAGAATTGGTTCAAAGCACGTCAAACATAAGTTAGAAATAAGTTTCGCGTAAAAAAGACATTACCGCGACGTGTTTCGACTTATGAGTAGCTTATAAGTAGCCTTTGTGGACGTGTGTAAGCGTCCACATATCGTGTGTAAAACTTATCCCCATCGCATGCGGAACGTGTGTCATACGCCGAGTACGTCGTAAAATTTTGAACATGTTTAAAATTTCTTGACCTACTCTACTTACTACGACGTATGATAGCGTACTTTAGCGTTGTACTCACGTATACCAAACTTACTCATACCGTATTTGACGTTCCCCAACGTTTTAGACACATTTTTCGTAGGTCGGCATACGCTGGCAAGATCGCCAAGGTGTGACCGCGATGTTGTCACTTCCATTTCTACGGCAGTTATGATTCGAATCGTTGTGCGTCAGCCTTTCAATAGGCTACGTCACGACATCGTCGGCGATGCGTGCAACGCGCTATGCCTAAGTTAGACTATCGTTGGGCATCGGTTGTGTAGGCCGACAACAGGTTCAGCATTCGTTGGTATAAGTTATCTATAACACAACGAAACGTTCTGTGTCCGTTACCAATGCGTTATACATAAGACCAAGTCGCTATGAATACGTCCGAATCTTTAAAAAAAAAATCAAAAGTTCAACGTAAGCCAGCGTTTTGCATACATTTTAATACGTTGCCATCGCTGGCTAAAACGTCAAGGTGTCAGGTCAGGTATGGGAGCATGTGCCAGAACAGCGCGTCGCTGCGTCCACTTTCCGCCGGTACTCCAGGGGCCTCCGTCTGGCCATCCCCCAGGCAGATGCCAGGCCCATCCCCATCTCCTTGAGATGATGGTCAACCTGTTGCAACCATGAGGCACGTGGTCGGCCCACTGGCCTCCTCCACTCATGAGACTCCCTCGCTGAGAGAATCTGGTAAGCAGGATCAGCGTCAGGAAAACGAGCCACATGTCCATACAGCCGCAACTGACGCTCACGGACTATGCAGGTAACAAATCTCATCCGAGTCTCTCTCAGCAACCGCTCGTTGGATACAAAATCCGACCAGCGATAGCCAAGGATTCTCCGAAGAGACGTGGTACCAAAGGAATTAAGTCTCCGTCTCAGATCCTTGGTCAGAGTCCAAGTCTCGCACCCATAGAGCAAGACTGGAAGTACCAAGGACCTGAAGACTCGAACTTTTGTCCTCCCGCACAGGTACCGGCAGCGCCACACCCCATGATCCAGTGAATCCATGACTCCCCAGGCCCGACCCAGACGTCTATTGACCTCCGACTCGCAGCCAGCAGAGACATGAATATCACTGCCAAGGTAAGTGAATCTCTCCACGACCTCAACATCCTCACCACAAACAGACACAGACAGGACAGCAGCATCCAAGATGTCACCGAAAGCCTGGATCTTAGTTTTGACCCAAGAAACCCGTAATCCCAGCGGCTCCGACTCCTCATTCAGTACCTCAAGGGCCCCCAAAAGGATGTCTAAAGTCTCCGCAAAGATGACTGCATCGTCTGCAAAATCAAGGTCCGAGATCTTGACATTCCCAAACGATGCACCGCAACTTGATCTCTCCGACATCCTCCCTAAAATCCAGTCCATACAAGTGCTGAAAAGTGTGGGGGCAAGTACACATCCCTGATGAACTCTAGTAACAACTGGAAATAAGTCAGAGGTGGTACCACCACACTTCACAGCACTCTCAGTACCAGAGTAGAGTTCAGACATCAGATCGATCAGTTTTGGTGGCACCCCACGAAGACCAAGAATCCTCCAGAGGACATCCCGATTCACTGAATCGAATGCTTTACAGAGATCAACATAGGCTGCAAGCAGCCCCTGCCGAAACTCTCGTCTGCGTTCGGTGAGGACACGAAGAGCAAGGATACAGTCAATCGTTGACCTCTTTGGTGTAAAGCCTGACTGCTCTGGACGCTGGTGCTCAAGCAGATGGTGGCGAACCCTATCAAGAATTGTCCGAGCAAAGACCTTGCCCGGCACTGAGAGCAGCGTCACCCCTCGGTAGTTGTTGCAGTCTTGGCGATCACCCTTCCCTTTCCAGAGAGGGACAACAAGGCCCCTCTTCCAGTCAGTTGGGATGATGCCTGTGTTCCAGGCAGAGCACAAAACTGCATGCAACGACACGAGTGCAGCATTTCCACCAGCCTTGAGAAGTTCGGCATGGATGCCACAGATCCCTGTAGCTTTGCCCTGTTTCAACTGCTTCACTGCAGCCCGTGTTTCCACAAGGGAAGGTGGACCACAGTTGATTTGAGGGTCAGCAACAGGGATTGTAACACCCTTGACGTCCAACTCGACAGCTGGGGGATCAGCCTGGTACAACCGCTCAAAGTAACCGGCCCAGCGGGCCTTCACTTCAGACTCCTCTGTCAAGAGCCGACCACTCTCTGCTCGAACTGCAGTGCTCCGAGGGATGGGCTTGGATGAACGTAATGCGCGAATTCCCCTGTAAGCGGGACGAGAATCACCTGTCCACAGGTGATGCTCTACCCCCTCACAGATTCCTCGCACATAGGCCTCCTTGTCCACCCTCAGTGCACGTACAGTTTTACGCCTCAGCTCCCTGAACAGCTCAGCCCTGCCATTCAGCCTGGCCCTGCGACTCTGGTCAATGGTATCCAGTGTCCCTCGAGAGACAAAATTCTTCTTTGCCCTGCGGTGAGTTCCAAGACATTCACTGGCAACATCAAGGACGGTGGTCTTGAAGGCGCTCCACAACTCTTCAGGACCCCCCAAAGCACCCAGACCCCCCAAGTGTCCACTCAGCCTGTTCGCAAACTCCTCAGCTACTCTCTCATCCCTGAGCTTGGCAACATCCAGCCTAGGCTGGGATGGTACCATTCTCCAGGATTTAAGGTGCAGCTTTAGAGTTGCTACAACAAGCCTGTGGTCAGTATTGAGGAACTGAGCACTCCGGTGGACCCTGCAGTTCTGGATCAGCCTCCAACGACCGTCAATGAGGACATGGTCAATCTCCTTTGCCACACCGCCAGCGTTGGAATACCAAGTCCAGCGATAGGGGACCTGGCCTTTAACTGTGAGGAGTGCTATTTTATGGTCACATCTGATCCATGATTAATACACATATATTAGTTAGATGCAGCCTGGTGTTGGCACAGTGGTTAGGGCAGCAGGCTTGGGATCCAAAGGTCCTGAGTTGAAGCCCTGTTTGGCCGCTGAATTAATACACCAGGGGGTTGACTCAGCCTGTCATCCTTCTGAGGTTGGCGAAGTGAGTTCCACTGTACTGGTCCCAGTGTACGCCTTGGGTAAAATAGGTGTACCATATCCCTGTGTCGTAAGAGGTGACCAGGGTTGCATCAGGAAGGGCATCTGGCATAAAACATGTGCCAAATCATTTTGCGGATCATACGGATGATCCGCTGTGGCGACCCCTATCGGGAGCAGCTGAAAGAAGAAGAAGAAGATATTAGCTAGATGTAAGGATTCGAACCCATTTTATATACTCTGAAGAGAACATTGTACTTTACGGTAATTCCACATATCGACGGTCCCCTGTGCCAATGCACATGCGCAGCCTGAGCCGGAGCCAGGGATGTTGTGGGTGTTTCAACCTGTTCAATACTTGTTTGATTATTGTCGTTCCACGCTAATAAAGTGGTCGAACAAATTGAACTCTGTTCTTATTTATAATCAAACAACTTGATGCAGTCGAGAAAAGATCGTCGGTGCTGAGGAGGACACGACTGGGTGAAAACGGACCACGAGAACGTCGACAGTGAGTTTGGATCTCTCGGGTACTGTACCCAATCTTCGCCCCCAGGACACTGTACACACGTGTGCATCACCGAAAATAGAACGTTTACTCCAGAATAACTGTTCCTATGGCGCCGGTGGAAGCAGAGTGCCCGATCGAGGGTTGTGACTATATGGCTACACACGCAGAGGCGGCAGTGGTGGCGGCCATGTTGAGTATACACGCCACTGTGCACGTCGCCGCCCCGAGGGCGGCGAGCTCGAATGCCAAGATGGAGAAACTCAAGCGTCCCTCCATAGGACTGGCCGGAACGGGCGAGGCCTGGTCGTACTTCATAACCCGCTGGGGCGAATACAAAACAGGTACTAAGCTTGTCAGACCCGACATAGTCGCTCAGCTCCTGGAGTGCTGTGAGGAGGAGCTGAGAAAGGACCTCACTCGCGCGGCGGGTAGGAGCCTCGTGGGCAGCGATGAAGAAGACGTCCTCGCCGCCATGAAGGCGCTCGCCGTCCGGACGGAGAACACGATGGTAGCTCGAGTGGCCCTGTCTAACATGCGGCAGGGACACGAGGAGCCCGTCCGGTCGTTCCACGCCCGCATCAAGGGGCAGGCGGACACGTGCAAGTATGAAATGAAGTGCACCAAGGCGGGGTGCGATCAGGTCAACGACTTCACCGAAGAGATATTGCGCAACGTGGTTGCCCGTGGCATCGCGGACCAAGCAATACAACTTGACCGACTCGGTGAGAAGAACCAGGACATGCCATTAAAGGACATGATAGAGTATATCGAGGCCAAAGAGTCTGGAAAACGCTCGGCATCGCGCCTGCTTGACACTCAGAGCACGGACGCGATCAGTAGTTCGTATCGGCGGGGAAAGCGACAGGACGTCCGCGCCAGAGTAGGAGCCAGGCCGGAAAAACGGAAGGCCAAGCCCGAAGGAGTATGCATCTACTGCGGCGAGGTGGGCCACGGCAAAACGCCTCAATGGCGCGCCAGACGCGCCGAGTGCCCCGAATACGGTAAAAAGTGCCGGAAGTGTGACCGCCAGAATCACCTCGACAAGGCGTGCCTGGGCGGCCGATCGGCAAGACCCCCATCTAAGGAGACCGACGGGATGTACGACGAGCAGACGGCAGCCTTCGTCGAGCTATGCACGGTCACCATGGCCAGCACAGAGGACGAAATGCGCACGCTTCCCCTCGCTCACCACCTGTACGATGATATGTGCGATAAGTGGATGAAACGCATATCCGACCCGCAGCCATACGTCAACCTCACTCTCACTAACAAGCGCGAGGATAACAAAGCGCTGGGTTTTAACCTCCTGAAACACACCCGCGCGGTAATCCTACCCGCTATGGCAGACACGGGGTGCCAGAAGTGCCTGATCGGCATTAAAGTTGTCCAACAAATGGGCCTGAGTACTGAGGACCTCATACCTGTATCCATGACCATGAAGGCCGCAAACAACAAAGGAATTATTATCCTCGGAGCTGTAGTAGTTAGATTCGCCGGTAACAGTGACGACGCTCGGAGATTGGAGACGCGCCAAATCGCGTACGTGACGGACTCTTCAGACCGCATATTCCTCTCCCGCGCGGCCTGCATGGACCTGGGAATGATCTCGGACAGATTCCCGACACTCGGAGAGGTGAATCTGACGACCTCGGAATTTTGCGACTGCCCGCGACGCGCGGAGCCGCCGACCAAGCCGACCGCACTCCCCATGCCAGCGACCGAGGCCAACAGAGAGGCACTACAGTCACATTTACTCAGGATGTATGCTCAGAGCACATTCAACACGTGTCCACACCAGCCACTACCGAGAATGACCGGCCCACCACTACGTCTTATGCTCAGTGAGAACGCGACACCGGTTGCCCATCACACTCCCATCTCCGTGGCCATACATTGGCAAGATGAGGTAAAAGCAGGCCTCGACCAGGACGTTCGGCTCGGCGTGTTGGAGGAAGTACCCGTCGGCACGCCGGTGACATGGTGTCACCGCATGGTAATTTGCGCGAAAAAGAATGGCAAGCCGCGACGCACCGTCGACTTTCAGGCCTTGAACAAGCATGCATTCCGCGAGACCCACCACACCCAATCCCGGTTCCACCAGGCGAGACGCGTACCTAACGGGAAGCGCAAGACAGTATTCGACGCATGGAACGGTTACCATAGCGTCCGCCTACACGAGGACGACCGCCACAAGACGACCTTCATCACTCCATGGGGGCACTACCGGTACCTATCCGCCCCACAAGGGTATATGGCATCGGGGGACGGTTACTCACGACGATACGATGAGATCGTCGCGGACATTGGTAACAAGACCAAGTGCGTAGATGACACGCTACTATGGTCAGACACGATTGAGGGGAGCTACTTCCAGGCGGTCCAATGGCTGGATATATGCGGCCGGAATGGAATCATCCTCAACCCGGAGAAGTTTGTCTTCAGCGCACCCACGGTGGACTTTGCGGGCTTCACCATCACCATGACCGACATGCGACCGTGCAGCCGCTACCTGGAAGCAATCCACGATTTCCCACAACCGCGTAACATCACCGACGTCAGATCGTGGTTCGGGCTTGTCAACCAGGTGGCATACGCCTTTAGTATGGCCGAACGAATGCAGCCATTCCGGAAGCTCCTGAAAAGTGGAGAACGCTTCCAGTGGTCCATGGAGTTAGAGGAAATATTCCGCGAGTCGAAAGACGTGATCGTACAAGAAATCGAACACGGTGTCCGCATATTTGACAAAACTAAGCCAACATGCATCACCACGGACTGGTCGAAGGAGGGAATCGGATTCTGGTTGCTTCAAAAGCACTGCCGATGCGTGCCAGTTAGACCATTCTGCAGCACTGATGGATGGAAAATAACCCTGGTCGGCAGCAGATTTACACACGTGGCAGAATCCAGATACGCGCCCATAGAGGGCGAGGCTCTCGCAGTCGCGGACGCCTTGGACAAGGCGCGCTACTTCGTACTAGGCTGCGAGAACCTGATCGTTGCGGTAGACCACAAACCACTGCTGAAACTCCTTTCGGACAGAGCACTTGACGACATACCCAACCCCCGCCTCAGGAACCTCAAGGAGAAGACCCTGCGTTATCGCTTCCGCATCATACATATCCCGGGTATGAAGAACAAGGCGGCAGATGCCATGTCGCGCAGGCCGGTCGGCACCACGCGACCTCCACTCATGAACCTTCCAGATGACAATGCCACCATAGCGACCCACCTCCAACCAAGCACGCACACCGACGTCCTGTCTCTCCTACGCCAAACTGAGCCGGAGTATGACGACGACGTCGAGGAGGACAACCTGGCATGGTGTGCCGCAGGCCTCGAATCATTGCGATCAGTAACATGGGATCGCGTCAGGGAAGCCACCAGCAGCGATGGCGATATGCACATATTGGAGGGAATGACAATGAACGGCATCCCCGACTCAAAAATCGAGATGCCAGAGACAATTCGCGACTATCACCAGTACCGCAAGAACATTACATCGACAGATGGAGTGATCCTATACAAGGACCGAGTAGTCATACCACCCTCACTCCGCGGCGATGTGCTGAGCGCCCTACACGCTGCCCACCAGGGCGTATCAATGATGACCGCCCGCGCAGAATCCTCTGTATTCTGGCCAGGCATGTCGGCCGACATCAGCGCCACTCGGAAAAACTGCGAACACTGCCACCGGATGGCACCATCACAGCCTGGAGCGCCACCAACTCCACCTATCATGGTCGTTTACCCCTTTCAGGCAGTGTGCTCGGACTTCTTTGTACACAGGGGTGCACACTACCTTGTGACGGTGGACAGATACTCAAACTGGCCGATCATCTCAAAGTCGACGGGTGGCGCCGCCGGACTCATAAACCACTTACGTCGCGCCTTCGTGATGTACGGGACACCAGAAGAGCTCGCATCGGATGGGGGACCGGAGTTCACCTCCACCGAGACCAGGTCATTCCTGCACAGATGGGGCGTACACCACCGCTTGTCATCGGTGGCCTTCCCTCACAGCAACTGTCGCGCGGAGATTGGAGTTAAGACAATGAAACGACTTATCACGGACAACACCAGCCCGCAGGGAGAACTTGACACTGACGTTGTGCAGAGAGCGATACTACAATATCGTAACACGCCTGACCCTGACACGAAGATCTCCCCGGCAATGTGTGTCTTCGGCCGCCCGATACGCGATTTCATCCCAATTATCCCCGGGAAGTACAGACCGCACGACACTTGGCATGAGACCCTGAAAGCGAGGGAGGAGGCCCTCCGCAAACGTCATATCCGCACAGCCGACACCTGGTCAGAACACACCAAACGCCTTCCGCCACTTGCTGTAGGGGACCTAGTCCGCGTACAGAACCAGACAGGATTCCACCCCAAAAAATGGGACAAGACAGGCAGTATCGTGGAGGTACGCCAACACGACCAATACGTGATCAAGATCGACGGCTCGGGCAGAGTCACACTTCGGAACAGGAAATTCCTGCGCAAGTTGTTCGCAATGACCAGCTGCCACCCCGGTCTATCTATGATGATCTAGCAACCCGCATCACTGTACCTGCACCCGTTGTAACACCGCAACTGCCTGACCTCGACAGCGAACCCGTGACATCTGCGACGCCAACGGGGCCCACGCCGGCACTGACGTCAGTATGCACACCCCGGCGCAAGACGACACCCGTTTCAGACACGCCAGCAGCACCAGGACGAGGCACACCGAGGCGCGCGATCCTTCAGACGCCACCATCGGCCCCTGAAACCCTGAGAGCCCCATCCCCACTGGGGCCCGATGTGACACCACCAGCACCAGCAATAGGTCAACGCCTATCCACCAGAGCGACCAGCGTGCCTGCCTGGCACAAGGACTACTCCATGGAATAGTCACACGATGGGCGATATCAACTTTTGTTCATTCATTAAACTTAATATTTTCTCAGCCTTTATCTATTAACATAATAAAGACTCGGAGGGAGATAGAGAACATTGTACTTTACGGTACTTCTACATATCGACGGTCCCCTGTGCCAGTGCGCATGCGCAGCCTGAGCCGGAGCCAGGGATGTTGTGAGCGTTTCAACCTGTTCAATACTTGTTTGATTATTGTCGTTCCACGCTAATAAAGTGGTCGAACAAATTGAACTCTGTTCTTATTTACTCTGTAATGCATTTTTAAAACTCTCTTTAGCTTCAGTCACACAGTTTCCACCAGTTAGCTCATTCTGGTCACCTCACACAGCCCACGCTTGGGAAACTAAAAGGGTTTTTGCTTTTACAGTGATAACAAGCCCAGATAATTGCCTTAGACAAAATTCCTGGGCCCGAAGATAAGCTGTTTGACTGTTCCACCCTCCCTTGGGGGAGGGCTTGGAAAACTTTTAGCTCATATTTTGAGTACACATTCGAAGCTCTTGTCACACCAACAAGGGTTAGAGTAGAACCAGAGATAGATTGGAATTAGAGATAGAATATATATATATATATATATATATATATATATATATATATATATATATATATATATATATATATATATATATATATATATATATATATATATATATATATATATATATATATATGGGAGAGTTTTTGAATGTAAAACTCAGTGTGGTTTTGGTCGCTCTCCAATGTGCTGGTTGAGCTGCTAACACCACCTCCGCTGCCCTGTGGTCCTTAAATAAAACTGCATTTTGGTGAATCCTCTTCTGCTGACTCTCTTCATGCCGGGCCAGAGAACGGAGTCTTCACATTAACTCCATCGCCATCAGTCTGCCCGTTTGGGGAGGAGCTTCCCAATTTGGGGCGGGGCTTCAACCATTCAGGGAGGGGCTTCAAAATCAAATCGCCGCCATTTTTTTTTTTTTTTTTGCTCCGTGGATTCTCTTTTGTAAGGTTTGCATTTTCCACACTGTGACGGCTTTATCTTAACTCTAATTGGATGTCTGATTTAATTCTTTGTAGTCACTAAGATGGTGTTTCGGATGCAAAAAACGGAAAGAAAATTCGCGTTTTTGGATAAAAATGCATTTTAAGTGAAATTGAGGCCTGTATTATAAAGTCCATTCAGACTCCCTCAAGACTGTTTCTTAACTCGAATTCATCTTCTGATTTCATTTTTTTGTAGTCATTAAGATGGTTCACGTTTCAGTTTCAGGAAGTAGAAGAGCGAGGGTAGGAGTAGTGAGAGGAGGGAGGGGGAGTAGTGAGAGGAGGGAGGGGGAGTAGTGAGAGGAGGGAGGGGGAGTAGTGAGAGGAGGGAGGGGGAGTAGTGAGAAGAGGGAGGGGGAGTAGTGAGAGGAGGGAGGGGAGTAGTGAGAGGAGGGAGGGGAGTAGTGAGAAGAGGGAGGGGGAGTAGTGAGAGGAGGGAGGAGGAGTAGTGAGAGGAGGGAGGAGGAGTAGTGAGAGGAGGGAGGAGGAGTAGTGAGAAGAGGGAGGGGAGTAGTGAGAGGAGGGAGGGGAGTAGTGAGAGGAGTGAGGAGGAGAAGTGAGAGGAGGGAGGGAAGTAGTGAGAGGAGGGAGGGAGTAGTGAGAGGAGGGAGGGAGTAGTGAGAAGAGGGAGGGGAGTAGTGAGAGGAGGGAGGGGAGTAGTGAGAGGAGGGAGGAGGAGGAGTGAGAGGAGGGAGGGGAGTAGTGAGAGGAGGGAGGGGAGTAGTGAGAGGAGGGAGGGGAGTAGTGAGAGGAGGGAGGAGGAGTGAGAGGAGGAAGGAGGAGTGAGAGGAGGAAGGAGTAGTGAGAGGGGGGAGGGGTAGTGAGAGGGGGGAGGAGGATTATTGAGAGGAGGGAGTCGGCAAGGTCAAGAAGTGCGGCGAATCAGGCAGCGTGGATTCGGCAGTGGTGCACGACTGGAAGGATGGCAAATTGAAAGACATCTTGGAAAGGTATCAGCCTCGGGACGTGTACAATGCCGATGAGACTGGGCTTTTCTGGCAGCATCTGCTTTTCTGGCAGCATCTCTTTCCCTCCTTTCTCCTCTCTCCCACCTCCCTCCCTCCTCTCCTTCCCCTGCCCCCTCCCTTCCCACTCTCCTCCCCCTCCCTTCCCACTCTCCTTCCCCTCCCTTCCCACTCTCCTTCCCCTCCCTTCCCACTCTCCTTCCCCCTCTCCTTCCCCTCCCTTCCCACTCTCCTCCCCCTCACTTCCCCCCTCACTTCCCCCTCACTTCCCCCCTCCCTTCCCCCTCCCTTCCCCCCTCCCTTCCCTCCCTTCCCCTCCCTTCCCTCCCTTCCCCTCTCCTTCCCCCTCCCTTCCCACTCTCCTTCCCCCTCCTTCCCCCTCTCCTTCCCCTCCCTTCCCACTCTCCTCCCCCTCCCTTCCCCCCTCCCTTCCCCCTCCCTTCCCACTCTCCTCCCCCTCCCTTCCCCCTCTCCTTCCCCTCCCTTCCCACTCTCCTTCCCCCTCCCTTCCCACTCTCCCTTCCCCCTCCCTTCCCACTCTCCTTCCCCCTCCCTTCCCACTCTCCTTCCCCTCCCTTCCCACTCTCCTTCCCCTCCCTTCCCACTCTCCTTCCCCTCCCTTCCCACTCTCCTTCCCTCCCTTCCCACTCTCCTTCCCCTCCCTTCCCCACTCTCCTTCCCCCCTCCCTTCCCCTCCCTTCCCACTCTCCTTCCCCTCCCTTCCCACTCTCCTTCCCCCTCCCTTCCCACTCTCCTTCCCCTCCCTTCCCACTCTCCTTCCCCCTCCCTTCCCACTCTCCTTCCCCCTCCCTTCCCACTCTCCTTCCCCTCCCTTCCCACTCTCCTTCCCTCCCTTCCCACTCTCCTTCCCCCCTCCCTTCCCACTCCCTTCCCACTCTCCTTCCCCTCCCTTCCCACTCTCCTTCCCCCTCCCTTCCCACTCTCCTTCCCCCTCCCTTCCCACTCTCCTTCCCCCTCCCTTCCCACTCTCCTCCCCTCCCTTCCCACTCTCCTTCCCCTCCCTTCCCACTCTCCCTCCCCCCTCCCTCCCTTCCCACTCTCCTCCCCCCTCCCTTCCCACTCTCCTCCCCCCCTCCCTCCCCCCTCCCTTCCCACTCTCCTCCCCCCTCCCTTCCCACTCTCCTCCCCCTCCCTTCCCACTCTCCTTCCCACTCTCCCCTCCCTCCCTTCCCACTCTCCTCCCCCTTCCCTTCCCACTCTCCTCCCCCTCCCTTCCCACTCTCCTCCCTCCCCTCCTCCCACTCTCCTCCCTCTCCCTTCCCACTCTCCTCCCCCCTCCCTTCCCACTCTCCTCCCCCTCCCTTCCCACTCTCCTCCCCTCCCCCTCCCTTCCCACTCTCCTCCCCCTCCTCCCCCTCCCTTCCCACTCTCCTCCCCCTCCCCTCCCTTCCCACTCTCCTCCCCCCTCCCTTCCCACTCTCCTCCCCCTCCCTTCCCACTCTCCTCCCCCCCTCCCTCCCCCCCTCCCTTCCCACTCTCCTCCCCCCTCCCTTCCCACTCTCCTCCCCTCCCCTCCCTTCCCACTCTCCTCCCCCTCCCCCTCCCTTCCCACTCTCCTCCCTCCCCTCCCTTCCCACTCTCCTCCCCCTCCCTTCCCACTCTCCTCCTCCCCTCCCTTCCCACTCTCCTCCCCCTCCCTTCCCACTCTCCTCCCCCTCCCCCTCCCTTCCCACTCTCCTCCCCCCTCCCCTCCCTTCCCACTCTCCTCCTCCCCTCCCCTCCCTTCCCACTCTCCTCCCCCCTCCCTTCCCACTCTCCTCCCCCTCCCTTCCCACTCTCCTCCCCGCCCCGCTCCTCCTCCACCATCAATGTGCGTGTCGTTAAAGTGGACATCACATCTGCCAGAATCCCCTCTCCTTCCTCTCCTCCTCTCCTCCCCCTCCCCTCCCTTCCCACTCTCCTCCCCCCTCCCCCTCCCTTCCCACTCTCCTCCCCTCCCTTCCCACTCTCCTCCCCCTCCCTCCCCCCTCCCTTCCCACTCTCCTCCCCCTCCCTTCCCACTCTCCTCCCCCTCCCTTCCCACTCTCCTCCCCCTCCCTTCCCACTCTCCTCCCCCTCCCTTCCCACTCTCCTCCCCCTCCCTTCCCACTCTCCTCCCCCTCCCCTCCCTTCCCACTCTCCTCCCTCCCCCTCCCTTCCCACTCTCCTCCCCCCCCCTCCCTTCCCACTCTCCTCCCCCCCCCCCTCCCTTCCCACTCTCCTCCCCTCCCCCTCCCTTCCCACTCTCCTCCCCCTCCCCCTCCCTTCCCACTCTCCTCCCCCCTCCCCCTCCCTTCCCACTCTCCTCCCCCTCCCCCTCCCTTCCCACTCTCCTCCCCCTCCCCCTCCCTTCCCACTCTCCTCCCCCTCCCCTCCCTTCCCACTCTCCTCCCCCTCCCCCTCCCTTCCCACTCTCCTCCCCCTCCCCCTCCCTTCCCACTCTCCTCCCCCTCCCCTCCCTTCCCACTCTCCTCCCCTCCCCCTCCCTTCCCACTCTCCTCCCCCTCCCCCCTCCCTTCCCACTCTCCTCCCCCTCCCCTCCCTTCCCACTCTCCTCCCCCTCCCTTCCCACTCTCCTCCCCGCCCCGCTCCTCCTCCACCATCAATGTGCGTGTCGTTAAAGTGGACATCACATCTGCCAGAATCCCCTCTCCTTCCTCTCCTCCCCTCCTCTCCTTCCTCTCCTCCCCTCCTCTCCTCCCCTCCTCTCCTTCCTCTCCCCCCTCCCCCTCCCCTCTCCTCTCCTCTCCCTCCTCTCCTCCCCTCTCCTCTCCTGTAGGGCTAGCCCCACCAAACCTTCTGTGGAACGTTTTGGGGTCCCAGAGGATGTCTTAAGGTGGGTGTGAGTTTTCATAAATACTTCAATACAATGATGATTTTGACTTTCAATCCGTACAAAGCTGCTCCCGATCTCGATGTAACGTCAGAATGACGTTTCTCTTCCTTTTCCTCACGAGTGTTTGATAGTAACATTGTGTTTTGTTACATTAATGGTATAGTATTATTGATTGGAATGAAATATGGAGAATGAGTTTAAAGCAGAATGAGGAAATAATGCGATCGTTTTCCGTGACATTTGCAGATTCGTCATATTGTGACCTGTAAATATTACCCACATCACTTCTGTTCGGGTCAGCTTCAGTAAGTTTTTTTTGGCCAAGCCCTTCACGAACCAGCTGTCCATTCCTCTCCCGTGCATAGCACGGGTACCTCGCTAGTCAAACACATTTTGCTTTGAAACTCACAGACACCATATAACCTTTGCAACGCGCATCTGGTTCAATTTACTCACTGTATGAATGATTGTTCGGAACCGCGGGACTCCGTGTCCTGCATTTTGTACAAAATTTGTTTTTCACACGACCAGACAAGTATGCAAGGCTTCATTGTATCTCCATCAGAAGTTTATCGAATGGGCACACGGTCGCCCATCATACATTTAAAGCGAACAGGATGCTGTGCCGTTCGATGCACCAATCGATTAGAGAAGGGATTTAAAATGTATCGATTCACAGGATCCATACGAAGTTCAGCACCGATAAAGTACATGAAAAGGAGAACCACAAAAACTTAACTTCATATTGGGTTTTTTAAATGTGTAATTTGTGTGAGAGAGATAGAGATAGAGAGATTGGGGGGGTGGGGTGGATAGATAGATAGAGAGAGGGGGGGTATATATATATATATATATATATATATATATATATATATATATATATATATATATATATATATATATATATATATATATATATATATATATATATATATATATATATATATATATATATATATATAGAGAGAGATAGACGAGGTCGGGGTGGTCTCCATCGGGCAGAGCGGTGTGAACCGGCTCATAAAGATTGCTCTGTGCATGTGAACCTAGCTACATGTCCACCAGTCTTCGATTGAGAAAGATGAGGAATGTTACATAATTCAAGTGGAAAAATTCACAAAATTCAATTCCCACAGGAGCACACAAAATGTCTGTCAAGGCCTTACTTTATCAAAACAACATGCTGGAATTTGTAACACGAGGTTTGATCCGATGTGGGAAGTTTGTTTTTTTGTTATCATCGTTATATAATCAATAGATTCATATTGATATTTTTATGAAGAAAGCAAATCGCTCAGAAAGGTGAAAAGACAAACTGCGTTCGTAATTGCTAAAAAAAAAAAAGGACCCACTGTTGACTCTTTCACCATGGCGTGCAAAACAGCTTCAATCCCACTGGTTAATTATTTTTGTTTTGCTCCAGGAAGTTCCACTTTCTGCACATTTCTTCATTCAATATAACATCCGAACAGCAAAAAATTAGTTTGTTTAATGTTTTGCTTTAATAAATACACAAAGTCATAAAAATCGCTAAATTGTTAATATTTTCAGATTTCACTCCAGATTTCAACACTTATCGAGACCATCAGATCCAATTTTCAAATCAGACGTAATATTTTGATTATTTACTTTCATTAGTCCGTGAGAGTACATCGAGCTTTCAAGGCAAGGCTTGTTTGAATAGGCCGAATTAAGACCCCTGTGAGGAAAATTGGGCTGACCAAGGATAATTGCCTTTCTTGGACGTAAGCCGTTAATTATCTTCAAAAGGGGTGCTTTAATTAACCCAAAGACCCAATTTTCACTCATTCACTTCCTCGGAGTTCCCTTAATATGCATGCAAAGTTTTATGCTGCTGGTGTTCATGGTTTTGGAGTTATCGAGGAGACACACACACTGACATATATTAGTATAAATGTAAGACTGTAAATGTGACACCTTAAAGGGGCAAAGAAAAATATCCATTTATATCCAAAGTATCCAAACATGGCAAGTTGAAGGTGACATAAACAGGTTGGTAGGAATCTAAAGCAGGTTTTTGGAGGTTTTTTTTAACCCTTTGTGTGCTGCGGTTGCGGATTTGCAATAAGATTGAAAAATTGAAACAAATTTTTCTTAATTTTGGTTATTCGTTTACCTTGACACCCAAGTTGTGTTTTTTTTTTGCAAATACCATTTGAAATTCACAGCCCTATGAAAGAAATAAATTAAACGACAGGGAACCAGGTGGCCGTAAATAATGCAGCACGCAAAGGGTTAACCAAACGTGGTAAAAACGCTATTGGAGAGGTTGACTAATCAGTAATGATAAGAAGGTTCCAAGTAAGACTGTTGTGGGGCCGGGTGTCGGCGGCGAGCACGTCCGCTAGAGGGAGCAGTAGAGTCGGCTCCACCGAACACCCGGAATCTAGATCGTGCTTCTCGGAGAACTCCGAAAGGCACGGGTCCCTTGCAGGACCGTGAATCGCCAATAATTCGGCCGCGTGGAATATGGTTAATTGCCAACTTCAATATACCTAAGTATCCACACGGCAAAGCTACCGGGGAATTCACACACTCGGCAGGCCTCGAGCGGAACGAGCCGTTATCGTGCTCAAACCGTGCGTAACCAGAGCGGATGGTTACCAAGACCCGTCGGTCCAAATGCACAATTTACCATTTCCCAATTTCCCAACATGCACCGTGCTAAGCCAATGAAAGAAACACAGAAACGAGTTGTACATTCAACAAAAGGGACTTATTTATAATGGGGGGAAGGGAACACGTAAGAAGGCAGAGCTAACCGAATAAAAGGCAGGCAATGTACAATGAGCAAAAGAAAGCACTTGCACAATTCTGCTTGAAGATGGGCCCACACATAGACACACACACAAATAAATGGAGCCTGTCGGGTCTTTATTGAAGGCTTCCAGCTCGAGGAAAGGTGAGCTGGAGACCAGAGCCTGTGCTTGGACATGTCCACCTCGTGTGGTCTTCGACAATCCGGCTTGGCGGGACTCGAACCTGCAGCACAATGCCGTTCCAAGCACCACGTACCGCGCTCTCCAACTGGCCACACACAAATCGACCAAGGAGAAGATCGGATACGGCAATGACCTTGGACCAGACGAACCAGCCAGCTCCAAGACCCGCGACCCTCAAGACGACAATTTCAACCACGACGACGACTAACGCTCCCAACCTGGCGTTCCTTTATATTCCTTTTCCTCTGGGGTGAGCAAATCGCCGTCTGAGGCACTCTCCACCCTCATTGGATGGGGCGTCATGGGAAAGTCGCTCTCTGTGGCCATCTCAACCCTCATTGGCTGGCGTGTCGTGGGAAAGTCGCCCTCCGTGGCCATCTCAACCCTCATTAGCCGGCGTGTCGTGGGAAAGTCGCCCTCTTTGGCCATCTCAACCCTCATTGGCTGGCATGTCGTGGGAAAGTCGCCCTCTGTGGCCATCTCAACCCTCATTGGCCAGCGTGTCGTGGGAAAGTCGCCGTCTGTGGCCATCTCAACCCTCATTGGCCGGCGTGTTGTGGGAAAGTCGCCTTCTGTGGCCATCTCAACCCTCATTGGCCGGCATGTCGTGGGAAAGTCTCCTTCTGTGGCCTGATTGGATAAGGGGCAAGCCCCTGTCTTCCTGGGCGGAGTCCCGTTCTGAGGCGATGCAAATCTCTGCCCACGTATGTGGCCGAACACACATGGGCAATGGCGTTGGTGTGTGAAGTGAAATGAAGGAGATTTGTTGTAAACAAAACTCCGCAGCGCACACATCTAATTCCCGTTAGACACAGGTAGGGGGCCCTAAGTATAAACACACACTTACCGATATAACTGTTCTATAAGGACCTGAATGTTGAGTGCTCATGGCTGCCAGATTCGTAACAAGACAACATATATATATATATATATATATATATGTATATATATATATATATATATATATATATATATATATATATATATATATATATATATATATATATATATATATAACATTTCTCAAAGCTTTATTTACTTTTGTCATTTCTAGTTGTCGCCTGTGATGCGTGACATCACATTTACTGCAAATAGCATCCCCACAATTAAAAGCAGTGTTTCCTGCTTTATAGAGACCAAGTGATGATAAATGGTGATGAATGTGATATGATGATCTTGACAAATCTTGACAATAAAACTTTGAGAAATGTTCATTCATTCACAAGCAACAAACCGTATCATGGTATCCCATTTCATGCATTTTTTAAATTTTTTATTACGGTTTGAATTTGGAACGGTAATTTGTGGACATCATTTATGTGAATGAAAACAATCCAAATTGAATTGTACCAGGCGAAGCGTGTGTAAGTGGTTACCACTCTGTTTCAAAAATGTCAAAATATGAAGTTTGTTCCATTGCCTTCTCACTACATTTTCGTGAAAGTGTAAGTCTAACTGAGTTCAGTACAAAAAAACCGTATAGCTTAATTACATATATACAGTGGGGAGAACAAGTATTTGATACACTGCCGATTTGCTGGTTTTCCCACTTACAAACCACATAGAGGTCTGTAATTTTTATCATAGGTACACTTCAACTGTGAAAGACGGAATCTAAAACAAAAATCCTGAAAATCACATTGTATGATTTTTAAATAATTAACTTGCATTTCATTGCATGAAATAAGTATTTCATACATCAGAAAAACAGAACTTAATACTTGGTACAAAAACCTGTTTGCAATTACAGAGATCAGACATTTCCTGTAGTTCTTAACCAGGTTTGCACAGACTGCAGCAGGGATTTTGGTCCACTCCTCCATACAGATCTTCTCCAGATCCTTCAGGTTTCGGGGCTGTCGCTGCGCAACACAGACTTTCAGCTCCCTCCAAAGATTTTCTATTGGGTTCAGGTCTGGAGACTGGCTAGGCCACTACAGGACCTTGAGATGCTTCTTACGGAGCCACTCCTTAATTGCCCTGGCTGTGTGTTTCGGGTCGTTGTCATGCTGGAAGACCCAGCCACTCCCCATCTTCAATGCTCTTGTTGAGGGAAGGAGGTTGTTGGCCAATATCTCGCGATACATGGCCCCATCCATCCTCTCCTCAATACGGTGCAGTCGTCCTGTCCCCTTTGCAGAAAAGCATCACCAAAGAATGATGTTTCCACCTCCATGCTTCACGGTTGGGATGGTGTTCTTGGGGTTGTACTCATCCTTCTTCTTCCTCCAAACATGGCGAGTGGAGTTTAAACCAAAAAGCTCTATTTTGGTCTCATCAGACCACATGACCTTCTCCCATTCCTCCTCTGGATCATCCAGATGGTCATTGGCAAACTTCAGACGGGCCTGGACATGCGCTGGCTTGAGCAGAGGGACCTTGCGTGCGCTACAGGATTTTAATCCATGATGGCGTAGTGTGTTACTTAAGGTTTTCTTTGATACTGTGGTCCCATCTCTCTTCAGGTCATTGACCAGGTCCTGCTGTGTAATTCTGGGCTGATCCCTCACCTTTCTCATGATCATTGAGGCTCCACGAGGTGAGATCTTGCATGGGGCCCCAGACCGAGGGAGATTGACTGTTATCTTGAACTTCTTCCATTTTCTAATAATTGCACCAACAGTTGTTGCCTTCTCACCAAGCTGCTTGCCTATTGTCCTGTAGCCCATCCC
>NC_140971.1:17129112-17131612 GCF_056783735.1 Eptatretus burgeri
CCATGTAGAATCATTTTAACAAGATTACATGATGATTGAATGAAAAATGCTGCTGGCCTTCCAAAGAATCCATTTTCTGCAGGCATGAGTTGCAGGGTGTTTCACGTACCAGGAATAAACGGCCTCGACCTCACCTTGCTTGGCCGAATTATTTTTCTTTCCTTAGACCACGTGTCTGCCATTGGGTTTTGGTGCGCTAATGGAACATTTTGGTCACTCAGACAACTTTTTGGTCCATTGGGTTTTCCCTGGAGGGATTAAAATTCCTTCGAGGATTATCATCATCTGATAAATACCTTTAAAGGTCGCCAAAAGGCGGTTCAACACAATCGAACCGTTATCCACATGACCCACAGGTCCCAACATGCATGGTCCTGCGTAACAGGTGTTAATCCGAGTGACCGGCAGGCCGTCCACGTAACAATATGCATGATGGTGGATACAACTGAGAAAGCATCCTTACATTTACCTGGAAATACATAATTTCCCAAAATGTAATCTAATGTTTGAAGCAGTATTGTTTTGGTTCCGTGAAACGCTGATATGCATTGATGCAATGCCATGCTATTCATTCTCCGCTATGCAGATAATACAAGGGTGCCACCTTTCCTAGTTATTGACGCAAAGGACCTCCGCTAGCTATGGTGGGAATATTAACATCTACAAGGGGAGTGCAAGATGGACCACCCAGCCAGTGGCTTCCTTCAACGATTATATATTCCACGAGGTGATGCAGGAAGGAAATTGGGATGGAATTGATTGAGAGTGAAAACAAGCCATGAGCATTCAAAAGCACTTCAAGCGTAATGCAGGTTTGTGTCGGAAATTGGAAATGGCAAAAGAGGGGAGATAGCAGATGACATCCCAAAAGATTGGAGTTTATTTTTAACCATATGGCTTCGACCTTGCTGGGTTTGAATCCAGGATTATCTCAGCGAGAGAAGAGTACAGTATCTACAATTAAAAACAAAATAATGATTGAAGTAAGCAACATCACCAGTCGAGAAAGTCATGGAGTTGATGCGAATTGCATTTCACAGTTATGATGCTGGTCCAGTTTCTTCATGCAGTATGCAAGCCAATGATCCATCCCTCTGGGAATAATTTCGCCGGAAAAGTCCCTTTGTCAGGCAGGTGGTGCAAAAGGATATTGCCTTTTGATCTCTGGAACATCACCATAATAACAGCACAGCAGTAGCAACGTATGCATTGCAGCTTGGCCACATCTTGCTCAGCACTGGAACTCGTCATTGCCATGGCTCAGTGGAAGTGGAAGACACGTGTCTCTTGTCATCACTTGCCATGGGATCCGTAGGTGAACAGAGTCCTTCTTTTGTCACGGTTGATTGTTACGTGTGGCTCTGCAGGCTACGACTGAAAAACCTGTGCAAGGTCTCGGTTGATATCTGCACTGACCCTCACATCGGGCTCCCGTGAAGAGGCCACCATACATCTCCTTTTAGTCTTGTTTACGCGAAAGGGAGGTTTTTTAATGCTCATTTTGATTTACTGCTACCTTTTTCTTTTTCTTTTTTTAACTTCTTATTTGAACCATCCAAAATGGCTGCTGTGCAATCGTCAGGGGAATTCATATTTGTCTCAATCGAATGAATACTGTATGTGATATTATCTTTCTGCATACTTGATTATTAAGTGCTGTTGTCAGTGACCCATAAATTTCAAATTCGGATTTCCAAAGCAAAGGAATCGAATGAACTCCAGGCCGAATTCAACTCAATTACACATGTACACCCAATGAGGCTTTGGGACCTGACGCTGTGCACTTTTAGACCAGAATCGTGTTTTAGACAATCAGCCCCCTCTAACCATCTCCATGTGATGAGCTGGCAAAGCTGGCAAGCTGCTTCAATAACATCACTGTAATCTGTCGCTGATTACTGTGTATTTGTTTGTGTGTGAGGCACAAGTAGCATGGTGTAATTGGCTCCAAAACCTGTGAGCTGGTAGGAAAGATTAAGATACTGGATGGAGAATGTAATGACAAAAGTATTTGACAAATGTGATGCAGTTAATAATTTTGGAGGATTAGCAGTTTTATAATGGGAAGACGAAGTGAGGAGTTTAAAGAAGTGTGGGTTGTAGCTTGGCCAAGGATAACCAAGGTGAAATAAAATGATTAATGGGACACGTTGATAAAAAAAAGTTTTTTGTTTTTTTTTACAGGAACGAGGCTCATGGAAGAGCATGGTAACACTGACAGTGGGCCAAAACATCGAGAGAATGTCCGAACAACAAAAGAGAGTAGATAAATGGGGTGGGGGAGGACACTGAAACGAGCAAGTAAGATGGTTGGGTAAAGAAAGGTGCATGGGGGTAGTAAAGATCACGGGTCGTAACTGTGGATGACAAAAGATGGTGGTGCACTTTTTACTTGAAGTCCCAAAGGGAAGAGTGAGACAAAACAACCTCTGCAATGTGGTTTAATAGACGAGTGAAGTGAGAAATAAAGGAGTTCAGGTGTAGTCAGCCTGGATTTTTG
>NC_140971.1:17136612-17166612 GCF_056783735.1 Eptatretus burgeri
CGTCTGTGAAGTAAAACTGCATAAGTGTTGCCGTGTGCTCGCGTAGTCGGTAATAGATCTGCATTGTGTTTCTCTTTTATATTTGCTTTTTGTGTAATATTGTGTTTCTTCTTCTTTTACATTTGCTTTTGGTGTAATTGTATATGTGTGCTTTCCGTTCATCGTGAAATAAATGTGCTTTATGTTGAACTGTTTTCCCGCTTCGCTTCGTCTTTTCCTCTATTGAATCCCCATCTTGCTTCACGTAAAGGGTTGGTCGTGGGCTAAAACGCCCGATAATTAATCGAACCGTCGAGGCCGACGATAACACCGCTCGGTTATCCCGATAGTACGGAACGGGTCGCTTAAAGTGGCCCGTGTCCGAAGTCGACCTGCGGCGAGGTGCGATCGCCCGGTCTAACCTCCGTGTGGGTACTTAGGTAGGTCGAATTTGGCGAGCAACCCTATCCCACGCGGGGGGCCGATTGGCACGATCGTGGTGAGGCTGAAAGGTCCACCCGTGACTAGTTCCCGGCGTTAGTCCGAGAGGGTCACGACTGGATTGTCCGTCCGGTGGGCGACGTGCCGCGATTCGAGTTACGTGGCCGCTCGCACGCCGGCGGGCGCGAATCCGCAACACTGGTGTCAGAAGTGGGATACAAACTCATCGCCCTCCTCGCGGCACTGGTATCGGAGAACTGGAAAACGGGCTCTCCTGTCTCCAGCTAAATTCACGGGAATCGGTCCAGGGGTGAGAGGAGCGACCCCCGATTCCCTCCAAATTACGAGCGAGCTAAATTAACCCTTTGCGAGAAGCAAGATGGCGTCTCAAGGCGAGCGGGAGCCGGGGGTATTAGAAATGGATGTAGAATGTGTAGAATCCATGGCTCAGGACGAAATCCCCGTGCAGGAAATGTTGGTTGTACAGGAAAACGAACTCGCCCAACTGAACCCAGAGCCCGAAATAGGTGCGGCAGCGGCCGCGGTGTATGACCCCTCCCCTCCCCCTCTCCACCAAAACCCCCCGATCCTTGCCGAAACGGCTCACCCAAGCGCATCCGACATGGCCCAGCTATGCGCCATGCTGGCGGCAATGACAGCGAGGATGGATGCGAATACACAAAAGATGGATGCGAAGACACAAAAAATGGATGAAATAAAAAGCATGAACGAAAAGATGGATACAAACACAAATGAAATGAAAAACGAAATGAAAGGCATGAACAAGCAAATGAACGGAATGAACAAGCAAATGAAGGAAGAAACTAAAAAGCTGCGGGGTGAGACGCAGAACATGGGCCGAAGCCTGCAGGCGGGCATGAAGGCAGTGACCAGGGAGCTAAAAATGGCGACTCCACGTGTGGGAGCGAACGAGCTGGAAGGGGGTGCAACGGCTGTCGGGCCCGCGGTGGAGGCGGGTGACAAAATAATTCGGGGGGCGTGTTGGGCGATGGTCGTGACAGAAAAAGTGACGGTAACCGAGAGGGACAAACTAATTGAGGTGACTGAGTTGGCAGAGACACGGGAGATGGGAACGATAGAGGGAAGACTACACGATGAAGACGGGGTAAGTGACGCACACACAAACACGGAGGTAGTGGAGGATAATGGGGGTGAGCTGGCGGACTGGGTAGAGACCCGGTGGGAGCAGTTGGATGGCCTCCTCCAGGAACGAGGGGAGGGAGTATGCCCCCTTGAGGCGAGTCACGACCAGGTGAGTTCGGTCGTGCTTTGCGAGGTCGAGGGGAGGAGTGCTGTGGACAGGTGTACGGAGAGCTTGGGGGGTATAGAGGCCCCGGAGACCCTTGTGGGGACACGAATCCCCAGTGTGGTTGTCCCGGTGTGTGGTGTCGAGGTGTGTGTTCACGAGTGTGGCGAAATGCGTGCTGCAACGCACGCATAGCGTGGGTGCAAGGGCGTGTGTGAGAGCGACCGGGTGGGTGACAAAGACCCCGTGTGTGAGTGGTGTGGTGGCGATTGTGCCAGAGTACGTGCTTCCCAGCACGCCGTGTGTAAAAGGGGCACCGCAAGTGGAAGAGGCCGTGTGTGTGGATGAAACGGCCAGTATGGATGAAACACTGCGGTTGAGTGCCCCCGCGTGTGTGAGTGAGGCACGGTGTATGAGTGAGGCACCACGGGTGAGTGCCCCCGCGTGTGTGAGTGAGGGACGGTGTGTGGATGAGGCACCGCGGATGAGTGCCCCCGCGTGTGTGAGTGGTGTGGTTTGTGTGAGGGAAATGGCACGAGTGAGTGGAAGGCCGCGAGTGAGTGGAGCCACGTGTGCGAGGGAGATGGCATGCGTGAGTGAACGGCCGAGTGCAAGGGAGACCGTGTGTGTGAGAGAGCGGTATGTAAGGGAGATGTCGCGGCTGCATGTTCACACATGCTAACCGTCTCCCGGTGTGAGTTTAATGGTGTGGAGTGTTAGCGTCATAACACGTGGGAGTGCGTGTGTGGAATGGCGACGACGGCGACATGTGAGGAAAGAAAGCCGAGTAGCGGCTGTAGTTGTTTCGGGGACCGTGCCGGGTTCACCCAGCAGTGAGCACGAGGTCCGTGCTGTGCAATGCACGAGGCCCCCACGTGCTCGCTTGCGATAGTGAAGTCCCGGTCCGGAAACGCACGCGGTGGATTTGCCGATCCCGCGGACGGACAAAGTTTAGGCAGGATTACGGATTTGGACCGGACGGGTTCTCCACGCGATCGTGTGTGTTAAGCTCCAACGGGCAAAGCACATGTGTTCGCGTGGGGAACCCCTCGAGACGTGGGGCTTGTGTTTTTTTTTTTTATGCGCACGGTGACGTCATGGCTGCACGCGGGGTTGGAATCCGGCAGGAGGGGTATCCCTGCCGGATGGTACCGTCCAAGGAGGGACGAGGTACACGTGCAGCTGCATGACGTCACGGGCAGGTGCAAAGTGCGCGAGCTGTGAGTTGCCGCGCTGGTGCTGCGCATGTGAAAAAAAAAAAAAGCAAGCCTCACTTTCGGGTGCACAGGATTCCTGGGCAAGGGGTGGAAGACCCCCTTACCAGGGCACAGGATGGAAACTAGTTAGGGGGAAGGGTTAGCTTAGTTAGACCGGCTCCATGGGGCAGGGGTAAGTCCTCATGGGGTCCGTGGAATGGATTAGTTAGAGGGATTTAGATGAGCTTTAGGTGGGGAAATAAAAGTTATTTTAGAGATTTGGAGACGGTGACAGACTTGTGGATGTGTAGAGTTGACATAGTTTAGCTACGTAGTGTTAAATGGAACGTCCTGTAGTTTAAGGGACGACGTGGGAGCACGAGTTAGTTAGGGGAGGTAGTTAGGAGGATGGCAGAGTTCAGCGGTGAGTGTGTTGAAGAGTTGGTGAGTGAAGTGGAAGCATGTGCTTGTTGAGTGAGTGAGGCCAGCGGGTCTGTGTTGAGTGGAGCGAATGGGGAATGCAGGGTGCGATGAGTGATTGGGGGGAGGAGTGACTCCCGCCCAAGGGACCCCGGGGTCAGTGTAGAGTGAGTTAGCTGGGTTAGTCAAATTGAAAAATGGAGGTTGTTTTGTTGTTGGTGGGAGTGTAGGCTCGATACCCATTTGGAGGGGTGCAGGAGCCCTGTTGACGGGCTGGGAGCGTGGTGGCGAAAGGCGAGTATCGCTGAGTGGGTACCCCGGGCACCAGGCTAGTCGGCCGTGGTAGGCCAAGGGCCCATGGGGGGCCGGGATAGCGTAGTGGGCACGGGTGCGCCTGCTTGGTGCGGGGGGCCCGGGGCGCCATTAGCCACGTGGGCAGTGTTGTGGGCACGGGTGACCCTCGGAAAGGGGCCTGGGAAGCCAGCCTGCCACGTGTGCGTTTCAGGGGAGGTGCCATGGGGGGCACTCCCCGGTGTTAGGGAGCTGGTAGGCTCGGAGGCAGTGTAGTGCCCGGGGGTGCCATCGTCGGAGAATCGGCAGAGGGTCGTGCCTGCCAAAGGGAGCCACGTGTCCCAGCCATGAGACCGTGTGAGGGCACGGAGAGAGAATTGGGGGGCGAGGCCCGAAATTGTAAGGACACCGACACAGGCAATGGGAATCTGGGTTGTTCGAACCAATAGTTTAAGCGAGAGGTGCTTGTTGAAAGCCCCGGGGTAGTTTAACAGTTAAATGGTTAGGGTAGATTAGGAGATGTACCCCTCCGCACCATCCATCCCCTCGCTGTCGTTGTGGGCCGCTGGACCCACTTTGGGTTATAGATCGCTGAAGTCTGGGGAGGCCATCCTGAGGCTTGAATTGGGCCTCGACACAGGACGTTAGCTCTCCCTTGTTCCCCTCCGGGAAGGGAACGTAGGGGTTGGGAGTGGGCCAGGTGGCAGGATAGGTTAGCCGAACAAGGACAGTAAAGGGGGTTAGGGGACGATTTATAGTGGGGAAGTAAAAATAAAAAAATAAGTGGGGGCTAAATTGGTTTTGGACAAATTAAGGGAGTGGGTATAGACAGCGACAGGCAAAGGCGATAGGTTGGGAGGGAGACCGTAGGGTAGGTCCGAGCCCGCCTTCCGAGTGGCCAGCACCACCGCACTCCCTCCACCAACCTCCACTGAACGGCAAAGGCTGGCCAGCTTCATCTGCTGGCTGTGTTGCTGTAAGGCCTGTGCCGGCCCACTTCATCTGCCGGCTGGCTGTTTTTCTTCAAGGCCTGTGCCGGCCCACTTCATCGGCAGCTGTTGTGTTGCTGTAAGGCCTGTGCCGGCCCACTTCATCTGCCGGCTGGCTGTTTTTCTTCAAGGCCTGTGCTGGCCCACTTCATCGGCAGCTGTTGTGTTGCTGCAAGGCCTGTACCTGCTGGATCGTCTGCAGCTGTTTTCTGCCAAGCCTGTGCCGGCCAGTTCGTCTGCCGGCTGTGTTTGCCTGCAGCGGCCTTCTTCTGCGGGCTGTGTTTGCCTGCTACATTTGCCATGCCATGCCCACTGCCCCTGTTCACCAGCCCCGTTCAATTTTTGCTTTGCCCCCCCTGTTCATTGCCATGTGCGCCAGGATCAGAAAGCAACAGTTTGCAAGCTGCGAGAACTGCCCTGTTGGCAGCGACAACACGGGCCTGCACTGGCGGCCCGTGCACCGTGTTTGTGTTCATCCATCCATTCGTTGTGTTCATTGCGTGTGCCACTTGAGCTGGCACGGAGACTGCGTTTGTGCAGCCCATGCACCGTTGTGGTTCACTGCGTTCAGTTCAAAAGGGAAGGCCTTGGACTGCGTGTGAGCAGCCAGCCACGTTCCCTGTCACCTGCATTGTTTGAGTCAGAGACTGCATGCGGGCAGCCTGGCTCCCTGCTAACTGCTTTCTTTTTGCAGAGTTCAGTGATCCTGGGCCATGGTTTAGTGTAAAATTTGTAAGTTAAGGTTAAGATGTACTGTAAATATGAGTGCGCCCCCGGCATGTCTGTCTTAGCGCCGGCAATTTTATTTAAGTCGTCCGTGTGAGTGAGTTTGTTTAGGTAGTTACTCAGCCCTCAGGTTATTTATTTTGGGGACACGAATACCATGAATGTCGCACTCAGGGATCCGTAGGTAAAATGTACTAAGGGAAAACTACACATGATGGCACACGAAAATTTGACGACTCGGGACGAGTCTGTAAAAAGGGGAGGGGGTAGTGTTGTGGTTGACGAAATTCACAAACCACCATTCAGGTCCCTTAGGTGAGATATCTCTGTAAGTATATGTGTAGTTAGGCCCAAACCCGTTGTTTAGAGGGAATAAATGTCATTCATGCGGGCTGCGACCCTTCTAGATAGCCGTTTTTCTTTTACTATCTTTATTTTGGACCAGCCGCCATTACTACCACCACCAACCACGTCTCAACAGCCATCACACAACAACCACCAACCGCAACGCCGCTTCACAACAACAGCCACGACCTTTACCGTCACAACTCGCCCTCGCAACCATCGCATCACCGTCATTCCAACGCCGCTTGTGGGCACCGATACTGGACTCGTGCAGGGCGCGCACCGAGCAGGGGTGCAAAAGCGCCGGCCTTTCCGAAGAAAACGGATCAAAAACGACTCATGCCCACTTCTGTTCCGTCCTATCGGTGAGCGTGGGGCGATTTGGCCCCGCCTCCAGGTACGTTGGAGTGTGGTCGCTATATGCAAATTGATGGATCAGAAAGCATTCACGCCCACTTTTCCTCGGTCCAATGGGGAGCCAGTTAGAGGTGAAGGGTCGGAGGTAAAGGGTCGAAGGTGAAGGAGCGAGGCCACGGGGGATATAAACGACCGCGTTCGTCAGTCAAGTGGAGTTGTCGGTGGAGCTGGGAAGAAGTGGTAGTAGTCAGAGTGAAGAGGACGGAGCTGTGGAGAGGTGGCGGCGGCGAAGGCGGTCGAGGGGGTGCTCGTGTCGGAGTCGGGGAGCTGCGGAGGGAGAGGCCGGCGGCGCGACCGAGGTCGTAGTGGAGACGCTCGTTGCGGGACCCGAGACAGGGAGATATCCTCCATCCCCCGAGCATCAACAACCCCCTCCTGTTTCCCCCCCCCCCCGCGCTGAGATAGTGCGAGAAGGGGGCCCCGTCCCCACCCCATACCAGGCAGTCCCAGCGAGGCCCGCGGAGTCGAGCCGCGAAATGGCGCTGGCGCCCCATCACCAGACGGGTAGGCCCGACGCGGTCTCGGCCCCAGGCCCGCCTCATCCTTGAGGGTGGTCCTTTTCTTTTGCTTTGGGTATATGTGTTGTCGGCGCCGTCTGTGAAGTAAAACTGCATAAGTGTTGCCGTGTGCTCGCGTAGTCGGTAATAGATCTGCATTGTGTTTCTCTTTTATATTTGCTTTTTGTGTAATATTGTGTTTCTTCTTCTTTTACATTTGCTTTTGGTGTAATTGTATATGTGTGCTTTCCGTTCATCGTGAAATAAATGTGCTTTATGTTGAACTGTTTTCCCGCTTCGCTTCGTCTTTTCCTCTATTGAATCTCCATCTTACTCCACGTAAAGGGTTGGTCGTGGGCTAAAACGCCCGATAATTAATCGAACCGTCGAGGCCGACGATAACACTGCTCGGTTATCCCGATAGTACGGAACGGGTCGCTTAAAGTGGCCCGTGTCCGAAGTCGACCTGCGGTGAGGTGCGATCGCCCGGTCTACCCTCCGTGTGGGTACTTAGGTAGGTCGAATTTGGCGAGCAACCCTATCCCACGCGGGGGCCGATTAGCACGATCGTGGTGAGGCCGAAAGGTCCACCCGTGACTAGTTCCCGGCGTTAGTCCGAGAGGGTCACGACTGGATTGTCCGTCCGGTGGGCGACGTGCCGCGATTCGAGTTACGTGGCCGCTCGCACGCCGGCGGGCGCGAATCCGCAACAATATACATATGGGGTATACTTATACATTGAAAGGAATAACGAGCCATGCTTCCCCATTGTCTCAGGTCGCTCACCTGCATTTGTTTTTTTTCATTTATTTATTGTAGACCACTCGTTCCCAATTCCATATCCAGGTGATGCATGATGTCATCGCCGGCCACTGAAGGGAGTACTCAGTTTTCAGTCTTTGTAACTTACGAAATCTTAAGATTTCGAAAGTATATTGATGACTTCCGTCCTCTGTTTGTGTGTTTGTGTTTTGTTTTTTTTTAGGCACGATACCTCGAGCACGGAAGAAGCCACCAATGTCAAATTACACCACGTGATTCAGGAGGGTGATGGCAAGCGCTGATTAGATTTTGGTCAAAATCGGTCAAAGGTCAAGATCACAGTGAGGTCAAACATCCAAAAAAAAGTTATAACTCGAGAACGGAAGAAGCTACCAATGTCAAGTTACAACACGTGATTCAGGAGTGTGATGGCTCGCACTGATTAGATTTTGTTCAAAATCGGTCAAAGGTCACAGTGAGGTCAAACATTCGATTTTTGATGATTTGTTACAGAATCATCGTAGAAACTTCTGGTTTGCGTCGCGACCTTCTCGAGAGACAGCTTTTATTAGACAAGGTCAGAGGTCAAGTTGATGATTTCGTAAGTACCAGTCTATGACTGCTTGTTACTTACGAAATCTAAAGATTTCGTAAGTAATTGATCACTTCTGTTTCTGTTTGTTTGTTTGTGTGTTTGTTACTTACGAAATCTAAAGATTTCGTAAGTATATTGATGACTTCCGTTTCTGTTTGTTTGTTTGTTTGTTTGTAGGCACGATAACTCGAACGGAAGAAGCTGGCAACTTACACCATGTGATTCAGGAAGGTGATGGCTAGTGGTGATTAGATTTTGGTCAAATCGATCAAAGGTCAAGGTCACAGTGAGGTCAAATATTCGATTTTTGATGGTTTGGTACAGATAACTCGAGAACGGAAGAAGCTACCAATGTCAAATTCCACCACGTGATTCAGGAGGGTGATGACTAGTGCTGATTAGATTTTGGTCAAAATCGGTCAAAGGTCAAGGTCACAGTGAGGTCAAACATCCAAAAAATGATGCTCGAGAATGGAAGAAGCTTCCAATGTCAAATTACATCACGTGATTCAGGAGGGTGGTGGCGAGCGCTGATTAGATTTTGGTCAAAATCGGTCAAAGGTCAAGGTCACAGTGAGGTCAAACATCCAAAACATTCAATTTTTGATGGTTTGGTACAGAATCATCATAGAAACTTCTGGTTTGTGTTGCTACCTTCGCAAGAGACAGCTTTTATTAGACAAGGTCAGAGGTCAAGTTGACGATTTCGTAAGTACCAGTCTATGACTGCTTGTTTGTTAGTTTGTTTGTTTGTTTGTTTGTAGGCACGATAACTCGCGAACGGAAGAAGCTGCCAATGTCAAATTACACCACGTGATTCAGGAGGGTGATGGCAAGTGCTGACTTGATTTTGGTCAAAATCGGTCTCAGGTCAAGGTCACAGTGAGGTCAAATATTCGATTTTGATGGTTTGGTGCAGATAACTCGAGAACGGAAGAAGCTTCCAATGTCAAATTACACCACGTGATTCAAGAGGGTGATGGCTAGCGTTGATTATATTTTGGTCAAAATCGGTCAAAGGTCAAGGTCACAGTGAGGTCAAACATCCAAAACATTCGATTTTTGATGGGTTGGTACAGAATCATCGTAGAAACTTCTGGTTTGCGTCGCTACCTTCTCTCGAGACAGCTTTTATTAGACAAGGTCAGAGGTCAAGTTGACGATTGCGTAAGTACCAGTCGATGACTGCTTGTTTGTTTGTTTGTTTGTTTGTTTGTAGGCACGATAACTCGAGAACAGAAGAAGCTACCAATGTCAAATTACACCACGTGATTAAGGAGGATGATGGCTCGTGCTGATTAGATTTTGCTCAAAATCAGTCAAAGGTCAAAGTCACAGTGAGGTCAAACATAATTCCGTAAATTCATGTGGATAATTGGAGTATTTTTGCTTCGCTCGACGTTACGAGTTCGTTTTAACTTCAATTTTAATTTTGTCTTCGGTTTTTGCGATCGCTTAGGACGCTTAAAACTCGGTTGTCGAAATTCTGGTAAAAATCGGATGTTTCGGAGACGTTTTAAGATTGTGTAAAAAATATTTCACTCGACGCGTCACAGGTCGTCTCATGATGCAGTGCGCTCGAGCAGACGCGTCGTTGAGTTACGTTGAGGTATAAAATAATTGCGTGGAGAAATTGCTCGCTTTCCATCAACCATTCTTTTTTTCCAACTTCAGTGCCAACTCACCCCCCTCACCCCTCACTCTCACTCTCAAAGCAACCATCCCACTCTTCTCCCTCCAAGCCTCCCTCTCACCTCTCTCAAAAATTCCCCCCTCACCTTTCTCCCACCTTTCATCCCCCTCACTCTTCCTTCTCAAAGTTGCCCCCCTCTCATCCACCAACCTGCCTCCCTCCACTGCCCTCTCACCTCCATCTCTTCACTCCACCTCCTCAAATCCTCAACTGCCTTCTTCCTTGTCTCTTGTCCCCCCTCTCCCCCAGCACCACAGAGCCTTTTCTCCTCCTCATTCGGCCCCTTCCCCTCGCTATTCTGCAATACCCCACACTCCTTCCGCAACCCTCCTTACCTGCCCCCCTCGTCCCTTGTCCTACCCTCCCCCTCCCCCTCCCCCTCCACCTGCACCCAAAGCCTCCTCCCCTACCTCTTCATTAAAAGTGTGGACCTCAAATATCCGGGGCCTTCGCTCAAACCTTTCAGATCTTTCCATACAGGTTGCCACTGACAAACCAGACATTATCTGCCTAACAGAAACTTTCCTCTCCCAAGACGTGTCTGACTCCCAAGTATCTCTCCCTGGTTACTCCCTCTTACGGTATGACAGACCTGAGCCTCGTCCTGGTGGAGGTGTTGCTCTCTTCATCAAAGACTCTATTCCTCACTCTCCATGCACTGCTCTCACTCCCCCACACCCCCAGGAATACCTCTGGCTTCGGCTTCCCCTCCACTCCCACCTCATGTTTATATGTGTACTGTACCGTCCACCGAACAGTGATGACTCCATCTACACCTCACGATCCAAAAACATGGACCATCTTCTATCTTCTCATCCAAACTCTCTCTTCCTCTTATGTGGTGACTTCAATTGTCATCACGTCAGTTGGCTAGGTGTGGGTACCTCTCTCACCTGCCATGGGACATCAGCAAAAGCTTTCTGCGACTCATTGGGACTGACTCAATCGGTCAACTTCCCGACCCGGATCTCAACCAATGGTACTCCATCTCTTCTGGATCTGATTTTGACAAATTTCCCTGACAATATCTGCTGCTCTTCCTTCGCTCCAATTGGTTCTTCTGACCACGTCCTTGTCAAAGTGGACATCTCTCTGGCTGTTATCATAGAACCACCTCACCGCCGTCGAGTCTGGCATTTCACTCAAGCCGACTGGCAGGGTCTCCGAGCAGCCATCAAACTTACGGACTGGTCTCCTATCACTACCTTCTCAAACATCAACTCATCCTGGGAATTCTTTCAAAGAAACTTGCTCTCCCTCATGCACAGATTTATCCCCTCTCGTGTTCAGTTGTCCTACCCTTCCTCCCGCCCTTGGTTTACTGAAGCTTGTGGCGAGGCAGTTGTCCTGAAACAACTTGCCTTTGCCTCATGGAAAGCAAACCCAACTGAGGGCAATCTCAGTTCTTTCCACAAAGCTCGGAACAAGTGTGTATCTACCCTCAGGAGAGCCAGAAAACAACATCTTTCTCATCTCAAGTCTGAACTCTCAAACCTCTCTCCCTCCCCAAAATCCTGGTGGCGTTTAATCAAATCTGTTTCTGGTGTATGTTCCCCCTCCATCCCCTCCCTTACCTCAAATGGCCGCACTGCTGATTCCACACGTGATAAAGCTGAATGTCTAAACTCGGTGTTTGCAGCTAAATCTTGTGTCCTAAACCCATCACTATCTCTACCCACTTTACCCAGTCGCACCCAACTGTCCCTGGACTCTGTGTCCTTTTCTCCTGACAAGGTGGAGAGCTTGCTTTCAAACCTCGAGTCAGATTCTGCAACCGGTCCAGACGGCATCAGCCCACGTGTCCTCAAAGCCTGCTCTTCTGCTCTTGCTCACCCTCTCTCTGTTATATTCACCCTCTCATTTGCCCAAGGTCATCTGCCATCTGCTTGGAAATCTGCAAACATCACTGCCCTGCATAAAAAAGGTGCAAAAACAGATCCCTGTAACTACAGACCAATCAGCCTTCTCCCAATCATCAGCAAGGTGATGGAATCCATCATCGCTTCAGACATGAAATCCTTCCTCTTCTCCAATGGCTTGATTTCCAATCATCAATTTGGTTTCAGACCAGGTCACTCTACCCTGGATATGCTGCTTCTGCTCTCCCATCAATGGATGGAGGTCCTCAATGCCAGACAGGAAATCCGAGCCGTATCCCTGGACATATCACGTGCTTTTGACACAGTCTGGCACCCTGCCCTACTCACCAAACTCTCTTCCCATGGTATTCAAGGCCATCTCCACTCATGGCTCGCAGACTTCCTCTCCTGTCGCAGTCAACGTGTGGCCCTAAATGGAGTTCTTTCATCCCCTCTTCCTGTGCAGGCTGGAGTTCCTCAAGGTAGCGTTCTGGGCCCTGTTCTTTTTCTCGTTTTCATCAATGATCTCTCGGACTCTCTGGAAAATCCTCTATTTCTCTTTGCCGACGACTCCACCCTCTGCCGTACCATCTGTCATCCCTCAAACCGGCAAGCAGCAGCTTCTTCGCTCACTGCAGATCTGGATAAAATCACAAACTGGTCCAACACGAGGAACATGTCTTTCAATCCAGACAAATCTCACACTCTCACTATGTCTCTTCGAAAGGACCGTTTACAAAACCCCCCCATCCACTTTCTCAACAATCCTCTGGAAGAAGTCTTGTCTTTCAAGCTTCTAGGTCTCACTATCTGCCATGACCTTTCCTGGGAAAGTCACATTTCCAACCTCGCCTCAAAAGCCAGTCGCCGACTGGGAATCCTCCGTCGTGCTAAGTCCTTCCTCGGCCCTCTTGAGCTCCTGACCACTTACAAAGCTTTTGTCCGTAGCCTGATGGAGTACTGCTCTCCCCTCTGGGCTGGTGCTCCTGCCTCCCACCTTTCTCGGCTTCACGCTGTCGAAACCAGGGCATTTAAGATCATCGGCATCTCCCGCAATGAAGCTGAGTCTTTGGGCCTCTCACTCAATCACCGCAGGTTGGTCGGTGGTCTTTCTGTCTTCTACCGACTCCTCTCCAGCCTTGCCCCGCCTGCTCTCTCTGCGATTTGTCCCCACCACATTTCCACAGGGCGCTCAAGGTCCGCCAACAACCCCCTACTGGTAAAACTACCAAAATCACGAATCACTGCTCATCTTCACTCTTTCATTCCTCTTTTTTCCCACCTTTGGAATAAACTTCCTCACTCTATTCTTTCCCATTCTTCCCTCCAGGCTTTCAAAACAGCTGTTCACCACCATCTCTTATCTTCCCCCATCTAAATCCTCGATCTTTTCTACCCCCGATAATCCACCCAAGCCCACTTCCTTCATTTCTCCTGCTTTCCTTCCCGAAAGTCCCTGAAATGTCCATCTTCTCTTCGCCATGTTCCCCGTCCCATCCCCATCCCTCTCCCTTCCACAGTTCACCTAATGTGTCTGTTCCCCACTGTTTTGTCCCTTCTACTCCCGCCCCTCTTGTCTCATGCCTCCTTGCTGTGAGTTGTGTGTTAGCTCTCATACGAGCCTCGACCAAGGTATACAAAAAAAAAAAAAAAGGTCAAGTTGATGATTTCGTAAGTACCAGTCTATGACTGCTTGTTTGTTTGTTTATAGGCAGGATAACTCAAGAACGGAAGAAGCTTCCAATGTCAAATTACACCACGTTATTCAGGAGGGTGATGGCAAGTGCTGATTAGATTTTGGTCGAAATCGGTCAAAGGTCAAGGTCACAGTGAGGTCAAATATTCGATTTTTCATGGTTTGGTACAGATAACTCGAGAGCGGAAAAGCTACCAATGTCAAATTACACCACATGATTCAGGAGGGTGATGGCTCGTGCTGATTAGATTTTGGTCAAAATCGGTCAAAGTTCAAGGTCGCAGTGAGGTCAAACATCCAAGAAATGATAACTCGAGAAGGGAAGAAGCTACCAATGTCAAATTACACCACGTGATTCAGGAGCGTGGTGGCTAGCGCTGATTAGATTTTGGGCAAAATCGGTCAAAGGTCAAGGTCACAGTGAGGTCAAACATCCAAAACATTCGATTTTTGATGGTTTGGTACAGAATGATCGCAGAAACTTCTGGTTTGCGTCGCTACCTTCTCCAGAGACAGCTTTAATTTGACAAGGTCAGAGGTCAAGTTGACGATTTCGTAAGTACCAGTCTCTGACTGCTTGTTTGTGTGTTTGTTACTTACGAAATCTAAAGATTTCATTAGTATATTGATGACTTCCATTTCTGTTTGTTTGTTTGTGTGTTTGTTATCTTGCCAAAACTAAGTTTTTGCAAGATATGTCAGTCAGCTTGTATGGTTTTTTTTTTTTTTTTTTTTTGCTTGTCTGTAATCACATATCGATCACTCTACAGAGCACAGTTATCATTGGAAATTTTTGTAACTTCGCATATCAGAGTCCTATAGAGGTCGCTTTCAGCACATAAAATTTTCAAGGTCAAGGTCAAAGGTCAAGGTCACTTTGTCGCAAATCAGGGGAGTTGACGAAACCCTTATTTTTTGAGTAATTTTGATCGGGTCGTCTTCAAACTTCATGGTAATATAGTTCATGGTCTGGCGCTCAGCTGATTAATTTTTGGTGGCGATCGGCCTTGACCTTCATGGTTGGAGCCTGAGGTCAAACATTTGACCCCAATGTCAAATTTTCAAGTTTTTGGAACCATATCGTGTCATACCTCAAATTGAACACCTCGGTGAGTGCTTTCTAGATATGTCAAGCTTGAGACATTATGACGTCATTTGGTGACGTTATGAGGCAAACGCGTATTTTTCATGGTTACTCTGCAGAAAGATTCTCATCGGAATCTCTCGTCGGCAGATATTCCTCAAGGAGTCGCTCCTGGTGGATAGCAGTTCTGTTCACCTCAGTGTGACCTGAAAGACGTCACACGTGGTCACCTTTTGGCAAGATACGGGTCACCTTGCAGGTGACATTGGCCCGTTTGTTTGTTTGTTTGTTTGTCGGCACGATAACTCGAGAACGGAAGAAGCTACCAATGTCAAATTACACCACGTAATTCAGGAGGGCGATGGCTTGTGCTGGTTAGATTTTGGTCAAAATCGGTCAAAGGTCAAGGTCACAGTGAGGTCAAATATTTGATTTTTGATGGTTTGGTACAGATAACTCGAGAACGGAAGAAGCTACCAATGTCAAATTACACCAAGTGATTCAGGATGGTGATGGCTTGCGCTGATTAAATTTTGGTCAAAATCGGTCAAAGGTCAAGGTCACAGTGAGGTCAAACATACAAAAAATGATAACTCGAGAACGGAAGAAGCTACCAATGCCAAGTTACACCACGTGATTCAGGATGGTGATGGTGAGTGCTGATTAGATTTTGGTCAACATCGGTCAAAGGTCAAGGACACAGTGAGGTCAAACATTCAATTTTTGATGGTTTGGTGCAGAATCATCACAGAAACTTCTGGTTTGCGTCGCTACCTTCTCGAGAGACAGCTTTTATTTGACAAGGTCAGAGGTCAATTTGACGATTTCGTAAGTACCAGTCTATGACTGCTTGTTTGTTTGTTTGTCAGCACGATAACTCGAGAACGGAAGAAGCTACCAATGTCAAATTGCACCACGTGATTCAGGAGGGTGATGGCTTGCGCTGATTAGATTTTGGTCAAAATCGGTCAAAGGTCAAGGTCACAGTGAGGTCAAACATAATTCCACAAAATTAATGTGGAGAACTGGAGTATTTTTGCTTCGCTCGACGTTACGAGTTCGTTTTCACTTCGATTTTAATTTTGTCTTCGGTTTTTTGCGATCGCTGAGGACGCTTAAAACTCGGTTGTCGAAATTCTGGTAAAAATCGGATGTTTTGGAGACGTTTTAAGATTGTATAAAAAATATTTCACTCGACGTGTCATGGGTCGTCCCATGATGCAGTGCGCTCGAGCAGACGCGTCGTTGAGTCACGTCTGGTTTTGCGTGTGCGCGCTGACGGTGTTTTCGATAAAGATGGTGTTTAAAAGTCATTTTTATCCCAATAAAGGTTATCGTCGCATGCCTGACTCTCTGAGCCGTCGGATTATGGAAAGATTGTTGGTGGATGGCCGAATATTACGGTTTTGTGACCTGATAAAATAATATTGAATAATTGCGTGGAGAAATGGAGCTTTTTTTCTTCGCTCGACGTTGCGAGTTCGTTTAACTTCAATTTTAATTTTGTTTTCGGTTTTTGCGATCGCTGAGGACGCTTAAAACTCTGGTGTCGAAATTCTGGTAAAAATCGGATGTTTTGGAGACGTTTTAAGATTGTATAAAAAATATTTCACTCGACGCGTCATGGGTCGTCCCATGATGCAGTGCGCTCGAGCAGACGCGTCGTTGAGTCACGTCTGGTTTTGCGTGTGCGCGCTGACGGTGTTTTCGATAAAGATGGTGTTTAAAAGTCATTTTTATCCCAATAAAGGTTATCGTCGCATGCTTGACTCGCAAAGCCGTCAGATTATGAAAAGATTGTTGGTGGATGGCCGAATATTACGGTTTTGTGACTTTGATAAAATAATATAAAATAATTGCGTGGAGAAATGGAGATTTTTGCTTTGGTCGACGTTACGATTTTGATGGTTTGGTACAGAATCATCGTAGAAACTTCTGGTTTGCGTCGCTACCTTCTCTGGAGACAGCTTTGATGAGACAAGGTCAGAGGTCAAGTTGACGATTTCGTAAGTACCAGTCTATGACTGCTTGTTTGTTTGTTTGTAGGCACGATAACTCGAGAACGGAAGGAGCTAGCAATGTCAAATTACACCACGTGATTCAGGAGGGTGATGGCTCGTGCTGATTAGATTTTGGTCAATATCGGTCAAAGGTCAAGGTCACAGTGAGGTCAAACATAATTCCTTAAATTCATGTGGAGAAATGGAGTATTTTTGCTTCGCTTGACGTTACGAGTTCGTTTTAACTTCGATTTTAATTTTGTCTTCGGTTTTTGTGATCGCTTTGGACGCTTAAAACTCGGTTGTCGAAATTCTGGAACAGCGATAAATTACTGATATATATATATATATATATATATATATATATATATATATATATATATGTATATGTATATGTATATGTATATGTATATGTATATGTATATGTATATGTATATGTATATGTATATGTATATGTATATGTATATATATATATATATGTATATATATATATATATATATATATATATATATATATATATATATATATATATATATATATATATTAAGTCTTTAATCAGATTCTTCTGAAAAGTAATACACCTATTATCTGGCATATCCTGCTGGTACTGAATCACTTTTTTAAAAATAAAAACAAAAAATTGAATTTTTATAACAAATCTACTTTTTGTCTGGGACTCATTATCTGCAAACCACAATGAATTCAGAATTCAAGCTCCCCTTGGGCTTCTGACTGATTCATGCTTTTATTCGACAAGGTCAGAGGTCAAGTTGACGATTTCGTAAGTTCCAGTCTATGACTGCTTGTTTGTTTGTTTGTAGGCACGATAACTCGAGAACGGAAGAAGCTACCAATGTCAAATTACACCACGTGATTCAGGAGGGTGATGGCTGGTGCTGATTAGATTTTGGTCAAAATCGGTCAAAGGTCAACGTCACAGTGATGTCAAACATCCAAAACATTCGATTTTTGATGGTTTGGTACAGAATCATCATAGAAACTTCTGGTTAGTGTCGCTACCTTCTCGAGAGACACCTTTTATTAGACAAGGTCAGAAGTCAAGTTGACGATTTCATAAGTACCAGTCTATGACTGCTTGTTTGTTTGCTTGTGTGTTTGTGTTTGTTTGTGTGTGTGTTTTTGTGTTTGTTTGTAGGCATGATAACTCGAACAGAAGAAGCTAGCAATGTCAAATTACACCACGTGATTCAGGAGGGCGATGGCTTGCGCTGATTCGATTTTGGTCAAAATCGGTCAAAGGTCAAGGTCACAGTGAGGTCAAACATCCAAAACATTCAATTTTTGATGGTTTGGTACAGAATCATCATAGAAACTTCTGGTTTGTGTTGCTACCTTCGCAAGAGACAGCTTTTATTAGACAAGGTCAGAGGTCAAGTTGACGATTTCGTAAGTACCAGTCTATGACTGCTTGTTTGTTAGTTTGTTTGTTTGTTTGTTTGTAGGCACGATAACTCGCGAACGGAAGAAGCTGCCAATGTCAAATTACACCACGTGATTCAGGAGGGTGATGGCAAGTGCTGACTTGATTTTGGTCAAAATCGGTCTCAGGTCAAGGTCACAGTGAGGTCAAATATTCGATTTTGATGGTTTGGTGCAGATAACTCGAGAACGGAAGAAGCTTCCAATGTCAAATTACACCACGTGATTCAAGAGGGTGATGGCTAGCGTTGATTATATTTTGGTCAAAATCGGTCAAAGGTCAAGGTCACAGTGAGGTCAAACATCCAAAACATTCGATTTTTGATGGGTTGGTACAGAATCATCGTAGAAACTTCTGGTTTGCGTCGCTACCTTCTCTCGAGACAGCTTTTATTAGACAAGGTCAGAGGTCAAGTTGACGATTGCGTAAGTACCAGTCGATGACTGCTTGTTTGTTTGTTTGTTTGTTTGTTTGTAGGCACGATAACTCGAGAACGGAAGAAGCTACCAATGTCAAATTACACCACGTGATTAAGGAGGATGATGGCTCGTGCTGATTAGATTTTGCTCAAAATCAGTCAAAGGTCAAAGTCACAGTGAGGTCAAACATAATTCCATAAATTCATGTGGATAATTGGAGTATTTTTGCTTCGCTCGACGTTACGAGTTCGTTTTAACTTCAATTTTAATTTTGTCTTCGGTTTTTGCGATCGCTTAGGACACTTAAAACTCGGTTGTCGAAATTCTGGTAAAAATCGGATGTTTCGGAGACGTTTTAAGATTGTGTAAAAAATATTTCACTCGACGCGTCACAGGTCGTCTCATGATGCAGTGCGCTCGAGCAGACGCGTCGTTGAGTTACGTTAAGGTATAAAATAATTGCGTGGAGAAATTGCTCGCTTTCCATCAACCATTCTTTTTTTCCAACTTCAGTGCCAACTCACCCCCCTCACCCCTCACTCTCACTCTCAAAGCAACCATCCCACTCTTCTCCCTCCAAGCCTCCCTCTCACCTCTCTCAAAAATTCCCCCCTCACCTTTCTCCCACCTTTCATCCCCCTCACTCTTCCTTCTCAAAGTTGCCCCCCCTCTCATCCACCAACCTGCCTCCCTCCACTGCCCTCTCACCTCCATCTCTTCACTCCACCTCCTCAAATCCTCAACTGCCTTCTTCCTTGTCTCTTGTCCCCCCTCTCCCCCAGCACCACAGAGCCTTTTCTCCTCCTCATTCGGCCCCTTCCCCTCGCTATTCTGCAATACCCCACACTCCTTCAGCACCCCTCCTTACCTGCCCCCTCGTCCCTTGTCCTACCCTCCCCTCCCCCTCCCCCTCCACCTGCACCCAAAGCCTCCTCCCCTACCTCTTCATTAAAAGTGTGGACCTCAAATATCCGGGGCCTTCGCTCAAACCTTTCAGATCTTTCCATACAGGTTGCCACTGACAAACCAGACATTATCTGCCTAACAGAAACTTTCCTCTCCCAAGACGTGTCTGACTCCCAAGTATCTCTCCCTGGTTACTCCCTCTTACGGTATGACAGACCTGAGCCTCGTCCTGGTGGAGGTGTTGCTCTCTTCATCAAAGACTCTATTCCTCACTCTCCATGCACTGCTCTCACTCCCCCACACCCCCAGGAATACCTCTGGCTTCGGCTTCCCCTCCACTCCCACCTCATGTTTATATGTGTACTGTACCGTCCACCGAACAGTGATGACTCCATCTACACCTCACGATCCAAAAACATGGACCATCTTCTATCTTCTCATCCAAACTCTCTCTTCCTCTTATGTGGTGACTTCAATTGTCATCACGTCAGTTGGCTAGGTGTGGGTACCTCTCTCACCTGCCATGGGACATCAGCAAAAGCTTTCTGTGACTCATTGGGACTGACTCAATCGGTCAACTTCCCGACCCGGATCTCAACCAATGGTACTCCATCTCTTCTGGATCTGATTTTGACAAATTTCCCTGACAATATCTGCTGCTCTTCCTTCGCTCCAATTGGTTCTTCTGACCACGTCCTTGTCAAAGTGGACATCTCTCTGGCTGTTATCAGAGAACCACCTCACCGCCGTCGAGTCTGGCATTTCACTCAAGCCGACTGGCAGGGTCTCCGAGCAGCCATCAAACTTACGGACTGGTCTCCTATCACTACTTTCTCAAACATCAACTCATCCTGGGAATTCTTTCAAAGAAACTTGCTCTCCCTCATGCACAGATTTATCCCCTCTCGTGTTCAGTTGTCCTACCCTTCCTCCCGCCCTTGGTTTACTGAAGCTTGTGGCGAGGCAGTTGTCCTGAAACAACTTGCCTTTGCCTCATGGAAAGCAAACCCAACTGAGGGCAATCTCAGTTCTTTCCACAAAGCTCGGAACAAGTGTGTATCTACCCTCAGGAGAGCCAGAAAACAACATCTTTCTCATCTCAAGTCTGAACTCTCAAACCTCTCTCCCTCCTCAAAATCCTGGTGGCGTTTAATCAAATCTGTTTCTGGTGTATGTTCCCCCTCCATCCCCTCCCTTACCTCAAATGGCCGCACTGCTGATTCCACACGTGATAAAGCTGAATGTCTAAACTCGGTGTTTGCAGCTAAATCTTGTGTCCTAAACCCATCACTATCTCTACCCACTTTACCCAGTCGCACCCAACTGTCCCTGGACTCTGTGTCCTTTTCTCCTGACAAGGTGGAGAGCTTGCTTTCAAACCTCGAGTCAGATTCTGCAACCGGTCCAGACGGCATCAGCCCACGTGTCCTCAAAGCCTGCTCTTCTGCTCTTGCTCACCCTCTCTCTGTTATATTCACCCTCTCATTTGCCCAAGGTCATCTGCCATCTGCTTGGAAATCTGCAAACATCACTGCCCTGCATAAAAAAGGTGCAAAAACAGATCCCTGTAACTACAGACCAATCAGCCTTCTCCCAATCATCAGCAAGGTGATGGAATCCATCATCGCTTCAGACATGAAATCCTTCCTCTTCTCCAATGGCTTGATTTCCAATCATCAATTTGGTTTCAGACCAGGTCACTCTACCCTGGATATGCTGCTTCTGCTCTCCCATCAATGGATGGAGGTCCTCAATGCCAGACAGGAAATCCGAGCCGTATCCCTGGACATATCACGTGCTTTTGACACAGTCTGGCACCCTGCCCTACTCACCAAACTCTCTTCCCATGGTATTCAAGGCCATCTCCACTCATGGCTCGCAGACTTCCTCTCCTGTCGCAGTCAACGTGTGGCCCTAAATGGAGTTCTTTCATCCCCTCTTCCTGTGCAGGCTGGAGTTCCTCAAGGTAGCGTTCTGGGCCCTGTTCTTTTTCTCGTTTTCATCAATGATCTCTCGGACTCTCTGGAAAATCCTCTATTTCTCTTTGCCGACGACTCCACCCTCTGCCGTACCATCTGTCATCCCTCAAACCGGCAAGCAGCAGCTTCTTCGCTCACTGCAGATCTGGATAAAATCACAAACTGGTCCAACACGAGGAACATGTCTTTCAATCCAGACAAATCTCACACTCTCACTATGTCTCTTCGAAAGGACCGTTTACAAAACCCCCCCATCCACTTTCTCAACAATCCTCTGGAAGAAGTCTTGTCTTTCAAGCTTCTAGGTCTCACTATCTGCCATGACCTTTCCTGGGAAAGTCACATTTCCAACCTCGCCTCAAAATCCAGTCGCCGACTGGGAATCCTCCGTCGTGCTAAGTCCTTCCTCGGCCCTCTTGAGCTCCTGACCACTTACAAAGCTTTTGTCCGTAGCCTGATGGAGTACTGCTCTCCCCTCTGGGCTGGTGCTCCTGCCTCCCACCTTTCTCGGCTTCACGCTGTCGAAACCAGGGCATTTAAGATCATCGGCATCTCCCGCAATGAAGCTGAGTCTTTGGGCCTCTCACTCAATCACCGCAGGTTGGTCGGTGGTCTTTCTGTCTTCTACCGACTCCTCTCCAGCCTTGCCCCGCCTGCTCTCTCTGCGATTTGTCCCCACCACATTTCCACAGGGCGCTCAAGGTCCGCCAACAACCCCCTACTGGTAAAACTACCAAGATCACGAATCACTGCTCATCTTCACTCTTTCATTCCTCTTTTTTCCCACCTTTGGAATAAACTTCCTCACTCTATTCTTTCCCATTCTTCCCTCCAGGCTTTCAAAACAGCTGTTCACCACCATCTCTTATCTTCCCCCATCTAAATCCTCGATCTTTTCTACCCCCGATAATCCACCCAAGCCCACTTCCTTCATTTCTCCTGCTTTCCTTCCTGAAAGTCCCTGAAATGTCCATCTTCTCTTCGCCATGTTCCCCGTCCCATCCCCATCCCTCTCCCTTCCACAGTTCACCTAATGTGTCTGTTCCCCACTGTTTTGTCCCTTCTACTCCCGCCCCTCTTGTCTCATGCCTCCTTGCTGTGAGTTGTGTGTTAGCTCTCATACGAGCCTCGACCAAGGTATACAAAAAAAAAAAAGGTCAAGTTGATGATTTCGTAAGTCCCAGTCTATGACTGCTTGTTTGTTTTTATAGGCAGGATAACTCAAGAACGGAAGAAGCTTCCAATGTCAAATTACACCACGTTATTCAGGAGGGTGATGGCAAGTGCTGATTAGATTTTGGTCGAAATCGGTCAAAGGTCAAGGTCACAGTGAGGTCAAATATTCGATTTTTCATGGTTTGGTACAGATAACTCGAGAGCGGAAAAGCTACCAATGTCAAATTACACCACATGATTCAGGAGGGTGATGGCTCGTGCTGATTAGATTTTGGTCAAAATCGGTCAAAGTTCAAGGTCGCAGTGAGGTCAAACATCCAAGAAATGATAACTCGAGAAGGGAAGAAGCTACCAATGTCAAATTACACCACGTGATTCAGGAGCGTGGTGGCTAGCGCTGATTAGATTTTGGGCAAAATCGGTCAAAGGTCAAGGTCACAGTGAGGTCAAACATCCAAAACATTCGATTTTTGATGGTTTGGTACAGAATGATCGCAGAAACTTCTGGTTTGCGTCGCTACCTTCTCCAGAGACAGCTTTAATTTGACAAGGTCAGAGGTCAAGTTGACGATTTCGTAAGTACCAGTCTCTGACTGCTTGTTTGTGTGTTTGTTACTTACGAAATCTAAAGATTTCATTAGTATATTGATGACTTCCATTTCTGTTTGTTTGTTTGTGTGTTTGTTATCTTGCCAAAACTAAGTTTTTGCAAGATATGTCAGTCAGCTTGTATGGTTTTTTTTTTTTTTTTTTTTTTTGCTTGTCTGTAATCACATATCGATCACTCTACAGAGCACAGTTATCATTGGAAATTTTTGTAACTTCGCATATCAGAGTCCTATAGAGGTCGCTTTCAGCACATAAAATTTTCAAGGTCAAGGTCAAAGGTCAAGGTCACTTTGTCGCAAATCAGGGGAGTTGACGAAACCCTTATTTTTTGAGTAATTTTGATCGGGTCGTCTTCAAACTTCATGGTAATATAGTTCATGGTCTGGCGCTCAGCTGATTAATTTTTGGTGGCGATCGGCCTTGACCTTCATGGTTGGAGCCTGAGGTCAAACATTTGACCCCAATGTCAAATTTTCAAGTTTTTGGAACCATATCGTGTCATACCTCAAATTGAACACCTCGGTGAGTGCTTTCTAGATATGTCAAGCTTGAGACATTATGACGTCATTTGGTGACGTTATGAGGCAAACGCGTATTTTTCATGGTTACTCTGCAGAAAGATTCTCATCGGAATCTCTCGTCGGCAGATATTCCTCAAGGAGTTGCTCCTGGTGGATAGCAGTTCTGTTCACCTCAGTGTGACCTGAAAGACGTCACACGTGGTCACCTTTTGGCAAGATACGGGTCACCTTGCAGGTGACATTGGCCCCTTTGTTTGTTTGTTTGTTTGTTTGTCGGCACGATAACTCGAGAACGGAAGAAGCTACCAATGTCAAATTACACCACGTAATTCAGGAGGGCGATGGCTTGTGCTGGTTAGATTTTGGTCAAAATCGGTCAAAGGTCAAGGTCACAGTGAGGTCAAACATACAAAAAATGATAACTCGAGAACGGAAGAAGCTACCAATATCAAGTTACACCACGTGATTCAGGATGGTGATGGTGAGTGCTGATTAGATTTTGGTCAACATCGGTCAAAGGTCAAGGACACAGTGAGGTCAAACATTCAATTTTTGATGGTTTGGTGCAGAATCATCACAGAAACTTCTGGTTTGCGTCGCTACCTTCTCGAGAGACAGCTTTTATTTGACAAGGTCAGAGGTCAATTTGACGATTTCGTAAGTACCAGTCTATGACTGCTTGTTTGTTTGTTTGTCAGCACGATAACTCGAGAACGGAAGAAGCTACCAATGTCAAATTGCACCACGTGATTCAGGAGGGTGATGGCTTGCGCTGATTAGATTTTGGTCAAAATCGGTCAAAGGTCAAGGTCACAGTGAGGTCAAACATAATTCCACAAAATTAATGTGGAGAACTGGAGTATTTTTGCTTCGCTCGACGTTACGAGTTCGTTTTCACTTCGATTTTAATTTTGTCTTCGGTTTTTGCGATTGCTGAGGATGCTTAAAACTCGGTTGTCAAAATTCTGGTAAAAATCGGATGTTTTGGAGACGTTTTAAGATTGTATAAAAAATATTTCACTCGACGTGTCATGGGTCGTCCCATGATGCAGTGCGCTCGAGCAGACGCGTCGTTGAGTCACGTCTGGTTTTGCATGTGCGCGCTGACGGTGTTTTCGATAAAGATGGTGTTTAAAAGTCATTTTTATCCCAATAAAGGTTATCGTCGCATGCCTGACTCTCTGAGCCGTCGGATTATGGAAAGATTGTTGGTGGATGGCCGAATATTACGGTTTTGTGACCTGATAAAATAATATTGAATAATTGCGTGGAGAAATGGAGCTTTTTTCTTCGCTCGACGTTGCGAGTTCGTTTAACTTCAATTTTAATTTTGTTTTCGGTTTTTGCGATCGCTGAGGACGCTTAAAACTCTGGTGTCGAAATTCTGGTAAAAATCGGATGTTTTGGAGACGTTTTAAGATTGTATAAAAAATATTTCACTCGACGCGTCATGGGTCGTCCCATGATGCAGTGCGCTCGAGCAGACGCGTCGTTGAGTCACGTCTGGTTTTGCGTGTGCGCGCTGACGGTGTTTTCGATAAAGATGGTGTTTAAAAGTCATTTTTATCCCAATAAAGGTTATCGTCGCATGCTTGACTCGCAAAGCCGTCAGATTATGAAAAGATTGTTGGTGGATGGCCGAATATTACGGTTTTGTGACTTTGATAAAATAATATAAAATAATTGCGTGGAGAAATGGAGATTTTTGCTTTGGTCGACGTTACGATTTTGATGGTTTGGTACAGAATCATCGTAGAAACTTCTGGTTTGCGTCGCTACCTTCTCTGGAGACAGCTTTGATGAGACAAGGTCAGAGGTCAAGTTGACGATTTCGTAAGTACCAGTCTATGACTGCTTGTTTGTTTGTTTGTAGGCACGATAACTCGAGAACGGAAGGAGCTAGCAATGTCAAATTACACCACGTGATTCAGGAGGGTGATGGCTCGTGCTGATTAGATTTTGGTCAATATCGGTCAAAGGTCAAGGTCACAGTGAGGTCAAACATAATTCCTTAAATTCATGTGGAGAAATGGAGTATTTTTGCTTCGCTTGACGTTACGAGTTCGTTTTAACTTCGATTTTAATTTTGTCTTCGGTTTTTGTGATCGCTTTGGATGCTTAAAACTCGGTTGTCGAAATTCTGGAACAGCGATAAATTACTGATATATATATATATATATATATATATATATATATATATATATATATATATATATATATATATATATATATATATATATATTAAGTCTTTAATCAGATTCTTCTGAAAAGTAATACACCTATTATCTGGCATATCCTGCTGGTACTGAATCACTTTTTTTAAAAATAAAAACAAAAAAATTGAATTTTTATAACAAATCTACTTTTTGTCTGGGACTCATTATCTGCAAACCACAATGAATTCAGAATTCAAGCTCCCCTTGGGCTTCTGACTGATTCATGCTTTTATTCGACAAGGTCAGAGGTCAAGTTGACGATTTCGTAAGTTCCAGTCTATGACTGCTTGTTTGTTTGTTTGTAGGCACGATAACTCGAGAACGGAAGAAGCTACCAATGTCAAATTACACCACGTGATTCAGGAGGGTGATGGCTGGTGCTGATTAGATTTTGGTCAAAATCGGTCAAAGGTCAACGTCACAGTGATGTCAAACATCCAAAACATTCGATTTTTGATGGTTTGGTACAGAATCATCATAGAAACTTCTGGTTAGTGTCGCTACCTTCTCGAGAGACACCTTTTATTAGACAAGGTCAGAAGTCAAGTTGACGATTTCATAAGTACCAGTCTATGACTGCTTGTTTGTTTGCTTGTGTGTTTGTGTTTGTTTGTGTGTGTGTTTTTGTGTTTGTTTGTAGGCATGATAACTCGAACGGAAGAAGCTAGCAATGTCAAATTACACCACGTGATTCAGGAGGGCGATGGCTTGCGCTGATTCGATTTTGGTCAAAATCGGTCAAAGGTCAAGGTCACAGTGAGGTCAAACATAATTCCGTAAATTCATGTGGAGAAATGGAGTATTTTTGCTTCGGTCGACGTCACGAGTTCGTTGTAACTTCGATTTTAATTTTGTCTTCGGTTTTTGCGACCGCTTAGGACGCTTAAAACTCGGTTGTCGAAATTCTGGTAAAAATCGGATGATTTGGAGATGTTTTAAGATCACGGGTCGTCACTTGGTGCAGCACGCTCGAGCAGAGGCGTCGTTGATCACGTAAAGTTTTTCCGTGTGCGCGCTGATGGTGTTTTCGATAAAGATGGTGTTTAAAAGTCATTTTTTATCCCAATAAAGGTTATTGTCGCATGCCTGACTCGCTAGGCCGTCGGATTATGTAAAGATTGTTGGTGGATGGCCGAATATTACGGTTTTGTGACTTTGATAAAATAATATTTAATAATTGCGTTGAGAAATGGAGATTTTTGCTTCGTTCGACGTTACGATTTTTGATGTTGTGGTAAAGAATCATCGTAGAAACTTCTGGTTTGCTTCGCTACCTTCACTGGAGACAGCTTTTGTTCGATAAGGTCAGAGGTCAAGTTGAAGATTTCGTAAGTACCAGTCTCTGATTGCTTGTTGCTTACGAAATCTAAAGATTTCGGAAGTATGTTGATGACTTCCATCCTCTGTTTGTGTGTGTTTGTGTGTTTGTTTGTCGACACGACAACTCGAGAACGGAAGAAGCTACCGATGTCAAATTACACCACGTGATTCAGGAGGGTGATGGCAAGCGCTGATTAGATTTTGGTCAAAATCTGTCAAAGGTCAAGGTCACAGTGAGGTCAAACATTCGATTTTTGATGGTTTGGAACAGAATCATCGTTGAAACTTCTGGTTTGCGTCGCTATCTTCTCAAGAGACAGCTTTTATTAGACAAGGTCAGAGGTCAAGTTGACGATTTCATAAGTACCAATCTATGACTGCTTGTTACTTACGAAATCTAAAGATTTCGTAAGTTTTCTTTTATGACCTCCGTCCTCTGTTTGTTTGTGTGTTTGTGTGATTGTTTGTGTGTGTGTTTGTGTGTTTGTTTGTAGGCACGATAACTCGAGAACGGAAGAAGCTACCAATGTCAAATTACACCATGTGATTCAGGAGGGTGATGGCTCGCCCGAATTAGATTTTGGTCAAAATCAGTCAAAGGTCAAGGTCACAGTGAGGTCAAACAATTCTAAATTAATATGGAGAAATGGAGTGTTTTTGCTTCTGTCGACGTTACGAGTTCGTTTTAACTTCGATTTTAATTTTGTCTTCGGTTTTTCCGATCGCTGAGGACGCTTAAAACTCGGTTGTCGAAATTCTGGCAAAAATCGGATGTTTTGGAGACGTTTTAAGAATGTATAAAAAATATTTCACTCGGCGCGTCACAGCTCGTCACGTGGTGCAGCGCGCTCGAGCAGAGGCGTCGTTGATCACGTAAAGGTTTTCCGTGTGCGGGCTCATGGTGTTTTCATTAAAGATGGTGTTTAAAAGTCATTTTTTTATCCCAATAAAGGTTATCGTCGCATGCCTGACTCGCTGAGCCGTCGGATTATGGAAAGATTGTTGGTGGATGGCCGAATATTACGGTTTTGTGACTTTGATAAAATAATATAAAGTAATTGCATGGAGAAATGGAGATTTTTGCTTTGGTCGACGTTACGATTTTGATGGTTTGGTACAGAATCATCGTAGAAACTTCTGGTTTGCGTCGCTACCTTCTCTGGAGACAGCTTTGATGAGACAAGGTCAGAGGTCAAGTTGACGATTTCGTAAGTACCAGTCTTTGACTGCTTGTTATTAATTAATTATTTATTTCACATCTGGGCAATATCTCGGGCACCTTTTGAAGGAGAAAGCTGATATTTGGACACGACAGTGATCAAGTGATTTGGCTATTTGGGGTATTTTTGATTTATTGATTATTACTTACCAAATCTAAAGATTTCGTAAGTATATTGATGACTTCCATCCTCTGTTTGTGTGTCTGTTTGTGTGTTTGTCGGCACGATAACTCGAGAACGGACGAAGCTACCAATGTCAAATTACACCACGTGATTCAGGAGGGTGATGGCGAGCGCTGATCAGATTTTGGCCAAAATCGGTCAAAGTTCAAGGTCACAGTGAGGTCAAAGATTCGATTTTTGATGGTTTGGTACAGAATCATCGTAGAAACTTCTGGTTTGCGTCGCTACCTTCTCCAGAGACAGCTTTTATGAGACAAGGTCAGAGGTCAAGTTGTCGATTTTGAAAGTACCAGTCTATGACTGCTTGTTATCTTGCCAAAACGAAGTTCTTGCAAGATGTGTTCGTCAGCTTGTATGTTTTTTTTTTGTTTTTTTTTTGTTTGTTTGTTTGTCTGTAATCACGCATAAAAAATTCTGCAGAGCACAGTTACCATTGGAAATTTTTGCAACTTCGCATATCAGAGGCCGATAGAGGTCCCTTTCAGCGCATAAAATTTTGAAGGTCAGGGTCAAAGGTCAAGGTCACTGTCGCAAATCAGGGGAGTCGACGAAACCCTTATTTTTTGAGTAATTTTAATCGGATCGTCTTCAAACTTCATGGGAATGTCGTTCATGGTCTGTCGCTCAGCTGATTAATTTTTGGTGGCGATTGGCCTTGACCTTCATGGTTAGCGCCGAAGGTCAAAAATATTTGACCCCAAGGTCAAATTTTCAAGTTTTAGGAACCATATCGTGTAGAACCTTAAATTGAACACCTCAATGAGTGCTTTCTAGATATGTCAAGCTTGAGACATTATGACGTCATTTGGTGACGTTATGAGGCAAACCCATATTTTTCATAGTTACTCGAGATTGTGTGTTTGTTTGTTTGTTTGTCGGCATAATAACTCGAGAACGGAAGAAGCTACCAATGTCAAATTACACCACGTTATTCAGGAGAGTGATGGGTAGCGATGATTATATTTTGGTCAAAATCGGTCAAAGGTCAAGGTCGCAGTGAGGTCAAACATCCAAAACATGATAACTCGAGAAGGGAAGAAGCTACCAATGTCAAATTGCACCACGTAAATCAGGAGGGTGATGGCTGGCGCTGGTTAGATTTTGATCAAAATCGGTTCAAGCTCAATGTCACAGTGAGGTCAAACATTCGATTTGTGATGGTTTGGTACAGAATCATCGTAGAAACTTCTGGTTTGTGTCGCTACCTTCTCTGTAGACAGCTTTTATTAGACAAGGACAGAGGTCAAGTTGACGATTTCAAAGTACCAGTCTATGACTGCTTGGAGATTTCGTAAGTCTATTGATGACTTCCGTCATCTGTTTGTGTGTTTGTGTTTGTGTGTTTGTAGGCACGATACCTCGAGAACGGAAGAAGCTACCAATGTCAAATTACACCACGTGATTCAGGAGGGTGATGGCTCGCACTAATTGGATTTTGGTCAAAATCGGTCAAACCTCAAGGTCACAGTGAGGTCAAACATCCAAAAAAAAAGTTATAACTCGAGAACGGAAGAAGCTACCAATGTCAAGTTACACCACATGATTCAGGAGTGTGATGGCTTGCGCTGATTAGATTTTGGTCAAAATCGGTCGAAGGTCAAGGTCACAGTGAGGTGAAACATTCGATTTTTGATGGTTTGGTACAGAATCATCGTATAAACTTCTGGTTTGCGTCGCGACCTTCTCTGGAAACAGCTTTGATGAGACAAGGTCAGAGGTCAAGTTGACGATTTCGTAAGTACCAGTCTATGA